>NC_090448.1:1172899649-1173524649 GCF_031143425.1 Pleurodeles waltl
CGGCGCCAAGTGTCCTGTATTGGTTGCTCTTCGGTACCCCACTACCTTCTAATTAATGTTTTGCCTGCGGCAGAGAGGAGGCAGACTGAGGCATCCCTGAACTTTATCTGAGATTCCCAGAAACATTCCTGGCGTGAGATTAGGGGCGGCCCAGTGAACTGTCCGGGCAGGTGACTGAGTGATTGAGTGAGTGATGGGTGTGTGTCTGGCTAGGAAGCCCTGGGGCCTCCTCCTTAGCTCAGGTGCAGGAGACAGAAGACATGGAGAGGACGCAAGCATTCACGCCAAGCCTCGTTGACAGAGTGAGATGAATTGGAGGCCTGCTCGAGCCAACAAAAGCCCAGAACCTTTGGGGGGCTAGCAGCAGAAAGCAGGATCTCTGACAGTCAGTTAAACGAGGACCAGATGGTGCCTGGATGTGGGGGTGCTGTCAGCGGGCAGGAGAGAAGATATTCCCCTGGTGCACTGACCTCATCACTTCCAAGAGCACCTGTGCTGGCAGCCATTATCACCTCATCTGTGCACCTTTCATGGTGTGCAGCAGACACCTCTGAGGCCTTAGGGTGGGGAGACAGGGGAGGGGTGTACTCTGATGGTGGTGGGGTGTCTGCCCTTAGCACTTTTACAAAGAAGGAGGGGAGTACCCTATCACCCCAACCTGCTTAGGGTACTATCAAAAGCATATACACAAAAAATTAGCAGGCAGGGACAAATCTATTCATTAATTAAACTAACCAATAAACTCACTTTTGGTTAATAGGGTCAATTACTTTCCCATATATATTTATTTATTTATTTACAGATAGCAATGTATACCTCATCATGAAAACATATATATAGACATCAGCAGTTACACATCATATCAATAACTATTACATAAATTACACAACACAATTTACTTAAAACTAAGCACAACCAAAACATCAAAATGGGAAATGCCCAACGAAAGGCTAGTGTGGGATCAAGGGCTTGTAATTAATGTATTGAGAGGTTAAAAAATTCAGAAGCACTACATAAATACCTTAAAAAGTGCTAGGTGTTTTCAGCTGGGTGCTAACCCCTTGGTCATCTTTATAAGGCAGGATCACAATGAGAATTGAGCTATAGTGACCTTTATGAGTTATTTCGTTGGGCATTTCCCATTTTGATGTTTTGGTTGTGCTTAGTTTTAAGTAAATTGTGTTGTGTAATTTATGTAATAGTTATTGATATGATGTGTAACTGCTGATGTCTATATATATGTTTTCATGATGAGGTATACATTGCTATCTGTAAATAAATAAATAAATATATATGGGAAAGTAATTGACCCTATTAACCAAAAGTGAGTTTATTGGTTAGTTTAATCAATGAATAGATTTGTCCCTGCCTGCTAATTTTTTGTGTATATGCCCTTTTCACTTGGGCAGATAACACAACTCTTCATGGTGTTGTGATTGTTTTATCAAACACTGCAGGGTGTTGTGATCGTTTACCTAAGTGCCACAGATCACAGATGCCCATAGCTGCACCTCCTCTCAAGTTCAAAAAGAAAGAAAAGTTACTCATCTGTAAATACAGTTTTCCAGTAGCGGCGTGGGATGCTGTCTCAACCCTCACATTCACCTGCAGCAGCTCCCCACAGAATCCTTACACTGGAGCCCACAAGATGGAGGAGGTACTTTCCAAGGGCCACTGGAAAGAAACTTTAATCTTCTTATCAATAATGTCGTGGAAAAGACAGGGTACAGACAAGCGCTCCCCAAATACAGAGAGTGAGCATAGACGAGTAACAGAGACCGGCTGAGGGAGCAAATCAAAACCCGGAGAGAAGAGAAACTGCCAAGAATATGAGTTGGGAGTAGAGACTGGGAGATTCTCTTACTGCCCAGCCTACATATCCTGGGCCCCCACGTGCATTCTGAATTGAAAAGGAAAGCTTTGTTAGTGAAACCACACAAGTCAATCTGTGCATTGTCCTAGGAGATCTGCCAGGACGCAGGGCACAACAGGTACATGCGTGTATGCATGCCACCATGACACCGTGCATGAAACACGGCCGTCAAGCAAGGATGAGCAGGGATGCACAACGTGTAACATTTGATGCATTTCATGTTTACTTTGAATACACTTGTCATGCCAGTATAGCAGCAGACATGGTATTGTCTTGTATAATATTTCTTCCAGAATAGTTAGCTAATAGTTGATACTGTATTGTGTTGTGTGAAGTATCCTCCCCAGACCAGCCAGATAGCAGCTGTTATTCTATTGTGCTCTATAAAGTATCCTCCCCAGGATTTCCAGAGAGTAGCTGTTATTGTATTGTGTTGCATAAAGTATCCTCCCCAGACCTGCCAGAGTAGCTGTTATTGTATTGCGTTGTATAAAGTATCCTCCTAAGAACTGCCAGAGAGCAGCTGTTATTGTATAGTGTTGTGTAAAGTATCCTCCCCAGAAGTGCCAGAGAGCAGCTGTTATTGTATAGTGTTGTGTAAAGTATCCTCCCCAGAAGTGCCAGAGAGTAGCTGTTACAGTATTGTGCTCTATAATGAATCCTCCCAGAACTGCCAGAGAGAAGCTGTTGTTGAGTTGCATAAAGTGTCCTCCCCAGAAGTTCCAGAGAGGCGCTGTTATTGTTTTGTGTTGTATAAAGTATCTCTCCCGACTCGCCAGCTAGTAGCTGATACTGTATTGTGTTGAATAATATTTCACTCACTCAGATTTTGTTTATTTCGGGGCTAAATCCCTATAAAAACATACAGATAAACAAATACATGATATGAATAATAAAATACACGACTGAATAATTATTTTAAAAGTCTAAAAAAATCAACATGTGCACATAAAAAACGAGTACTGTTATTATTAACAGTATACCACTTAAAAAGAAACACATCAACAAATATTCAGATCCCCAAGGGCTAAGTGTTAAACTAACTGTAGTACGAGACTGCCTATAGTGTCAGTCCTTGGCCATTCTCTAATAATCCACACACTATACAGAAACCTGTTTAGGAAGAACATACTGGTCAAGGAAGTATCAAATAGGAAAACCCTCATGGTTGGCAGATAATGTCCCAAACCCATACAGCGCAAATAGGTCAAATCCATTTCCTCCTATCTCCCAAGTACACCGGACAGAAGAACAATTGATGTATATTTTTTGCTTCCTGGCGATTGCAAAAAGAACAGAAAGTACTGGGAGATTGAGCCATGGGTCACATAAATCTAAGGGTATTGTTTTAGGTGTGCAAAGTTGGAATTTCAAGTTGAGGGTCTTCACTAAGGGGGGTATAAATTTTAACAACAAATGCCTCTGGTACAGGTAGAGGTTTAAATTCAAAACTTTGGCTGTGGGATTTTCTTCTAGAGCACCCACTGAGTATGGCTTCCTACATAATCCCAAAATAATTTATTAGGGTGCTTTTAGAGGCTGATGTTAAGGAGCCCGATTCAGTCCACCAACTATCCAGCCCAAATGAGCTTTGCCAAGATTTGACATAGCAATTACGGGATAAAACATTAGATGAATCAAGTTTTAGAATGTCACTTAGGTTGGCCTTCCATGGAGCTGGCTCAGAAGTTGTCTATAAGCGTACCTAAATAGGTGGAGTCTCAAAGCGGCCAAATGATCAATTCAGTGTATATAAAAAAACAGGGGGATCAAGGGAGTGCACTGAGACAGACTAAAAAGGGAGCTTATAAAAGCCTTTTCTCCAACTGGTAGTACTAACATATTGGCGTAGCTCCAGATCTCAGCCCCATAAGGGCAGTCAATTGTGCTTTGGCTTTATACACCTCTAAGCCTGGAGAAACAAGTCTAGATACTGTTACACATTGAAGCTTTAAGATTGCATCTGTCCTGTACTGTAGAATTAATTTGCCCTTCCAAGAGAATCCAAGAGAACCTGCTATCTATTTTGAAGCCCACATAATCAAAGCTTTTTAACTTCTCCAGATGCATTGTCCCAACACAGGGGTTGCCCCTGAAAGACCTGTAAGGGCTCATAGTCATACATTTTGTTTTCAAGATATTCATTTATTTGCCCTTGTCATCGCAAAATTAACTTAGTTAAAAGGTTTTGCATCCCAATAGGAGTTCTAGATATAAGAAGAGGATCAACATCAAAAAACTACAACTCATACAGAACACCGCCACCAGAGTCATTCTGGACCTCCTTGGCCGAGAACACATCTCCAAAACACCTGAGGACCCTCCACTGGCAACCGGTCGAGACGCAAATCACCTTCAAGCTTCTCACCCACATGTACAAGGCCATACACAATGCAAGACCAACCTACCTGAACCACCGCGTCTCCTTCCACACCCCTGCAAGATCCCTACGTTCTGCCAAGAAGGCCCTGGCCACCATCCTTCGCATCCGCAAAACCACAGCCGGAGGACGATCTTTCACCTACAGTGCAGCAAAGAGCTGGTACAACCTCCCCCTGCACCTCAGACAAAGCCTGTTGCTCATCATCTTTAGGAAGAACCTCAAGACGTGGCTCTTCGGATGAGGACCCTCCCCTTCCCCCCCTTGAGACCCTCACTGGTGAGTAGCCGCGCTTTAAAAATACTGATTGATTGATTGATTGACCTGCAAAAAATATGTCCAGTATGAATGAGACATTTAGTTTAGGTGAATCATGAGTGCAATTCGGGAGGGCAGGGAAAGCATTATTGGTGTAGAGGGTGTAGATAATGGGGACTAGTACGCACCCCTGTCTAACCCCTTTACAAACAGGCTTGTATTCCACAAGCTCCCCGTTTTCCCCAACGAACATGGGCGTTATTGTTCTTGTGCTGTCTAATTATAATAGATAATGGCATATCCAGAAGTCCTATGGACCTTAAGGATTCCCAAAATAGATGTCTGGGTACAAGGTTGAATGCAGATCGTAAATCAACCAAAGCTATGTACAGATGATCTTTCAGGATGCTAATATATTTCTAATGAATGAGGGGAAAACAAAAGATTTGATTGATAGTGCCCACTGTTGCTCTGAAACCCGCTTGATAAGGCGATATAATGCATCCTCAGAATTGCCAGCTAGTAGTTGATATTGTATTCTTCCTAGAATCTCCAGTTAGTAGTTGATAGTGTATTGTTCCCAGAAACACCAGCAATTAGTTGATATTGTACAGTATGATGTATCCTCCCCAGAATCGCCAGTTAGTAGCTGATATTTGATTGTGTTGTATAAATAATTCTCCCCTGTACTGCAAGTTAGTAGTTGACATTGTACTGTGTTGTATAATGTATGCAATACAGAAATTCTGACTAGTAGTTGATATTTTGTATAATGTATCCTCCCCTGAATCTCCACCTTTTAGCTGATATTGTATTGTTCCATAATGTATCCTCCCAAGAATTGCTAGCTAGTAGTTGATATTTTATCCTTCCCAAAGTCGCTAACTAGTAGTTGATATTGTATCCTTGCCAGAATCGCTAGCTACTACTTGATATTGTAATGTATAATGTATCCTCCCTTGAATCGCAAGGTTGTAGTTGATTTTGTATTGTGTTGTGTACAAATCTAGCCGAAAGGCAGTGGACCACTTTACAAGCTGTAGTCTATTTGGTGTCTGGTCTGTCCTACAAAGATGCCCTCACCCTACAACTTCTCAGGAGCCAGACCCAATGCTGCCCTTGTTTTACTGTAGTGCAGACTTTGGGGTGAAACCCTGGTTACGGCGGTTGCTGTGAAGCAGCGAGAAGACCCGTGAGTAGCTGAGTTTCTAACCAGGACAGACAGCTTGGAAGGAATAACCAGACACAGACAGTTTTCTCACATTAGGAGGGTGTAGTCAGCAGGATTGGACTAGGGCACAAATCAGGCCCAGCCTCCAAAATAAATATGGCCTTATTAGCAAACTTCATATTTGCAAATGGTGTCAGTTGTGAACTTGTAAAGACCTGCTGTATAGGTGTTTTGGAAGGTAAGGAAGACTACATGCATTTGTCTATATTTCAGGCAATGTTTTCGGTAATAAAAGGGACATCAACAGTAACAAGCTGCCGGGTCATCGTGGTGATATATATATATATATATATATATATATATATATATTTTCCCTTCTTTAATTTACTGATCCGAGAAGGATCAGCAGATCAAAAAAAATAAAAATAAAAAAGCGCAAGCACTCTGGTGAGAGCAGCGGGCAAGAGAAGTGGGAGGAGGGAAGAAATAGTACCCCATTCCCGTTGGAAACAGCAGACAGGCACTGTTTAAATTGAATGAATCTGTGCTTGGTCCCTGTTCCATAGAAATGACTGGAAACTAAGTTTTGCCAGCACTATCCAATTAAGGAGCCATTAACGAAGAGTGACGTTGAAGTGCAGAAATGGTAAGCATGGGCGGGCTCCAAGCCCTTTTCTGTATTCAACAGTGCCTCACAAGCGAGATGTGTGTGCTTGCACATGCACTTGCAGGCTCAACCCTAAAAACCGACCCACCCGACCACAAAACGGACCCAAAAGCAGGTAAAAATTGTTCACTCACTGACCATCCCTTCTGGCACTGCCAAAAACACAATATTGGACAGTCTGACCCAGGTAGAATGCCTAATTCTGCTTCTTGTTTGAATTACACTCTTCGTGTCCCTGCATTCATCACTGAAAAAGGTAAACTACACTTTATCGCAGAGAATGCAGAAACAGGATGGGATGACCTCTTGGCACCTAACATGTTGGAAGCAGCCCGTTCTGGATGACTGTGGCGGTGCCCCAGTCATGCAGAACCGACCACTCCCGTCAGGGGTGGGTGATTACACTCACTGTACAACCTGCTCTCAACCTTGGGTAGCATGGCACTGAACAGTCAGGCTTATCACAGGGGCAATCTGTAAAGCATTGCACAGCACTCCCACAATAAATACACTGAGCGTCACAAAAGAGACTTCACATGTGTAGTATGTAAATAAAGATTGTATTCAACACACACATTAATTAACATAATATGAACATCGTGAACTTCTGGGCATATAGAACACTCAGAAATATTACAAACAGTACTAGGCGCAAACCCGGGTTAAAATTACATCAGTAGTATGCACACTGGGGAGAGATCCTACATTACCCCCTAGCACCCTTATGTGATGAGTAATGTTGTCAACCCGAGGCCCACTCTGGCAATTATTATAATGCAATACCACACTGTTTAGGGTCTACCCCAGATCACGATGTCAGAAGTCTGCACACACAGATAATGACAACACTTTTAAGCAGCACTGTGGGCCAAGGTTGCATAGGTAAAACCAGTATCAAAAGTAGTATTCTATTGGAAAGAAATCAACATGTAAAGCAACACCTCTGGCCGTTGTAATTACTTACAGATGGTCCTCAGGCAGTCACTGCTACATGCATGCATTCACTCAGCACCGATATGCAGTGACCTGGATATCAGGCAGGTTCGTATGGAACACACGTGCACACACGCACGCAGCACCGTAATGTGGTTCAACTGATATCCGGCAGGTCAACTGATAGCACAATGCAGACAAGGTGGCCCAAGCCCTCCTCCACCCCCCAGCTGACCCTGTCTACACCCACGGGTTGGAGAGAAATCACCCTCCCCCCATAACAGCATGGCTGATCGCAGCAAGAGTCACACTTAGTCAGGATCCCAGGGGAGAAGGTGGGGTGTTGGTAGCAGGACTGATTAGGAGAGAGTTGACAAATGGAGGGGTTTGGCTACCACTCGGGACATTCACCCCCAGGATGTGGAGCAGAAGCAGCTGACGGCAATAGTTTGTTTATCCCAAGGTTTCCGTAATGTGCCTTCCGGCACCAGCCCAGTTCTGCAAAGCACGGGGGAGGAGTTTGCACCGTCTCTTGACCTGCTTCTGTTTGCTCTCTGAAGCATTCCTTCAGCCTAGTCAATTACTCTCACCACCCAGGCCTAGTCTGGGTAATACTACCTGGCAATACAATGTCGTCGGGGGCTGGGTAAGGAGAGGGCAGGTAGTTTGCTCCAAGGTTGGCACAAAAGGAATTAACAATGAAGGGGAATGTAGCACAGGAGCCTCTTGGAAGAGAAAGGCACCCCGTCAGGTACACATGTATCAGAGTCGCACCCAGGCAATCCGGGCTCAACGCCTGGTGTGCATTGATCCGGGCCACATCCAACAGTTCTGGTCACACACAACGAAGAGTTATAAATTCTGTGTCTCCCTGGAAATAAGGCTCGACACCTGATGCTCACTGATACAGGACACACCAGACAGTTCAGATCACACACAACAGAGAGTTATATGTTCCGTGCCTCCCATAAATGAGGCACAACGCTTGGTACGAGTTGATATGGGTTGCACCAGACAGTTCTGATAACACACAACAAAGAGATGCAAATTTCATGCCTCCCTAGAAATGAGGTACAACACCCAGTGTGGGTTGATACGGGTCACACCAGACCGTTCCGGTCACACGCACAAGCTATAGCTTCACACTTGTATAGCGCACTACTCACCCGTTAGGGTCTCAAGGTGCTGTACGCATACCACTGTGGAACCCCTCCTGGCTTTTCCCTGTGAGGCACCCACTCCTGGACAGCCCCAGAGTGAAGCCAGGCATCCAAGCGCTGTGAGGGCTGTTGTGGAGATTAAGCAAGCTATTGCCCAGAGTTACAGAGTGGGACCCAAAAATTAGATGAGGCACCAAGGCGAGAATTATCTGGTCCAAGGGAATTGAGCCCAAGACCCACCAAGGTGGGAATTGAACCCTGGCCCTGGCCAGATCTCTGCAGCAAGGTCTGCTGCTCTAACCATTGTGCCACACTGCTCCACAAGTGCAGGGAAAAAACACATTCGTATTCTTCAGTACCTGGGCACCTGCCTTTCACCTACCACTCACTTCATCCCTTCAGCACTTACCCTAGTGGTGCCATATTGGTAGTGGAAGGTCTCCTCAGGGTTGGCTGTGGATTTAGAAAGGACAACTAAATCATATGTGCAATGGTGCTCACACAGGCCTGCAATGGCAGGCTGGACACGTTTAAAACACCATGGTGCAAGAGCACACACTCAGTCCTGCAATGGCAGGCTTAGCACATGTTTAAAAACACCCTTGGTGCAAGTGTGCACACACTGGTAAGGACTGCTTCCTAATGTGGAGGAAGGGTGCACACACTTTCACACTGTACTTACAGTGGGAAAATGACCAAAGCCCTAAGTCCTCTAAAAGAGAATCAGCCAAACCTATGAGAACAGCAGATCTCCGTGGGCGTTCTTCACTACCAGGGCACAGAACACCCATGTGTACCTGTCCAGCCTTACACCTCCCACCTGCTCTGTCCTTCAGGGCGTGCTTTAGGGGTAGTGGAAGGCCCACTCAGGGTTGGCTAAAGAGTGAGTCATGCCAACCTAAGTACAAGTCCAATTGCGCCCCCACAGGCCTGCAATGGCAGGCCTGATACATGTTTGACAAGCTATTCTGGTGGTGGGCACACTCATTGCCACGTCCCGCCACTAGCCAAAGTCGTACCCTCCCCGGGTATGTGGTGTACCTTTTTACAAGGCAGTTCTTGGTACAGCATCTAAACCAATCATGTAAGCTCACCTTACTAGCATGTGTAGAAAGGGTGCCCACACTTTCCCACTGCAGTACAGGGGGAAAGTGCCCAGAGTCCTAAGGCCATGCAAAGAGAGTCAGCAAAAAAACAGAAGGAAAAAACAAAAAGTTTCAGGAAAATCCCCTAAGAAGGGCCATGTCCAACAATGGGAGACCCACATTCCTCTGCAATTCCTTCATGTAAATGGGTTAAATGAACAAATGGGCTCGATCTCATGTTTCCATGCAGCCCTATTCCCAGGTCTGCACGGGCCTCAAAGGAAAGAGGGTAACTAAAGAAAGTTAGAATCAATATCTCCTCTACCTGAGGTGGGAAGATGACAGGGCTAGCTCAAAACATCTGGGGCCATATTACACAAAGTGCTTTGGGGACGCAGCAGGCATGGGCACTCTTTTTCCACCCCTGGGGCATACTGGTATTACAATCGGTACTGTAGATTCTTGTGTGACTCCTTTTGTAATACCCTATCGTGACAGCCCTAAATGTGCACTAGCGTGATCCTAAATGGGTGTTTCCTCACTTACATTATGGGGTGGCCCAATGCAAATGAGGGAATCCTTTGCCCTCATACTATATTACATCTCTGGGCGCAAGGCAAAGGAGCCATCAGGTGTTGCACTGGCGGTGCCACCCAGAAGTGGTGCACAATCAGTTCACCCCTTTGGCACCTCTTGGCAGGAGCCTGCTTTTCACTAGTGCGTTGCTTTGAGTGTGCGTACCAGTTCATGCCTGCTCTCTGAACAGCCCATTCACTGTAATATGGCGCGCAGTCCTCCTTTCTGCTTCGAGCACCCAGTTAAGGGTGTGCCACAGCGAAGAGTGGTCCGGTGCACGTGATATGCCGTTCAGGCCTGGTACTCGTCAAGGCCTCTGCCTCCCAGGTGAGGCCGTGTGGGCAAATGTGCCCATCTGCGTCAGAGTGAAGTGCTGGGCTTTGTGCTGAGACTTATCCCTGATTTCTTCATGGGCCCAGGACGCAAATATTCTGGGGGGCACATGGAGCTGTGTGCATTAAGATTAAGAAGTGCCCTTCTCATCTTGCTGTAGCCTTGGCCTTGTCCCAGTTTGTTTCTGTCTGAATGCCAGTTTAAGTGGATTTAGTCTATCATTATCATACCAATACAATTTTTTAACACTCCTTTAGCCCCCTTCTTTGCCCTCCCTTCACCCTCTGACTCCTGGTGACATATCAACAAAACCATCACCTGAGGCACCTGAAGCAGCTAAGCTATTGGTGATTTAGATGAGCTGGAGGAGGTCTGGGAATGATTGTGTTCAAGGGCCAGTCACTGCTCATCCAGGTACTGACCAGTGAACACAAAAGGGACCCCCTGCGGCCTCGTTTAATTCACTACCCTCAGCAAGGGCGACGCATTTCTCTCCGCCCTCGCCCGGGGAGCTAGCTTGCCAAAGGCCGGCTCTGGTTCGCACTCCTGGCGCTCAGGCGCACAGATCACGTTTAATAGGGTCCCTGCTCCCTCCTCCGTTGCTTTTCCAGATGACGGGGCCTCTTCGGCATTTCCTCCTTCTACCCCCGCTTGCGGTAACCCATGCACCTCGAACACAGGGCCCATGGTTTTAGAGATGAATAAAACGAGGAACTCCTATTTTTCCTTCGTTTGGCGTGAGCGGAAGGAACAGGTACCATGTTAAGCGGGTGTTAGGTCAGAGTGGAGACATCCAGGCTTGCAGTGCAATGGCAGCCCTCCGCAAGGAGGCCCAGAGAGAGAAAAGAAAGCCAGGCACTGTTAGAGTAAAATGACCTTATCTATACCATTAATGTATAGAAGGGAAATGAACGGGCCAACTAGCGCGCCAAGAAACACGTCAAGCCCCGCGCCGAGCACCTACTTAGCTGCGCAGCCCCAGGGCTGCTTCCCAGCCTGGCCGCTTCATTAGCGGGGGTCGAGCCGCAGGTTTCTTCCTGCTGTAAACAGGACGGAGGACGGAGGCCAGAAAAAACGTCGCAATGCAGACGTGTGTGTCCATTTCAACATATAAGCTTCTTGTCGGTATTTCATATATAGCACAGCCCAAACTCCAAGGAGTATTGCTGAGCATAGCCCTTTCGAGAGAACCTTTTTACTGTAACAGGAGGGTCTCACGTATGTACATCAAACAGGGTAGTGAGTCTAGTCGGCTTATGAACAGATTACAGAAACCAAGAGGATATGGAAATCACAGAGACAGCACATCACACAATTTAGTTTACATTTATATGATGTGAAAGCCATGGAAATAGCGAATGAAAATGTCTGTAACATTCTGGTGTGTCAGAGGAATGACAAAGGACATACAATGCAAATTTTAACCCCAACCATGAAGTAGTAATTTTATTGGCATTAACAAAGGTTTCTAAATGTACATACTATACCTGTCTGGACACTTGAAAATATGGTACCAAATATCATTGCCAAAATATGTTCTGTCCTAAAATATTGTCAATAAAAATATCTATCAATTTGATTAGTTCTTAAGTAGTGGGCATACGTGAGCAGTGGCAGGTAGGTTCATTTTAAGCGAATTTATTGAAAAAGTGAAGAAAGAACAGACAGCTGTCACAGCGTAAGGAGGTCCTTCTCCTGTCATTCACCCCTGGCTTCGAGAAGGCTCACCTCATGGAGCTCAAACATTACACCAAGGTAAGGTAACCCGGTGAGGCCTGCAGAAAATATAACACACCTCTCTTTTCACCAACAACACAGGGAAAATAAACAAAAACAGTAAATTAGGACTAAAGTAACTCACTGTAAGTACCAAGGCAACATATATATTCACTTGAGAACAAAAAAGGCAAGGGCACACCCAAAGTCAAAGTGTCATGTGATAGAACCAAGTAGTATTTCAGGAATTGAGTCGATGTCCGGTGAAGCGAGTGATACTTGGTATTTATTACAACAGCAAGTATGTAGTCAGAGTCTCAATCAAATGACTACGTGCAACATAAGTCCATACAGTGAAACAGCCAGATGAAAGAGTGGTCAGAGTTCAAATCCAAAGACCACCTGCAACATAAATCCATACAGCAAAACAGCCAAAAAACGGCTGTTTTGCTGTATGGATTTATGTCATTTGATTGAGACTCTGACTACATACTTGCTGTTATAATAAATACCAAGTATCACTCACTTCACCGGACGTCGACTCAATTCCTGAAATACTACTTGGTTCTATCACATGACACTTTGACTTTGGCTGTGCCCTTGCCTTTTTTGTTCTCATTGTACAGGCAACCACTCACTCTTCCAGTGTGTGGACCTTTAACACCTGTGGTGGCAGGTGTTTGGCTAGCCTGGCACCCATCACCAGCTGATTCTAGTTAAAGACTGTTTTGGATACTAGATAAGCCTTGTTTGATGTGCGAGCGCCTCTGGCATTCTCCACCCTTTTTCGTTTTGATATATATTCATTTATAGACAAGACTAAGGAAAAAGGCATGAAAAATAGTAATAATACTGGCCTGCAATATAGTCACAAAGGGCCTGATTTGGAGTTTGGCGGATGGCGTTACTCTGTTACAAACGTGATGGATATCCCGTCTCCCTATTACGATTCCATTATATCCTAGGGGAATCGTAATATGACGGACGGTATATCTGTCACGTTTGTGGCGGAGTAACCCGTCCGCCAAACTCTAAATGAAGCCCTGCATTTGGCCTGAACTTTCAATTTCCTTTTTCCACGTTGGTAAGCTTCACGGGACAGTGTGACACTCTCTTGGCAACCTTGACACACGCATCAAGCTCATTATCTATGACCCCCCCAAGAATGACCATCTCTGCACACAGAGTTGGTGTACACGTTCACCGCACATGCACATTTCCACCATTAGTCAAATTCACAACACAGCTATCCTCACTTACCTCTTCCACTCTGCAAGGAAGGCTGAATTTCATTTTTCCTTTAATCACCTTAGTGCTAGACAATTTGATGTGTACCCAGTCTTCTTTCTCAAATAGGCTTGGTTCTTCTCATTACATCGTACCTATTTTTGCTTCACTTTTGACTATGCTCAACTCTTATGTATGCATCTTTAACCCATTAAGCATTGCCCACAGCAAGCATAAATTGTCTCAAACAGTTTAACCATGTAGGTCAGAACTCACTCTGAGACACTTTTCTCATTAAAACACCAAATAGTTATACTCCAGTGACACTATAAGGGGTTTTGCAATATGGCCATAGGATGGCTCAAAGAATCTATCACATCAACAGCCTCATTGACTGCTCCCCTTACACATCCACTCACTATTCTGTTTGTTCTCTCAACCTGGCTGCTCCCTTGCGAGTGATTCAGTCTGTACCTCTTGCGCTTGATTCCTGCACCTGCCCAAAAAATTCCATCATCTCCACTGAGGTGAATTGCATGCCACTGTCTTACACTAATTCAGATGGGAAATTGTTTCTTGTAAATACATCAGTGAGAGATGTGATCACGCTTCTGGTGTGAGGTGCTCATACAAATATCATCTCTAACCATGTGGACAAACTGTCTACCAAAGCAATGGAGATCCACTGAGCCACAGAAAGGATGGGGAATGGACCAAGAAAATCCATACTCACTCTCTCACACTTTTTCAGGACTGCCAATCTCAGTAGTATGTGAAGTCACATAATTGTTAACGCATCATTTTACATCTCTGTCACTTCCTGGCCATCAGTATGCCTCCCTCAATCTCCTCTTCTACCTAAATGGCCCTTGTGACTAAAGTCCAATCCAAAGGCCTGAACCTGGCATTGGGTGGAAAACCTTGCCATCCCTAAAAAGCAATCCTTGTTTCCACTGACAACTCAGGCTGCATTTTACTGTATAATTGTATTTCTGCAGGAAAACTACCTTTTCTAGGCCAACACTTCCCTGTGTACACCACGACCCTCCTCAAAACAAGATCTGATCTTCGGTAAGAGCCTTCCTCCAGTTTTCCTCATTAACACATCTTTTTCCACTCCAGGATACACTCACAACAAGACAATCAATATCCTGACATTTATCCAATAAGTCATTGGAATCATCACACTGTTGTGGAAGATGAGAGAGACAATCCACCTTCTTGTTCTTTCCACCAGGTATATATTCCACATCCAAAGGATGTTCAAGAGCTTGACACTCAATCTTATCAACATGGCAGTGGCTTTGCGGAATGGAGATTTGTCCCACTCAGAAGTGGAACAAGCAGTTTGTGATCTTTGTGTAACAATAATTTGCTTTCCTGTGCATACTCTTTGAAAGACTTAGAAGCCCATGGACATGCACACATTTGCCATTCAATTAGGAACTATGATCATTCTTGGGCATCTGAGGGTGTAGGATGTGAATGCTATGGTACATTTAAAGTCACCCTTGCACTGGGATAACACAGCCCCAATACTCTCTATACTGATGTCAACCATAATGCATAAAGGTATAACAGGTGAGTAAGAGCTAAGAAAAGGAACATTAGCGGTTCTCTTTTTATTGGAATTTCCATGATAAGTCTTAAGCAACCCTCCCTCCTCCTCGGTGGATTGGACAGGGGTATCCTTGCAATAGCACATTGCCTTCAAAAAGGACTGTCACCAGCTGGGCATGATGGGATACTTGGGGGCATATTTATACTTTTTTAGCGTCACATTAGCATCATTTTTTGACACAAAAGCGGCGTAAACGTACAAAATACAATTTTATTTTGTACGTTTGCGCCTATTTTGCATAAAAAAATGATGCAAGTGCGGCACTAAAAAAGTATAAATATGGGCCTTGGTGTCTCTGGGCTCTTAAAGGCACAGCTTCTATTTTAGCCATATAATGACAGCCTATGAGGCTACTCTGTCCTGCTTGCCCTCATCCCTATCATAAAAAGGGGTTTATGAAGGAGATTTATACTGCTTGCAAAACATCTTAAATTATACAAATTTTATGTATTTGCCCTTGTTTTACTTCATGATGACCACTGTAGTCTAGATATATAGGCTGCATTATCTGTCTCTTTTTAAAGTGTCTTTAAAGGCCTTCCTGAAGAAAGGCGAAAAATCTCCACTTAAGAAAATATATTAAAGAACTGCACCGATGTACCCACATTTGGGTGGGCAATTCGGTGCTTATGACTATACATGGAAATCCCCTACGAGAGATCTCCACACTTAGTACACTCTTTCCCAAAAGCTCAATAATGTTTTTAAAAAAAAAGCAACATGAAACCTTGACCCAACTTTGTTTCCATTAGCAATTTTTCTATTTTAGAAGCTTTTGTTAGTGCTAGGCTTGTCCCCTCTCTCAGCATATATTGTATCTTCAGTGCCCCGATTGAGAGTCATGTATACTATTGGCTATATTGATTGCCCCATCAAGAGATGGGTTTTTATAGGATAGCAACCTTTCCTATATTCTTTTATTGTGGCAACTAGTAACTGACTGATCTCTTTTGAGTTAATCAGTTAAGATCCAAACTCACATTTAGCTGCAAACACACCATAATACATGTCAACCATCGCAGCTGCAGTTTCTTCTCTGAAAAAGAACTTGTGTCTTCTCACCACTAGTTCAGACAGTTTACAAACATGCTTTTCCAATCTTTTTATTGCTTCTTCATACTCGTCAATCTCTTCTTTGTCATTTTCTGGTGTATGTAGGTAAATGGGCAAAATTCTTGCCCCTCTAGTCCCAAGGACTGGTCTAAGAACTACCTTTTCCTGTTTGGCTTGTGTATGAAACTATCAATAGTGCCAAGAAAAGCACTTAATGTTCTGAACCACTCTATCCAGGCTATGGGTGGTTTGTTATGTGTTTTGAAGAAAGGTGGCTTAATAGCTTGCATGATAAAGTATATGCAGATAGAAGAAAGGTGAGCAGTGTGGTTATGTCAAGTTAGAAGTACTTCAAGATGGCTGCCACATGTGCAAAAGTTAATGTCTGGAGCAATAGGTAAATACGTTTGTTCCAGTACCAGAATGTTTACTTGTCCACATGTGCGTGCATAACACTAGCAGTAATTGTGCATAGGAATGTCAAAATTAGTAGTAATGGGACAAAAGAACAACAAAGGGATGTTATGTCTGGTCTTCGCAGAGGGGTGCGTGGCCTGCAGCCGATGGAGCCGCACGCGTAACGCGGAGCTCCCGGCGGCAGTCGCAGGGCATGAAGAATCCTGTGGACATAATGGCCCCAAACATGGTGCCCAGGGGTTCGGAATACCTGGGGCACCGAGTCCATCGGCCGTCTGAGGGAAAGAAGGCGGCGCTCCGCCGAAGTCCCAAGCCGGAGTGAGCTAAGATGCGTCCGCGGCTCGGAAGTAGAGCGGAACGGAGGTTAACAGACAGAGTGGTTTCAATGAAAGGGCCCTGGAACAGCTGACCCCAGGCCAAAAAGTCATCTCTACAGACCTGATAGGGCTTACCTCTAGAGTAAAATTGCTGGAAGCGAGGGCGGAAGATGCTGAAAACCGTGCTCGTAGAAGCAATATCCAGGTAGTGGGACTACCGGAAAAGGTGGAGCTGAGAGCAGCAAGCACAGAGATTTTCCTGGAGAATTGGATAAAGGAAGCCGTGGTGCCGGAGGGCTTATCCCCCTTCTTTGCCATCGAAAGAGTTTATAGAGTGCCATTCAGACCTCTCCCCACAGGAGCTGGACCTCGCCCAGTTGTTGCCAAACTGCTACATTTTAAAGACAGATATTTTATCCTAACACAGGCACGACTAAAGGGGGAAATAATGCTAGACAACCAACGGATAATGATTTTCCCTGACTTTACCAGAGAGACACAAAAACAGAGGGCCTCATTCAAAGATTCCAAACGGTGGCTCCGAGTCTTAGGATTTCCATATGCTATGCTCTTCCCAGCTAAACTGAGAGTATCATATGGTGATAAGACCCACTTCTGTACCTCGCCCCAACTAATATGGGACTGGCTGGAGACTCTGGACCCACCGACATCTGCTCCACAGCGAGGAACTCCACGTACAACCAACAGAAGGCGTAACAGATCCAACAAGTGTGGAACAGACATAGCTCCTCCACGACATCAGGTATTACAGGAGATGCGAGAGGCAGTGGATAGTACAGCAGTTATCAGCAGGGGGAACCTTGTTTTGACTCAGCCCTCCCAGTTCCTTTCAGGTCATGACTCCAATTCTGGTAGTATTTCTGTATCATCATGAGACGCATCCGTCAGCATGCCCAAAGTAACCCAGATATCATCAGAGGACCTTATTTGAACACCTCGTATTTGGGTATCTGTGAGTAGCAGAGAAGGACCAGGCCATCGCACAGTGGCAGCTTTTGTTAAACTATGGGGTTTGATGCTTCATGGGAGGAGCCCAGGACATGGGAAGTAGAGGATGTTGACTCATCTGGAGTAGCTTTCATAGAGGGATGGGGCCCTGCCCCCTGATGGCGCAGCATAATCAGTTAAGAAAGATACAGGGGCAATTGTGTAACATGATAGTTGTTATGTGATATAATCTGACTGGGCCCTGGAGACACGCCGGGAAGCAGGCTTTCGGTTTCTGGTGTACTGCCCTACCTAAATGATGTTAGCTACAGTTTTAACAGTTTGGACGGGGATAGTTTTAGTTACCGGTCCTGGGGAAAGGGAGGGGGGGATTGGGGTTTTAGTTTTGTGAGTTATAAGAGAGTTGCATCCAGCACAAAATCACTTGCTACACTTCGCATTACGGAAACTTGGTTGAGGGTAGGCTCCTGGCTGTCGGGGAGGAACGAACAGACTCTGGATTTCTACTTTTGTAATTTATGGGTTCCCCCTTGAACTATAAAATTGCTACCTGGAATATCCAGGGCCCGAATAGCATGGGTAAAAGGTACAAAGTATACAATCAGCTTAGGAGACGGGGAGTCCACATAGCCATATTACAGGAAACGCACCTATTGGAGCAGGAAGTCAGAGCACTTGCGAAGAGATGGAGTGGCCAGATATTCGTGACAACTTACTCGGCTTTTGCAGGAAGGGTGTTTATATGGGTACGTCCAGGGGTGCCTTTCCAAAAAACACAGAAAGTCAGAGGTAAGGAGGGACGATTGTAGGAAAGTACCATCTTGCCTGGCATGTTACCCCCATTTTTCACTGTATATATGTTGTTTTAGTTGTATGTGTCACTGGGACCCTGCTAGTCAGGGCCCCAGTGCTCATAAGTGTGCCTGAATGTGTTACCTATGTTATGACTAACTGTCTCACTGAGGCTCTGCTAATCAGAACCTCAGTGGTTATGCTCTCTCATTTCTTTCAAATTGTCACTAACAGGCTAGTGACCAATTTTACCAATTTACATTGGCTTACTGGAACACCCTTATAATTCCCTAGTATATGGTACTGAGGTACCCAGGGTATTGGGGTTCCAGGAGATCCCTATGGGCTGCAGCATTTCTTTTGCCACCCATAGGGAGCTCTGACAATTCTTACACAGGCCTGCCACTGCAGCCTGAGTGAAATAACGTCCACGTTATTTCACAGCCATTTTACACTGCACTTAAGTAACTTATAAGTCACCCATATGTCTAACCTTTACCTGGTAAAGGTTGGGTGCTAAGTTACTTAGTGTGAGGGCACCCTGGCACTAGCCAAGGTGCCCCCACATTGTTCAGGGCCAATTCCCCGGACTTTGTGAGTGCGGGGACACCATTACACGCGTGCACTACATATAGGTCACTACCTATATGTAGCTTCACAATGGTAACTCCGAATATGGCCATGTAATATGTCTATGATCATGGAATTGCCCCCTCTATACCATCCTGGCATAGTTGGCACAATCCCATGATCCCAGTGGTCTGTAGCACAGACCCTGGTACTGCCAAACTGCCTTTCCCGGGGTTTCACTGCAGCTGCTGCTGCTGCCAACCCCTCAGACAGGCATCTGCCCTCCTGGGGTCCAGCCAGGCCTGGCCCAGGATGGCAGAACAAAGGACTTCCTCTGAGAGAGGGTGTTACACCCTCTCCCTTTGGAAAATGGTGTGAAGGCAGGGGAGGAGTAGCCTCCCCCAGCCTCTGGAAATGCTTTCATGGGCACATTTGGTGCCCATTTCTGCATAGGCCAGTCTACACCGGTTCAGGGACCCCTTAGCCCTGCTCTGGCGCGAAACTGGACAAAGGGAAGAGGAGTGACCACTCCCCTGACCTGTACCTCCCCTGGCAGGTGCCCAGAGCTCCTCCAGTGTGCTCCAGACCTCTGCCATCTTGGAAACAGAGGTGCTGCTGGCACACTGGACTGCTCCGAGTGGCCAGTGCCATCAGGTGACGTCAGAGACTCCTTCTGATAGGCTCCTTCAGGTGTTGCTAGCCTATCCTCTCTACTAGGTAGCCAAACCCTCTTTTCTGGCTATTTAGGGTCTCTGTCTCTTGGGATTCCTTAGATAACGAATGCAAGAGCTCATCCGAGTTCCTCTGCATCTCTCTCTTCACCTTCTGCCAAGGAATCGACTGCTGACCGCGCTGGAAGCCTGCAAAACTGCAACATAGTAGCAAAGACGACTACTGCAACTCTGTAACGCTGATCCTGCCGCCTTCTCGACTGTTTTCCTGGTGGTGCATGCTGTGGGGGTAGTCTGCCTCCTCTCTGCACTAGAAGCTCCGAAGAAATCTCCCGTGGGTCGACGGAATCGTCCCCCTGCAACCGCAGGCACCAAAGAACTGCATCACCGGTACCTTGGGTCTCCTCTCAGCACGACGAGCGAGGTCCCTTGAATCCAGCAACTCTGTCCAAGTGACTCCCACAGTCCAGTGACTCTTCAGTCCAAGTTTGGTGGAGGTAAGTCCTTGCCTCCCCACGCCAGACTGCATTGTTGGAAACCGTGACTTTTGCAGCTACTCTGGCCTCCGTGCACTTCCGGCGGAAATCCTTTGTGCACAGTCCAGCCTGGGTCCACGGCACTCTAACCTGCATTGCACGACCTCCTAAGTTGTTCTCCGGCGACGTGGGACTCCTTTGTGCGACTTCGGGTGAGCACTGTTTCACGCATCCTCGTAGTGCCTGTTTCTGGCACTTCTCCGGGTGCTGCCTGCTGCTGAGAGGGCTCCTTATCTTGCTCGACGTCCCCTCTGTCCCCTGACGCAATTTGCGACATCCTGGTCTCTCCTGGGCCACAGCAGCATCCAAAAACCCTTACCGCACGATTTGCAGCTAGCAAGGCTTGTTGGCGGTCTTTCGGCAGGAAAACACTTCTGCACGACTCTCCACGGCATGAGGGATCCGTCCTCCAAAGGGGAAGTCTCTAGCCCTTGTCGTTCTTGCAGAAACCTACGCTTCTACTGTCCAGTAGCAGCATCTTTGCACCCACAGCTGGCATTTCCTGGGCATCTGCCCATCTCCGACTTGCTTGTGACTTTTGGACTTGGTCCCCTTGTTCCACAGGTACCCTCGACTGGAAATCCATCGTTGTTGCATTGTTGGTTTGTGTCTTTCCTGCAGAATTCCCCTATCACGACATCTATGTCCTTTGGGGAACTTTGGTGCACTTTGCACTCACTTTTCAGAGTCTTGGGGTGGGCTATTTTTCTAACCCTCACTATTTTCTAATAGTCCCAGCGACCCTCTACAAGGTCACATAGGTTTGGGGTCCATTCGTGGTTCGCATTCCACTTTTGGAGTATATGGTTTGTGTTGCCCCTATCCCTATGTGTCTCCATTGCATCCTATTGTAACTATACATTGTTTGCACTGTTTTCTAATACTATTAATGCATATTTTGGTATTGTGTACATATATCTTGTGTATATTTGCTATCCTCATACTGAGGGTACTCACTGAGATACTTTTGGCATATTGTCATAAAAATAAAGTACCTTTATTTTTAGTATATCTGTGTATTGTGTTTTCTTATGATATTGTGCCTATGACACTAAGTGGTACTGTAGGAGCTTCACTCGTCTCCTAGTTCAGCCTAAGCTGCTCTGCTAAGCTACCATTATCTATCAGCCTATGCTGCTAGACACCCTATACACTAATAAGGGATAACTGGGCCTGGTGCAAGGTGCAAGTACCCCTAGGTACTCACTACAAGCCAGTCCAGCCTCCTACATTGGTTGTGCAGTGGTGGGATAAGTGCTTTGAGACTACTTACCACTCTTGTCATTGTACTTTTCATAAGAGAAAAATATACAAAACAAGTTCAGTGTGTGTACACATAACTAAAAAGTTTTGCATTTCCTCTTTTCACTCTTTTCTAAGTGCTGAAAAGTACTTCTAAACTTTCAAAAAGTTCTAAAACGTTTTTTTCTGTCTGTCTAAAAGTTCTGAAAAACTTTTTTTTTCTCACTTTTTCTGTCACTTAAACTCTTTCTAAAATGTCTGGCACAGGCCAAAATGTTGATCTGTCCAAAATTGCATATGATCACCTTAGCTTGAAAGGAATAAGGAGTCTCTGCATAGAAAGAGGTTTGAGTGTAGGGAACAATCCTTCCTTGGAATTATTGCTTAACATGCTTAGAGAACAAGATAAGGCAAAAAGTGCCCCATCTGTTGAAAAAGTAGCTAATGGTTCTAAATCTGATCCAGGGACTCCCCCAGGAAAAGATTCAGGAAAGAAACTTCTCAGCCTGCCCATTACTAGACAGTCTAGCATAGTTGGTACAGAGGTTGAATCACACCATACTGATGGTGTGCTCTCACATAATACTGTTAGCCAAGCTGTTAGGGTGCCTTCTGTAAGGGACAGGTCTCCTTCTGTCCATTCTCACCATACTTCTGTGTCTAGGAATGTCCCTCCCACACACCCTGAAGACAGATTGTTAGAAAGGGAGCTCAATAGATTGAGGGGCATATTTATACTCCGTTTGTGCCGAATTTGCGTCGTTTTTTTCGACGCAAATTCGGCGCAAAACTAACGCCATATTTATACTTTGGCGCTAGACGCGTCTAGCGCCAAAGTATGAGGAAAGAGCGCCATTTTTTTGCGTGAACGCCTTCCTTGCGTTAATGAGATGCAAGGTAGGCGTTCCCGTCTAAAAAAATGACTGCGGTGCAAATGCGTCGTATTTATACTCCCGGGCAAAAATCACGCCCGGGAGTGTGCAGGGCAAAAAACCCCGCATTTGTGCCGGATTTTAGCGCCTGGGTCAGGGCAGGCGTTAAGGGACCTGTGGGCTCAAAATGAGCCCACAGCTGCCCTCCCATGCCCCCAGGGCCCCCCCCTGCCACCCTTGCCCACCCCAGGAGGACACCCAAGGATGGAGGGACCCATCCCAGGGACATTCAGGTAAGTATAATTTTTTATTTTTTTTATATATTTTTTTTGCATAGGGGGGCCTGATTTGTGCCCCCCTACATGCCTCAATGCCCAATGACCATGCCCAGGGGACATAAGTCCCCTGGGCATGGCCATTGGGCAAGGGGGCATGACTCCTGTCTTTACTAAGACAGGAGTCATGTAAATGGCGTCTGGGCGTCGTTAAAAATGGCGCAAATCGGGTGGAGGCGATTTTTTGGCGTCAACCTGACTTGCACCATTTTAAGACGCCCTAACGCCATTTTCCCCAACGCCGGCGCTGCCTGGTGTACGTGGTTTTTTTCCACGCACACCAGGCAGCGCCGGTCTGCTAGCGCCGGCTAATGCCATTCAATAAATACAGCGCCCGCATGGCGCTTCAGAATGGCGTTAGCCGGCGCAAAACTTTTTGACGCTAAACTGCGTTAGCGCAGTTTAGCGTCAAAAAGTATAAATATGGCCCTGAGAGTGGAACAAACCAGACTGAAGTTCAAGAAGCAACAGCTGGATTTGGAAAGACAGACCTTAGAAGTAGAGAAGGAAAGACAGAAGTTGGGTTTAGAAACCCATGGTGGCAGCAGCAGTATTCCCAATAGTCATCCTGCAAAAGAGCATGATTCTAGGAATCTGCACAAGATAGTTCCCCCCTATAAGGAGGGGGATGACATTAACAAGTGGTTTGCTGCACTTGAGAGGGCCTGTGTTGTACAGGATGCCCCTCAAAGGCAGTGGTCTGCTATCCTATGGCTATCATTTAGTGGAAAGGGTAGGGATAGGCTCCTTACTGTGAAAGAAAGTGATGCCAATAATTTTACAGTTCTTAAGAATGCACTCCTGGATGGTTATGGCTTAACCACTGAACAATACAGGATAAAGTTCAGAGAGACCAAAAAGGAGTCTTCACAAGACTGGGTTGATTTCATTGACCATTCAGTGAAGGCCTTGGAGGGGTGGTTACATGGCAGTAAAGTTACTGATTATGACAGCCTGTATAACTTGATCCTGAGAGAGCATATCCTTAATAATTGTGTGTCTGATTTGTTGCACCAGTACTTGGTGGACTCTGATCTGACCTCTCCCCAAGAATTGGGAAAAAAGGCAGACAAATGGGTCAGAACAAGGGTGAACAGAAAAGTTCATACAGGGGGTGACAAAGATGGCAACAAGAAGAAGGATGGTAAGTCTTCTGACAAGGGTGGGGACAAATCTAAAAATGAGTCTTCATCAGGCCCACAAAAACACTCTGGTGGGGGTGGTGGGCCCAAATCCTCTTCAAATCAAAACAAAGAAAAGAAACCATGGTGCCATTTATGTAAAATAAAAGGCCATTGGACAACAGATCCCAGTTGTCCAAAGAAAAGCACCAAGCCTCCTACTACAACCCCTACTGCCACACCTAGTGCCCCTACTAATAGCAGTGGTGGTGGGAGCAAACCTACTAATAGCCAATCCAAGGGAGTAGCTGGGCTCACTTTTGGTAATTTAGTTGGGGTTGGTCTGATTAGGGAGACCACAGAGGCTGTGTTAGTCTCTGAGGGGGCTATTGATTTAGCCACCTTGGCTGCTTGCCCCCTTAACATGGATAAGTACAAGCAACTACCCCTAATAAATGGTGTTGAGGTTCAGGCCTACAGGGACACTGGAGCCAGTGTAACTATGGTCATAGAGAAACTGGTCCACCCTGAACAACACCTACTTGGTCACCAGTACCAAGTAACCGATGCTCACAACAACACACTTAGCCACCCCATGGCTGTTGTAAATCTCAACTGGGGGGGGGGGGTTACTGGTCCAAAGAAAGTTGTGGTAGCTTCAGATTTACCTGTAGACTGTCTATTAGGGAATGATTTGGAGACATCAGCTTGGTCAGATGTGGAGTTGGAGGCCCATGCAGCAATGCTGGGCATCCCAGGGCATATTTTTGCTTTAACCAGGGCTCAGGCCAAAAAGCAAAAAGGACAAGGAAGCTTGGATCCTGGAACAATGGACCAAGTGCTCCCTAAAGCTAGGGCTAGTAGAAGTAAAGCACTTCCTACTATCCCTCCCTCTACAGTGGATTCTAATTCTGAGGAAGAAGAATTTCCACCCTGTGCAGAACCTACACCAGAGGAGCTGGAAGCAGACACTGCTGAGCTTTTGGGTGAAGGGGGGCCTGCCAGGGAGGAGCTGAGTGTGGCACAGCATACCTGTTCCACACTAGAGGGTCTAAGACAGCAAGCTGTCAAACAAGCTAATGGGGATGTCAGTGACTCTCACAGAGTTTACTGGCAGGACAACCTCTTGTACACTGAAGCAAGGGATCCTAAACCTGGAACTGCCAGGAGGTTAGTGATTCCTCAGGAGTACAGAAAGTTCCTCCTAACTCTAGCCCACGACATTCCCCTAGCTGGGCATCTAGGACAAATGAAAACTTGGGACAGGCTTGTTCCCTTGTTTCATTGGCCTAGAATGTCTGAGGACACAAAAGAATTTTGTAAGTCCTGTGAAACCTGTCAAGCCAGTGGCAAGACAGGTGGCACCCCAAAGGCACCCCTTATTCCACTGCCTGTGGTTAGGGTTCCCTTTGAAAGGGTAGGGGTTGACATAGTTGGCCCCCTTGCCCCTCCTACTGCTTCAGGCAATAGGTTTATCTTGGTGGTAGTGGACCATGCCACAAGATATCCTGAAGCAATTCCTTTAAGGACCACTACAGCACCTGCAGTGGCAAAGGCCCTCCTGGGAATATTTTCCAGGGTGGGCTTCCCAAAGGAAGTAGTATCAGACAGGGGAAGCAATTTCATGTCTGCTTACTTAAAGGCCATGTGGAAGGAGTGTGGTGTGACTTACAAGTTCACTACACCCTATCATCCACAAACTAATGGACTGGTAGAGAGATTTAACAAAACTCTCAAAGGCATGATTATGGGACTCCCTGAAAAACTCCGCAGGAGATGGGATATCCTTTTACCATGCCTCCTTTTTGCCTACAGGGAGGTACCCCAGAAAGGATTGGGCATCAGCCCCTTTGAACTCCTCTTTGGACACCCTGTTAGGGGTCCACTAACACTTGTCAAGGAGGGTTGGGAACAACCTTTAAAAGCTCCAAAGCAAGATATTGTGGATTATGTACTTGGCCTCAGATCAAGGATGGCTGAGTATATGAAAAAGGTCAGTAAAAACCTTCAGGCCAGCCAAGAGCTCCAGAAGCAATGGCATGATCAGAAGGCTGTTTTGGTTCAGTACCAACCAGGGCAGAAAGTGTGGGTCTTGGAGCCTGTGGCCCCAAGAGCACTCCAAGATAAATGGAGTGGACCCCACATAATTGTTGAAAAGAAGGGTGAAGTCACCTACTTAGTTGACTTAGGCACTGCCAGGAGTCCCCTTAGGGTGCTCCATGTCAATCGCCTGAAACCCTACTATGACAGGGCTGATCTCACCCTGCTCATGGCAACTGATGAGGGACAGGAAGAAGACAGTGATCCTCCACCTGATCTCTTCTCTTCCACAGAACAAGATGCTCTTGTGGAAGGTGTAGTTTTGGCTGAATGTCTTACTGCTGAGCAGAAAGACCATTGCATAAATCTCCTGGGTCAGTTTTCTGAACTCTTCTCTACTGTGCCAGGTACCACTTCTTGGTGTGAGCACACTATAGATACTGGAGACAGCTTGCCTGTCAAAAGTAAGATCTATAGGCAGCCTGACCATGTCAGAGACTGCATAAAGCAAGAGGTGCAGAAAATGTTAGAACTGGGAGTGGTTGAGCACTCTGAAAGTCCATGGGCCTCTCCTGTGGTACTTGTACCAAAACCTCATTCCAAGGATGGAAAGAAGGAAATGCGGTTTTGTGTAGATTATAGAGGTCTCAACCAGGTAACCAAAACTGATGCTCACCCTATACCCAGGGCAGATGAGCTCATAGATACACTGGCATCTGCCAAGTATCTAAGCACTTTTGATTTGACTGCAGGGTATTGGCAGATCAAATTATCAGAAGATGCTAAACCTAAAACTGCATTTTCAACCATTGGAGGCCATTACCAATTCACAGTAATGCCTTTCGGATTGAAAAATGCACCTGCCACTTTTCAAAGGTTGGTGAACACAGTCCTGCAAGGGCTGGAAGCTTTTAGTGCAGCATATCTGGACGATATAGCTGTCTTTAGCTCCAGTTGGGATGATCACCTGGTCCACCTATGGAAAGTTTTAGAGGCCCTGCAAAAGGCAGGCCTCACTATCAAGGCTTCAAAGTGCCAGATAGGGCAGGGGAAGGTGGTTTATCTGGGACACCTTGTTGGTGGGGAACAGATTGCACCACTACAGGGGAAAATCCAAACTATTATAGATTGGGTTCCCCCTAATACTCAGACTCAGGTGAGAGCCTTCCTAGGCCTCACTGGGTATTACAGGAGGTTCATTAAGAACTATGGCTCCATTGCAGCCCCTCTTAATGACCTCACATCCAAAAAAATGCCTAAAAAGGTATTGTGGACAGCTAGCTGTCAGAAAGGTTTTGAGGAGCTGAAGCAGGCCATGCGCTCTGCACCTGTCCTGAAAAGCCCTTGTTACTCTAAAAAATTCTATGTCCAAACTGATGCATCTGAATTAGGAGTAGGGGCAGTCCTATCACAACTTAATTCTGAGGGCCAGGATCAACCTGTTGCTTTTATTAGTAGGAGGTTGACCCCTAGAGAAAAGCGTTGGTCTGCCATTGAGAGGGAGGCCTTTGCTGTGGTCTGGGCACTGAAGAAGTTGAGGCCATACTTGTTTGGCACTCACTTCATTGTTCAGACAGACCACAAACCTCTACTTTGGCTAAAACAAATGAAAGGTGAAAATCCTAAATTGTTGAGGTGGTCCATATCCCTACAGGGAATGGACTATACAGTGGAACATAGACCTGGGAGTAGCCACTCCAATGCAGATGGACTCTCCAGATATTTCCACTTAGACAATGAAGACTCATCAGGTCATGGCTAGTCTTATTGTCCTTCGTTTGGGGGGGGGGGTTGTGTAGGAAAGTACCATCTTGCCTGGCATGTTACCCCCATTTTTCACTGTATATATGTTGTTTTAGTTGTATGTGTCACTGGGACCCTGCTAGTCAGTGCCCCAGTGCTCATAAGTGTGCCTGAATGTGTTACCTGTGTTATGACTAACTGTCTCACTGAGGCTCTGCTAATCAGAACCTCAGTGGTTATGCTCTCTCATTTCTTTCAAATTGTCACTAACAGGCTAGTGACCAATTTTACCAATTTACATTGGCTTACTGGAACACCCTTATAATTCCCTAGTATATGGTACTGAGGTACCCAGGGTATTGGGGTTCCAGGAGATCCCTATGGGCTGCAGCATTTCTTTTGCCACCCATAGGGAGCTCTGACAATTATTACACAGGCCTGCCACTGCAGCCTGAGTGAAATAACGTCCACGTTATTTCACAGCCATTTTACACTGCACTTAAGTAACTTATAAGTCACCTATATGTCTAACCTTTACCTGGTAAAGGTTGGGTGCTAAGTTACTTAGTGTGAGGGCACCCTGGCACTAGCCAAGGTGCCCCCACATTGTTCAGGGCCAATTCCCCGGACTTTGTGAGTGCGGGGACACCATTACACGCGTGCACTACATATAGGTCACTACCTATATGTAGCTTCACAATGGTAACTCCGAATATGGCCATGTAATATGACTATGATCATGGAATTGCCCCCTCTATACCATCCTGGCATAGTTGGCACAATCCCATGATCCCAGTGGTCTGTAGCACAGACCCTGGTACTGCCAAACTGCCTTTCCCGGGGTTTCACTGCAGCTGCTGATGCTGCCAACCCCTCAGACAGGCATCTGCCCTCCTGGGGTCCAGCTAGGCCTGGCCCAGGATGGCAGAACAAAGGACTTCCTCTGAGAGAGGGTGTTACACCCTCTCCCTTTGGAAAATGGTGTGAAGGCAGGGGAGGAGTAGCCTCCCCCAACCTCTGGAAATGCTTTCATGGGCACATTTGGTGCACATTTCTGCATAAGCCAGTCTACACCGGTTCAGGGACCCCTTAGCCCTGCTCTGGCACGAAACTGGACAAAGGGAAGGGGAGTGACCACTCCCCTGACCTGTACCTCCCCTGGGAGGTGCCCAGAGCTCCTCCAGTGTGCTCCAGACCTCTGCCATCTTGGAAACAGAGGTGCTGCTGGCACACTGGACTGCTCTGAGTGGCCAGTGCCATCAGGTGACGTCAGAGACTCCTTCTGATAGGCTCCTTCAGGTGTTGCTAGCCTATCCTCTCTCCTAGGTAGCCAAACCCTCTTTTCTGGCTATTTAGGGTCTCTGTCTCTTGGGATTCCTTAGATAACGAATGCAAGAGCTCATCCGAGTTCCTCTGCATCTCTCTCTTCACCTTCTGCCAAGGAATCGACTGCTGACCGCGCTGGAAGCCTGCAAAACTGCAACATACTATCAAAGACGACTACTGCAACTCTGTAACGCTGATCCTGCCGCCTTCTCGACTGTTTTCCTGGTGGTGCATGCTGTGGGTGTAGTCTGCCTCCTCTCTGCACTAGAAGCTCCGAAGAAATCTCCCGTGGGTCGACGGAATCGTCCCCCTGCAACCGCAGGCACCAAAGAACTCCATCACCGGTACCTTGGGTCTCCTCTCAGCACGACGAGCGAGGTCCCTTGAATCCAGCAACTCTGTCCAAGTGACTCCCACAGTCCAGTGACTCTTCAGTCCAAGTTTGGTGGAGGTAAGTCCTTGCCTCCCCACGCCAGACTGCATTGTTGGAAACCGCGACTTTTGCAGCTACTCCGGCCTCCGTGCACTTCCGGCGGAAATCCTTTGTACACAGTCCAGCCTGGGTCCACGGCACTCTAACCTGCATTGCACGACCTCCTAAGTTGTTCTCCGGCGACGTGGGACTCCTTTGTGCGACTTCGGGTGAGCACCGTTTCACGCATCCTCGTAGTGCCTGTTTCTGGCACTTCCCAGGGTGCTGCCTGCTGGTGAGAGGGCTCCTTGTCTTGCTCAACGTCCCCTCTGTCCCCTGACGCAATTTGCGACATCCTGGTCCCTCCTGGACCACAGCAGCATCCAAAAACCATTACCGCACGATTTGCAGCTAGCAAGGCTTGTTGGCGGTCTTTCGGCGGGAAAACACTTCTGCACGACTCTCCACGGCGTGAGGGATCCGTCCTCCAAAGGGGAAGTCTCTAGCCCTTGTCATTCTTGCAGAAACCTACGCTTCTACTGTCCAGTAGCAGCATCTTTGCACCCACAGCTGGCATTTCCTGGGCATCTGCCCATCTCCGACTTGCTTGTGACTTTTGGACTTGGTCCCCTTGTTCCACAGGTACCCTCGACTGGAAATCCATCGTTGTTGCATTGTTGGTTTGTGTCTTTCCTGCAGAATTCCCCTATCACGACTTCTATGTCCTTTGGGGAACTTTGGTGCACTTTGCACTCACTTTTCAGGGTCTTGGGGTGGGCTATTTTTCTAACCCTCACTATTTTCTAATAGTCCCAGCGACCCTCTACAAGGTCACATAGGTTTGGGGTCCATTCGTGGTTCGCATTCCACTTTTGGAGTATATGGTTTGTGTTGCCCCTATCCCTATGTGTCTCCATTGCATCCTATTGTAACTATACATTGTTTGCACTGTTTTCTAATACTATTACTGCATATTTTGGTATTGTGTACATATATCTTGTGTATATTTGCTATCCTCATACTGAGGGTACTCACTGAGATACTTTTGGCATATTGTCATAAAAATAAAGTACCTTTATTTTTAGTATATCTGTGTATTGTGTTTTCTTATGATATTGTGCATATGACACTAAGTGGTACTGTAGGAGCTTCACTCGTCTCCTAGTTCAGCCTAAGCTGCTCTGCTAAGCTACCATTATCTATCAGCCTATGCTGCTAGACACCCTATACACTAATAAGGGATAACTGGGCCTGGTGCAAGGTGCAAGTACCCCTAGGTACTCACTACAAGCCAGTCCAGCCTCCTACAGCGATATGTGTTAATAGTTGGGAGACTAGAAGGTAGAGATATCACAATAGGGGGAATATACGCACCAAACCAGGAACAGGGAGCTTTTCTTACTACACTTTCGAGGGTATTAGGTCCGTATTTCACAGGAGCCACCTTCATAGGAGGAGACTTTAATTGTATTGCAGACCCTACATTAGACAGGTCACATCCACCCCTGCCTCGTTCCCAAACCACAAACGTAGCTAGACTGTTCTCTGAATGGGAACAACAATGGGGATTTGGTGATCGCTGGAGGCATATCCACCCTACAGCCCAAGACTATTCTTTTCATTCTACATTACATGACTTGCATGTTCGTCTGGACACATTCCTTGCCTCACCTGAGATACAAAGCGCAGTGGGAACAGCAGAATACCTGTGCCGCACTATTTCAGATCATAATCCCCTACTACTATCACTGGCCTGGTGCAGGAAAAAACCTAGCATCCCAACCTGGCGTCTCAGAGCAGAGATGCTCGAAAACGAGGCATTTAAGCACTCACTGTCGGCGGTAATTGGAGATTTTTTTGCCTTTAATACAGGAACGGCGTCAACTAGGGTGATAGAATGGGAGACATTTAAAATAGTCATCAGAGAAATATGCATAACAGAGAGTGTAGGGGTTCGAAGGTCCTTAGAATTAGAAATCCAAAAACATGAGGAATCCCTCAGAGACATTGAACACCAGAGACCTAATCTCCCAGAAGTGGCCCCTTGTTTTACCAATCTCAAAGAAAAAATTGCAGAGGCAACCGAAAAGTTGAGACGTTTTGATTACAGAAAATACTTGGCTAGGCAACACGCAGAGGGAGATAAAGCAGGCTCACACTTGGCGTGGCTGGTGGCCTCGCCGAGACAGCAGACAGTGATAACGGAAATTGAGGATGCAGCTGGTTGTCGTCTTTATGGGCAGAGTGCAATAAATACACGGTTTGCTGACTACTATTCCCAACTATACGCCCCACCTGTTGAGGCGCTGAGCTCCACCCAATTGGAGGGCTTGGATGAACTTGATCTCCCTCACCTGGGGGAGGAGGACAGACAGGTCCTCGAAGAGCCAATCTCGATAGCGGATGTTAAAGCCACAGTCCAAAATATAGCGAGAGGAAAGGTCCCAGGGGCTGATGGACTTCCTGTGGAGTTCTATAGTGTTTACCTGGAAAACTAGCCCCACGCTTGTGTAACCTATACGCAGAGGCAAAAGAGAGGGGTGCTCTACCTCAGTCCACAAATTAAGCTATCATGGTACCACTTGTAAAGTCGGATAAACCGGCGAGAGATGTGCGCTCTTACTGCCCCCTGTCCATGCTCAACTTGGACTGTAAGATACTTAGTAGAATATTAGCTATCAGGCTGCTGCCCTATATGACAAAATTGATACATAGAGCTCAATCTGGGTTTGTCCCCCAGCATAGCACTGCACAGAAAATAAGACGGCTGGTCTCTATACTCCACTCTGAGTCTCCAACCTTGCAGCAGGCGGCGATTATCTCAGTGGATATTGAGAAGGTGTTTGATAGCCTTAGGTGGGATTAGTTAGAAAAGGTAATGTTAAAACTAGGCCTGGGGCTCGAGTTTGTTAGATGGACGCAGCTGCTCTATGCGAATCTCACAGCACGAGTACGCACAGGTGGGACTATATTTGCTCCATACCAAATTGGCAGGGACACCAGGCAGGGTTGTCCCCTGTCACCCCTGCTCTTTGCGATAGCGGTGGAACCGCTTGCCAGAATGGCTAGATCAGGCCTCTATTTTGAGGGGCTTCAAGTGGGACCGCAGGTGCATTATACTGCACTATATGCGGACGATATGATGATCTTCCTGGGAGACATGGAAACTGACTTGCCGGGAGCTATGGCCATGCTGGAATGCTTTGGAGGAGCATCTGGTCTACGGATGAATTGGCAGAAATCCTCCATCTTTCCCTTAACAGAGGGGGTCCCGAAAATGGTTGATACACGAGGGCTCCCCTGGGCACCCACTACATTCCGTTACCTAGGAGTTAATATATACCACAAAACAGCAGACTTACTAGAGGGGAACGTACACAGTGCAATGAGGAGATTGAGAACTGATATGCAGTTTTGGGGGACACTCCCACTAGCGGTTATGGGGAGAGTGGCGTTACTAAAAATTATAATGCTTCCTAGAATATTGTACTATTTCTCTACTCTTCCACTGGTTATACCGAAATCAGTATTCAGTAACATTAACTCCATGATATCCAGTTTTATATGGGGAATGAGTAGACACAGACTGGCATTGAGCACTCTTCAGAGACCCACCGCGGAAGGAGGGTTGGCGGCCCCGGACATGGAGATTTACTACTGGGCTGGCCAGTTACAATGGTTGGCAAGATCTTTAAGTGAAGATCCAGTGGATCAAAATACGCAGTATGGTTTAGGTGAACTACACCACGCTCTCCTGAGCATGTTGCTGGCCCCAAGTGGGAGGACGCGGTGATTACCACTGGAGTGGCATGCTGTGCGAGCGTTCTGGGAGCGCGGTTTAAGGCGCTCCCGTACGGCTATCCCTTATGCTCTGGAAATTCCAATGACACGTCTGCAGCAACTGGTCGGGGGCAGGCTTTAACAGGGATTAGGAGACTAGCTTCATATAATATTACAGTGCTGGGGGACCGGTATCATAAAGGGCAGTTGCACACCTTCGCAGAACTGCGAGAACACTATGATGTCCCACCCGGAATGTTCCTTATATATAACGGGTTCACTAGGATTATACAAAGAACCTGGAAGCTGGGGTCTCTTGAACCTCCTATACATGAAGGTTGTAGAATTATTTGCTCACGAGGAGGAGACAGGGGGGGTGGTTTCAGCAATCTACAAAGCCGTACACAAAGATACTTTTACTTCTCTGGATAAACTTATATTGAAGTGGCAGACGCAGTTGGGGACACCAATAGATGAGAGGAGATGGGCCAGGATCACCTCACATATATACCCTGCAACTAGAAACACTTGTTTTAAATTAATAAATATCTATGTCTATCATAGAGTTTATCTTACCCCCCACAGAATTGCACAGATGTATGCCACTAGAGGTGGGGCTGCCCCAGATGCCCAGAACCGGAGGCAGGGTTAGAACACATGTTATGGAGTTGTCAGCAAGTAGTGCCTTATTGGGAAGAGGTATTTAAGAAACTGGCCGCGATTACGGATAGGAGACTGAGACTGTCTCCATTGACAGCATTGTTAGGAGATTTTCCCTGCCCGCCAAAAAGACAACCAATAAATATATTGAACTGGCATTGATCTTTCTAAAGAGAGAAATTACGAGCCATTGGAAGGTTGCTGGGGGCCCTCAAATTCAAAGATGGCAAAATGCATTGATAAAATGGGTTGAGGCAGAGGGAAATATATTACATCAAGAGGCAGCACGGGGAAGAGGGTCCAGAGACACAGCACGACAATGGGACACAATATTAGATTGCCTCAAACACCCAGATGATACAATCTCAGACAGCTCGCGAGGAGCATCGGACTCGGACCCGGACGATGCCTCTACCACATAAAGGTCAATATATGCTAAACTACGAAGGATCCGTTTTTATGTACAGAAGTGTAATGGCAATGGTGAAATAAAAATGTGTATGCTGGAATATAGTAGGGGGAGGGGAGGGTGTAGGGTGTGGGTTGTTCTACACGGTAGATGTGTGTTTTTCGCCACTTTTGCTGAAAAAAAAAAGTTAATAAAAGATATTTTTTTTAAATGTCTGGTCTTTGCAGTGGTACATGGTCAGGCAATTTCCAAAATGGCATCTTCACGTCACTGTGTGCGCGTGCTGATATCAGAAGTGGTGGGACATCGAGAGGCAACCATTCCGATTCAACGGGCAGTGTGGCACAGCACCCAGCACAGCTGCCTGATTCTTAAAAAGAGTGATCAAACACCTAGGGTGTCAAATGCTGCCGCAAGTGCGAAAACCCAGGGTGCCAAGTGATGCTCACCAGAGCCACTGCTTCCGCACATACAGAGAAATTCTGTACACAGGTGATAACCCCATCGTCACTGATAAGTCGTGGGCAATCTCCAGCAGAGGCAGGTAGGTTGATCTTTTGGCTATTTATTGAAAAAGCGAAGAAACAATGGGTACCAATGACAGTGAAAGGAGGTCTTTCTCCAACCGTCTTCCCCTCTCATTGCCTTTACGTTCTCTTGAGAATACTACCCTTAGAGAGCTCAACCATTCTAGGAACAATGAAGGTAAGTCAACCCAGCGAAGTCAACATAGAATATAATACAAATCTATTAGCAAGATAATATTTTTCTAAACAATATTTAAGACACAGAATTTATGTCAGGTATTTTCTGTAGATGATATACAAGTCACCAGACATCCAACCCACCTTGTATACTTTGTTCAAATAGCATGGAAAATGAAATGACTCATTTAAAAATGTGCATGAACAGGTGCCATGTATGTTAAAAATAGTTTAAGAGCAGGAAAAAAAATCAAAACACAAAAATCTCAAACTGAAAAGAGACCTGTTCTGTTTTTACTAACAAAAAGACTTAGGGCCTCATTAGGAGTTTGGTGGTCCCACCATGGGACCGACAAACTCGTGGGGAGGACGCCACCGCCATGGTGGTGGCCCCCCAACCCTATTACAATGTTCCTGCCAGTCATTGCAAAACAGCGTTCCCACCGATCAGACTGGTGAGAATAGTGCTACGAGATAGCACTCAGCTCCCTTTAAGGAGCCAAAGGCTAGCTTGTAGCACACAGGGGGCCAGACCAAAGCAGACAGTGCGCATTCCAACGGTGTTGGGCAGGGGTGTTCTCTGCCAGCCTTTTCAGGGCAAGTTCCCCGCCATGAAAAGACTGGTGGAGAACAAGGTTATAATCAGCCAGGTGGCACGGAGTTCAGCGCCACCCTGACTGACGATAACCAAGACTGCCGTCACCTCGTCAGGATCTGTGATCCTGGCAGGTACGGCAAAATTTAAGTGGGTCCGCCTGCCTAGCTTGTAACATGGCTGTCGGACCGCCACGTCCGCGACGGTCTGACCGCCACCACAAGGCGTAATGAGGCTGTAAGTGTTCATACTAGTAGATCGTGCCAGATACCATGTTTTCTCTTTCATTGGAATGTACTTTTTAATACTTAAAACAGGTGCTTATAGTACATGGCAGAAAAGGAGGAAGCATCAAGAGGGTTCGCATAGTCCTGCAGAAAGGTTTTATCTAGGCCTCTCAAAAAATAAGCTTGTCTACAACTTTATTGTACATGTTGGGCAGGGGCATACATGTCCGACACTCACATTGGTAGGTGGCATGCTACTTCAAAAAACCTCCATCCACTATATACCTAAAACCTCGCATGAAAAACCGACCTCGAATTCATGTCAATAATCATTTGCTTCTCACATAGCCCCAACTAATTATCACACCTAACGTTTTAATGTACCACAAAGAAACTGGAGTAAATAAATTGGTTCTATTGGGGCAATAAACACTATATAAACACAAATTCAGCTAGCAATATGTCTCAGTGAATGATAGTCACATTGAAAATACCTTCAGAATGCTTAACTTGTGTCTGTGGCTGAGGTTGGGGAGCACCAACACTCATCTTTGGGGCCCAGCACTTAAATTAATCATCAGAAATTGATCCAGGGCAAGACTGAAAAAAGCAGGAAAAAAAGAAGGAGAAAGAGAAAGAGAAAGGAAAACCGGAACAAAGAAATATGACAATGATAACAAAAACTTTGGAAGAGTGAGGTATAGATAGTAACGTGTGGTGAAAGAAACAGACATGAGATGGACTCAGGACTTGGTTGCCTTGGTATTTACCACACCTGGCATTCTGCAGTGGTGGTGGTGGGCTCATAAGAAAACCACTGGGCCCTTGCTCCTGGTTTCACCCTTGACTGTCACTTCTCCTACAAGGAGCACATTGCCAAGCAAAACAAGACAGCATGCTACAAACTCTCTCTCCTGAAGGAAGTTGAAGCCATCCTCTCAGAAACAGATGTCAAAACAAGATTCCAAGCATTAGTTCCCTCGTAGCTAGATGAAGCCAACATCCTATTCTGTCATATGCTTGACACCACATTGGCCACCTTGAGTGGCACCCTACATGAAGCCCCACAGAACAAATCACCACCTACAAATATTCTGCTTCACTGTAAATGACTTTGCATCCTAAATCGGGGCAACAGCCTTTGTTGAGCTCTTTGTTGCTTTCTAGGTTCATACTCTACGCAATATCTGCAGATACAGACAACATATTTGAATACATACCTAACCAGTTGTCCAAACTTGGGGCCTCATTTACAAGCTGCCTGTGCCACAGGTGCGTCACTTTTTTTCACACACCAGCGGCACAGGCTGCACGGCCATATCTACAAGGCCAGGCAAAGCCACTTTGCATGGCTTTACAAGGCCTTGTAGGAATGGCCCCCTTTCACGCATTACTCAGTGCAAAAAGGGTGTTCCTTGGGTGTTGCTGTGGGTGTTCCCAAGCAACAATCATGGAATCTGACGCATTCCCAGCTTTACAAGGTTTCGCAAATCTGAAATCTGTCAGTTTCCTGCATCACCCCAGGGGTGTTGGAAAGGGTAGCTGCATTCTGCAGCACACACAGAAAGGAGGAAACTCCTCTTGTGATTGTTTTTGTGCAGGAAGGCGTTTCTTCCTGCACAAAAACAGCACCCTTGCACCATGGTACAAAGGTGCCAGCACTAGCTTATGGCAGCAATTCGTGCTCCAATGCAGGGGACAAGGATAGGACTGTGCCATATCTTGTAGATACAGCGCATTACTGCCCTTTTGTTTAGACGCAGGGCAGTGCAGCAAAAAGGCTTGCAACGCTGCCCTGCACCAAAATCTTTTTAAAAGAGGCCCTTGGTTCGTGGGTGGACGATCTGTGACAAACTTTCAGGATCACTGCTGACTATGTAAAGTGATCCCAGTTTCACTCATGTTATGTGAATGTATTTCATGTGAATATTCCAAAAAACGTACGTATTATATGAATTACCACAGTTATGGCAGCACAATCTTCAATGTCGTGAGAATGGGGCCAAAGGGGTCATTATTCCACATTTCCTGTACTTTTATAGAGCCTAAAGCTAGTGCTGCAAAATGTATTGATATATTTTGGCTACATTTTGCCCTGTTTGGTTAATAAGAAACATCTAACACAGCTATACCACAATATGGCACTAGACACTGGAGCTGTCGAATTGTGACTTTGCATGGAGGACATTTTTTTATTTATCCTGGAAACCTATGGCTATGCACTGTAGGGCCTCACATGACATTTTGACTTGAACACCACAAAAAAACTCTGACATGCGTGCCAATCTTCCATTAACATGTAGAAATCCATCCAATTCTACTCCATATCCGCTGGTACTTATAAAGCGCCTGCCTACCCACCAATAGCTTCAAAGATGGACAGAAGGCAGAGAAGCTCTTAACATGATTACCTGAACAGCCAGGTCTTAAGAGATTTCCTCAAAGTGACATCGTCTGGGGAGTTTCGAAGCACAGATGAAAGAGTGCTCCATCATTTGGAAGCAAGAAAGGAAAAGGACCATCCACTGCTTCTACTTTTGAAGGCTCTGGGGATCACTGCTGGGTAAAAGGTTGTGCATCTCAGAGTCCTTATTGGGATATAAGGTTGTACCAAATGACGCAACACGCTTGGACCCTTGTTGTTGAACAATCAAAATGCAATACATAGGCCCTCATTATAACATTGGCGGTAAAAAACGCCTACCGCCGCGGTGACGGCCGACAAAAGACTGTCGCCGCAGCTACAAGCCATTTGCCATATTATGACGACAGCCGGGTTTCCGCCAGAAGGATGACTAAAATCCGGCTGTGGGCATGCCGGCGGATGACGGTAAGGTGGCGCTGCCACAAGCAGCGCCATGCCAGTAGACCGCCGCCGGCCGTATTATGAGAATTAATACGGCCTGGCGGTGTTCTGCTGGCGGACGCTGCTGCTGGCAGCAGTGCCCCGTCCCGCCTCCTGCCGGAGTACCCCCTGGACACAGGTAAGTGGGTGCTCCGACAGGGGAGGGGATGGGGGTGTTGTGTGTGTGTGTGTGTGTGTGTCTGTGCGTGCGTGGATGCAGGTGTGTGTTGCGTGTTGTATGTGTGTGCATGTTTGGGGGTGTGAGCGTGAGGGGAGGGGGTGGGGGTGTTGTGTGTGTGTGTGTGTCTGTGCGTGCGTGTATGCAGGTGTGTGTTGCGTGTTGTATGTGTGTGCATGTTTGGGGGTGTGAGTGCGTGTATGTTGAGTTGTGTGAATGCGTGTCTGCATGTAAGTGTGTGTGGATATGTGTGTGAATGGATGTATGCATGCGTGGATGAATGTGGGAATGGGTGTGTGTATGAGTGTGTGCGTGTGTGAAGGGAGGGGCGTGTATAAAGGGGGGTCTGGAGAGGAAGGTGGGGTGGGGGGACCTGTGGAGGCGGAGGGGGAGGGGGACGGAGAAGACCCCTATCAGTGACAGGGAAGGTATTCCCATGGTTTTCGTGGCGGTAAGGAAGCCACGAAAACCATGGTGGTAAGCAGGGTCATAATCCCGCAGGCGGGCAAGTGACGGCCGCCGGGCTGGAGATTGATGTCTCCAGCCCGGCGCCAATGTCATAATATGGAGGAAAGTACCGTCAGCCTGTTGGCAGTACTTTCCTCCATATTACTGCCGACCGCCGGGGTCGTATTTCCAGGACCTTTCTAATAGATCTCAAAACGCTTAAAACAGCCTGCAGCCAATTTCCTCACCTGCGTCTCAAATGACAACTTTCTGTCCAACTAGATTCCCTCATTTTTAAATTGTAACCATTTTGGGTTAAGGCTGGGGTCCAGAGATTTCTGGCCAGCACTCTGGCGTCCAACATTTAAGTTACTTACTACTATTATGACTTCTGCTTCTTTACCTACGTTTAGCCTTCCACTTGGCTACTGTTGTGGACTTCTTTTAAAGACTTTTTCTCGGGCCAAAAAGGAAACTAACTGTATGTCATCCATTTAGGAGACCAATGTGAGGCCAAAAGACTGGGCAATGTCTGCTAATGGACGAACATAAACATTGAACAGTGTGGGACTCGGATAGGACCTTTGAGGCATTCCACACTTAAGAGGCAGTGAGTCTGAGTAGAAGGCTAATCGCATACCTGAAAGCTCAGATTCTCGAAAAAGGATGCAGGCCACTTTCAGGTGAGCTCCGTCTCCCTTGAATTATATAACCTCCCAATGAAGACTGTGTGAGATACCATGTCAAAAGTGGAGCTAAGATCTGACAAGGTCAAAGCTGCAGTACCACCTTGATCCAATCTCATCTTAAGGTCCTCGACCACCACCAAGAGGGCCAACTCAGTGCTGTGTCTAGGGGAAAAAACCTGTCTGAGAGGAATGAAGCATATCATTCTCTAGAAATTCCGACAATTGCTTGTAATGTGCTTCTCTAGAATCTTTCTGGGAAAGGGAGTGACAAAATTGGTCTATAGTTTTCCAGTTGTAAAAGATCCAAAGAAGATTATAGATGGTAATGAGAGAAAGTGTCTACCCCACATGCTACAATTCAATTCTGCAGAGGTCCTCACTACTCTTTCCTTAACTGTCATTCTCCTTTACTCTATGATGACCTTGCAAATACCCTTCAACTGTTGGCCCATTAGAGAAGTTACCTTTTCAGGCGTGGAGTTATGAATGAAGTCTACCGCATTCAGTTATGCCAAATCCTTTGGCAGCTATAAGACTTTGGGACTTGGGAGTGCTATTTGCAATTGACAGTTTTTTCTTCAAGAACAAGTAAACACGGGCTAACATGCAGTATTATAAACAAGTTAGAGGGAAAGGAATTTAAATTAATGGAAGTGTGTTTGCTTTTTTGTAAATCAAATTTGCTTTAAAAATCACAAAAACGTTTAATTTAATTAATTAATTTATTTATTTATTTAATTACATTGGCTTTTTGTCCTTGATCTTGTTGCTTTAAATGCTGGCACGCTGGTTCTTAAGACACACTATTGTGACAGAAAGCCAGCTTTTGAGAAAGAAGTAAACATTTGAAAACAGCAAATCAAAAAACAGGCTTTGGCAAACCCCATAGATCTGGACTTGGTACACCTGTCCAATTGGTCCGTTTTTATTTTTGATTGCATGCATATGCCTCAAAATAAATAGAAACAAAAGAAGGAATTCCCCCACCTAAACGTTGTGTCCAGATGTTTGCAACATACATTTTAAATTAAAAAAAATCAAACATCATATACAATTTTAATTAAACTATATTATGTTTATTACACGTTAGTAGTCAAAACAAACATTATCAATACAATTATAGTCACTCTTTATTGTAACATAGTTCTCCTGTTTAAAACGTCTTCACCAGTTACAGACCTAGACAAAGGGTTATCCCACCATCCCTGCATGCTGAGTTGTGTATTAAAGTCTTAAGTCTGATTAAGAAAACATAGCCACAAATAACCTGTATACGTAAGGTCCACACAGTAAAAACTAAACCTGGGTCATGCAAACACCACACAGTTCCTAATTCATGTGTTCTGTGTCCCAGCTTGGTTGGTTTATGAAAGCTTGCACTTCCTTTGCATTACTTTTTGTGATGTAACAGCGGCTCACATCTTTCATGTTGAGGCCATGTACAACCAGTGTGCATGGCTTTGAATGGCCTCACAGATCTGGAGTAAGGCAGCACAGCTCAAACAGCTGCACTACCTTACTCTGCATTAGGGAGGTGTTCCATGTGCTTGGATCCAGCAACAAACGTTCTAAGTCACATACCATGGTTTGTGGTGCAAAAAGCATTAAACTTCACATTTTCCAACAATGACAATAAATTATTCAGTGTGTCCAGTGTCCTGTATTTGGGAGTAGTATTGGAGTCCAGTTTATCCTGGGCTAGCAATATCTAGTATCGCAGCTTAAAGTTTAACCATGCAATTAGCTCTATTTCTAATGTGAGACAAGCTCTGGGTCATAGGCAATCGCCGCACTTTTGGAAATGTATAAACCACAATGTGTGTCGACAGCGACTTTAGGAACGGTACCTGGGACTGTGCTGACTGTCGATCACTACAGGTGGAGGACATTTTTTTCTGTGGGTGTCTTCTTTCACTTCCCCACACATTGTTGCACTATTTTGGCCATGAAGAGCTTGACCTGGCATATTTTGAGGATCTTGTCAAGCTGGGACGTCTTATGTTATGGCTGTCAGTCTGGAATAATCCCCAGGCTACTTTAAACCAGGAAATAATTAGAGGTTGTTTACATTGTGATTACGGGTTAAAAATACCATGGCTTGCCTATGTTAAAAAGAACTTTTAGGAATTGGGCAGACTTGTTTTGCTTACACAACCAATGACCATTTGTAAGAAGAATAAGATGGCTGTTTAGAGGACATTCTTGGAAGACAGATGTCAACTACGGAAAAGCACTGAATTAAGAAAAACATCGGTGTGACAATATATAAAGTCAAATGCAGGTACAGAGCCTTTTTGATTCTAGTCTGCAGTACCTGAGAGGGCCTTGCTATTGAGAGTTACAGCCGGCATGATTATTCACCTTTTGTGTTTTCCGCTAAGACTATTTGATATTGTACTTTAAGTGTGCGCCCTTGCCACTGTATTTCAGCCCAAGCTATTCTAAATATTCTATTCTTCTGTAAATGTTATGGTGTTTTTAGAGTTACATTTATGGGAGCACTTTTAAAGGAGTATAGATTTAATCAATGCAAAGTAGCTCTTCAATTTCTGCAATTGTTACCTAATGAGGATGTATGCTACAGAGTAGGGAGCTTTTTTAAAATCAGCTGTATACTTTGTAAATGCATGGTTTTAATTAGCAATCTTTGAATAAATGAATGAATGATAGAACTTATATTGTGCACAGCTACTCTGAGAGTGTCCCGGCGCTGAAGTGTGTACAGGTAGAATAGCAATATCAAAGGCTGAAAAGATATGTTTTCAGTTGTTTGCAAAAATCAGTCTCGTTTGGCATATTTCTGAAATGCGCAGGTAGATCGTTCCAGATCGTAGCCACATGAACTGAAAAGAACGTGCCACCACGTCTCGATGTTTTAAAATGTGGGACCACTATCAGTCGAGCCTTTCCTGAGTGGAGGGCTCTGCCAGGGCAAAAGAGCTGAGTTTGCCTATTCAGATAGGATAGCGTGGACCTCCTCCGTTCAGGGCGCGGTGGCCAAGAATCAAAGCTTTTAAATTAATTATTTTATTAACAGGTAACGAATGGAGCAGTTTCAAGTATGAGGATATTGGGGTGTGCCTAGAGCCTGAAAAGGTGCCACGCCGCCATATTCTGCCCTACTTGCAGTTGTTGAGTCAGGAAAGCATAGAGACCCAAATATAAGACATTAGAGTAATCAATCTAGACAGAATGGATGCCTGAATAGCAGCATTCTGGGCATCCCAGGGAAGAAAAGACATGAATGTTTTCAAAGCCTTCGCTAGCCAAAAGCACACTTTTACTACTGAAGAAATTTGACCCTTGAAATAAAGCAGATCATCAAAAGCAACCCCAAGATTTCTTGCCTTTCCCGCAGGAGGGGGTGGGCCAGGGCTGTCACTTGACCAACAACAGGAGGCGGATTAGGCTGAAAGAGAAGAATTGATGTCTTATCCCAGTTACATTGCAGGTGATTCACTATGAGCCAGCTGATGACAGCCTTCATACATGCAGGGAAGGGTTCTCTAGCTGTATCTAAAGCTCCCTCATAAGAGAGTAGAACCTGGGTATTGTCAGCATAAGAAATCATCTTAATAACATATGACCCCACTAGGAAGGCAAGCAGGGACATATAGACAGACAACATGGGGCTTAATGCTGACCCTCGAGGTGCACCACACTCGAGAGTTTTTGCTGTGGAGCAGTAGAGTTTCATCCACACCAACTCTTCTCTAGCAGTCAAGAAGGAGCTAAACCACTTCAAAGCCAATCTGCCCAGTCTGATATTTGCCAGATGACGAAGCAATATATTGAGGGAAATGGTGTTCTATGCCGCTTTTAGATCTAGTAAAATTAAGGTGGCATTCTGAATCTGGTCCAATGAAAACTTAATGGAGTCCGTGATTTCTAAAAGGGCAGTTTACGTGCTGTGACAAGCTTTGAAACCAGATTGGGGTGAGTGAAGAAGGTTGTGGGTTCCCACAAACCACAAAAGTTGTTGGATGACGATTGATTCTAGTATTTCTTAAGCTGCAGGATGGACAGAAACTGTCTAGTTAGAAAGGACCGTACTATCAGCAGGAGGCTTTTTTTTAGAAGAGGCATGACGCTGGTCTTGTTCCATATATCGGGTACAATGCCTGCCTGCAGGGAGGACCTGAAAAGTCTGAGATAGACTGGACAAATATGACAACAATCTAGCCAAAATGTATGGGGGGCATGGGCCAGGGAGTGAGCCTGATTTACAATTCACCAAGCATGCTTTTAGCTCCTACCCTTCCAGTGGTTCAATTGTAGAAGCGTGGGTTTGGGGTGATGGGCCATAATCATGGGGTATAGTTCGATGGTGACGGCTAAATTGGATGACAATAAATTCAACTGTATTTTAACAATTTTCTCTTCAAAGAAGTCACTTAACCTGTGGCATAATTTTAAATTAGATGCAAGGACTGGGGATCGTGCTTTAGGGTCCATAAAGTGGGATTCAATCCTAAAGATCTTATTTGGACTATTACTGGCTGTACGTGTCTTCTGAATATAGAAAAAACTTCAAGCCACTTTATTGTTATCATGGTATTTGCCTAAGGCTTGTTTATTAAATGTTTTTATAATCCTCTCTTTACTATTACTGTTTTATTGATGTGTAAACTCAGATTGTATATCACTATAAATGTGTGGATTTATTTTGCTTTTATGGCCGTATGGGCTTTAAATAAAGCTGAGGATGATGATCAATAGAAATGGAAGATGCATTAGGAATGAAACCCAAGACTTCCCAGTCTCACATCCCAAATCAGGTATGTTCACCCAATGAGCTCAGTATTTTGAGATGTGTGCAGTCTCAAAGAAGCATATGTTGTAAAGTGCAGATGAGCAGACTGAGAAAGTACCTTTAGTCAACAGTCATACAGGAGCATCTTTCTGAAGATTAAATAAAAAATGTCTCATGAGCTCATTGTCATTTCACAGAAGGATTTTCAGTGAACTGGCAAAAAGAGTCATCTTGAAATACACAGGTGAAAACTTTTACAAAAATGCGTTGGACCGAAAGCTGTAGAAGCAGCTTTGTAGTTCTACAGTCACTCATTCCTCTCTTTAGAGATCTCTATTAGTAGCCTATACACATTGTCATACCCACACTTTTGTTGTAATCAGTGCATGCTTGCCCCAAATGTTTAAAATGCAGACGTTATCATTGCAATTCCTTGCTTGAGCTCCAATGCTAGCTCTGCACCATTGTTAGAAGTGTTAGCTCTGCCTCCATTGGTTGACCTACGAGTGTCCCCTTTGCCGCGCTGGACGCTCAGGTGTAGTTGCGCCCCTCCATATGGAGGAAGGATTCTGTTTTTCTTGTTGGAGGAGAATATATGTAGACACAGAACTTAACAAATGAGCGTAAAAGCTAATTATTTTCTGCTTTGTAACACAAATTACTAAAATAACAGAGGAAAACCCACGTGTCTTCTTGAATATTTGCAATACTTCAACATATACAGTACCTCGGTGGTGTGCTGATCTTCAACATGGTGGTTTGCGAGGCTGCATTGGAAACTAGCAAGCAGGATAGCTCTGCAAGTTAAGGAATATTGTCTCTGAGTTTGAATCCGGCTGGGCAGGCTCAGCCTCCGTTCTTTGCAAGGTCGGTATATTGAGTCTTATATGTTAGGTCAGTGGTTCCCAACCTGTGGTCCGGGGACCCCGGGGGGTCCACAAAGCCTCCTCAGGGGGTCAGCGACTGCTCAGAAAATTAAATACTATTAACAGATTAGATCCCCAGCTTTCAGTAATGGCTCAGTAGGGGGGTCCCAGGTTCCAATAATGATTCAGTGGGGGTTCCCAGGTTCCAATAATGATAAAGTGGGGGTCCACAGAAGTCAAGAGGTTGGGAACCACTGTGTTAGGTAACACTAAGGTCTATTATTTAAACGGCTTAGAAACAGCAGAATCATGGTAAAAAAGCGGTGTGTAAATAATGTACATGAAAACACGGGAACTGCAATATGCATTGCTCTGAAGAAACACGTTAAACCATTTCTCATTTCCAACAAATCACACATTGTCACACCCACACATTAAATCTTCTGGTTCTGCCAGGGCCAAATATGTTAACATTTTCTTAGGGGCTAGGATCTCTCAAGGCACCAGAGAAGTATCTGAAAATAAAAATAAAACGTACAAAATAATTGGTAGTCTGCACCTGTTTACTGCCAATGGAGAGAAGCCTCAAGGACGAAAACAAAGCGTAGTAAAGCATGTTTTCTGATTACACCTGCATTAAGGCAGGGGGATCCCGAAGGCTCATATCCAGGCCAGATTTTCAGAGTATCCACATAAAATACACTCACAATGATCCTAAAGGGGTTTTCAGTAAATTACGGGGATGTTTACATCACTGACGTATATTCTTAAACAAAAAGAGTCTACAGGTCACCGGTTTGATCAGTAGTGATCCAGAAGTCCTGGCGTGGATGCGCCCTCCTGGGCTAATGTCTGGAGCCTGTGCCCCGAAGAATGGATGGAAGGGCAGCAGAACTCCACTTTCTTGATTTGCTGACCATAAAGCCTTGAAAAAAAGTTTGCTGATTGGTTTTATTTTTGTTTCAGAGGTTTCCACGGGTGTTATTTGGTAGGTGGAGCCTTACATGTTTTCTTGGATGGAAGGATGCTAGGCATGCACACATTTGCGTACGGGTTTGGTAGGCGGAGGGTTAAGGTACGAAGGGGAAGAAGAGCCTTCCTGGAACTTCTAGGCAATTACTTAAATTTCTTTTACCCTGTCTCAAACATCCGAGCCATCCTAGTAAAATAGGCCCAAACCAGCTGTGATTCATTTGAGGTATGTTTACATCAGGATTCTACCAAAAATAGTCTATTACTCCTGAGAGAAAAGTACAATTCAAAGGTATACGACAGGAGGTTTATTATATTTTATTAATGAGTCAGTCAGTAAATCCGTGTCAGATGTTTTGGAACCTGTATCCGAGCAGTGTGAGCAAATCGGTTGACGTCTCTGGTTTATCTGCCCCTGGGGTACCTGATTTAGGAAGTGTCTCTATTAGCAGGCGGGCCAGGCTGTGAGCTGCTCCGCTTGGTAAACAGAGATGATTCACAGAAACTGCTATTTTTGGACCTGCTTCTTTCAAGAGTTCACCTTTCCTTTGTTGTTTGTGCATTTGTAAAATCTTATTTATAGAAGCTCCCTGTCTTACCTGCTCCCCACTCCATGTGTACCCCTTAGTTGGTGTGGAATGTGCTGCCTGACCCTTTCTCGAAGCTCAGCTGGGGAATATCGGGCAGTCTACAGGGGTTGCGCTGTTGTTTCTCCTCTCTAACAAAGGGCCCAGGATTCTCTTGATTGCACATTTTAGCAACGACTCTAGGGGTACTTGTGGTCAAGAGGTTAACGCTGTAGTTAGGGGTTTGGGCTTTGATTCAAAAGAGAAAAGTTACTTATCTGTAATGGTAGTTCTCCAGTATTGATATCTCCGTCTTCAAGCTGGGAGCCCCTCTGTAACATTACAATAGCCGTCCCCTGGTAAACATAGACTAGAAGCTCTAACCATGGGTCTTGAGCAAGCGCCCTCTGCAACTCGTGGTAAATATACCAAAACCACCAACACAACCACACACTCAGACACACACACACAAAACTACACACAGCACAACAACGTCCACCACACAATGACACTCACCTGAACGTGTCACACGGCAATACAACATACATAACAACATCAATCTCACATTGGTGAAGTCAGCCAAGAAGACAGGCATTCGTTTAGCAGATAGCAAATGGAAGAAGGAAGAAGAATACTCCTGAAAAAAGACATATTAAACACATTTTAAGCCACTTCGAGAACACACTGTCATGAGATCTGCTGTGCGCATTGTGCCAGAAGGCCCCAACTTGCAACATCTCCCGGGGTTCACCCCGGGGCATCTGTGCACAATCACAAAGAAGGCGTTTGATAGGCAAACTTTGCTACCCCCTTCTCCACATCCCCTCCATCCCAGAGGGTTACCAACCAAACTCAAATCCAGGGCACCACATAGCGCACCAGCCCTGCCAGGGTACCTGAACACATGCGCACCCCCCAAGTTCCAAACAAAGGCATCGAGGGGTAGGGCAGGAGAGCCCATGACCACCAGCAGGTCAGTCCGTCCCCCGTCAGCTCGGTTCTCAAATAACACCTCCACAGTGATCAGTCCCAGAATCCCAATTCTTGGATATCCCCCATTTTTTTGCTGCCAGGGACACCACCACAGGGCAAGGAGCTTACAGGCTCACTTGCCCTCCCCTAAAGACGCTGGTGGAGCTTGGCAATGGCCGCTAAAATGGTCTGGATGAAAAGCTCCTGATCCCTGGAAGAGAAGTGGACTCAATTGCTGTGGAACAACTCCATCCTAAATTGTACTGCACAGTGCCTATCGAGGAGCCCGCCAGGATTCTCTGTGCAGAATGGTTAAGCTTCTTCACTGCCTCGTTCATAGCCTGATGGGTGCCACCCCCGGGACAGACTGATCATGGATCAAGATAGTCGCTGACGATAAACGATTCCTTACTTTCAAAAGGGTTTAAAATAAAGCTTCCCTTGCCCCGTGTCTCCGCAACAGGACCATGTCATTGCCCCCCATATGGATGATAAGAATATCTGGGGTGGGCAAGCCACCCTCATCAAGGGCACGTAGAAGGTGTTTAAAAAGGTCCTTCATCCTAAGCCCTGCAATGCCCACCTAGTGATGCCTCAATCCTGCATCCAGTTGGGCCCTCTCAGTCTCCGACCGCTCATCGAATAAAAGAGTGGCCACACCAGCACACATGCACCGCCTGCGCCTGCTGGCTGTGGAAAGAGACAGAGAAAAGAGTGTTACGTGAGGCTAGTGGGCCTTGGATCCATAACTGTCCGGCCTAGGCCAGGTGAGGCCACACGCAGTGCTCATAACATGCACCTTTTTGATGGCCTCAGCAGATAGACCTAGTGCCACCGCGGAGGTGACTGTGCCAAAGCAAAAGGAATCAGAGCTGAATTGCGTCGCCTCCTCATCCAGCCGGGCCAAAGAGCACTTGCATAATCGAGTAAACTGAAAGCGTGTAAGTGGGGTCCCATCCGTGTGCACCAGAAGCTTGAAACATCCACCTGTGGGATGAAATTGCAGGAATTCCTGAGCCAAGGTCACTGGGCAAAAAGAGGTGATCAGGGAAGCGTGAAGGTTCACCTAAGTCCCCTTCCCTAGCGGATCTGTCTTTGACCTTCTGACCCTCACGCTCATGTTTTGGTTCTATTGTGTATGGGTGCAGTGTCATTGGTGTGTGTATGTTGCGGCATGGATGTATGTCAATGTGTGTTTTCTGCATGTACGGGTTGTGTTGTGTCAAAATGGCAATGGATTATTGTGTGAATGTCGTGTGTTGTGTAGTGTGGGGGTACACAAATGACTATGGGACAGTGTGTGTGTGTTACTTACCTCTCTTACATATCCCCTGCCGATGTTCAAAGTCTATTGGGTCCCACTGCCTTCTCCCTCTGTCAACAATCTGTAGCCAGTCACTCTGCTTGCTGTAACATCTGAATGCAGCAGCGGAAGCCCCCGACTTGACAGTCTTCTCTGGTCCGTGACCGATGCGGCTTGGCAGTGCAACCACCAAGATCTAAATCAGGCCCAAAGTAAGTAGGGAAGAATTTGATGCAGCTTTGCAGTTGTAGAATGTAAATCCTATGAATCACACTAGGAACAGAATTTTTTCCATTTAGCGCCGTAGGTTCTATTTGTTGAAAGAGCTCTGGCCCGCATTAAAATTCTTCTGCTGTCTTCTGAAATGTTTAGCTTGTTTAATTCATAGTACTTAGAAGTTCAGATTGCAACTTCATAGGTTCTTGGTCTGGATATTGAATTTGATCGGAGGCTTGGTTAGAAGGTCCTGTGATGGGACCATCAGGACCTATGAGGCTTCTAAAAGTAGCACAATTTCTGTAAACCAACACTGCTTTGACTATGCTGAGGAAATCAAGATTATTCAACATAGCTCCCTTCATATTTTTCTCAGCACTTCAGGTATCAGGGAAATAGGCAGAAAAGTGTACGGAAAAGCCCCTAACCACACTATTGATAGGGCATTGCCCCACAACTCTGGTAAAATCCCCCTGCTTGCATAGTACTGACGTTTGCCATTTATGTTTGTTGCATAAAGATCGATGTTTGGCATGCCCCAGATTCTGAACACCTTGTCGAGCTGGGACAAAGACCCAAGCACACTGCTCAAAGCTCTAGCAGATTTATATACAGGTCTCTTTCCTTCTGAGTCCACCTCCCATTGGTAGCTAGGCTAGGCAGCCCATCTTCCCTTGGATGCGTCTCTTGTCATTATAACTTTTGAGGGTTGCATTAAGAAGCTGAGGTCCTTTGCTGTGTTGATTATCTTTGTCGACCATAGCAACGCTCCCCTTATCAATGTTGTTATCTTGAGCTTGGGGACCTTCTATATTGCCCTTTTCTTTATCATGGAGAGAATTTCTTCTTGCAAACTGTGCAGATACAGATGCTACATTATGGTTGGAGGTGTACTTGGAGGTTTCTCTATGAACTCAAAGGTATGGTCAGTTTTTACCAAACTGAAGGAGCATCTGTCCATAGTAATACTCCTCCATCATTCTATGCAAGAGGACATTTTCCAACCTACTTGGTGAGGAGGTGGTAATTTATGTAATGGGGTGACCGGTTCATGCAATTCATCAACGAGTGCCACCTCCTGGTGTCACGTGATATGAACTGTGTGGTGCTTCTTCTTCTTGGCGTGGTTCTGAATTATGTTAGTGATGTTGGTCTGTACTGATACTGACTTTGCTTATGATATGACTGGTGTTGTACATGATATGTCCAGCTACCTATGTTGCTGGTATTCACCATTATAGGATGGCTGTGCTAGCTCCCCTACAAAGTCAAAAGGGCTGCTGCCAGTGCTGCTGAAGGATTCACAGGGATCTTGCAGTTTCAGTGACTGTGTTTATGCCCTGCAGAGAGATCCATCATTGAATGGCATATCCAGTATTTTACTCTGCACCTGTGGTCTAAAGGATGTACTGCACAGCCATCCTTGTTTCCTTAAGACAATGCTTGAAGACAGTAGTTGTTACATCCATTACTCTTCTAGCAAATAGTCTCACAGTGGTGCAAGATCAAACCACATTTGTCTATCAAAATGACGTAGAATAGGCAGAGAGGTTGGCACACTGTTGCTACAGGCACTGTAGAGACCCTTTTCCCAAAGTAATCCAAATGCCTACTCCCTCTCTCAGGAGGCACACTCCAGAGGGCAGAGGGATTCATAGATCTTCTCTGTGTCATTGGCATGACTGAGTCTGCTTTCAGATGACCTATTAAGCAGTTGCCCCTTATGATTTCTGAAGCCAAAGAAGTCATGCCTCTCTATTGTTTCAAGAGTTCAGTGAAAATGTTCTGTATAGCTGTCTTCAGGCTTGTGAGATGGATGAAGGCAATAAGTACTGTCCTTATGTGGTTCATCAGAATTTAAAAATTTTCACAACATGAACCACAAGGTATAAAAATGCACTTTTAGCAGTATCTGACATCCTGAAGTATTTTAAGATTAAAGGGTTCTGAATTCCCTTATCAAATGTCTTATAAATCTAAAAGACTCTGAGAGGATAACTTATCTGAGGTGATTTGAGCCTCAGCACCCATAAAATCCTGCTCCCGAGCTACAGGCCTGGGCTGCAGCTGACACTGAGGCCCAGAGCCTGGATCTGAGGTCATGGAGGGACATCACAAGTACAACCTTGGCTGGGAACAAGACTTTCGTCTGTATCCCTGGCCATGTAAAGTGAGTGACAGCGCACTGTGTTTTAGTGATCAGCAGCAGAACAGGCCCTTTCACCCATTCAAGGATGCTTACACAGAAACATACATACATGCAGTGAGAAATTGGGTTGTTGGTTGAGGGGTGAGTGGGCCATTCTGAAACAGGAGTGAAGGCAAAACGTTTGGGGTGACCCTGCAGGGAGTATGTGTTGGCCAGGTTCAACGCATACATATCTGGAACAATATCCCTGTTCCTATCAGGACCAACTCAACCCTGCTTCAATTTAGGAAAGAGTTGAAGATGCATCTCTTCAAAGAACACTACATAAAAATGCAAAAAATGCCCACAAACCAGCTACTCCTCCTATTACTCATTGACTTTCTGCTAGTCTGCTACTCTGTATATGCATTCTGCCGTTTGGATACGTTTGTGTGTTAGAAATGCCACATACATACAAATACCACTCACATCCTTGTGTGTGGTGCTTCTTTTTTTTTTGGAGTGGTTCTGAAGTAAGCAACTGATGATGGTCTGTACTGACACTGGCATTGCCTATGAAAGGACTAGTGTTCTACAGGATATGGCTAGTACCTATATTGCTGGTATCCACCTCAACAGGATGGCTGTGCTTTCTCCCTACATGGGCTGAACTATCTAGGAAAGTTTCAATCACGCGTCATGACCAGACTGTACTGACAGCCCTTTGTGAATGTCAAGTGCATGTGAGTGTATGGTTGAGGGACTCCATATTGTTTGCAAGTGTGACTGTAGGCTGTTACCAGTAGGATCCATTTTAAATCGCCCCTAGTCTGGCATGGCAGACAATGGAGGCTGTGAAATAGCCATCAAACTGTGGAACTTTAATGCTGGCATTCCCGATGAAGAGGGTGTAACACTGGGTACATAAGTGTAGAGGGGTGGAGGGAGAACTGCCCTTTAGAAATTCTTGGTGACCTTTTTAGCAAGGGACTCTTCCTGAGCACAGCCATGTGGGTAATTGTGGGGGAAATAGGGGTGAGTCAGCTGAGACAGTTGCTAGTCAAAAAAGAAGTTTCTGGGGAGAGCTGAGTAATTTGACTTCCTTTGATTGGCCCATCCTGGAAGGCTAATGAGAGCCACATGCAGAGCTTCACTCAATGTGCTCATGTTGAGGGTACTCGTGCTTGAAAACCACATTGTCACTACCAGCTGTTAAGAACCACACTTTGTACAAATATGTATAAACTACAGAGGAAAATGATCTATGATAAGAAACCATGCCAAACTGGTATCTTCTACACTTTGTTCCAGTACAAACTACTACATTGCCTGAAGAGAAATGCTACTGTTTCAGGACCGGTATTGTTATGTTATTGAGTCTTATATAGCGCCAACTACCCGGAGGCCTCATAGCGCTGAAAACTAGTCTTGGTATAGTTGAAAACTAGTCTTGTCAAGCTGAGGGAACAATTCCTTGTTTCTGCAAGCCTTGCTGCTTTAAGAAGCTGCAGTCTGTCAGTACCCCTGGGACTTGTGCAGAGGGGAGAGGGTCTCGTCCAGCAGGAGGTGGCCTGCCAATGGAGGAGAACCTAGCTGCTGAGCCCGGTCTGAAGAGCGGCCCAAAGGAAGCAGAGGAAATATGGGATAAAACAAAGAAACTTGTGAAGTTCCTAGGTCATCCAGTCTCTCTGCCTGACTGCCAAGCCAAGTCCAACTGAGAAGAATTGGTGCCTGACTCACCGGTATCAACTTCAGAATAAAGAGTACACAATTTAGAGACCACAGAGGAGAAAGACTCAGAAATCCTTTGCTGGTTCTATATTTATTTCACTTCAGCAATTACACCAGAGCCCCAGACCAAAGGAGGAAGATCCTTCTACTGTGACCACTGAAGCAAACTGCTGGAGGTGTCTTCATGGAACCACTGCAGTGCCAGCCAGCTGACCACAGAGTGAAGGATGCGGGGCTGTCCCAACGAGCCACAGTAAGCACAACAGCTTACCCAAGCCTCGTCCACTGGCACATCCATATTTGGGACTCCTATTGCACACTACATCAGCTAATTTTATATTCCCTGGAGACACTGAATGTGAATTGTTGGCTGACAGAATTTTGTGGGATGATTTATTAAAAATTGCTGTCCCTGCATAAGCATGAATATTCAACTGCTCTGGACCAATGATTTCCATGTCATAGAGTGCTGGAAAGCTGCTCCTCTGCAACACCATGAGCATGAATCTGATCTTTAATTTAATTCCTTGTTTTCATTCATAGAGAGCCTCTCGGACTGCACAGTGTATACCTGTAGATCTGCTTAATCTGTAGGCATCCTACTAGGTTTGGCTATGATTAAAATAATTATCTTCTTCTAAAAAGATAAGCATTGACCCGGACATTATGTTACTGCACCTAATGTGTGACTGGTCTGAGTCTTTACCCCCACACTACCACCCTGAGACACCTTGGACTTCTTCACTTCGCAATCCTAAGGATCCAATGCAGAAAAGATGTACTTGGCCCAATTTGCAGAGTGGTAGTTGCTCAGGACCCAGGAACCCAGTGGAAAAAGACCTCAACCACCACACTTGAAGCCCAGTAGCCTCTGTCTACCCTGTGACCCCTAAAAGGGGATCAGACAGTCCACCTGCGCTGCGGTGCATCCCTTGTCTCACAGATAATTATGGGGCCACTGAGGTAATCGTTTTTCATTGTCCTGATTCCCGAATTCGGGCCAGCCTATAGGAACATGAAATCTGGAGCTGACAATATAGTCCAAGACGTTTCTAGTTGAAGAACCAGTGCAGTTCCTGGACAAAGGTCAGAGGTAGCCTAGGTGTCGCCGGAATCCTTCACAGCCTGCCAAGGGCCACCATTAAGCAGGAACAATTAAAGGGAAAGCGACAAACTACGTGGGATTCTACTGGAGAAGAAAATGATGGCTCTTTTGATGGTGGAGGAGAGCACGTCTTCAAGGCCACTATTCCAGTGCTACTCACCTGCACTTTTGTTCGTTATTTGTACTTCACTCAGACAACATTCATGGTTTGTTGAGGATTAGCAGGTGGTGAAGAACTCTTATATGGATCCTCAAGCACAGGATGCTGAGTCACCTCAGGCAATGCTTTAGAAGATAAGCAGAAAAGCTGTCCTTTAGTCCGAACTTCCACCTCAGTCCCAGGCGGAGGGTCACAAGTCACTCACATATCAATACACTTAGGTGACCGAGCACAAGTTATGAAGATCCAGTTCGAGGTAAGACCAAGATGAGACAAATGGGGTCCCCTATATATTCAATTCTGGAAGCCAGCTGGATACAACTCCAGTCAGCTACTGTGCTATGTTACAAAATTCTAAAGGTAGTCTACTTGGTGCAAATCTGGCTTCACAAGCTTTCCAGGATAATGTATACTGGGACCAGTTTTAGCCATGGGTGAATGTTGATTCTAGCGTCAAGTCAGAAAGTTGATCATGCACCGCTGACCAAGCTGGGTTTTTTAATGTATGGTTTGACCTGGCCCTGTACTTCAGGATTGTTGGTGTGAGACTACCACAGCTATTGCACTGGTGATGGGTAGGCTGTGTTTCCTCTTCCTGGATGGTTGCTGGCTTGGTCTGTTTCTTGTTGTGGACCTGGAGGTTTGTGGATTTCAGATTGCTACTGGGAAACAGACGTACTATAAGGGTTCGGAAGTCTAGGAATGCTTGCGATGCCTAGTATGAAGAAAGATTTGCTCAGATGGGTGGATGTAGAAAGTGCAGCATTGAGAGAGCATAAAAGGGGTGTGTGGGGAAGGAGACCAGTTAAATTCTGGGATAAAAATACTTCTGGATCTGAAGAAAGATTCCAATGCCCCCATGATTTTGCGTATGTATGAACGTATTAGAGCTATCTTGAAGAGCATGGTGTAGTTCAGACTCTGGGATTTTCTCTCATGTGCTATATGCCAGTTGCTGTTGTGACCAGAGTGTGAGTGTGCGTTAGAGGACCAGTGTGTTGTAACCATTGCTTAAAGGCCTCCCCAGTCTATATGCCTGTGTTTAGTATAGCCAATGACATAGCTTTCTGTGCTCTCCGCAGGCTTTTCCAATTAACGTAGCCCTTATCCCATCCAAGTCCAACATGTGTGAGGGCTGGGAGGATGGCTTCATGGCATTGCAGACATAATTCTGAAAGTTAACATGAATGACCACTGTTGGACACAAAGCCAATCTGTCATAGTACTGTGATAGTATGCTTCACAAACAACAAATCATCATGTGTTAGGTGTTACAGTAATTGATGAAAATCAGCTTTGCTAAAGTCAGAAAGTTGATCAAGTCTCTTAAGCAGGAGGCGAGGGAATGGCAGAGGAGTAGGAAGGACAAAGAACCACATCCTGGAATGTGATGAGCATCGACGTAGACACTGTGGTGTGGATGTGGATTTATCAGCTAGAATTTTTAGTGCGAGTGGGGAGCACAGGAAACAGCAGGGAAATGAATCCCCAGCCAGCAACCATTTATTATAATTTTCTGAGTACGATTAAAACAAAATCAAGATCCTGTGCTGGTGGTGAGTAAATATCAGGCAAAGGGTAAAGAATTGGCGTTTCAAGGTGTTGTTTGCCTTGAGAGTTTGTCAACACTGACAAACATGAGTTTGTGGATGACCACAACGTCCCTGTGAAACTTTCCCAACATGGGAATGTCCAGAGATTTACTCTTGTCACTGGCATAACTAAATGGCTTTGCAGAGTGACAGAGCGAAAGTAACACCCCAAACTTCATGGTGACATGGGGCAAGAGGATCCTCCACAGGGAAAAATATTTTCTATATGGAGGGAAACAATAAATGAAATGCTACTGCACAAAAGCTGGGTTCCTGCATATGTGTGTTTGTACAACGCACACAACTACAGATTGGAGAAATGCCGAAGTTAAAAAAGATATATATATTAAAAAACAAGCATTGGCAAAACCTAATCTGGCATTAGTTGCCAGGTTATTGGTTTTGCCAATGCTTCTTTAGTTTGTCATGGTTTTGGTAAAAATGTATTGTTGGCAAAGCTGTCGTGCCTTCGTTAAACTAAAAAAAAAACATTGTCTAAAAGCAAAAATATTTTTTTGATTTCAAAAAGCCCACATTGACATTGTGGTCCCTGGCACTGAACGCAACTGCTTTTACATGTGGGCGTGCCTTCTGCAAAAGGACAGAATGCCGTCACTCACGGTGAGGTTTGCCGATGGCTGAAATGGGTTAACCCACTGCCCCATGCTGTAGGGCGCAGTGGATGAAATTAAAATCGGAATGACACCCCGACAGACCAATGCATGAAGAGGGCTAGCCCCTATAACAAAGTATGGGATATACAGAATTTTAGTAAAATCAAAAGTTTTTGGTTAAGGCCAGACCTAAAAAGGAATTTCTAAAGCTTTTCCAAAATTCCAACAGGAAAGCTGGACAAGTTGCAGCTTTCCTAGCGTGACCTGGGAATGTTTAATGCATTCTTAAAAATGCATAAAACTAACTCCATGCAGGAGCACAAAATTCATTACTATTATTATTTAACATATTCTAGGGAGCCCAATCAGGAATATTTAGGATTTAATATGATTTCCTGAGCCTAAACCGGTATAAAGTCTGTATGTTCAATTAGCTACCGCTTAGAATTGTAGTCTTTTAGTCAAGATTTAGGGGATCCAGTACAGAGGAGATTCGGGTGAGGCCATGACCTCAATCATTATTTGAGGCTGAGGTTTCAGGCATGTTGAGGCAGTGTTGTGAGAGCGAGGGGAGGGCAGTGAGTGGTGCAGGGGGGGATGACCTGAGCGAGGGACTGTAAGAGAAGGCCTGTGGATGGATTTTAGTAAAGGCAGGACTTAATAGCTGTGTTATGAACCTTAATCCCAACCTTCCTGGTGCCTGTAAAAGTATATAGGGCCTGATATGTGTAGGCTGAATAAAAACTGATGTATAAATGAGGACTTTCTCCAGGGATAGAAAGACCTGCAGAACTGGCAGAAGGCTGTTTCAGTGAAGCTGGGCAGAACTATTTTATCTACAACTTCCAAAGAGTGGTAAAGAAATACCCACCGGGTAGAATGATTTACAAATCTGAGACGTCGCACCGAGCTGGATGATTTAATTCCCCTGCACACCAACTGGTTTGATAATATGGATATAATTTGCAATTCGACCTGTGTACAAAACAGTATGATATGCATACTGTCTCTTCGAAGAAGATAGCAAAATGACCAGCCAAATGAATACTCCGCAGGAAGGCTGCTATTTGCCACCCCCTGCTACTGACTGCGAATGAAGAGATGGTAGCTCGTAATGGACAGCAGGCTTCCAATCATGGATTTGCAGTCACTGGTGAGAAACATGCATGTGTTTTCAAGGCACAGGTGGTGCTTTTACAAATGGACCAATGCCTGTTCCCTACAAGACCACTCAACCTAATTCGGACTAAGTTGAAGGTGTCCCAATCCATCTTCCCCCCAATTCTTACAATTCTGTGGCCTTACCAAGGCCCCAGAATTATTATGAGCTTGTTAGGCTCGGCCACGGGTTGCCCCTTAGCTTGCCAAGTGCTACTCCCAGAAGTGTGTAAGGGCAGTGGTTAGAGGTGTATAGGAAACATGGCCCGGCGGTGATCACAAGAAGTGGTATTGGTGTCTGATCAATGGGTCGCAACAGCAATTAAGATCACAAATCCTTGATACATTTTAAATTGTCACACACCCTACTCATAGTGATTCATATCAAGTTGCAAAAGGTGTTCTGAAAGAAGATTTTTTGACTTGCAAAATTTAATTCTTGCATTCTGTGGTCACAAAGAAAGACATTTGGACCACAAGTACAATCCCAACATTTTGCGAGTTCCTAATAGTGACTTTTTGTGACTCGCAATTAGGAACTTGCAAAATGCAATGTATAACAGTGTCTCAGGAACGGTCTGAGATTCCCAAATGGGTTGCAAGGGACCTGTCTCATCAATATTCATGAGGCAGGTTGCAATTTGTGACCCACTGGGAATGGTCTGCACTCACAGGGATGGTGGCCTGCTGGGGTCAGCAGTCCACCATGTCTGTGACAGCTTTTTAAATTAGTTAGATGCAGCCCATTTTCCTTAAAATAAAACTGGATGCATTTCAAAAACAAAAATGAAGTTTTATTTTTATTTTTTTAATAATAGGCAGTGGTCTGTGGGACCAATGCCTGCTCCTAAAAAATGTTGGTGATACATTCACGAAGGGGTCCAGTGGGGACCTTTTCCCCTTTGCGAATGGGTTACCTCCTTCACGGAATCGGTAAAGTATGAATGTTTTGTGACCGCATTCCGATGTCAAAACATTCATACGTGCCCCTGCGACTCTCTATTAGGAAGGGTCGCCCTTTACACGCCCCTTCGTAATACTGAATCACACACACTATTTTGCAAGTCGGTAATAGGTTACAGATTTGCAAAATAGGGTTAGTACATGTCAGAAGAACTATTTAGCGGTCACAAACAGCTCAGTTCGCCGTTTGTGATCAATAAATCTTTTCGTACATGTGGCCCTTTGAGAACTGCGGGTAGAGAGATCGCAGAACAGAAGGACGCATCGGGCCCGTTGTGTTTTGTCTTAGAGGAGCCGAAATAGGATTGCACAGAAAACATGAGTACTTTCCAAATAAAATGGTGGGATTTCGCTTGAGGACATTCCGTCTCTGTGACAAGCAGCGACAGGTACGCTGCTGCTGGGCTCCTGCTTGTTGATAGCAGTCCCGCCTCGGAGATAATTCACAATTATACACGTGCTCTTTCCCAAAGCAGGAATGTCTAAAATGGCACAGACAACACCGACATCCATCAATCAGGACAGAAGAGGATGCTGGGGATTAGGGAAGTCCAGACTTGGGCCTTTTAAATCTTGTCTCAAACGCCGACACACAAATGTGCAATTTAGGAATTAACCTGCCTTTGAAACGCTGCTTTCATTTAAATTGTAGACCGTGACCATCCCTACACAGAAAATGGAAAGTTCACGATTGATTTGACAAATATGCATATATTTTCCGGTCTCGTTGCCAGCACTTTGGCAGTGCTAGAAGAGGGTATGCCTTGGAAGCTTGGATCTCATTTTGGAACAGTGTTGTCCCTGCCAGGCTTGAAGAAGCCCCTGACTGTGTGGTTTGTGGCTCCGGTTGTTTTGGGTGCCGGCCCTTTGGACTACGGCTTGCAAGACTGCGGCCTAGCAGCTGCACAAGGGCCGAACGGCTAGACCCTCAGCTCCATCAGCCTTGAGAAACAGATCCACTCTAGTCTGCACTTTGACAATGAGCTCTAAGGGGGGAGGCCAGGTGGGCTATAAGGTGGTAGCTGATCGTTGGGCTCTGGTGTTGCTTTCTCTGTGAGAATGTGACTGGAAGACGTGAGGGAGCAGTGGGCTAGATAGGGTGCCTGTAAGGAATTGAGTTATTGGTTGAGAGGCGTGGAAGCACCATTCAGGCAACAACCACAATCCTTGTCAGGGTGAACCACAAAAAGTCGCTAAATTAACCTGTGTAATCCTCTGGTAGCTTGGCACAAAGCAGTCAGGCTTAACTTAGTGGCAACGTGTAAGGTATCTATTCAGCACACAAACAGTAGTTAAGTACAAACACAACACATGAAAAATCCCATCCCTATTTAGAGGAATAGTGTAAATTTTAATAAATAAAAAACAAGAACAAAAATACAATCAGTAGAAACACAGATGTAAAATTTTAAAGTTTAGGTAAAAATAGTACCAAAGCACCCAAAGGACTACTCGTGGACCTCTGTCCTCACTAGACTGGGGAAAAGTCACAAGTTCAGTCTGACCACGATGGAATGCATGCTAGATACAGGGACCACATTAGCTCTACTGAAAAGTTACCTTCTTAAGTCCGGTGTGGAGAGTTGTTTACGTTAGAAGAGGCAGTGAGGACAAGGCTTTTAATGTGAAGAGCAGGTCGAGTGTCGCAGACAATCGTTGCTATAGCACAAGCTTCTGGTTGTCGCTGGAGCTTCACGCTGGAGGTCGTCGCGGGCAGCACTGCAGTTACGTGAAGTGCAGGTCTTGCATTGCCCATAGTTGTTCATGGTGGTTACCAGCATGAAGAGCAGGTCTCATTGAAGATTTGTGTTGCCGTGTGTCACAAGCAGTATCGTTTTGGTGGGAACGGGCCTGTTCACTATTGCAAGGAGCCCAAACTTTGGGATTTTCACAATTTCTTTCAGGATATGCTCCCACCGATGCCAGCCAAGGGTCAAGGACCTGGGTAGGCACCTCTTAAGGGCCAGGACTCACTCCAGCACAGGTCAGCAGCACAGCTCAGCAAGGGCCAGTTGCAGCAGGTCAGCTGGGCAGTTTCAGGGATGCCTCTGAAGCTTCTTGTGTTCCTGTAGCTCACACAGGTCAGCCAAATGACCCTTGGAGTCACTCTGGGTAGCACTGGATGAAGGTAAGTAGGTCCAATCTTCCTTCTCAGACAGCAAGGCAGTCCTTCAAACATCAGGGAAGCCCTCTAGAAGCAGTGCAGTCCTTCTTCTGAATCTTCCACAGCTCCAGAAGTGTTTTCAAGAGTGGCTATGGAGGCCCACTATTTATAGCTGGTGCCAGCATTTGTGTGTGTGGGAAGGGGGGTGAGGGGGACTTTCTGTCCTACCCCCAACAGTGGTTATGGAGAATTACTTCCCCTCCTCTGGTCAAGGCTCCAAACTGCCTAGGAGTAACAAAAAGCAGGACAGGCCTGGTGTGAGATTCCTTTGTCTGTGTGGGCAAAGCCCTTTGAAGTGTAAGTTGGCTGGGCACAGGTCCTACCCAGCAATCATTTCAGGATGACCCATCCTGTCCACACCTAAGCCCCCTTTGAGTCACTGTCTAGGATTAATACACAAACCCCAACAGCCCCACCATTCACAATCATGTGACACTGTCAAAAAGGCATAGTTGGTTAGGACAGGAAAATGCCAACTTTCTAAAAATAGCATTTTCAGAACTGTAACTTAAAATCTGACTTAACCATTAAAGAGGATTTTAAAATACTATTTATTTCCAGTGTAAACAGCATATCTCTATATGCTCCCTATATGAATTTAGCATGTTTTACATGTATTAAGGCAATCAATGTTAGTCAATGGGAAAGATAGGCCTTACAACAGTGAAAGGTGACTTCAGTAGTTTTTCAGTGCCAGGACATGTAAAACTTAGATCCACAAGTCCTACCTTGTAATTACAATGCACCCTGCCCTATGAGCCTTTTTACGGCCTACTTTAGGAGTGACTTACAATTATTGAATATAAAGGAAGGTCTAGGCCTAGCAAGAGGTTTATTTTGTCACGTAGAAATAGCAGGTTAAAACTGTACTACAGGCAACAGTGGCAGGCCTGAAAAGGCCACAAATAGCATGTAATCTACAGGCCATGGGTACATCATCTACTATATAGTGAAAACGTAGAAGTAAATGAAATGTACCAATCAGTTGTAGGCCAATTCTACAACATTTAAAGGAGAGAGCACAAACACGTTAGCACAGGTTAGCAGTGGTAAAGTGCACATAGTCCTAAAGCCAACAAAACCAAATTCAGCAAACAGGATGGGTGAAGGCAAAATGTTTGGGGGATACCATAGCAGGGATGTCAGGCCTGACAGTGCCCCTCTGCGCAAGGCACTTCTAGAAGGTGAATCTGCCACATCTGGCCATGATCAAGGACCATATTTTGAGGCAATTTTCTGACCTCCTGGGTGGCAAGATGGAGCAGTCTGGCTTCAACAGCCTGGGTATTTACACTTGGGGGTACGACTGAGCATGGTAATTCAGGGAGGGGGGCAAAGGGCCCTATGAACTGAGCCTGAACCCAGCACCCAGGAATTTTCTCTGCTAACATAAAAGCTGATTTGTTATTTTATGTTACATGTATTTGTAAAGCTCATTAACACCCAAGAGGTTATCCTGGTGCCTTAAGCAGGAGAAAGTCTTGACAGGGCTAGGACTGGTGAGTCTGTTTGACGAGCCATGTCTTCACTTTCTTGTAGAATTTGAGAACAGAAGAGGCGAATCTGACGTATAATGGCAGGTTGTTCCAGGTTTAGGAGGGATGTAGGAGAAGGCTTGGCCTCTGGTTCTCTATATGCATAGGACAAGTGCGAGTAGGAGTCCAGCAGAGCAGAGGAGCCTGGTGGGTTTGTGGAATGAGATTCCGATGTTGAGGTAAACTAGGCCAGTTTTGTGTAAGACTTTGAAGGTGTGTGTGGGGAGTCTGAATCGAGCACGTGTGTATCAGAAGTCAGTGAGCTCCCGGAGGTATGGATTGGAACGCTGTGGAGTGGGATGCTGAGTGTCTTATTCTGGTTTGAAGTCACCTGGTGAGTTGCTTGCTGTTACTGGCATACAGGGTGTTTCCACAGTCCAGCTTGCCTGTGGCGAGGACCTGGGTAACGGTTTTACGGGTGCTGGTGGGGAGCCATTTGAAGATTTTCTCAGCATTCTCGGTGCGTGGAGCAAGAAGCTGTGACAGCGTTGACTTGGGCGGCCATGAGCTAGTTGTCAATGACATTCCTGAAGTTCTTCTGTAATAGAAAAGGGGTAAGGCCTATAAAACAGAGATGCTAGGCCAGTCAAACTACACAAAATAAACAAGAGACAACACTGTGACTAACTTGGAAACAGTTATCATTTACAATGAGAAGGCAAAACGAATTACCACTCCCTAGCATTAATATATAACATTTATCCAGAACAACTGCAATTGAATAACTTTAATTTTAGGTTGATTTTTTGTGTCATTTTTTGTTCTTGAAATTGTATTATTGTAAAATGTTTTTGATTAAAGCAATGTGTGTGCATTGCCATTTTTATTATATGTGAGGTAAATGCTCACTTTTGTATTTGTTCTTGTGTGTGCAATAAAGGTTATTTAATTGCAATTGTTTCTGGATAAATGTTATGTATTAATGCTAGGGAGAGGTAATTGGTTTTGCCTCCTCGTTGTAAATAATAACTTTTCCCAAGTAAATCACGGTGTTGCTCCTAAGATTCTTGGCATGAGTGGTTGGAGAGAGTGTGGGTCTGACTACCGGGTGAAGTCCCATGGTGATGAGGTCTTTCCAAAAATCTCAATTGCTGTTTTGGTGTTCAGTTTGAGATAGTGGTCTTCATTTAGTTGGCGATTTTGGTCATGCAGTTGGTGAACTTGATCCGGATGTTGGGGGTTTTGTCCGAGAAGGAAAGAATCAGTTGAGTGTTGTTGGCATATGATAGGACCTTGATCTCATTGAATTGGATGATGCTTGTGAGTGGGATCATGGATGTGTCAAAGAGGTGTAGGGGAGCACAGTAGGTGGAGTTTGATCTCCCTGCTCTAGGCTAAGTGATAATTAGCTACAATTAGAGTGACCATCCAACTCCAGATCATTATGGACACTGTCTCTATTTGTGAACATTTCACCTACAATTCACTGCTTTAAGGTGTGTTAGATTAAATAGTCCAAAGGACTGAAAACAGGACAAAGACACCCAGAATACACGATGGGATCATACAAAAATTCCGGACTAAAACCAGTGTCTGTAATGACCTGGATGGAGATCGTCAATTTAGCTAGGAAAGAGGTCCTCACTGGAGATCGAAGTAGCACTTCCCACCTCCGTCACAATGCAGAAGAAAGAACAAAAATAGAGAAATACAAAGATAAACTGTGTTTTTCCCCGTGGCTGAAAGGGCTGGTGTACTTTCATCTTCAGTGCTGATAAAGGCAGATTACAGGTTAGATCTTTGCAGTAGGAAGAGTGGCACCAAATGCCCAGGAATCAGTAAGGCTAGCGCGAGACACTGCAAAGAGCCTTGAAGTGGAAGGTTGTACTTTGTGTTTTCTTTTCTGGCTGAAAGGCCTCAGACTAGTTAAATCTTCAAATGTTGATAAAGGCAGATTGTTTGTGATATTTTAGCAATGTGAATGGTCAGCAGGGTGTGGCCAAGTACCAGGAACCAATGAGACTAACCCAAAATGTTAGAACCTGCTTTAAAATCATAAGCAGTAGTCTAATTTTTTGTTACAATGAGCCTTTATGGCCCAAGACCAGAGTTCATGGATGAACAACACAGGCAAAGGCTCTGCTCTCCCAGGGCAGACCCAAACTGCAGTATCCAGTAGAATTAATCAACACACACTGCTGGCTGGAGCCAACGTTCAGAGAGGTTCAGTCAGAAGTTATCTAATAAAAACGACTCTTGCCAGAGGTGAGAGCAGAGTTAATGGGGGCATAGAGGAAGGGGAGAGTGGGAAAGACACAGAGACAGGTTGGAAGAAAAGTTAACTTGCCAAAATATATATAGCTGAGTGATTTTAAGGAGGCTGCCAAAACAATGCCATGCTGCTGTCCTAGCTGAAACAATGGAAGTAAGGTAAATCTCCTTTCACCCCACTGTCACTTGTTAACCTGAAATGTTGTTCACTACCAATAATTAAAGTGGAAGTTGATCTGGGAGGAAATCCTTGAAGGTCGTGAGGATGCCTCCATATGTACTCTAGAAAGAACATGGGTCTCTGGAATCTAAGAAAAATATAGGGCTAGCATAAAGGGGCAAGGAGCGCTGGGTAACATGAGACAGTCCAATTCACTCTTGCGCTGTGAGGGCAGCAACAAACTAAAGGCTTCGCGTTTCACAGTCACATGTGCAGGCTGCCAGTCTAACAGGAGTCTGAGCCATGAGCTGAGTAGTGGTCGCCCAAATGGGACTCGTCTGCCTTTGGCAGCTTGAGAAGGCTTGGGGGCATGAACACCTGTACCAGATTTTAGCTTCACTCAACCTAGCATGAGTAGGTGGAATTTGTGCGTTTTAAAGTTTGTGTAGTGTCTGCTCAGGTTGCAAGCATTGGTTGCCCTCCGTTTACTTACTCCTTCATAGGGTGTATTTGTTCAGCTGTAGGCAGTATTCTTGCCTTCATACAATATAAATTCATAAAAATTAGTATTATAACATGTTGCAGGGCTACTGCTTATGTTACTAGTTCTCATTCTTGCTTTTTAGGCATAATTTAGTCATTCAACAGCATCTCTGCCTGGTGCATGTCGGCATATTGATTACTGGGCTACCATTGATTACCGTCCTATGTGGTGCATACGCCCCATTGTATAGGTGCTACTGAAGGTATAGCTTTGCTCTGACAGTGCTACCGCGGGAAAAAATGACAAAAAAAGGAAGCAATACTATAACAAAATGTGACGCATTATGTCGCCTGCTACGCTAATGGGCTGAACATTCTTTTGCTGTAGCAGGAATATGAGTAGGATTAGCGTGCTATCTATCAACCAGAAACATTTAAACGTAAATAAATGGGGGGAACGGGGTAAAAAAGGAAATGTCTGCACACACTAAACAAGCATTTTCAATGCAACGGGTCTCGCATTTGTTCGAGTTAGAGCTATTAGCGTTGTAAAGCACAAAAAAAACGCAGCGCGATCGCGCTGCGTGTAAAATAAACAGATAAAGTAGTCCGGACTCCAGGCTGAATACATGGAGCCTCGTATGTTTTTGGTACTTTACCGGTGCTGTGTAGGCAGGCTAAACACAGGAAAAGGCATGACGTATGTATGCCTTTCACAAATGAAAGCAAGCAGATTTTAAAAGGCAAGCCCACGAACCAGTGTAAGTGACTGACGTGCATGGGCGAGGTTTCAAGCCCAAAGATAGATTACAGAATGGACGGAGCACTTTGTGCTCGCCCATAAAAAGCTGCAAGAGTCAACTTCCTGGGACTACTCGTGGAAGCGAGCAGGGGGGTTTAAAGACAGTGAAGCCGCATTTCCTAACCACAGTCCTTCTGTTGTGGGTCAGAGAAGAACTAGGCTTTCATGGTCAAGGCGATGCGCTTGTTTTAGGGTCCGAACCTTGACCATATAGCAGCTTCGAGAGCAGCCTATCCAGCTAGGGGCGAGACTTCCCCGTGTTTTTATTAGTATTTCGTTTCCTGTTGCATACTCATTTGAAATATTCCTTAAAGTCTTAAATTATTGTTAAAACTATTCTAAAACAAATAATTCATTCAGCTCAAGTCCGTAAGCAATGTATACAACCAATGCACCAAATCCACAAACATTCCGGAAGACCTCTATGTCCTGGGGTTTCTGTGAAGGAGGGGTGCTTGTACATATGATGCTGGGATGGCCACTTCCGGCATATGCTTGCTGTTGGGGTATTGAGATTGGGTGGCACTAGAGACTGCATGTCGCCGGAAAGTTGTTAAGTAAGAATAAAGGAAAGACTTCAGCCATTCCTTGCAACCCTGCAAGTCAATGTTTTTCAACGCAGAGAATGGATTAATCCTGGGGCCAGTGCGTTTCTATCAGGGTACTTGATGGGGAAGGCGAATATACTCAGCTGGCACTGGGCTCTAGTACACTTACCCAGGGTGCTGTATGCTGTAAAGGGAGAGTTTCACTTTAATTCAAATACCTAAACCACAAATCATACGAAAAAGTTAGTATGGTTCTAGAAATGTCACTCACATGTGTCTGCCCAAGCTCATGCACATACATGAATGTCACGCAAAGAAAACTACAAGGCAGTGCCACAAGCATGAGGCAGGCCAACTCAACACGGCATTCGTAAAGCAGCCTCGCACCAGCCATTCACAAGTATGTAAACCAGGGTTAGGGTAACACTCAGAGCAGCACAGACCTTTTCACTTCCTTTAGGAAGGCACACACGCAATGTTGTAGATGTGGTCCTTGCAACTTTCAGTTCATATTTTATTATTCATTTGGCTGCGTGATACTGATTGAGGCAACCCATTGTCATTAAAACATTCGGGAGCATATTTATTCTTTTTTTCCACTGTATTTGCATCATAATTTGATGCAAACGCAGTGCAACTTGCAAAATACAATTATATTTTGTAAGTTTGCGCAGCTCTCAAAAAATGACTGTAGGAGGCTGGCCTGGCTTATAGTGGGTACCTAGTGGTACTTACACCCTGTGCCAGGTCCAGTTATCCCTTATTAGTGTAGAAGAGGTGTTTCTAGCAGCTTAGGCTGATAGAAGGTAGCTATAGCAGAGCACCTTAGGCTGAACTAGGAGACATGCAAAGTTCCTACTATACCACTTATATAGCACTATATCATAAGAAACACAATACTCAGAGTTACTAAAAATAAAGGTACTTTATTTTGGTGACAATATGTCAAAAGTATCTCAGAGGATATACTCCTTTAGGAGGTAAGTAAAATACACAAAATATACACACAAACCAAAATCAGGTAAGTGAACAGTTAGAAAAGTAGTGCAAACACTGTAGAACACAATAGAATGCAATAGGAGACAATAAGCCTAGGGGCAACACAAACCATATACTAGACATGTTACATGGCCATGTTCGGAGTTACCATAGTGACGCTACATATGGGTATTGACATATATGTAGTGCATGCGTGTAATGGTGTCCCCACACTCACAAAGTCCAGGGAATTTGCCCTGAACAATGTGGGGGCACATTGGCTAGTGCCAGGGTGCCCTCACACTAAGTACCTTTGCACCTAACCATCACTAAGTGAGGGTTAGACATATAGGTTACTTATAAGTTACTTAAGTGCAGTGTAAAATGGCTGTGAAATAACGTGGACATTATTTCACTCAGGCTGCAGTGGCAGTCCTGTGTAAGAATTGTCTGAGCTCCCTATGGGTGGCAAAAGAAATGCTGCAGCCCATAGGGATCTCCTGGAACCCCAATACCCTGGGTAACTAGGTACCATATACTAGGGAATTATAAGGGTGTTCCAGTGTGCCAATCAGAATTGGTAAAATTAGTCACTAGCCTGCAGTGACAATTTTAAAAACAGAGAGAGCATAAACATTGAGGTTCTGATTAGCAGAGCCTCAGTGATACAGTTAGGCACCACACAGGGAACACATATAGGCCACAAACTTATTAGCACTGGGGTCCTGGCTAGCAGGATCCCAATGAAACAGTAAAAACACTCTGACATATACTCACAAACAGGCCAAAAGCGGGGGTAACAAGGCTAGAAAGAGGCTACCTTCCTACAATGACGCAAATGTGGCACAAAAAAAGTATAACTATGGGCCTTAGTACTGTTACATTTTCACTGAGTAATCTCCTGACATCATGATGTTTCGCCTGTAGAGGCTCACCTGTCATGTGTATGGAGGGGGCCTTCACCCATCCCTTCTCACCCACCCATACACCACTCCCCCACTGCCACAACATTCTGTATATTTTGATAACTCAAACAATCAATAAAATTGATTTTGCTCATTTTGTGAGCAAGAAAATCATACATCTTCAACATTCTAATAAGATTTTGAGTATAGTTAAAGCTTACTCAGCCTTGCATCCTTCTGAGGCCCATGCAATTTGTACATTTTAATTAGCTAAAAGTCCGGTATTTATATTGCTTTGAAGATGCCAAATCACAGTACTAAACTGTGAGAAAATGGCATGCATTCTATGATGTGGTTGTGCGACCTCACCGTGTAACACATTTATCAACCCCTTTAGGATCAGTAGGTTTCGTCTGTCCAACTCTCAGCTCAACCCTGGATAGCTGTTGCACTCAGCAGCAAAGTTTGCACAGAGAAACAAGTGTAAAGCATTTAACCAGCACCACAGCAAGTGAAGAAGAAATCAACAAGACATTAAATAAATACAACACCAATTTATAGAAATAGACTATATTTTTATGTATCTCTAGACACCACAATGAACAAAAATCCATTAGAGTGTTCAGGAGATATAGAATTTGCAAGGTATAATAAAGGCATTTCACTCAACCGCGATCAAGCATTGGCAAATTCAACAAATGTAATATTTAGAAACTTTTTCACCAAAATGTTGGGCTAGTTGTATTGCAGTCAGTCACTTTAGTTGATCAACTCCAGTAGAGAGCCAGTCAGGGGGACCAGCAAGGCCTCAGAAACAATTACCTCCACAGGTGAAGCAGTCACCAGGAGGTTCAAGGCACTTTATCCCATTTGCAATGGATGTCTATGGAAGTGGCCCTTATGCAAAGGATGAAGGATGCTGAAGATGCTCCAAGATGCTGTTGAGGCAGTGCGGTCGACTAGGTCTTCCTGTGGGTACGCCATGGTCCATGAAGGAGGTGATGTAGTCCTGGTCACAGGGTCGACGACCCTCAAAGTCCTCTCAGTGCTGGTAGGAGTCCAGTCGGTACTAGGCTACCAGTCGCTTGTATCACAATCACAGCCAAATCATTCCTTGGGTGATAACTCAGCCTCTGGGCAACCAATGTGCACTCAGAAGACTTTCTCAGGCTCAGCAAACTCCATTGCAACTTTGAGCATCGGGTCTTGGTGCTGCATCGCAGTGGTTGGTGGTGGTCGGTAGCATTTGGGCTACCAACTTGCCTCAGCAGGCTTCTCAGCTGTTGTGGCCCTCTACTGTGAACAGGAAGTAGGACAACTTACTCCTGGAGTCTCTTTGCTCTGGCTGGGCTCCGGAGACACGTTCTCCACTAGCAGGGCACAGCAGGTACAGTCCCTCTTCTTTGCTAGCTACCAGATTCAGCAGGTGCAGTCCATGCCAGTGTAGCTTCTTTTTGCTGGTTCCACGGTGCAGAAGGGCAGTCTTTTTTGGTCCTTTTTCCAGTCCAGCCGAGATCTGAGTTCTGGGTGCCAGGGGTGCCCTGTTTATGGTCAGAGAGGGCCCTCAGGGTAGACACGGTTGGTAGCCAATGGGCTACTAGGTTCCCTCCCCCCTGATGACTACTTCCTGGGAAGTGTGAAATCTGACTATGTCAATATGAACCATCCTGCCCGCTCCTCACATGGAAGAACCCCTCTCTTGGTGCCCATAGCTCCCCAGACCATCCCAGAGGTGTGGCTATTAAGGGGGCTACGCAGCCCTCAAAAACTGGTTTGACAACAGGTTTTCTCTCTCCTTCCTGAGTGCCAACTAGTCTGCTTAAACAATGGGGCTGCCCCTCTCCCAAGTATTCACCATTTGCTCTTTAGAGGCGGCTTCAGCTTCAGAGCTCATGTTTGGGACAGCACCTGTGTGGCTTCCTGCCGGAGGGAGGTAACACCTCTTTCCAGGACAAGTCCCTAGTGTCTCCTTTCTTGGGAGTTGTTTATCAGGTTTCCCTAAGAATGTGCAAAGCTGTCTGGCTCAAGCTCCTTGTGTACCTGTTAAGGGCACAGGAGATTGAAGGCAATAAAGTGGCAAGTTTATGAAAGTTGCAGACTGGTACTTGTTATTTTAGTTTTGACTTGAGAATCAAGTCGGCCTTAATGTAACAAGCTTTTTGATACCTTGAAGCATCAATTTTGGTCAGACTGTACAGAGGTTAGCACAGCTGAGGGATCAGCGTGCAACGCTGTACTCGCCAATGGGGCAACCAAGTCTGTCCACAGTTAAAAATGACAGCTCACGTTTTTACTGCATAACATGTAAAATACATGTTATGCCCATGAAATATGCTACACCCTGCCTTAGGGCTCAATAGGCCTGCCACAGGGGAGACTTATACATACTGCAGAGGGAGGTTTGGCTTTGCCATTGGTTTAAATGGCAAACCCAGGCTGGGCAGTTTAAAACTGCCCGTCCAGTCTGCAATGGTAGACTGCGAGACTCGGTTTACCTGTGTCATAGCCAGGATGTTACAGCCAGTGCTGCAATCCCTGAGGTGAATCTCTAACTTACATGCCCTGGGGACCATATACAATGGATTTACAGATAAATTGGTCTAACCCAGATGGGTATAGCCAATGTAACATACTCGTTTAAGGGTCCTGGCACTGAGGTCTGGCAACAGTCCTCATTGCATTCTCAGAGTCAAAAAAACGGCAGCATCTGCCAAAGAGAGTAATGTTCTACATAAATCTTCTTTATGTTTTTGTTAAACAACAGCACAAGCGTTTAGTATGCATCCTTGTACACATTCAGTGACAGCCAGTAGCACTAGAATTATGCAAATCTGCAGCTGCAGTGCTCGCCACATAATAATCTATTTGTCATATAATTCTTCATATTCTGCATAATCTGCAAATTTTGGTTTCTAGCTCTAACAGATCAAAAGGTGCTACAAATGCTGCCACACACGTTGCCCTACAGAGCCCGGCCCTGTACTGGACAGTGACACCTTTCAGATATCGATTGCTGTATTTAAATGTTAAACTGCTACTAATGAGGTGAAGCATTAAACCAGGTATTGTTAACATGTATAAAAGTAACAAAACAGTGACATAATAGTGCCATAAAATATGCCTTTCTTGGATCATGATTTAGTTAACCCTGTTGCATATGTAGGTCATCCGCGTCGCATAATTCCAGTGGCTCTGGCTGTGACCGAGATCCATGCCATTAAAGGATGATGGTGCCCACGCGTTTCTTCACTCAGCCCTCTTTCAGACAGTGTGCACACCTCTGCAAACCATACCAAAGCACACAGCCAGGCTCTGAACAGTGAAATCAGGGTAGGTGCACAGGGGACAGGAACACACAGCACATCACAGAAGGACACCTGTACACAAAACTCAATTAAAACATGCACACAGGGCCACTTACATTGGTGTCCCCTATGCTGCCTCCTGCTCCCTGCAATGTACTTTCCGAGCTGTGTCCGGGATCTTCCACCTACAGAGCCCTTCCAGGTCGTTCCTGTTACTCTCTTCTCCCTGCTGTGTTTTCCTTTTCCCTGCTATTTCCCCCTCCTACTGGGTTCCCTGCCTCCTTCATACCCTCCGTCTTCCCACCCCAAGCTTCCTCCTTCTCACCGTGTTTTCTTCCCTCTCTGCCTTCGCGGTGCCTTTTACCTGCTGGAGGAACCTTGGGCAGCGCAAACTCTGGGAGCACCACTGAGCCACATGCGGCAGCTCAGGTACCCTAAGCAGCAACGACCCGTTGGCACTCAGTGAGCAGGATGCCACTCAGGCTGCAATAAGAAAATACACAATATATAGCGAACTTACCAAACACATGGAGATACAGACAGCCTTCTGCTCTGCTCCAAGCCTGGAGAGGGTGCGACAACCATGGCTGTCTGAGCTTTTTTGGACTTCAGGGTGGCAGCATGCGCTGTCACCTGGGTCCTGGTGGTAGGAGTAGCCACTGGTACTTAGCTAGCATCAGAGTTGGGCCTATAGCTGAAGGTAGCCGTCCCAGTACAGGTAAAACCCAGCTTGGTCTCTACAGCTGACCTTAGTCAATGAGTATTGGAAGCCTCTCTAAAGAATTTATTGATTTGGCTACCCAACACAATTTTAACATATCTAACACACTGTCCGACAACCCACACGTCAGAAATGTGTTGCACATATTGGATATATGAGTACAAACACACAAATTGTACAATCACCATTACCACCTACACACACACTTCAATCAGACTTTGTGCCCCTGCAGACACATAAACATCACAATCCTGGAAGCATCACAGCCACCTACACCCTGTAATTATATTTATACAGCACTTACTACCTCTGATAAGACACTGGAGTGCTTTACAGCAAATAGCACGCTACACAGGAAACCAAGGTTAGTAGTAATTCAGCGGTTATTGGTGGTAATTGCCATAACGCATGTGCTCTCAAGAAAAAAAATGCATGCATTTTACCAGTTACTTTGTGACAGATTATCTTATTGCCAGTTAGGTGTGATCTTCAGTGGGGGCTATGTGGTTTCAGGTGAACGGATGGTGAGATAGATAGGCTGGTGGAAATTAGGTAATGTTATTTTACAGGGATAGTGTTTTAAAGAGGGGAGGTTGTGAGCTCTGAAATAAGGTATCGGCCAATTGCAGAGTTACAACAAGAAGGATTGAGTCATTTAGGCATGAGACTGAGAGGATGCGATGCTCACAAACAGAAGGTATGCAGGGGATGAAGGGTAAAAAGAGGATCACTCTGAAGAAAGGAGAAGAATCAAGTGGAAGTAAATCAAGTTCAATTTTTTATGCAGGGTTTTAGGAGTATAGTGAGAAAAGGCTTTCTGAGATAGCAAGCAGAGGATGTAAGGTATCGAAAGAAACATTATACATAGTAATCCACATCTGGGGCAGACAACTTAAACATGTGGTTATGGGCCTTGGCCAAGATGGCTGGTGTAGCTGCACTGCCAGGAGTGGTGTCGTCGGGCCAGTTACATAGCCTCCAAGCCTCGAGTGTGCTTTGGAGGAGTGGCGGAGCTGACTTTTGCAGCCCGAGGTGCCATAATACAGGAGCTGTAGAGATTGTCAGACAAGATGGGCCAGGCGCTTGAATCTTAAGATGGAGGCCACCATGTAACCTGAGTCGGAACTGCGAGACAATGTGTGGAGCCTCGCGCCAGACCCCACAGACCAGCTGGAAGAGGTGGCTGGTGATCTGCAGACTCGAGGCCCAGAGCAACAGCTCTTGGTTGAGGAGGCAGCAAATGCAGAGCTGGGAGTGAGTCTGACTCCACACGGTGAGGCGAATTAGGCACATAGCAGTGCTGCACTGGAGGGTCTGACGCCTTCACCCTGTGCTCTCAGTATAGCATCCTCCCAGACTACTGCATCTGAGACTGAACTGCTCGCGGGGGAGGAACCAGTGACTCCCACCTTACAGGAACACCTATTTGAGGCCTTGGGAGAGGACACTGCGGCCCTTCAGCGAGATATGGCAGCAGACCTCAAAGGACTTCAAAATGGTATGAATAAAATGGGGCAAAGAAGGGACGCACCGGAACAGACAGATGACCACCAGGAGGAAGAACTCAATGAACACAGGCAATAATTGTTGGAAATAAAAGACAAAAATGAGGATCTATATTATCACCTGGAAGACCTTGAAATTAGTTTGCGCCACTCCAATATCCCCATTAAGGGTGTCCCATTGCAGGTGGACTCGAGGAAACTGGAGGAATACGTACTGTGATTGTTCCACCATGTGGCGCCAGAACTGGTGGACACAGACTTTTTCTACATTGTACCCATATCGTGGGTCGTCCTGCCAAGACCCCCGGCATGCCTCAGGACATTCGTACGTGCCTCTACTGATACAAGCAGAAAAATGCTATCATGGCAGCCGTACGGGACTAGTGTAACATTACCATAGAGGGTGCAAAAATTGGGATTTTTCAAGTCCTGTCTGCCATCTCGACGTAGAAGCTGTGTCCGGCCACAATGTTCCCACATGAAAATAGGATTCGATGCAGGTGGGGCCCTCCCTTTCGGCTCCTCATCTGGAACAAGGAGACTCTTGCGGTCCGTACCCTTACGGAAGCACACTCCATTTTGTGCTTCAATGACTCCTCGGAGAACGATGCCCCTGCCACAAAGCAAGTGAATTCCATCGCTCTACAGCTGGATCACAAAGACATGCCCGGGTGGCGAGGAAGTCTGCAGCTAAACCCACCGAATCCAAAAGCCAGTAAGAACGGTCAGCACTAATATGGCAATTCCAACAACAGGGGACAGCATCCGAGCCTGAAAACGATTGATCTTAAGAACACTGTTCTGCCCACTGAATGCAGCACTCCCGCTCCCACAATCATGACACTGTCTATGCACTGGGTGGTGGGGTTCCTCCTCCCACCATGTCTGACTGCCGGAATTCCCCCTCACCATGGACGCGGACCCCCATGTTTGGTCATGTTAGTTCCCAGGAGGGGGACCCTTGTTGCTCTGTTGTATTACTTGTTTCCCCACATCCCTTCCCTCAACACCACACTTTCAATTGTGTTTTTGTGATCGGTACAGTCGGTCTGATCTGGCAGAAGAATCAGTACCACTCATAAATCTAGACTTGGTCAGCACCATCAGGAGGCCGGCAATGACAAATTTCCCACACTCTGATAAAAGTTCTTAGCCTTAATGTTCAAGACTTTAATGATCCCGTGAAGCACTTGACACTTCTATACATGCTTAGGGAATCCAAATGCGACATTTGCTTAATTCAGGAGACCCGTCTCCTTCAGAGGGACTGGTATCGTCTCTGCTTCCACTGGTTTGACCACCAGTTCTTTTCCTCAGGCTCATAGAAACGAGCTGGCATTACAATTCTTCTAGCTACACATTTTCCAGGCCGAGTAACACAAAAATAAGCAGAAATAAGAGGTAGATTGCTTTCCCTTCATATAAGCATGCAGACCTATGCGATTACAGTAATCTCGGTGTATGCTCCCAGCACTTCTCAGGAACCCTTCATCTTGGATGCTACAGGTCAAGTGATGGCATCCCCCTGACACTGACATATTGCTAGGCGCAGACTTTAACTTAGTACTGTAGTGGCTCCTACTTGATTTTAATGGGAATCAGGAGTTTAGCTTAGCCTTTTTGCTTGCAGGCCTGTGCCCCAGTCTCCTTGTGACTTTAACCTACTTAGCTTGTTCCGTCTTAGCCTATTTATTTAATTATTTATTTCAAAATGGCTGCTGTTTATAGTTAGTGAAATGTTTTGATTTTACAGTATCAGTGCCACTCTGTGAAGGCGTCACTATCAGTGTCAAAGTCAAGTGAGAATAAGTAGGTATTCACATCATGTCCCTTTCCCGCTTATGTGTGACAGGGAACTAATGCACTTTTGGAGGGAATTGTTCATATAATTGCCGCTCCAAGCATGCCTTCTTATCTATTGTTTGGGAACATACCTGTGACAGGGGTCCTACAAGATCTGTATAAATACATATCACACTGACAAGATTATCAGAGGGATTACTAACAGATACTATCAATGCCATCTATGCTGCATGTCCCCTTGATGCAGACCCAGCCTTCGTGTCACCACAGAGTCTGATCTAAGAGACCTCCTTCCAAGGCAACAAGGGTTGGGGGCACATCTCATGAACCTGGTACTGGCAGATTAGGTTTTACACACTTAGGCCCTCATTACAACCCTGGCGGTCAAAGACCACGATATGTTGCCCAAGTTTGAAAGATCATCTGGATGCAACAGTAACTAACAACTTTCTTACAGTCAAGACTGCAGACAAGTGCATTCTCCCACCTGACAGGGTTTATGATGTAAATATTCAAATTGAGGGAGACAGAGCACACCGCTAGTGCACTTTTTTGGGATGAACTTAACTGTGATATTCTATTGGCAGAAACAGATTGGCCACCCAAACATGTCCATAAGCTCCCACATGGGAAAGATGTCATTTTACCTTCTTTCTCAGATCTTGTTCCGGAAGTGGTAGAACAAGCCTACGCTGTCGACTGGTCTTTGGCGCAAGCACCCGCGCTATATCCGCAACCACATAGGGTGGGAAAGAGATTCCCTCTACCATGTAATACCGATTAGGTCTACACCCCAGCCTCAACCCCAATATCCAGTCAAACACGAGGCTAATGCTCCAGTGAGGGAGATCCTTACTCAGCTTGAGTACCAGGGAGTAATAGAGCCCTTTGTCTCTGCAATGAATAACCTGTTACTCCCCGTTGCAAAACCAGACCATTCATATAGAATAGTCTTAAACTACAGACACTTAAACAGTCACCCATGCACATATGCAGGTCAAAATACACACAGCACTCACTAATGAACAACATAATGCGTAAAAAACATTTCCAGTGTTTTTTTCTGCCAGAGCTTAGCACATGAAATTCGGGACCTGGGTGTATTCTCATTTGGCTCACAAAAACTCTCCTGTTGTTTACCTCTGGGCTACAAGAACAGCCCAGAATTGTTCTCAGCTCGTGTAACATCAATATTGCATGATACTGACCCAGATGTGTTGTCATATGTGGATGACATCTATCTCACTGATGACGACCTCAACATTCATCTTGCCAGGGTTGATCGGATCGATCTAGGATTCGCAGCCCTTGGCTACAAATTCAATTTTAGGAAAACTAAAATAGCCTCAGTGTACTGTTCCTGGGTTACGAGCTATCAAATCAGGGTAAGAGCCCAGAACATTTTAGAGAAATGTGCTCAACTCCAACCACCAAACTCTATCAAGAAACTGCAGTCTGTACTAGGTTTCTTCAACTTTGGCAGAACTTACATTCCAGACTATACACAATGCATCAAGCCACTTTATGACTTAATTCACCTAGATTTCTCCAACAGACACTGGACAACTGAACACACATGCATTCTTAGAGGATTGCAGCAAGACATGCTAGAAGCAAAGCACTTACACACACGTGACAACAAAACAAAATTCAGAATAATTACTGGTGCCATTGGGTTCACTTATGTCACCTTTAATGAAGGCAACATTGTGTCCATAGCATAAATCACACATATATTCCAATGCAGAACAACGCTTTGCACTCACAGAAAAATTTCGAACTGCTGTACGGATGTCTGTCATTAAGGAGAGGTCACTTGTCCACGGGAAACGCATGATTGTCATTACCCCAGTGCTGGCTTTAGAGGCCGTCATCAAAGCATGGGTTCCTAACACTAATGCATTAAAAACACGTTGGATTCGATGAGCAACCTCGCTGACTGCCACTGATGTTGATTGCATCTTTGACCCAAAGAATTTCTCCAATACGAACAGTAGTATCCTGCACTTCTTAACATCCTGCCACTGAACAGATATCAAACTGTCAATAACACTGATGATTTGGCACAGCCAGCTGTAGGTACAAAACAATAGCACTCGGCCGCTTGTGCAACTGTGAGCGGAGTGATGAAGGATGGTATATACCACCTTCACAATACCTACACGCAGACCCTAGGGGACTGCACACCACAGTTAGCTGAGCTTAAAGCTCTAATCTAGGCACTAGAACATATGGATCCAGGATAGCTCACATGAATTGTGTGTGATTCATACTATTGTGTCCAGTCCTACAATGATTATCTCAATTATTGGTGGTTAAACGGGTTCAGAGACTCAAAAGAGAACACCATAAAACACAGAACTCTGTTGGGGAGGGTGGCTGATCTTGAGGATAAGCTACTGAATGCTCATGTAGTCCATACATTGGGCCACCAACGTGTAGGAGTACACGTTATTGGAAACACTTTGGCTGATGAAGCAGCCAAATCTGCGGTAGCTACAGTTTCTGTTGCTGCAGTGACTCGTTATCATACAAGAATGGATAATGAAATTCTGGCTTCCGTGAAAGCCTCGGCTGAAGGCAAGCTTCTCCAAAAGCATACCCTACTAAATATTTTTACGACATCAGTGCACTGAATGTTGCTTCTGCGACAATTCCTGGTGTTGGAAATCAAGTGATCCCCAACCAAGACCAGAGATTATATCTCATAAAAGCAGCGCATGAGGGTGTTGCCTCTGCTCATGCAGGTGTTGCGGCCACAATAACACTCTTATAGAAACGCTTTTGGTGGCCAGGTCAATACAAACAGACCAAGCAATATGTCCTTTGTGTGACATTTGCCAGCAAATCAAGGGCTCAAGCATCAAACGCCCACCACAGACATCCCTCTCAGTGTCCAATAAGCCACTCCAATGTCTGTACCTGGACCACTGTGGTCCCTTACAACCTGATGGTGCATACAAATACATCTTAGTCACTGTAGATTCTTGTTCTAGATTCCTGTGGGTATGGCCACAGTGGTCGGCTGAGGCTCGATCAGTTATAAAAGACTTGCTCATCTTTATCTGTACATATACGGTGGCAGCATTCCATTTGGACCAGGGCCCTGCTTTTGACTCTAGGGCATTCAGGGACTCCATGAGGATGATGGGTGTTTAACTCCATTACTCCTCACCCTACCAGACCAAGGGTAATTCAGTCATGGAGAAGAGGAATCGAGATCTAAAGCAGTCCTTAACAGCTAGAGTATTATGTTCATGCCGCAGCTGGCTTCATCATCTGTATGAGGTCCAGAGAGCACTGATTAATCTGTCAAGACGGTCCTTGGGAGGACTCAGTCCTTATGAGGTCCTCTTTGGGATACCTATGTATGTCCGAGCTCTAGATGGCCCTGGTTTGGTGGCAGCAAGCACCCCTTTTGACATAAATGAACGTCTCACTGTTTTACGGGAGCTTCAGCAATTTTGTGATGATAATTCATCCGCCAGTGGTGCCACCTTAGTTATAAGGGATTTGCCAACAACTTCTACAGGCTAGATTCCTAGAGTTGAGGATCTGGTTCATGAGACAATGGCTGTGAAGAAGGAATTCGGTCCATCCTACAGAGCCAACGGTACCAGTCCTAAAAATACAAGCCACCTGAACTATCATCTTACCACCGCTGCCAGCTTCCAAAGGCAACAGATTTGTCTCCATCGACAACATCAAAATGCACCATGTGGACGATCCTGCACAGTAGACCCAGAGGTCCCTTGGGTACTTCCCAGTTCCCTCTCACTACCCAACAGGACATACCTCTTCAAAGAAGAAGCAAAAACTCTTCTGACTACACCTGCATGTACAACAATGCTACAAATGCCTCCTCGAGCATGGGGAGGGTGGAAAATGAGCTTTTGCTGATTCCTGAAAGAACTGTCCAAGATGTGGCTGTTTTTCACTTCAACTCAACACAAATTGACAACACCATCTAGTATGAACCTCCACGCAAAGTGGATCGGCACACCAGAGATGCCCCGGCTCCTGTGTTTGCAGAGACTGCTTCTGGTTACTTCACCGACATTGATGACTTTTCCACAACTTCATCTACTCCTGCAACTGAAACTGTTTCAAAGACACGTAAGCTGTATTTATGGCTTAAAAACAACTATTTGATTTATCCTCAAATTATCTGTGGATATTTATGACATTGCTTCTCTTTCTTTTATGGATTGGTTTTGTGGCTGTTTTCTTTCTCTTGATAAATGGTCATTTTCTTTCTGAACGCTATTCTGTTGAGCCAGTGGCTGAAGTTCTAACTCCATATCTTTCTTCACATAAGGTCCGAAGAGACTTGTCCCTTGTGAACATTTCAGCAGTACCAATTCCAGATTGGTTCCCTTTGATATATATGGGCCTAGTGAGGTTATACCAATTCCTTATGTTTTCAAAATTGTAATGACTGATGTAATTAAACCTGGTGTTGTTTCTGATGACTGGGATGTTCAAACAATTGATTCAATGCTTGCTGAGCTGCAAGATTACACTCTATTTGAAAGTGATGATGTGTACACTAACACAAAGAATTATGGGGAAATGTTCTGTTATAATAATTGGGAACATTACTACCTGCATAGAGCAACAAGACATAGATCAGTATTTAATTACACACAGTGGGAACACTGTTCAACTCCACCTGTGGGGAGCCCAAAGCACTATTTAGACAAATTCACATACTTTTTTTCCCGACTTGCAGTTGAAGGATACGAATACTGGAAGAACACTATTGATGTAAAAAGTGTATGGGGAACACAAGATTGGCAAATTCAATGTAGGGAGGCTTTGTTTAGAGCATGCCTTATTCCTGTTCAAATTATTATATTTTTAAATGACACAGTTCAGCATACATCCTGCCTAGGGTTAGCAAAAATCAGGGAAATTAATGCGCCCAGTATCCCCACACTGGCCAAATTCACCAACTGGCAATCCTTTCTAAATGTCACTAAGGAATATTTAGATGCTAAGGTTCAGAATATTTTGTCACTTTCCAGTCCCGGCGGGTGGTTATTGTGGCAACTGGCCACAAATGGGCGTCAGGAGCATGTTGTTAATTCCTCATGGGGTTTCAAGATTACCTGGCCAGACCCTTGCTTCGTCTCGGGTCAACACTAAGGTATAGTTACCACACAGAGTGTGGGTAAACTGTGCCAGCAATGGTTACAGAGTGATACCTTTGCGGCAGTAAAAGAACATCTTCATCTCCTTTCAGAGGAAATGAACTTGCAGGATTTCTTGCTAGGTCCCAGAAAGCCCCACTCTAAGAGATTCTTGTACACCATTTACAATGAGATCTGGAAGCTTTTGCAAATAGAAGCGGCTGCACGTTTGATGCAGATTAATAAGGAAATTTTGGAAAGGGCGTTAGTTGTTGTCGGCAATGGCATGAATACTCTGCCCAACAGAATATACACCCTTAACAATATAGGGGGTTATTCTAACTTTGGAGGAGTGTTAATCCGTCCCAAAAGTGACGGTAAAGTGACGGATATACCACCAGCCGTATTACGAGTTCCATAGGATATAATGGACTCGTAATACGGCTGGTGGTAAATCCGTCACTTTTCCGTCACTTTTGGGACGGATTAACACCTCCTCCAAAGTTAGAATAACCCCCATAGTGTCATCTGTGATTGCCATCATTCAGAATGACATGTCCTTTCTACATCATGGACAAAATCAGCTGCGTTCCATCATGCTGTTAGGTTGGACTTTACAGATTCTGAAAAATGGCTGCATTCCATGGAAATACATTAACAGTATTGACCTGTTTACCGCTTTAAATTTATCAAGGGAACAACAGATAATGGCTAAAAGGGAAGCAAGTTACGCCATGCTTAACATAGAAAAGTTAAAGAAGCTGCCTTTCACACACTTACATAAAGTCCATCAACAGTATGGCTCATACGTGGCATTATAAATCTGCCCATTTTCACATTGTGTTTTTTTGAAATGCTTGAAACAACTTGCTGTGGGCAGATAGGAGCGGCTAGGAGATAGCTATACTTAAGAATAGTGGGAGCTGTCTTTTGAGTACAAATGTTTGAAAGGTGAAACAGAGGTATTTCTCAGTAGAAGGAAATGCAAGACTACTGTTAGTCATTCAATGATTTGCTGGTAGGTGTCCCTTCAAGGCATTTGCAATGTGGGAGTCACAAACTTGGCCGTTTTCTGAAGGGTACCCCTGTTCCTTTGATTCATCCAGCAGTTCATATACTTTAGAATGCAAGTTATGTGGTCCTGAAAGAACAGAGTTGTTGCGGTATGAGACCGAGAACTGCCTACACAATTTCAGTCTTTAAGATTGTAACTTGTTGTGGACATGTTCTATTTCACCCCACACAAGAGCTAAGAGTAGTGAAAATGTGGTCTCACATTTATACCACTAATATAAATTATGACAAGCTGAGCAGACTAAGGGCCAGATGTAGCATTTTTGCAAATTGCGACTTGCAATTTGCGAGTCCATCCGACTCGCAAATTGCAAGTCGCAATTTGCAATGCAGTACGGTGTCTCAGACACCGACTGCGACTCGCAATGGGGTCGCAATGACCCACCTCATCAATATTCATGAGGTGGGTCGCAAAGTGCGGCCCCATTGCGAGTATAGGCACTCGCAAACATGGAGGCCTGCTGTAGTCAGCAGACCTCCGTGTTCGTGACTGCTTTAAATAAAGCAGTTTTTTTTTTTTTTAAGTGTAGCCCGTTTTCCTTAAAGGAAAACGAGCTGCACTTAAAAAAAAATCTGAAACCTTTAGTTTCGGTATTTTTTCGGAGCAGGGAGTGGTCCCTTGGACCACTCCCTGCCCTGAAAAAATATTTTTGGGTCCATTCACAAAGTGGAAGGGGTCCCGTGGGGACCCCTTCCAATTTGCGAGTGGATTACCATCCACATGAAGTGGATGGTAACTGCAACACCATTTGCGACCGCATATGCGGTCGCAAATAGTATTGCATACCACTAGGAATCGCAAATAGGAAGGGAACACCCCTTCCTGTTTGCGATTCTGAAATGCATTTTGCGAGTCGGTTCCGACTCGCAAAATGCATTTCTGCATAGGAAACTCCGGTTTGCGACTCGCAAAAGGCAATTTTTGCCGTTTGCGAGTCGCAAACTGTTTCCTACATCTGGCCCTAAAGCGCTACTGTTCTAGAAAGAAGTTGCATTGACATCGGCTAGAAAGACGTATGCTCTCCAGATAGCAAGATCATCAGATGAGATAGAATCCCTATTAAATACCAACTTCCCCATGCACTCTGGAGAGCTGGCTTCCTGAATATTTTGTGCCTCGAGCACTTCAGGGATTGTGCCCTTCTTTAAGGCTGTGGATCTCTTTCCATCTTCCAGAGAGTCATTCCATCGGCAATCCATTCACTCTTTTCAAGTGTGTTTGATGGCTTTCTGGTGATTTGGCATTGATTGGCGGGATACTGCTGCTGCTATTCCTGAAACGCAGTGGCTGTGCCTTCTCAGCTAAGCAGAGTGACGGAGCTACTACCTCCAGCCCAGCTTTGCCATGATTGCATGGTGCAGTTCTTTGGTGCTCCATTGCTGGAAGATTTGGAGCATGATTGGTCACTGTCATTCCGACCGGTCCTGTGGTGCGTGCAACCTGTCTTCCATTGCACCTGCTGCCTCTTTGAGTTTTTACCTTCGGTTACCTTGCTGTTCTGCTAGTGCCTCCTGTGGACCAAGAGCTGCTAGTGTTCCCGATGAGGGTTCATTTACAGTTGTGCTTCATGAGACTGAGGCTGATTTGCGGGGTCACCTATGAGCCAGCCTTGTCAACTATATGGCTCCTTCAGGTACTTTGGATGGTGCTGCCTTCACAGGTGATCCTGCGCTTGAGGCTGCTGCTCCCTTCTGCTCCGTGGATCTGTCCGCAAATCCTGTCATCGATCTGACTATGTGGAGTCAATCCTGGATGCACTTCCTTTCGATGACTTCGGAGACATTCTTCAAGATCATAACTACAGTTAATTGATTTGACCATTGGTTTTATTCCAAAGTTTCAAAAAGTATGATGTCAAATTGCCTTATTGATTTGATTACCATTTGGCCTGCTGTGCTTGTCATGTTCGACATCTTTATCTCTTTGTATGTTTTTAGCTGTTTCTACTAGTTTTTAATCATATTTTAACTTGTTTTAGCTCAGAGCATTTTAGCCTGGACCCATGCACCTTCTCTGGCGTCATCACCGTGGTGTCATCCTTGTTCCGTCAATGGGGAGGGTGTAGTGAATCCTATTTATTTTTAATGGCAATCAAGAGTTTAGCTCAGCCTTCTGGCTTGCAGGCCTCTGCCCACATCACCTAGTGACTTTTAACCAACTTAGCTTGCTCTGTCTTAGCCTATTTATTTATTATTTTTTTCAAAATGGCTGCTATGTTTATAGTTAGTGAAATGTTTTGATTTTACATTATCAGTGCCACTCTGTGAATCTGTGAAGTCGTCTCTCAACATCGTCAAAGTCAAGTGAGAATACGTCAGTATTCACATCATGTCCCTTTCCCAGTTACATGTGACAGGAACATAGTGTACTTTTGGAGGGAATTGTTTACATAATTGCCACCCCAAGCATGCCTCCTTATCTACTGTTTGGGAACATACCTCCGTCAGGGGTCCTACAAGATCTGTATAAATACATCTCATGCAGACAAGGTTATCAGAGGGATTCCTACCAGAAGTTATTGACTTCATCTATGCTGCACGTCGCCTTGATGCAGACCCAGCCTTCATGTCACCACGAAGTCTCATCTAGAGACCTCATTCTAAGGTAACAAGGGTTGGGGGGTGCATCTCATTGACTCAATACTGGCAGATTAGGTCTAACACACCTAGCTTTTTTTAGGTTAGAGATTAGGTTCTCCATGCTAGGGTTTTAGGGACATTTTACATTTCATGTTTATTGCAAGATGGTGGGGGTGTTTGTATTCACGACACTCATCTTTACAATTCTGCTTCTTACATCGTTCGTAGTCCTAATCATTGAGGCTCATGCATTTAACAGTAGATTGCAGTATTTTTTTATAAACCTGTTTTAAAAAAACTTTCCTGCATCTCCTTTATTGTCTGTGTGTGAATAAGACGTCTTACTAAAGTGAGAAAAGGGTAACTTCCGATCAACCATGACTTCCCTGAGATGTCGCACTCTAGAGTTCATGCGTGAAGGCTACCAGAAATCACTTTTACTGTTTGGGTTTTTGGTGAGGTGCTGCTTGTGAGCCGGGAGGGTTGGGCCAACAGTTGTGAGTTGTTGTAGGATTGGCCCAGTCGCCTACCAATAAAAGTGTTGTCATCCCTAAACCAGCGGTCTCGCCTAGGAGCAAGGGTCCAACTACAAAAGTACCCGACGCTCTCATAGTTAGGTCAGCTCAGAGAATGGGACAAACTGGGGCACTTACTGCAGCTGGCCTTCAATGGCTAAGAGACATGGGACTAGTGGATATATGGCGCAAGAACCATCCCCCAGAACAAGCATTTACATTTTATTCATCTGTTCATCACACTTATGCCAGTACAGATCTCATCCTCACTTCTCCACGACTGACTGCAGCAGTCACTGACGTAGGGATAGGACCTGCTACCCTCTCTGATCACTCACACATCTCCACATCCATACGCAACCCATGTACACCTCCCCACTATGGCATTTGGCGCCTTAACCCTAAACTATTGCAATACGAATCAACTATCACAAAGTCACTGCAGCAATACACACATTTCTAGTGCTCAATGAAACCCCAGATACATCCATTGCTGTCCTCTGGGACGCTCTGAAAGCGGTACTAAGCTGTACGTATATAGCTATATCAGCTAGACACAATAGAGATAAGGAAAACAAGAGGCTTCGATTGGAAGGCCGAGTGACAAACCTTGAAGCGGAGCATAAGCGATTCCACAAGATGCGACATCAACTTATGCTGGCCAGCAAAGAGATTAAAGCCCTGGATGCGGATAGAGCAGAATATGTGCTACTGTGCATCAAGCAGAAATGTTATACAGGGGCAAAAAAGGCAGGACGTCTTTTGGCACAGCGATTCCGAGCTCAGGCTCTCAGACAAAGGTTACTTGAAATTGAAGGGCCAAAATGCGATAGAGTGCACTCGGACTTACACATTGTACAAGAATTTGAACACTTTTACACAACATTATATATCTCAGAGTAGCTAGACCTAGATGAGGATAATCAATACCTAGGTCCCTTAAACATGGACCACATTCCCAATACTGAGGCATGACATATGGACAGGGATGTACAGGTTGACGAAGTGCTTACAGCAATAACCCAGTTACAAAAGGAAAAGGCACATGGCCAGGATGGCTACACCTCTGACTTCTATTAGACTTTCGCCCCAACATTGGCTCACATCCTGGCCTGCCTCTATACCTCCTTTAGCACTTCAGGAACACTCATAGAACTAGGAGAAATGTTATTATTACAGTGATCCCCAAGCCAGGGAAGGACCCGGTGTCCTGTGCATCCTAGTGCCCCATTTCCCTTTTAAACGTAGATGCCAAAATATTCACCAATGTGCTAGCGGCATGCCTGGGCCCTTATATACATTGTTTCGTTGATTCTGACCAGGCTGGGTTTATCCCTGAGAGGGGCTTTAGTGACAACTCTAGGCATCTCTGTCACCTTATAAACAAGTTTCACCGCTCCAACACACCAGCACTTTTGCTCTCGGTTGATGCAGAGAAAGCATTCTACCAGGTGCATTGGCCATACCTCCAGTTGGTGCTGGGTAAAATTGGACTTGGCCCCGCTTTTGGAAATGTGTGTGGTGTAGTTATTCGAATCTTAGAGAACAGATCAGGGTATTTGGAGTGTTATTGCGACTCTTTGCTATCAGGCGCAGCACTGGACAGGGCTGTCCTCTTTCCCCTCTCGTCTTTTTTTTATATATGGAACGCATGGCTGAGAGGATACAGGGTAACCCACAGATAGCAGGCATTACTATGGGAAGCAGGGAACATAAACTGGATATATATGCAGATGACGTTGTGATATCTTCTAACATGGTTGTTACAAGAACCTTTCAACCATGAGAGTTCTGTAACTGTGATGATGCAAGCATTGCTGTATACCAGTGCATCATCACTAGAATGTATGAGTGGTCAGTTAGGAGCAGAGGTGGAGCGAGAAGCTGCTGGCGCGGCTGGGGCATGAAATCTACCTTCTTATGAATAAAGAATCTTCAAACGTCTGCTGTTTCTGGTGAACTTCACAGACGTGATGATCGCAGTCACCCAACCTCATGCATCCCTTCCGCATTTGATGCTAGAACTGGAAAGCTTTGGGAGAGTATCAAGGTTTAAGATTCATTTTCAGAAAACACAGGTATTGAGCCTTACTATTACACAGACAGACTGTCTTAATCGTGAGCGCCAGTTCCCTTTTACGTGGGCCACTCAGGGGGTCCCACACCTGGGCCTACAAATTTACCCTACGTTAGAGAGCATGGAGAAACACAACTGTGGGGTGGTCCTGTCCAAAGCCAGGACAGATCTGCAATTCTGGACAGGTGGTTCGCTCTCCTGGCTGGGAAGCCTGGAAGTGGTGAAAATGACCCTCTTGCTCAAAATAATATACATGATGCAAACCTTGCCACTTCAACCTCCCCCACATGTCCTGGAGAAGTTACAATACTTGATTGAAAATTAAATTTGGGAGGGGAAAAAGGCTACTATGGCGAGGCAGCAAGCTTACTGGCCCGTGACGGAGGGTGGTACTTGGGAATCCTCCATCTCACACACTACTACGAGGCAGCACAACTTAGATACATGGTGGAGAGGATTAGGCCCTAGATCGAGAAGCACTGGTGCTTTATCAATCTGGTGATAGCTGGGATCCATTTCTGTAAAATACTCTGGCTTCCCAAAGCTCACAGTACAGTGGGGTTGTACATCTCCCCGGTATTTCGAGCGACGGTGGGCATATGGGACAAGGTACAGTTAATGAAGAAACTCTCTTCCTAGATCTCACCACACACACACCAATTATTGGAAATCCAGATTTATCACCTGCCATACAGGGTACATTGTTTATACAATGGCAGGTTGCTGGCTGTAAAAGAGTGGGGGATCTTTTTGACCAGGACGGCCTCCTTGACTTTGCACAAATACAATTAGATTATGGCATCCCCTCATGTCTTGTGGTAAAACCTGCTCCCGATTCTACACTGGTACCTCTCGATTACATCCCCCTAATTCTGACAGAACTCCAGTGGCTCCCCCTTTCAGACCACACAATCAAAAAAATAGGATGCATCATTTATAAAGTCATGATGACCAACAGCCCAGCTTACCTAGCAGACAAGCTCATAAACTCTGGCTTTCTGCACACCCGCAGCCAGACCACCACCATCAGACTGGAGACTGGGTAGCATAAAAAAGAACAAGCAATGTAGCAGGCCTTTTCATCTATGAACGCAGGATCAGGAACAACATCCCTGTATCCATCAAATCTGCCCCAGTGCTGCTCTAATTTAGGAAAGAGCTGAAGACTCATCTTCTTAAAGAACACTACATCCCAGTGCAGTAACAGTACACTTCTGCTCCCAGAACTCAGCCACCTCTCCTATCAGTCAGTGAGTATATGCTTGGCTTTGGCCCTGTTTAGTTCTCCGACGACATTTGGTTAGGTTGAGCTATACAATGACCAGCAAGATGCCACCCTCACAGAGAGCTGATCACACATGCAAAGCGAAAACTTGCAGAGATAAGTGAGGATTAGAGCTTGCGGTACTGGTTATGAGGCGAGTAAGGGGACAAAAAGCTATGGGGGCATTCGGTCTTCTCCACTAATCAATGGTTTCAGAATTCTAACAGGAATGAGTCCAGTGGTGGCTGCCACTCAACAGGGTGGCGGGGCAGGAAAGGGGGTGTGGGGGGAGGGGAAATAAATATTTTAAAAACTTACCTTCGGGGGAGACGCGTTCATCTCCCCTCCGTCCTCATCCTCTTCCTTCCTGGCTCACACAGGCTCTCAGCAAATCACGACGATTGGTCTGGGTGGCCTGCTTCGCTGCCCAGACTGGGAGTGGGAGCCTGGGCACGTTCTCCACTCTGCTGTTCAATACAGCTGGGTAGAGAACATGCAAAGTACGCATGACTGTTTGGTCGACCCAACACAGCCAACCAAAGCGTCATGCGCACTTTGTGAGGCAAAAGCCCTCCTCCAGCCCAGCCCCGCCCCTTACCCCGAGGAAAAATACAATGATAATAAGATTGCGTTACTATCATTTTCTTTTTCCTTTCCCCACAATCCAGTGGGGCGAAGCTCCTCCACCTTAGCGGAGGAGCCGCCCCTGAATGAGTCTAACGTGCCTCTCTCTTGTGCTGAATTTACTGTCACCCTTTGATACTACCGAACGAAGTAGGTGGTCTGACTTATTTCAGAGTTTTGAAGATGTTGTCATTCAGTGTTACTTGTGCCAAGATTAACAATTTAAAGTTCCCTGGTTGTCGATCAACATCACAGCCCATGACACCAGCACCTTCTGTAACACCTCGGTCAATCAGAGAAGAAGGGCGTCAGTGTGATGGCTGCTGGCACCCATGAAGCAGCCCGAAGGCTAGCAGTCACAGGGACGTGGCCGCTCCTCCAGGGATGCCGGCCGGCTCCTTTGTTTGTTGTTACTACTTGCAGACACGGCTTCCTTGGACTGAGCTAAGCTTTCAGCGCCTACTTGAGGGTCCAGTTCTGTGACACAACCGAATCCCCGTCTCTGTTCTGTGGCTTGGAGAGAGACAGTTAAGTGTTGAGGCAGTGGGAGGTGTTGAGGGGTGCGAGGGAGTTCTGCTGGCACCGACGGATGACCAAACGCTCCGGTGTAGGGTTCACAGCGGCGGCAGGAGCACCAACAACCCACAGAAAAACAGGCAGCCCAGGCCTCAGCTCATGAAACAAGAGGTGTCTGCGGAGGGCCGGGCTCACCGCTAGGTACCTTGTCTCATATCCTCAGGTTTTTATGAACTGGCAGCCGGCATGGCTGAGAGCCGAAGCTGCGAGCAATATTTACAAGATCTGGTTTTAATTTAGAGCAGAAGTAGGCTCAGGTGGGCGGCGTACCAGTGAGTGTGGCAAGGGTTACCACAGAGCCTAATTTGTAAACATTCTCATGGCACGTTGATGCCACACACAGAAGCATTTACATACTGTCAGGAGATTGGAATATCAATAATGCATTTCTGGAGAAAAACCATTTGCTACATCAAGAATTTCAGTATTACCCCAAATGCTCAAAAGATCCCTAAATGAGGGAGACAGCTGCTGAGGGGTCCTAGAAAAATCTGAACAGAGGGTGTCACGCGCGAGCAGTGAGATAAAACTGTAGTGTGTAATCGTTTTTGGTGTCACGCGCGAGCAGTGAGATAAAACTGTAGTGTGTAATCGTCTGTTTTCACCCTGTACAGGCCCAGGCAAGACAAACCTAAACTTGCGTCTTGTAGATTGTTTTGGCCAAATAATTAGTGCATTTGACCTTCCACCCATCTGTGTCCCCAACAGCACTCCAGCAGCAAGGTGCCAACACTGTGGGTCAGAAGAAACCTGCTTTATTCACCGTGATCTGTGCCCTTGACCCACCGCAGCTTGAGTGTCAATGTGATCAACGTGCATAGATTAGAATTAGACAGTAATTAACTTTATGCAGCCGGGAAATGATCAGGATGAATGCGAGGAAGAGCTTAAGTAATACATCTGCTATTTTGTATTTCTTGCCATTGTAAAATAAAAATACTTCGGGCTTCTTTCCTGGCCTACTAGAAGAAATAATAGTCAATAATTCTGGATGGAGTTCTTAAATTATTTTAAGAGAAGGTTCCTCTTTTAGCTTTTGTGGGCCTCAATACAAGATAACAAACTCTGACGCAGGAGCAGTTACATCCATTAACTGATACACGGTTTTTATCTTACATGCTCCTTGTAAAGGCGGCTGTTGACAGGTTCTGAACACTTTTAGCTGCTGGGGATTCTGGAACAAAAGGAGGTTGATGTTTGAAATAAAGGTTTTATGAGTCTCCCTCCTGGAGGATGCGAGAGGCCCACGGGTGGGTGTCCTGAGCAGGAAAGTGGGGGTGCACCGTGTGTCTGGTCCTGGCAGTCCATTGGGTGGCCCATAGACAGGACCTAACGGGGGGTGAGCTGGCACCACATCTGAGCAGGGCCTGCCGCCAGCATGAAGGGTGCACGTGGGTGATCAGCTGGGTTGGGAGGGATGTGCAACCAGTCTCTCTGAAGACAGAGTGCTGCGGGGCACCAGTCACGTGAAACTTCAAAACAATAAAGTACCCGCGTGCCCATGCACAAGTAAACCCACAGAGCAGAAGTAACGTAGTGGGGTGTCTTGAAATACAGGGAAGGAAGAGGCTTTCCTTTTTATATACAACTCTCACTCACTCCAGTAGCGACATGCTTCATCACCTGGTTCATCCTGGCTGCTAAAAGCCAGGATAGGCTTGACTGTGTTCCAGGGAGCTCTTTGTATATGTATTTTATTCTTATGACCGGGGATTAATATTATTATTAAAAATGACACATCCACGCCCATGTATCCCTTTATTCATGGGGTGGGTTGTCACTATAAAAATAATTATACTTATGATAATTATGGTGAGGTGCAAAAAAAGGAGTACAATGGTCCTCAGCTTGCCAACATGTTTCTGTCCTATTCTAACGGTTAAAATTGGTCCCCAGCATTCGTCAGGACAAAAGGAATGTCATGGCCCCAGTGCGATTCTATGTTCATTAAACAAGCAAATGGCATGCACATATAACTGCATGCGACAGGGAAGGCTACTTGCCTTGCTGGGGACTGGTACAAAAGTACCAGAAACACCCAACCTGTGAACAAAAACAAACACTTTAGTATGTAGTCTCAACATGATAGACATATCTGAAGCATGTTATATGCATGATTTCCAACACACTGTTCACATCTGGTCCACTTAAAATAAACAGGCAAATTTCTGGTCCTATGTGCACTGTGAGATCAACAAAAGATTAAGTTGAAAACACATAGGTGGTCATTACAACCCTGGCGGACGGTGTTAAAGATGCAGTAATACCACAGTCAGACGGACAAAAAAAGGGAATTATGACCCTGGCGGAAACCGCCAACAAAGACAGCCACTTTAACACTTCGCCCACCACGGCGGTACAGACAAGCAGCGCGGCGGTCACCGCCAACAGACAGGTGGAACACAATGTACCGCCCACAGTATCACAACAGGCCAATCCGCCACCTTTTCCGGGGCGGATTCACCGTGGATAAAAACACGGCGGAAACAGCTTTTGCTATGGGAAAACACTCACCTGAACATATCCCACGAGGAACGACGACTCCATGGACCCCGTACTCCATATACTACATGCCCTTGTCTTTCTGCTCCTTCACGACCAACAGCGACGTAGGCGCAGAAGATACAGGTGAGTACAGCACCTACGACACGGGGGAGGCAAAAGTTAGGGGGACACCCACCAAACACCCCCACCCTCGCATATTACAACATACACACCAATGCAGTCACAAACATCACAGTAACAACCCGCAATTCCCCCGGAAGAATGCAAAGACAATGCGAATTTCCGTCAAACTTTGTAATGTGCCAATATACAAGTCATACAAAAATAAACAAATATATGTATACTAAAAACACTCTTATTTACATATATACAATCAGAGAAGTAGTGCAGATATGTACACAACAATGTCCGTGCACAAACAGTCCAAAAATGCATGGGCGAGGCCCACAAGAGATACCTGACCAAAATCGGAGAGAACACTGCCGGGGCATCAGATAGAAACACTACAGGCACCTCAGGGGGAAGGGAAGGGGGGGCACCTCAGCCACATAAACGCAAAGCCAGATCCACGACGGGGCTCCATGCCCATTGATGTATCCTGGGGAGTGCAAAGCCACAGTCTCTCAAGTCTATACAGTGGGTGGGTTGCCCACTGTTACATCCTGGGGAGTGCAAAGCCACAGTCTCTCAAGTCTCCCAAGTGGGTGTGTTGCCCACTGTTCAATCCTGGGGAGTGCAAAGCCACAGTCTCACAAGTCTCTACAGTGGGTGGGTTGCCCACTGTTCAATCCTGGGGAGTGCAAAGCCACAGTCTCTCAAGTCCATACAGTGGGAGGTTTGCCCACTGTTCAATCCTGGGGAGTGCAAAGCCACAGTCTCTCAAGTTGATGCAGGTCCATACTGATACTGGGGGGTGACTGGTGCCCAGACTGGATGAGTCTCCCCGTGAATGGTAGTGTCCTGTCACTGTCCCAGCTGCACATGGGATAAGGATGCCTGATGTGGTGGGCCATTCATTCCTACCCGGTGCATTGCCCTCTTCAGCGGTGCTTTGACATGGCGGTCTTTGCCCTCTTCAGCGGTGCTTTGACATGGCGTTCTTTGCCCTCTTCAGCGGTGCTATGACATGGCGTTTCAGGACTGTTCAGCGGTGCTTTGACATGGCGGTCTTTATCCTCTTCAGCGGTGTTATGACATGGCGGTCTTTGCCCTCTTCAGCGGTGCTATGACATGGCATTTCAGGACTGTTCAGCGGAGCTTTGACATGGCGGTCTTTGCCCTCTTCAGCGGTGTTATGACATGGCGGTCTTTGCCCTCTTCAGCGGTGCTATGACATGGCGTTTCAGGACTGTTCAGCGGTGCTTTGACATGGCGGTCTTTGCCCTCTTCAGCGGTGCTTTGACATGGCGGTCTTTGCCCTCTTCAGCGGTGCTATGACATGGCGTTTCAGGACTGTTCAGCGGTGCTTTGACATGGCGGTCTTTGCCCTCTTCAGCGGTGTTATGACATGGCGGTCTTTGCCCTCTTAAGCGGTGCTTTGACATGGCGGTCTTTGCCCTCTTCAGCGGTGCTATGACATGGCGTTTCAGGACTGTTCAGCGGTGCTTTGACATGGCGGTCTTTGCCCTCTTCAGTGGTGTTATGACATGGCGGTCTTTGCCCTCTTCAGCGGTGTTATGACATGGCGGTCTTTGCCCTCTTCAGCGGTGCTATGACATGGCGTTTCAGGACTGTTCAGCGGTGCTATGACATGGCGGTCTTTGCCCTCTTCAGCGGTGCTTTGACATGGCGGTCTTTGCCCTCTTCAGCGGTGCTATGACATGGTGTTTCAGGACTGTTCAGCAGTGCTTTGACATGGCGGTCTTTGCCCTCTTCAGCGGTGCTATGACATGGCGTTTCAGGACTGTTCAGCGGTGCTTTGACATGGCGGTCTTTGCCCTCTTCAGTGGTGTTATGACATAGCGGTCTTTGCCCTCTTCAGCGGTGCTTTGACATGGCGGTCTTTGCCCTCTTCAGCGGTGCTATGACATGGCGTTTCAGGACTGTTCAGCGGTGCTTTGACATGGCGGTCTTTGCCCTCTTCAGCGGTGCTATGACATGGCGGTCTTTGCCCTCTTCAGCGGTGCTATGACATGGCGGTCTTTGCCCTCTTCAGCGGTGCTATGACATGGCAGTTCTGATACGGACATTGGTGTGTGGCATGACGATTTCCACACTGGACATTGGTGTGTGGCATGACGATTTCCACACTGGACATTGGTGTGTGGCATGACGTTCCATCATTGCCCAGCGGGGCTGTGGCATCCTGGCCCCGCCTGGGCTGTGACTCTGGCGGTGGTCTCTGGACCAGTTACGATACTTGAGCCCTCCTGGGCTGTGACTCTGGCGGTGGTCTCTGGACCAGTGTCGATACTTGAGCCCTCCTGGGCTGTGACTCTGGCGGTGGTCTCTGGACCAGTGACGATACTTGAGCCCTCCTGGGCTGTGACTCTGGCGGTGGTCTCTGGACCAGTGACGATACTTGAGCCCTCCTGGCCTGTGACTCTGGCGGGGGTCTCTGGACCAGTGACGATACTTGAGCCCTCCTGGGCTGTGACTCTGGCGGTGGTCTCTGGACCAGTGACGATACTTGAGCCCTCCTGGGCTCTGACTCTGGCGGTGGTCTCTGGACCAGTGACGACGGTGCTGGCGGTTGTGTCTGGACCGCCGGAAATGATGGCGCACTTCTCCACCGTGACACTCACAACAGGCTGGGCAGACTTCCTCTGGACCTTCCCCACCTTTTTTGGAGTTACAGCTGACTCACCAATCGCCTTCGATCCCATTTCACTTGTTGTCCCACTAGGAGTCTTGCCACGGTCCCGTCGTCCACTCTCCAATTTCGGAGCCTTTACAGGGGGTGGGCTGCCTGTGCCTTGGCTCCGGGTCCTACTGCCTGCCCTGGTGGACGGTGCACTCCAAAAACCTTGAACAGGCACCACTGGTCCTGGAGGCTTTTTGGCTGAGGCGCTACGACGGGACTGATGAATTGGAGGGGGGGGCAAAAAGGTCAATTTGACAGAGGGACAGTTTCTGACGAACACTGGGATGGGTAGCTGGAGGGGGTCTGGGAGTGGAGGAAGAGGAGGTGGTTGTAGGAGGTGTCACTTTAGCTGTTTTGGGTGCAGGTGCAGGTACTGGAGGCTGTTGTGAGGTGGATGGATGTTGGGTGAGTGATTGCCGGCGTTTGGGTACTTTGGGAGGGGGCGTCACAGACACACTGGGAGAGGACACAGGGGACGTGTAAATGGCAGTGGAGGTGTTGAGTGCAGGTGAGCGGCGTGTGGTGCTGGGTGTCCTGGTGCGAGTCCTAGTGCCTGTAGATGTGGTGTATGCAGGTGTGTGTGTAGACGAGACTGGGAGGGAGGACGGAGAAGAGGAGGAGGGGGACACAGTGGATGTTGCAGTGTCTGTATGGGTGTGATGCTTGTGTGAGTGCTTGTGGTGTGTGTCGTGCCTATGTTTGCTTGAGCTACTTGGGTGTGTTGACTTGTCTGCATGCTGGTCTGTAGGTGTGCTTGGGATGGGCTGGGATACAGGGCATTGGGTCTGGGTGGAGGAAGTTGGAGGGGGGAGGCTGGACACAGGGACAATTGCTGCCATCAGTGCTGAGGCCAGAGATTGCAGGGTTCGCTGAAGGGCAGCCTGACCAGAATGAATGCCCTCCAGGAATGCATTACCGTGTTGCAACTCCCTTTCTACACCCTGGATGGCATTCACAATGGTAGACTGCCCAACAGTGAGTGACCTGAGGAGGTCAATGGCCTCCTCACTGAGGGCAGCAGGGGTGACTGGGGCAGGGCCTGAGGTGCCAGAGGCGAAGGTGATGCCCACCCTCCTGGGTGAGCGGGCCCGGGTGAACGGTGAGGGGCTGCTGGGAGGGTGGTGCTGGTAGGGGAGGTGGCGGCTGTACCTGTAGAAGTGTGGCGCACAGATGGTGCCGCCACCACAGGGGACCTCACATCGGCGGACGAGTCTGTGACGCTGGTTGGTGATCCGGTGGCCGACGTGAAGCTCCCCTCGCCCTCCGTCCCACTGGTGTATTCAGAGTCTGTGGTGTGGCCCTCCGTGGCCATGTGGGATGCAGCTCCCTCGTGCTCCGGTGCCACTGTACCTCCGCCTGTTGATGCTGATGTACAAACGGACAGGGAGAGCAGGAAAAGGGGGGGAGACAGAAGAAAGATAGTTTTAGTACATGGCATACCGCTACCGTTGGCGGACAAGACAGACGCAGCAGCCCCATGCACAACGCCACGCTCCTGCCCTCTGCACATGCAATTTCATGGATATGGGCTACATGGCAATGCTGGAAATCTGCGCACATGGATGCCACAGGGGCAAGTATACCTCAACTTGCTAGTTTACTGAGGTGGGGTAGAGTGCCACATGGCCTACATTACGGAGGGGCCTTGCCTAACTAACTCGCCCTGGCCTATGGACACCCACAGCCCACCTCCCCCACCCACACACCGTCACTGCACGCAAAGTCTGCAGAATGAGTTTGTACTCACCCCCTTGTGTCTGCTGTGATGACCTTAAGCGCCCATCCAACTCCGGGTAGGCCAATGCCAGGATCCGGAACATTAGGGGGGTCATGTTACGACGGGCACCCCTCCCAGGTTGGGAGGCCATCCCCAGCTGAGCCTCCGCCGTCTTCTTGCTGCAGCGGCGAATGTCCTCCCATCTCTTCCGGCAGTGGGTGCCCCGTCTCTGGTGGGCCCCCAGGGTCCGGACGTCCTTGGCGATGGCATGCCAAATGTCCCTCTTCTGGTGGGCGCTGACCTACATGACATGCACAAGGGAAGAGGAACAGTCATTACCAATTGCACCATCAATGTGTGTGGCCCCCTCCATACTCTGACCATGTGGCCCATTTATTCCCATGCTTTACTGTAGTATGACTTCTACCCCCTTCCCTCTTCCACCCAGCCCTCTCCACCCAGGCCTAGCCCCTACAATGTGCTCCCTGTGTACTAACCTGTCGGTCTGGAGGACCGTAGAGTAGCGTGTACTGGGGGAGGACCCCATCCACAAGTTTCTCCAACTCCTCCGATGTGAAGGCAGGGGCCCTTTCCCCAGACGCAGCAGCCATCGTCGCTTCCAGACCGAGGTCACAGCAGCACTAGCAGTGTAGGTCCTCTCCTGTCGAAGGTCAGGTATCTAGTGATTGAAGAGATAGAAAATGGCGGTGACGACCGCGGCGGTGACGTCCGCGGCGGGGCGCATCATCACCGCTGGCGCACCTGTTCATTGGCTCCTGGGACCCATAGGGTCCATTGTTAACCAATGCAGCATTGCGCCGCGCTCTACGACCGCCTACTGCGACGGTGTGCAACTCCAGCGCAGTTACCCCACAATCCCATTGACCCAGTTTAGAGGTCAGGCAGCCGCCATTTCAAGGGCCCACATGGCTTCATTTTCAAATGAATCACACATACTGTGGCCTACACTCAACACACATACAGGAAGGGTTTATTCTCTGGGGTAGTCTTGTGTGTGACTGTGGGTACATACCTGGAAGAATAGTGACTGTTTCTTCGCTGTTGTCCTTCGTAGGCACCGTCAGCTGGGACATATTAGAAGATGGCGGAATCCTCCGGTGTACCGACCGCTGGTGGACCTGTTGACAATGGAGGAGCGACATTTAATCGTGACCTACAGGTTTGACCGTGCCACAATCCAGGAACTGTGTACCCAGTTGGAGCCAGAGCTGATGTCACCAATCCGCCATCCGACTGGAATCCCCCCTGACGTGCAGGTGCTGTCAGTGCTCCATTTCCTTGCAAGTGGGTCATTTCAAACAACAGTGGCCATGGCATCAGGGATGTCCCAGCCTATGTTTTCCAACGTGTTGTCCAGAGTGTTGTCTGCCCTGCTGAAACACGTAAGGAGATACATCATTTTCCCTGAGGTGGAGGATTTGCCTACAGTGAAAGGTGACTTCTATGCCCTTGGACATATCCCCAACGTCATAGGTGCCATTGATGGGACCCATGTAGCTCTGGTCCCCCCCCCGTAGGAGTGAACAGGTGTACAGGAACAGGAAGGGTTATCATTCTATGAATGTCCAGATGGTGTGTTTGGCAGACCAGTACATCTCGCAGGTAAATGCTATGTTCCCTGGCTCAGTGCATGACGCCTACATCCTGCGCAATAGCAGCATCCCTGATATGATGGGTGAACTCCAGAGGCACCGTGTATGGCTATTGGGGGACTCTGGTTACCCCAACCTTTTGTGGCTATTGACCCCAGTGAGGAATCCCAGGACCAGGGCAGAGGAACGGTACAATGAGGCCCATGGGCGGACTAGGAGGGTTATCGAGCGCACCTTCGGCCTTCTAAAGGCCAGGTTCAGGTGCCTCCATATGACAGGTGGATCCCTATTCTACTCACCAAAGAAGGTGTGCGACATCATCATCGCCTGCTCCATGCTCCATAACTTGGCTTTGCGACGCCAGGTGCCTTTTCTGCAGGAGGATGATCCAGATGACGGTGTTGTAGCAGCTGTGGAGCCTGTGGACAGTGATGAGGATGAAGCTGAGGAAGACGAAAACGACAACAGGGAGTCAGTCATAAAGCAATATTTCCAGTGAGACACAGGTGAGCACATTTTCTATTTTACCTTTACATTCACTTTCACACATCTACCTATGTCCTGTACCTCAATTTCACTCACTATTTGTTAACTGAGTTGTCCCCTTCCATTTCAGTTCCACAAATGTGGTAACCTACGTGTCAACTGTTTGCATCCTTGAAGGGCTTGTGATGTGTGACATAGGTATGTTAGCCTTCCAATGGGTAACCCATTATGCAAATGTAATTGATTATACAGATTTACAAATCATTGACTGACTCAGTTTTTTTTGGTGTTTGAAGGGTGTTTATTTAAGTGTACAAAATTGAAGGGGGGTTGTAAAATGGTGATGGTGGAGGAATGTCCATGGCAGAGTCCAGTCTATTAGTCTCACAGGTACATTGCACATCTGGGCATTGGAAGTGGAGCTGGGCCAGTTCCGATTTGGGCAGGGTAACAAAGTGGGACAGTGGGAGGACTATCAGGGTGGTCTTATTTCCTGGCGGGGGTCTTGCCATCTTGCTCTGTCCTGTTCCTGGATCTCGGTGCCCGCTTGCGTGGCGGTTGTCCGTCTGCAGGGGGTGGTGTGCTGGTGTGGTGGTCCTGTGGCGGGACGTCCTGTCCACTAGCACCGGCGGAGGTGGTGGGCAGTTCGTCGTCCTGCCTAGTGTTAGGGGCCCCTTGGAGTGCCACGGTGTCCCTCAAGGTCTTTTGAATGTCCGTCAGCACCCCTACGATGGTCCCCAGGGCGGAGCCAATGGTCCTGAGCTCCTCCCTGAACCCCAAATATTGTTCCTCCTGCAGACGCAGGGTCTCCTGCAACTTGTCCAGGACCGGGCCATCATCTCCTGCGAGTGGTGGTATGCTCCCATGATGGAGGAGAGGGCCTCGTTGAGAGTGGGTTCCCTTGGCCGGTCCTCCCTCTGTCGCACAGCAGCCCTCCCAGTTCCCCTATGTTCCTGTGCCTCTGTCCCCTGGACCGTGTGCCCACTACCACTGCCCCCAGGTCCCTGTTGTTGTTGGGGTGGTGGGTTACCCTGGGTGCCCTGTAGTGGTGGACACACAGCTGATTGACCTGTCCTGGGTAGGGAGGTTTGGGCCCGCTGGGTGGGTGCTGTGCTGGTGTTACCAGAGGGTGGCTGCTCGGTGTTGGGCTGTGGCTGGCCAAGGGGAACCGACTGTCCCGAGGCCCACGATGGTCCGGGTTGGTCATCAAGATCCAGTGGGGCAGAGCTGCTATCGTCACTGTGGGCCTCTTCTGGGGGTGGAGTGGTGTTGTCTGGACCCTCTGGTGTGGTAACGTTCCTTCGGGTTCCTGCGGGGGTATAAGTACATGATTATTGCATGTGTGTGTTTCATGGTGTGCAATGGTTGGGTGTGCGTGAACCCCAGTGCAGGCATTCCTGTGGGGGGGGCTTGTTTGCTGATGGTTGGGGGGTGTTCTGGGTCTGTGCAGTGGGCATGCTTTGCTGATGGGTGTTGATGCTTAGTTATGTCATGCAGGGCTTGGGTTTGGGATGGGTGGTTGGTGTAATGGGTAGATAGGTGAGGATTTGGGGTGATAGGGGAGGGTGTGATGGTGGGGGTGTGTGATATCATGCAGGTAGGGTGGGGGTTATGATAGTTAAGATTTGACTTACCAGTGTCCGTTCCTCCACCGACTCCTCCGAGGCCCTCAGGATGCAAGATGGACAAGACTTGCTCCTCCCATGTTGTTAGTTGAGGGGGAGGAGGTGGTGGTCCGCCGCCAGTCCGCTGTACCGCGATGTGGTGCCTGGATACCGTTGAACGCACCTTCCCCCGTAGGTCGTTCCACCTCTTCCTGATGTCCTCCCTATTTCTTGGGTGCTGTCCCACAGCGTTGACCCTGTCCACTATTCTTTGCCATAGCTCCATCTTCCTGGCTATTGATGTGTGCTGTACCTGTGAGCCAAATAGCTGTGGCTCTACCCGGATGATTTCCTCCACCATGACCCTGAGCTCCTCCTCGGAGAAGCAGGGGTGTCTTTGGCGTGCCATGGGGTGGTGTGTGTGATGTGTGGGGTGGTGTATGTGTTGATGAGTGTGGTGAGTGTAGTGGTATGTGGTGTTTTGTGCGTGGATGTTGTGTGGGTGATGGTGTGGTGTGCCTCTGTGTGGAGGGGTTGTCTATTGCTGTGCTCTCTCTGTCGCCTTCAACTCAAAATTGTGGTCGTAGGGGTTTGTGGGTGATGTGGGTGTGTGTTTTATATTGTGTTGGGTGTGTGGGAGTGTCGTTTGTATGTGTATCAGGTGTGTGTATTTTGAATTGTCCAATGTGGCGGTGTTTTGGAGATGTGTGTGTATTCTGAGCGCGGCGTTGTGTACCGCCAATGGAATACCGCGGTTGAAAGACCGCCGCGTGGATTCATGGGTCATAATAGCATGGGCGTGTTTCTGTTGGCGTGGAGGTGGAGGATTTGTTTCTGCATGTTTATCGCTGACCTTTGGTGTGGCGGTATTGTGTGGGTGTCTGAATTTCGGCGGATTCCGTGATGTGTGTCATAATAGCTGTGGCGGTCTACCGCAGCCGCGGCGGTGTATTGGCGGTCTTCTGCACGGCGGTAAGCACCTTATACCGCCAATGTTGTAATGACCCCCATAATCATTATACTGTAAAATAAGTGGCCTCTGCAAACCATGCTTCAGTTTAAAAACTGTGTGCTGCGACACAGTGGCTGGCATCATAAAAACAAAATGGCAGCATTGGCTTGTCTATACGGGCCGAGGGGCCACACCCCCAACCTTTTTCCTGACATGAAGAGTGTCTGTCAGGCAGAACAAAAGCCAGCCTGACAGATACTCTTCTGGTTCAGGTCAGGCAGCCAGGAGTTGGACATGCGCTATATGCGCAGACTACTGGCTGCCTGAGATGAACTTTACTGGGCTGAAGAAGTCACAGCCCTGTGGGCTTGACCTCTTTAGCCTATCAAAGTTGCCTCGAGGCCCTCCCACTCATGATGAGGGGGAACATCACTGATTGCTTCGGACCTGGGCGCTCCAGTTTTAAGCCTTGAAGCGTCCACGACCGTGTGTCAATCAGTGATACCTCATCACAGAGTCAGGTTGGGTCAGCAGTCTCACTGACCCCATCCCACTCTTTATTATCTGCGACCACTGCCTTCCCTCATTGGCTGACCTTAGGTTAGCCAATGAGGGAAGGCAGCACTCCCTACTTCCCTGGGACCTCCAAGGCTTCCCTGTAGGAGCTGCTGAGGTAAGTTTTTTTTTAAAATGTTTGGTACGTGCATGCATATATGAATGTATGTGTGTTTGTTAGTGAGTGTTGTGAATGGGTGTGTGAATGCATGTGTGAATGAATGGGTGTGAGTGAGGTGTATGTGTGCGTGTGTAACCTACCACCCCCCACCTCTTAAAATTACCAGCCGCCACTGCAAAATGGGCATGCACATATCTCGGGTAGCACGGCAGGACTTAGCCAAACAACTGAATTACTCAAGCCTCATGGGGTGCAGATTCTGGTTTGGCCCTGTAGTCAAACGCTAAGGCCCAAATTTAAGAAGGGCCTAGCGCCAACTATCGCCACATTAGCGCCATTGTTTTTACGCTAATGTGGCGATAGTGTGGCAAAAATGCAGCAGCATATTTACAAAGTGGTGCAATGCACACATTGCGCCTCTTTGTAAACCATGGCGCCACATTATGCCTGCACCAGGCAGAATGTATGCAAGGGGGGTGTTCCCCTGTGAGGAGGCCAGCACATTGGTCATGCCTTTTCTTAAAATTGGGCCTAAGATTCACAGGGTTTAACATGTCATACATAAAGCAAACAACTCATTGTCTCTTTCAATTTTTCTTTTAAATTCTGCTTTCTGTGTATCCATCTATTTCATTATCCTTTCATTTAATTCTCCCTTTTACCCACTCCTTATCTCCTCTCCTGTCTCTCCTTTGCTCAGGGACATAGAGTAGGTCATTCAATTGCATGGGACACTCAGGGGTCCCCACCATTCAGTAGTTTCCAAGTGGTTTCCAATAAGCCTAACACCTAGATATATCTCTGAGATGCTAGGATCTCTAGGTCGATTCATATTTTGTGGGGAGGGGTCACATCACTTTAAGTTAAACACTGCTGACAAGCCCCCTCAGCATTCCCCGCTGACTCCACTGTCCAGAGGATGCTGCAGAAGTAATAGTATCTTCAACTTCTGCTTAATAGGAATAATAGGATCAAAATGCAACTATCAACAAAAGAAAACAGGCTCAAGTTGGCTTCAGGGATGATGGCTCGAAAGAGACCAGCTAACTCCAGGTCATTATGGACACTGCCTCCAATCCTGAGCTTTTCATCTACCGTTCATGTTCTTAGGATTGTGAGACAAATTAGTTCAATTGATGCAAAAAAGACTAAATCACCCAGAATGCACTGAGTTGTCACACAAAAGTCTTGAACTGGAATCAGTGTCAGTAATGACCTGGAGAGATGTGGCCACCTTAGGTGGTCACCTTAGGTAGCTCACTTGCTTTCAGCCTCCTGGAGTTTAGTCTCCGTCGAGAGTTTGCTACCACACTTGTTAAACTAAAACCCTCAGAGTATAATCTAATCCTTAAAACATTCAGAATCATGTTTCTAAAAAATCCAGTCAGAAAATAACCAGAACTGAAATGCATTGTATTTCATAAACAGCCTTGTTGCAGACAAGGGGCTTTTCTAAGACACAAATGAGAATTTACTGCAGTTATGTGTGAGATTCAAGCCTGACCCCGCTCAGATGAAGTGCTGGAATCTGTGCATAGGCTCAGGACAAAGCAATATTTGCAATGAGGCACTAGGTGCTGATTTCTTCTCCCAGCTGTGGTGCTGTAATGCAGTGAACCCTTCTTGCGATAGGTCCATCACAGATGTGCACAATAATAAATTTCATTGATGAAAACAAAACGGCAATAGGCTTCTTCAGATATGTACAAGGTGCGCCAACGCAATAGAGTACTAGAGCATGCACCCCTTAGAGAGACCTATATGCCCATACTGTAGGAATTCAGGAGCCATGCTGTCAAGCTCAGCAAGGGAAGGTTGGGGTGAAGGAGGAGGAGGAAATTTCCTCCAAGCTTGTGTAGGAGATCCGATCTGCATGGCAATCTCTTGTGTGATCTTTTCAACAGGTGAAGCAGGTCCAGATACCACCACGGGCGGATCACTCTGGGGCCAATAGGATCATTCTAGTCCTGGCTCTGTAGAATTTGTTGATGACTGTTAGTATCAGAGGTATTGGGGGGGGGAACGCATACAGAAAAGTTCCTGACCAGCTTCTTATCAAAAGGGCATTCCCCTTTGTCTCTGGTTGGTAGAGGACCTGGAATGAAAGTCTGGCCATTTTTTGTTTGTTTCGTCTGTTTGTTTCGTCTGCAAACAGGTCTATTTGCGGTTGCCCTCATTCCTGAAAAATAGCTTGAGCGACATCGTAGTTTAGAACCCAATCATGAGCTTCTGTGAAGGTGCGGCTTAAAGAGTCTTCTTGGGTGTTTAGAGATACTGGTAGGTGAACAGCAGAGATTGTTAGGTCTCTGGCTAGTAACCATTTCCAGATGGCATGTGCCTCCAATGATAGGGGTCATGATCGAGTCCCTCCTTGTTTGTTCAGGTAATGCACTGAGGTCATTTTGTTCGGACTGACCTGAGTTCCAGCATGTTTATATGATAGAGCTGTTCCTTGTCTGACCACAAGCCTTGAACTTGCGGGGACTCCATGTGAGCTCCCTAACCCTGGTGGGAAGCATCTGTGATCAGAGTCTGTGTAGGGAGTTCCTGGTGAAAAGGCACTCCTATCTGCAAGGGCTGGCTCTGCAGCCACCATTTTAGTGACTGCTTGCGTTCTTGTGTGATGACAACTCTGTCTTCCCTTAGGTTGGAATGCTGAGACCACTGATCTTCCAGTGTTTGTTGTAGCGGTCTCATGTGCAGTCTGGCATTGGGGACAAGAAAAATGCAGGAAGCCACTGATCCCAGTAACAACGCTACTTGTCTGGCTGACTGACGTGAACATTGCAACATTTCATTTTGATTGAGGATAACTTCTCCTCCGAGGGATACACTTTTGCCAGGTTTGTATCCAGAGTTGCCTCTAAGTAGTCCAGCCGTTGAGTCGGTACGTTTGTGGATTTTTAAAAATCTACTTGCAATCCGAGGTCTCGCATTATTTCTAGGCATGTCTGATAGTGATGTTGCATTAGCCCTGGGGAGGAGCTCTTGATTAGCCAGCCGTCCAGATATGGACAGAAGAATATTTTCTGCTGCCTCAGGTATGCAGCTACTAATGTCATGCACTTTGAGAATCTCCAAAAAGCTGACTTGAGCCCAAAAGCAACACTCTGTACTGGTACTGATTCCCTTATCAGCCTCATCTTCATGAGAGTATAAACTCAACGTACAGCTTGCTTGGCAGACCCACTTGTTTGAAAAGATGGCATACCATGCTTGGAGGAAATATTGGATCCTGCCTCAAACAGGGTGACTGTGTGCCAGCGGTTTAGGAGCTGCGAATGCTGGAGAGGCAGGGACTGAACTGCACATTGTCCCTGCTGTCCTGGGAATTGTTTTTCTGAGTTGCAGTCTTGGCCAAAAAAAGGTTGAAAGGTCTGCTGGGCTGATGGGAGCAGGGGGTCTTGATGCTGGTGACACTGAAAACCCCTGCCACAGCTACAGAGGAGTGATATTGTTGGAATTGGCTGGTGGGGGCAAAAACACCCAAGTAATGTGCTGTGACCCTGCTTCCCTGAAACTTTTCCAGTGCCGAATCTGCCTTGTTGATAAAAAGGTGAGAGCCATTGAAAGGTATGTCCACCTCAGATGCCTAGAGAAACCTGTCACCCAGGCATGGCACCTATGTTTCTCACTAGCACCGACTGCACACCTTCAGCAGTCGGCCTTGTCCAAACCAGACCAAATTACAAATTTTCCTGCACTGTGGCCATCCTGGTTTGCTCAGGTCAAGGACACTCTGAGGTTATCCGCAACTGCAGATAATACCTGAGCCACCCCGGCCCTAAAGGCATGAAAGAAGCAGCCTGGAAGACAGCTGGCATTTATTGAACGAAGACCAAGATTGTGATGGAGAAAATACATTTGTCAAATGTCTCTTTTCTCTTAGACTTTTGATCAGATGGGGGTGGAGGTGAAGACACTGGGATTTAACTTACTGGTAGACACCCGCAATACCAAACTCTCTGCAGTAGGATGTTGTTTAAGAAAAGCAGGGTCGCCTGGTGTTTGATAATGGGACTGAATGAACTGCCTAATAACTGGTGGACCAAAACATGATTTCGCCCAAATGCAGAAGAGGATATCCGTAAGGATCTCAGTAAACAGCAACAGCAGTTCTGGAAGCACATGACCTTGCATGCGTACCTGTGTCAAAACATTAGTCTTCCAACAAATAAAACAAAAAACAGCCCAGGCACCTTAAAAAATATCAAAGGCATGCACAATGATGCTCGTTCTTAATTTGAAATACTGTATGGCTACTGTGAAAGTTGGCAATATGTATCAAATTTATTATCAATTCAATAGCAAACAACAAAAATCTAACTAATCCAAAATTATTAAATACAAATTAATTTGAATGAAAATACCATACACACCTTCCATTTCAAATCACACCATACATACATCATTCTCTCCAACCATACCTCACACTACTAAAAAACTATCATTGTATAGAACATGGAAATCACAAAATAAAGTCCATTCTGACACATTTGCGCCCTAAGTGCACCTCAATATATTACATATACAGTGTTGATGATCTTATCTAGATACTCAATGTAACTCTTATTTGGCTATTTAATCTTACACAGTAGCCATACAGTTTTTTTCAAATTAGGAGCATTACTGTGAATGCCTTTGATATTTTTGAGGGTGCCTGTTTTTTGTTGTTTTATCTGTCTGATGTCCCTGGCCCAGGACCCATATCCGTTACAGAGAATCCCCTTTTTTTGCTCACAAAAAACATTAGTCTTCACCTTCATAGTCCAATACTTCTACTGCTCTGCTTGTGACTTTCAGAGAGGAACTATGTCGGAACAGAGCCGCACAAAGCCTACTGGCATGCAGAACTACCTCTGAATTTTCCAGATCTAGTCTGACGTATGGGGAATATTTATAAGGTGAGGAATTTGCATTTAGAAGTACCCAAAATAATGACTCCCACAACCTGAGAGAAAACTCAGAAGATGTGGGGGTCATTAATTTTCAGTTTTTCAGTAACAAACTCCCACATTAGGAGAGTTTTGTTTTTGAAGAACCTGTTGGACGGTTGATTACATAAGAATTAAAAAAATACCTCTTATAGTGACCTTGGATTAGCACAGAGAAAGACCATGGCAAGAAATCCATTATGAAAATAAGTGTGATTCAGAGGGCTTACCCAATAAAATGCCTGGCCTGGAGTCAAAACCAGTGCATTAATGTTTAGCAAATTCACGCCTGATCTGGAGTCAGAACCAGTGCTTCAATGTTTAGCAAATTCATAGATTGATTTCCAAGTGGCTGCACTGTATATATCCTTTTTGGGATATTTTTTATAAGAACAGCATTGGCCTTCTGCTAACAAGTGATACTGAAGGATGTCATCGACCCAACTAAAGACGGGCTTAACAGAGACACACCAGTGCAGGCAGAGAAAGCAGCAAGAGGTGGTAGAACATGCAGATGCAGTTGCCAAGGTGACCCCGAACATCTTCAATGACTGACTCTCACTCAGAATATATATCGGAGACTGATATGCCTGGTCCCTCAATGATGCCTGTGACTGTAGATGATCTCACATGAACTTATGGGGAAGTGATGGACTGGCCTTCCACAATATTAAAAGGTTGTTGGGTTGTCAGAACCACTTTCAGAGGATCACGGGCAAGCAGGAGTTACTGGGCTCCACCGTGGTGGTTGAGTCCTTTTACTCCAACCTTCTATATGTTCCGAGCAACTAGTACCCGTTTAGCATTTGAATCTCAGTGGCAGCATGGGTCAAGCAGTCCACGGCTTCTCAGAGGGGGAGATAGGTGCACAGTGAACAAAGACTCCTGATTCAAAATACACCCAGGAACCTCAATAAATGAAAGTCTTGCCAGATACTAGCTTTTATGACAAAAGTAGTATTTATATAGGAATACAAAGTGAAATACGACATACACAAACAATTTACACAGCCCTCCTAAAACCTGCGCTCAAATGAATGTCAGCCTCACTGATATATGCCTAACACAAGGTTACAAAGGCCCCAGCACTACACTTTATGATTCCCTTATCAGCCTCATCTTCATGAGATATGCCTATACCCCAGTAATAAGCGACCGTCCCAGAATCAAAGAGCCCATTTGAACTGTACAGGAAAGCATTCGTCACCCTTCCACTATTGTGTGTCCCACCCAGCTCTGAGGAATGCTACAATAATCTGTCTGGTGGGCTCCTGCACTTCCACATACCTTTCCAAGGGCCTTGGTTTCCATTATCGAACCTATTGGCCTCCATGTATTGTACCACTCACAGGTACATATACATTACAGCATATACACTCAAACACACATGTGCTGCACAACACTATGGCCCTCATTAAGAGATTGGCGATAAGTCCCACTTACCGCCATGCTGACTGCTGCCAACATACTGCCACGGCGGCTGTTTACCGCTACCCATATTATGACACAGACAAAGCAATCCGTCACTGTACAGCCACACACATAAGTCCGCCAGTTCAAAGGTCAGTGATAAAATGGCGTTACCAAAACCCACACCGTTACGCCAATAGAACTAAGCCCACAGCATTTTGACCTTCGAATCACCGCAGCGGACATTCAACAATGGTAAACCATTGGCGGTACATACCGCCGCGCTCAAAATACACACACTCAAACAAAACAACACCACATTGGACAATTCAGACTACACACACCTGACACCCATACACACACCACACTCACACACACTATAAAACACACACACACAATACCCACATCCCTTTACGACTAACAAAAATTGCCATTAGAGAGAGATACAGCAAGAGCACCCACACAACCAGAGCCACAGAACACCGTCACCCATACACAATCCACGCACCTCATAGCACACACCCCAACACATCACCCCACACACCCTCACACACACCACTCACACTACACCCATGGCACCACAAAGACACCCCAGGTTCTCAGAGTAGGAGCTAAGGGTCATGGTGGAGGAAATCATCCGGGTAGAGCCACAGCTATTCAGATCACAGGTGCTCCATTACTGTCCATGGGCTGGTGACTAGCATTGTGACTGGTAGTGCTTTGCCTAGTGCATAGGGCTGTTCCCTGTGTGTGAGTGTGTTGTGTACCCCAACGGTGGTGTTGTTGCTCCCATTGACCAAGTGTATCCTCTGTCTCTTCCCCCCCTTTTTGTTGTGTCATCTTGTCCTTCTGTGCATTAGCATCATCTGGAGAGGAGCAGGGGCACCGGCGACGGAGGGAGCTGCATTCCACAGGGCCCAGGAGGCCGAATCCACAGACGGTGAGGGCACCAGTGGGCCGGAGGGTGAGGGGAGCACCACGGCGGAGACAGGAGGGGACAGTTCTGAAAGTCATACCTCCTCGAATGGAAGCTCCCTAGTGGTGGCGGACAGCTCTGTACCCACCCCAACTACAGGTACAGCCATCACCCCCGTACCAGCACTGCCCTCCCAGCAGCCCCTCAGCGACTTTCCCATGCCCACTCACCCATGAGGGTGGGCATCTCCTTCGCCCCAGGCACCTCAGGCCCTGCCCCAGTTAGCCCTGCTGCCTTGAGTGAGGAGGCTATTGACCTCCGGCGATCCATCTCTGTTGGGCAGTCAACCATTGCAACAAACAAATGCATTCCTGGAGGGCATCCACTCTGGCATGGCGGCCCAACAGAGATCATTCCAGGCTCTGGCCTCCTCCCTGATGGCAGCCATTGTTCCTGTCTCTAGCCTCCCCCCTACAACTTCCTCTGCCCAGTCCCATTCCCCTGAACCCCAAGCTATCCCAAGCACACATTCAGACCAGCATGCACCCAAGACAACACACAGGAGTGGCTCAGGCAAACACAAGCACCACACATCATCCTACAGGCACTCACACAAACACCATCCAGATGCAGACACACCAACATCCCCGGCCTCCACTGTGTCCCCCTCCTCCTCGTCGTCCACCTCCGTCCCAGTAGCGTTTACCCTCACACCTGCATGCACTACATCCTCATTCACTACAACCATCACGCCTATCACTACACGCCCCTCACTGGCAGTCACCACCCCCACATCCATCCACACGTCCCCTGTGTCCTCTCCCACTGTGTCTGTGCCCCCTCCTACCAAAGTACACAAATGCAAGCACTCAGACACCCAACAGCCATCCACCTCACAACAGCATCCAGCCCATGCACCTGTACCCAAACACAGCAGACAGACACCTCCAACAACTACCCCCTCTTCCTCCACTCCCAAACCTTCACCCTCCTCCCACCCCAGTGTCCCTAAGAAGCTTTTCCTCTCTGCTGTTGATCTCTTCCCTGCCCCTCCCCCCGTACTTCACATCGGGCCAGGGTGGGCAGAACCCAGGCTAGTGCCTCAGCCACCCAGTCCACGGCCACAGTTGTTTTGGCAGCTACTGCAGGTGTGAGAGGCTCCAAGGAAACACTGCCAGTGTGCCTGCACCAGCTGCCAAGGGGAAGGGCAAGGATGTACCACCAGCTGCCAAGGGGAAGGAGGCACCACCACATGGCAAGGAGGCACCACCACATGGCAAGGGCAAGGAGGCACCACCACATGGCAAGGATGCACCACCACATGGCAAGGGCAAAGGGCCTGCCACTGCAGGCAGGAAGGACAGGAGGCCTGGTGCTGGGACTGAATCTGAGCCCCCAACACCAACCATGGCGCTTCAGCCGTCTGAGGCTGCAGGGGAAGGTCTTGAGTCTCCCCCACCACTGGCAGCAATGCCACCAGCACCACTGCCAGCAGCAGTAGTCCCAGTGGGCAGCCGTCCGAGGCTGCAGGGGAAGGGTTGGAGCCTCCCCCCACCACTGGCAGCACCGCCACCAGCACCACTGCCAGCAGCAGCAGCCCCAGTGGGCAGCTGCCCGAGGCTGTAGGGGAATGGCAGGAGCCTCCCCACATCACTGGCAGCCCCAACACCAGCACCGGCACTGCCACCACTGCGCAGCCGTCGCCTCTGGCGGGCAGTGTGGACTGTAATGCATCCTGACCACTGCAAATCATGTGGGTGTAACACCCAGGTGAGTGACTGTGACCTTGCACTCCTAAAGGACTGCATCACAGGGCACAAGGACCCCTCCAGAACCAGGGGAAGAAGGCATCCACTCACCCCCTCCTTGCCAGGATGAAGCACACTGGGTACAAGGCCCCCTCCAGAACCAGTGGAAGAAGGCATCCACTCACCCCCTCCTTGCCAGGATGAAGCACACTGGGCACAAGGCCCCCTCCAGAACCAGAGGAAGAAGGCATCCACTCACCCCCTCCCCCACTAGAGAGACTGTGGCTTTGCACTTCCCAGGACCAAGCAGTGGGGAAATCACCCACTAGAGAGATTGTGGCTTTGCACTCCCCAGGACCAAGCAGTGGGCAAACCACCCCCTGGAGAGACTGTGGCTTTGCACTCTCCAGGACCAAGCAGTGGGAAAATCACCCACAAGAGAGACTGTGGCTTTGCACTCCCCAAGACCAAGTAGTGGGCAAACCACCCACTTGAGAGACTGTGGCTTTGCACTCCCCAGGACCAAGCAGTGGGCAAATCACCCACTTGAGAGACTAATACTTGCACTCTCCAGGACCAAGCACAGGGCATGGAGCCCCCTCCAGGACAAGTGGTGTTGTACCATCTTCCGGCTGAGGTGTCCCCACTTCCCCGTCCCCCTGAGGTGCCTGTGTATTTTCAACCTGATGCCCCAGCAGTGCTCTCTCCGTGTTGATGCAGGAGTAAGGTGGGGCCTTGGCCTATGTGATGTGGTCCTGTGGCCCACAGACATTATGGACTGGGCAGTGTCCCTCTATTGGTATATATGTAAATACTGTTTTGATTTTTGAGGACGTATTTCTCGTTATTACACTCACTTTAATCACTTCCTTTTGTCCTTGCATTATTCCTGAGGGGTACGGGTGGATGTGTAATGCATCTGTTTGTGTGTATGGTGTTGGGGATGTTGCATGTTGTGTGTGTGTGTCACTCTCTTTTTCCTCCCCTCTTCCCTGTGTGCTAGGCGGCAGTACTGTGGTCGTCGTCACCGGCGTTGGTATTCCTGGTGTAGGAGGAGGTAGACCAGCATGGGGAACACCTGCAGTTCAGGCTCCATGGCATCGTGGTTGTTCCCTGAGTCTCCAGAGGTGATTCCTTTGCCTTCGGTGTACTGTTTCTGCCGTGCTTTTGATGTTGTTAGTACTGGCCCTGAAAAGGTGGCAGATAGGCCTGTTGTAATACTGTGGGCGGTTCATTGTCTTCCGCCTGGCTGTTGTCGGTTACCGCCACGGTGCTTGTTGCTACCGCCGTGGCAGTCGATGTGATAAAGTGGCTATCTGTGTGGGTGGGTTCTGCCGTGGTCATAATTCCATTTTTTTTACTGCCGGCCTGTTGGCAGAATTACCGCCGCTTTATCACCGATTGTAAGGAAATGCCTCCTTGGCATGGTTGCCCCCTGACTTTTTGCCTTTGCTGATGCTATGTTTACAATTGAAAGTGTGCTGAGGCCTGCTAACCAGGCCCCAGCACCAGTGTTCTTTCCCTAACCTGTACTTTTGTATCCACAATTGGCAGACCCTGGCATCCAGATAAGTCCCTTGTAACTGGTACTTCTAGTACCAAGGGCCCTGATGCCAAGGAAGGTCTCTAAGGGCTGCAGCATGTCTTATGCCACCCTGGAGACCTCTCACTCAGCACAGACACCCTGCTTGCCAGCTTGTGTGTGCTAGTGAGGACAAAACGAGTAAGTCGACATGGCACTCCCCTCAGGGTGCCATGCCAGCCTCTCACTGCCTATGCAGTATAGGTAAGACACCCCTCTAGCAGGCCTTACAGCCCTAAGGCAGGGTGCACTATACCATAGGTGAGGGTACCAGTGCATGAGCATGGTACCCCTACAGTGTCTAAACAAAACCTTAGACATTGTAAGTGCAGGGTAGCCATAAGAGTATATGGTCTGGGAGTTTGTCAAACACGAACTCCACAGCCCCATAATGGCTACACTGAAAACTGGGAAGTTTGGTATCAAACTTCTCAGCACAATAAATGCACACTGATGCCAGTGTACATTTTATTGTAAAATACACCCCAGAGGGCACCTTAGAGGTGCCCCCTGAAACTTAACCGACTATCTGTGTAGGCTGACTAGTTTTAGCAGCCTGCCACAAACCGAGACATGTTGCTGGCCCCATGGGGAGAGTGCCTTTGTCACTCTGAGGCCAGTAACAAAGCCTGCACTGGGTGGAGATGCTAACACCTCCCCCAGGCAGGAATTGTCACACCTGGCGGTGAGCCTCAAAGGCTCACCTCCTTTGTGCCAACCCAGCAGGACACTCCAGCTAGTGGAGTTGCCCGCCCCCTCCGGCCAGGCCCCACTTTTGGCGGCAAGGCCGGAGAAAATAATGAGAAAAACAAGGAGGAGTCACTGGCCAGTCAGGACAGCCCCTAAGGTGTCCTGAGCTGAGGTGACTCTAACTTTTAGAAATCCTCCATCTTGCAGATGGAGGATTCCCCCAATAGGGTTAGGATTGTGACCCCCTCCCCTTGGGAGGGGGCACAAAGAGGGTGTACCCACCCTCAGGGCTAGTAGCCATTGGCTACTAACCCCCCAGACCTAAACACGCCCTTAAATTTAGTATTTAAGGGCTACCCTGAACCCTAGAAAATTAGATTCCTGCAACTACAAGAAGAAGGACTGCCTAGCTGAAAACCCCTGCAGAGGAAGACCAGAAGACGACAACTGCCTTGGCTCCAGAAACTCACCGGCCTGTCTCCTGCCTTCCAAAGATCCTGCTCCAGCGACGCCTTCCAAAGGGACCAGCGACCTCGACATCCTCTGAGGACTGCCCCTGCTTCGAAAAGACAAGAAACTCCCGAGGACAGCGGACCTGCTCCAAGAAAAGCTGCAACTTTGTTTCCAGCAGCTTTAAAGATCCCTGCAAGCTCCCCGCAAGAAGCGTGAGACTTGCAACACTGCACCCGGCGACCCCGACTCGGCTGGTGGCGATCCAACACCTCAGGAGGGACCCCAGGACTACTCTAAGACTGTGAGTACAAAAACCTGTCCCCCCTGAGCCCCCACAGCGCCGCCTGCAGAGGGAATCCCGAGGCTTCCCCTGACCGCGACTCTTTGAATCCAAAGTCCCGACACCTGGGAGAGACCCTGCACCCGCAGCCCCCAGGACCTGAAGGACCGGACTTTCACTGGAGGAGTGACCCCCAGGAGTCCCTCTCCCTTGCCCAAGTGGAGGTTTCCCCGAGGAACCCCCCCCTTGCCTGCCTGCAGCGCTGAAGAGATCCCGAGATCTCTCATAGACTAACATTGCGAACCCGACGCTTGTTTCTACACTGCACCCGGCCGCCCCCGCGCCGCTGAGGGTGAAATTTCTGTGTGGGCTTGTGTCCCCCCCGGTGCCCTACAAAACCCCCCTGGTCTGCCCTCCGAAGACGCGGGTACTTACCTGCAAGCAGACCGGAACCGGGGCACCCCCTTCTCTCCATTCTAGCCTATGTGTTTTGGGCACCACTTTGAACTCTGCACCTGACCGGCCCTGAGCTGCTGGTGTGGTGACTTTGGGGTTGCTCTGAACCCCCAACGGTGGGCTACCTTGGACCAAGAACTAAGCCCTGTAAGTGTCTTACTTACCTGGTTAACCTAACAAATACTTACCTCCCCTAGGAACTGTGAAAATTGCACTAAGTGTCCACTTTTAAAACAGCTATTTGTGAATAACTTGAAAAGTATACATGCAATTTTGATGATTTGAAGTTCCTAAAGTACTTACCTGCAATACCTTTCGAATGAGATATTACATGTAGAATTTGAACCTGTGGTTCTTAAAATAAACTAAGAAAAGATATTTTTCTATATAAAAACCTATTGGCTGGATTTGTCTCTGAGTGTGTGTACCTCATTTATTGTCTACGTGTATGTACAACAAATGCTTAACACTACTCCTTGGATAAGCCTACTGCTCGACCACACTACCACAAAATAGAGCATTAGTATTATCTATTTTTACCACTATTTTACCTCTAAGGGGAACCCTTGGACTCTGTGCATGCTATTCCTTACTTTGAAATAGCACATACAGAGCCAACTTCCTACATTGGTGGATCAGCGGTGGGGTACAAGACTTTGCATTTGCTGGACTACTCAGCCAATACCTGATCACACGACAAATTCCAAAATTGTCATTAGAAATTGATTTTTGCAATTTGAAAAGTTTTCTAAATCCTTAAAAGACCTGCTAGGGCCTTGTGTTAGATCCTGTTTAGCATTTCTTTTAGAGTTTAAAAGTTTGTAAAAGTTTGAATTAGATTCTAGAACCAGTTGTAGATTCTTAAAAAGTATTCCAACTTTTAGAAGCAAAATGTCTAGCACAGATGTGACTGTGGTGGAACTCGACACCACACCTTACCTCCATCTTAAGATGAGGGAGCTAAGGTCACTCTGTAAAATAAAGAAAATAACAATGGGCCCCAAACCTACCAAAATACAGCTCCAGGAGCTTTTGGCAGAGTTTGAAAAGGCCAACCCCTCTGAGGGTGGCAACTCAGAGGAAGAGGATAGTGACTTGGAGGAAAATTCCCCCCTACCAGTCCTATCTAGGGAGAACAGGGTCCCTCAAACCCTGACTCCTAAAATAATAGTCAGAGATGCTGGTTCCCTCACAGGAGAGACCAACACCTCTGAAATCACTGAGGATAGCCCCAGTGAAGAGGACATCCAGTTAGCCAGGATGGCCAAAAGATTGGCTTTGGAAAGACAGATCCTAGCCATAGAGAGGGAAAGACAAGAGATGGGCCTAGGACCCATCAATGGTGGCAGCAACATAAATAGGGTCAGAGATTCTCCTGACATGTTGAAAATCCCTAAAGGGATTGTAACTAAATATGAAGATGGTGATGACATCACCAAATGGTTCACAGCTTTTGAGAGGGCATGTGTAACCAGAAAAGTGAACAGATCTCACTGGGGTGCTCTCCTTTGGGAAATGTTCACAGGAAAGTGTAGGGATAGACTCCTCACACTCTCTGGACAGGATGCAGAATCTTATGACCTCATGAAGGGTACCCTGATTGAGGGCTTTGGATTCTCCACTGAGGAGTATAGGATTAGATTCAGGGGGGCTCAAAAATCCTCGAGCCAGACCTGGGTTGACTTTGTAGACTACTCAGTGAAAACACTAGATGGTTGGATTCAAGGCAGTGGTGTAAGTAATTATGATGGGCTGTACAATTTATTTGTGAAAGAACACCTGTTAAGTAATTGTTTCAATGATAAACTGCATCAGCATCTGGTAGACCTAGGACCAATTTCTCCCCAAGAATTGGGAAAGAAGGCGGACCATTGGGTCAAGACAAGGGTGTCCAAGACTTCAACAGGGGGTGACCAAAAGAAAGGGGTCACAAAGACTCCCCAGGGGAAGGGTGATGAGACAACCAAAACTAAAAATAGTAAAGAGTCTTCTACAGGCCCCCAAAAACCTGCACAGGAGGGTGGGCCCAGAGCCTCTTCACAAAACAATGGGTACAAGGGTAAAAACTTTGATCCCAAAAAGGCCTGGTGTCATAGCTGTAAACAGCATGGACACCAAACTGGAGACAAGGCCTGTCCCAAGAAAGATTCCACTCCAAACTCCCATCCAGGTAACACTGGTATGGCTAGTCTCCAAGTGGGATCAACAGTGTGCCCAGAGCAAATCAGGGTCCACACTGAAGCTACTCTAGTTTCTGAGGGTGGGGTGGATTTAGCCACACTAGCTGTCTGGCCGCCTAACATGCAAAAATACAGACAGCAACTCTTAATTAATGGGACTAGAATAGAGGGCCTGAGGGATACAGGTGCCAGTGTCACCATGGTGACAGAGAAACTGGTTTCCCCTGGCCAATACCTGACTGGAAAAACTTACACAGTCACCAACGCTGACAATCAGAGAAAAGTACATCCCATGGCAATGGTTACTTTAGAATGGGGAGGGGTCAATGGCCTGAAACAGGTGGTGGTCTCCTCAAATATCCCAGTGGACTGTCTGCTTGGAAATGACCTGGAGTCCTCAGCATGGGCTGAGGTAGAACTAAAAACCCATGCAGCAATGCTGGGTATCCCTGAACTGGTGTGTGTGAAAACAAGAGCACAATGCAAGGCACAGGGTGAAAAAGTAGAGCTGGAGTCTGGAAAAATGGCCCAGCCTACCAAGAGAACAGGAAAGTCAGTTGGGAAACCAACTGCAACACAGCAAAAGAAAGGGAACCTCTCTTCTCAGGAAGAAGTTCTGCCCTCTGAGGGAACTGAGCCTTTGGAGCTTGAACCTTATCAGGTTGAGCTCTTAGGCCCAGGGGGACCCTCAAGGGAGGAGCTGTGTAAGGGACAAGAAACCTGTCCCTCTCTTGAAGGCCTTAGGCAGCAAGCTGCTGAAGAGTCCAAAGGCAAGAAAAATGGAACGCATAGGGTCTATTGGGAAGATGGACTCCTGTACACTGAGGCCAGAGACCCCAAACCTGGTGCCACTAGGAGAGTGGTAGTGCCTCAGCTGTTCAGAGAGTTCATCCTAACATTGGCCCATGACATTCCCCTTGCTGGACATTTGGGACAAACCAAGACGTGGGAGAGGTTAGTCAACCACTTCTACTGGCCCAATATGTCCACCATGGTTAAGGAGTTTTGCCTCTCCTGCCCCACCTGTCAAGCCAGTGGTAGGACAGGTGGGCATCCAAAGGCCCCCCTCATTCCACTTCCAGTGGTGGGGGTGCCCTTTGAAAGAGTGGGTGTGGACATAGTTGGTCCACTAGAACCTCCCACAGCCTCAGGAAATATGTATATCCTGGTAGTAGTGGATCATGCTACCAGGTATCCTGAAGCTATTCCCCTTAGGTCGACTACTGCCCCTGCAGTAGCCAAGGCCCTCATTGGTATCTTTACCAGAGTGGGTTTCCCTAAGGAGGTGGTGTCTGACAGAGGTACCAACTTCATGTCAGCATACCTAAAGCACATGTGGAATGAGTGTGGAGTGACTTATAAATTCACTACACCTTACCATCCACAAACTAATGGCTTAGTTGAGAGATTCAACAAGACATTAAAGGGCATGATCATGGGGCTCCCAGAAAAACTCAAAAGGAGATGGGATGTCCTCCTGCCATGTCTGCTTTTCGCTTACAGGGAGGTACCACAGAAGGGAGTAGGGTTCTCACCCTTTGAACTTCTGTTTGGTCATCCTGTAAGGGGACCACTTGCCCTTGTTAAAGAAGGCTGGGAGAGACCTCTCCATGAGCCTAAACAGGACATAGTGGACTATGTACTTGGCCTTCGCTCTAGAATGGCAGAGTACATGGAAAAGGCAACCAAAAACCTTGAGGCCAGCCAACAACTCCAGAAGTTTTGGTATGACCAAAAGGCTGCACTGGTTGAGTTCCAACCAGGGCAGAAAGTCTGGGTTCTGGAGCCTGTGGCTCCCAGGGCACTCCAGGACAAATGGAGTGGCCCTTACCCAGTACTAGAAAGGAAGAGTCAGGTCACCTACCTGGTAGACCTGGGCACAAGCAGGAGCCCCAAGAGGGTGATCCATGTGAACCGCCTTAAGCTCTTCCATGACAGGGCTGATGTGAATCTGTTGATGGTAACAGATGAGGATCAGGAGGCAGAGAGTGAACCTCTCCCTGATCTTCTATCATCAGACCCAAAAGATGGCACAGTAGATGGAGTGATCTACTCAGACACCCTCTCTGGCCAACAGCAAGCTGATTGTAGGAGAGTCCTACAACAGTTTCCTGAACTCTTCTCCTTAACCCCTGGTCAGACACACCTGTGTACCCATGATGTGGACACAGGAGACAGCATGCCTGTCAAAAACAAAATCTTTAGACAGTCTGACCATGTTAAGGAAAGCATCAAGGTGGAAGTCCACAAGATGCTGGAATTGGGAGTAATTGAGCGCTCTGACAGCCCCTGGGCTAGCCCAGTGGTCTTAGTCCCCAAACCTCACACCAAAGATGGAAAGAAAGAGATGAGGTTTTGTGTGGACTACAGAGGGCTCAATTCTGTCACCAAGACAGATGCTCATCCAATTCCAAGAGCTGATGAGCTCATAGATAAATTAGGTGCTGCCAAATTCTTAAGTACCTTTGACTTGACAGCAGGGTACTGGCAAATAAAAATGGCACCTGGAGCAAAAGAGAAAACAGCATTCTCCACACCTGATGGGCATTATCAGTTCACTGTTATGCCCTTTGGTTTAAAGAATGCCCCTGCCACCTTCCAAAGGTTGGTGAATCAAGTCCTTGCTGGCTTGGAGTCCTTTAGCACAGCTTATCTTGATGATATTGCTGTCTTCAGCTCCACCTGGCAGGATCACCTGGTCCACCTGAAGAAGGTTTTGAAGGCTCTGCAATCTGCAGGCCTCTCTATCAAGGCATCCAAATGCCAGATAGGGCAGGGAACTGTGGTTTACTTGGGCCACCTTGTAGGTGGAGGCCAAGTTCAGCCACTCCAACCCAAGATCCAGACTATTCTGGACTGGGTAGCTCCAAAAACCCAGACTCAAGTCAGGGCATTCCTTGGCTTGACTGGGTATTACAGGAGGTTTGTGAAGGGATATGGATCCATTGTGACAGCCCTCACTGAACTCACCTCCAAGAAAATGCCCAAGAAAGTGAACTGGACTGTGGAATGCCAACAGGCCTTTGACACCCTGAAACAGGCAATGTGCTCAGCACCAGTTCTAAAAGCTCCAGATTATTCTAAGCAGTTCATTGTGCAGACTGATGCCTCTGAACATGGGATAGGGGCAGTTTTGTCCCAAACAAATGATGATGGCCTTGACCAGCCTGTTGCTTTCATTAGCAGGAGGTTACTCCCCAGGGAGCAGCGTTGGAGTGCCATTGAGAGGGAGGCCTTTGCTGTGGTTTGGTCCCTGAAGAAGCTGAGACCATACCTCTTTGGGACTCACTTCCTAGTTCAAACTGACCACAGACCTCTCAAATGGCTGATGCAAATGAAAGGTGAAAATCCTAAACTGTTGAGGTGGTCCATCTCCCTACAGGGAATGGACTTTATAGTGGAACACAGACCTGGGACTGCCCATGCCAATGCAGATGGCCTTTCCAGGTTCTTCCACTTAGAAAATGAAGACTCTCTTGGGAAAGGTTAGTCTCATCCTCTTTCGTTTGGGGGGGGGTTGTGTAAGGAAATGCCTCCTTGGCATGGTTGCCCCCTGACTTTTTGCCTTTGCTGATGCTATGTTTACAATTGAAAGTGTGCTGAGGCCTGCTAACCAGGCCCCAGCACCAGTGTTCTTTCCCTAACCTGTACTTTTGTATCCACAATTGGCAGACCCTGGCATCCAGATAAGTCCCTTGTAACTGGTACTTCTAGTACCAAGGGCCCTGATGCCAAGGAAGGTCTCTAAGGGCTGCAGCATGTCTTATGCCACCCTGGAGACCTCTCACTCAGCACAGACACCCTGCTTGCCAGCTTGTGTGTGCTAGTGAGGACAAAACGAGTAAGTCGACATGGCACTCCCCTCAGGGTGCCATGCCAGCCTCTCACTGCCTATGCAGTATAGGTAAGACACCCCTCTAGCAGGCCTTACAGCCCTAAGGCAGGGTGCACTATACCATAGGTGAGGGTACCAGTGCATGAGCATGGTACCCCTACAGTGTCTAAACAAAACCTTAGACATTGTAAGTGCAGGGTAGCCATAAGAGTATATGGTCTGGGAGTTTGTCAAACACGAACTCCACAGCCCCATAATGGCTACACTGAAAACTGGGAAGTTTGGTATCAAACTTCTCAGCACAATAAATGCACACTGATGCCAGTGTACATTTTATTGTAAAATACACCCCAGAGGGCACCTTAGAGGTGCCCCCTGAAACTTAACCGACTATCTGTGTAGGCTGACTAGTTTTAGCAGCCTGCCACAAACCGAGACATGTTGCTGGCCCCATGGGGAGAGTGCCTTTGTCACTCTGAGGCCAGTAACAAAGCCTGCACTGGGTGGAGATGCTAACACCTCCCCCAGGCAGGAATTGTCACACCTGGCGGTGAGCCTCAAAGGCTCACCTCCTTTGTGCCAACCCAGCAGGACACTCCAGCTAGTGGAGTTGCCCGCCCCCTCCGGCCAGGCCCCACTTTTGGCGGCAAGGCCGGAGAAAATAATGAGAAAAACAAGGAGGAGTCACTGGCCAGTCAGGACAGCCCCTAAGGTGTCCTGAGCTGAGGTGACTCTAACTTTTAGAAATCCTCCATCTTGCAGATGGAGGATTCCCCCAATAGGGTTAGGATTGTGACCCCCTCCCCTTGGGAGGGGGCACAAAGAGGGTGTACCCACCCTCAGGGCTAGTAGCCATTGGCTACTAACCCCCCAGACCTAAACACGCCCTTAAATTTAGTATTTAAGGGCTACCCTGAACCCTAGAAAATTTGATTCCTGCAACTACAAGAAGAAGGACTGCCTAGCTGAAAACCCCTGCAGAGGAAGACCAGAAGACGACAACTGCCTTGGCTCCAGAAACTCACCGGCCTGTCTCCTGCCTTCCAAAGATCCTGCTCCAGCGACGCCTTCCAAAGGGACCAGCGACCTCGACATCCTCTGAGGACTGCCCCTGCTTCGAAAAGACAAGAAACTCCCGAGGACAGCGGACCTGCTCCAAGAAAAGCTGCAACTTTGTTTCCAGCAGCTTTAAAGATCCCTGCAAGCTCCCCGCAAGAAGCGTGAGACTTGCAACACTGCACCCGGCGACCCCGACTCGGCTGGTGGCGATCCAACACCTCAGGAGGGACCCCAGGACTACTCTAAGACTGTGAGTACAAAAACCTGTCCCCCCTGAGCCCCCACAGCGCCGCCTGCAGAGGGAATCCCGAGGCTTCCCCTGACCGCGACTCTTTGAATCCAAAGTCCCGACACCTGGGAGAGACCCTGCACCCGCAGCCCCCAGGACCTGAAGGACCGGACTTTCACTGGAGGAGTGACCCCCAGGAGTCCCTCTCCCTTGCCCAAGTGGAGGTTTCCCCGAGGAACCCCCCCCTTGCCTGCCTGCAGCGCTGAAGAGATCCCGAGATCTCTCATAGACTAACATTGCGAACCCGACGCTTGTTTCTACACTGCACCCGGCCGCCCCCGCGCCGCTGAGGGTGAAATTTCTGTGTGGGCTTGTGTCCCCCCCGGTGCCCTACAAAACCCCCCTGGTCTGCCCTCCGAAGACGCGGGTACTTACCTGCAAGCAGACCGGAACCGGGGCACCCCCTTCTCTCCATTCTAGCCTATGTGTTTTGGGCACCACTTTGAACTCTGCACCTGACCGGCCCTGAGCTGCTGGTGTGGTGACTTTGGGGTTGCTCTGAACCCCCAACGGTGGGCTACCTTGGACCAAGAACTAAGCCCTGTAAGTGTCTTACTTACCTGGTTAACCTAACAAATACTTACCTCCCCTAGGAACTGTGAAAATTGCACTGTGTCCACTTTTAAAACAGCTATTTGTGAATAACTTGAAAAGTATACATGCAATTTTGATGATTTGAAGTTCCTAAAGTACTTACCTGCAATACCTTTCGAATGAGATATTACATGTAGAATTTGAACCTGTGGTTCTTAAAATAAACTAAGAAAAGATATTTTTCTATATAAAAACCTATTGGCTGGATTTGTCTCTGAGTGTGTGTACCTCATTTATTGTCTACGTGTATGTACAACAAATGCTTAACACTACTCCTTGGATAAGCCTACTGCTCGACCACACTACCACAAAATAGAGCATTAGTATTATCTATTTTTACCACTATTTTACCTCTAAGGGGAACCCTTGGACTCTGTGCATGCTATTCCTTACTTTGAAATAGCACATACAGAGCCAACTTCCTACACCGATGGTCAGGGTTGTAATGAGGGCCTATATGTTAACATGATGTAGGCCAAGGATGAGTTTAGCACGCAGTAGAAGATCTTTATATGAATGGGCCCGTAGGCCCCACTCCAGTGATAGAGGTAAAAAGGGCTGTTCACTCTACAGATCATAATTACAAAAACACAGTAAACTGTCACCACCATGCTCACGCTACTTAACTGTAAGGAGTGTTCTTAATAGAATTGAAAAATTCTTGATGCGAACGCTAGAAAATGTTTTATTCTATGTCAGGACCAAAGGCTCGGATTATGTTAGTTTAAAGCTGAGCCACCATTACAAAAGCAATATCTACAATAGGCTTATGATGAAAGGACTTAAAAGTGGAGGCAGAAGACCAAACAGCTGCCTTAGGAATGTCCTCTAGACGAGAACCCAATGAAAATGACTTGGAAGCCATGGCACCCCTGTGTAGGAGGCTGGCCTGGCTTGTAGTGGGTACCAGAGGTACTTACACCTTGTGCCAGGTACTTTATTTTTATGACAATATGCCAAAAGTATATCAGTGAGTACCCTCAGTATGAGGATAAGTTATATACATAAGATATATGTACACAAACCAAAATTAGGTAAGTAATAGCAAGAAAGGTAATGCAAGCAGTGTAGAATTACAGTAGATTGCAATAGGAGCACATAGGTATAGGGGCAACACAAACCATATACTCCAAAAGTGGAATGCGAACCACAAATGGACCCCAAACCTATGTGAGCTTGTAGAGGGTCGCTGGGACTATAAGAAAACAGTGAGGGTTAGAAAAATAGCCCACCCCAAGACCCTGAAAAGTAGGTGTAAAGTGCACCTACTACCCCCAGAGAGCACAGAAGTCGTGATAGTGGGTTTCTGCAGGAAGAACAAACACCAGCAATGCAACAACAGTGGATTTCCGGACCTGAGTACCTGTAAGACAAGGGGACCAGGTCCAATAGTCACGACAGTGTCGAGAGTGGGCAGGAGCCCAGGAAATGCCAGCTGAGGGTGCAAGGAAGCTGCCACCGGATGGAAGAAGCTTGGAGTTCTGCAAGAAAGAAGAGAGCTAGGGACTTCTCCTTTGGAAGACGGATGTCCCACGTCGCGATGAAGCTTGCAGAAAGACCGCAAACAAGCCTTGCTAGCTGCAAGGGTCGCAGCAGAGGTTTTTGGGTGCTGCTGTGGCCCAGGAGGGACCAGGATGTCGCCACTTGGAGGAGGAGACAGAGGGGGCGCCCAGCAATTCAGGGAGCCCTCACAGAAGCAGGCAGCACCCGCAGAAGTACCTGAACAGGCACTTGGAAGAAGAGTGAACCGGAGTCCACGCGAAGTCACAAAAGTGAGTCCCACGACGCCGGAGGACAACTCAGAAGGTTGTGCACTGCAGGAAGGAGCGTCGGGGACCCAGGCTTGGCTGTGCACGAAGAGTGCACAGGAGCCGGAGCAGCTGCAAATCACGCGGTACCCAGCAATGCAGTCTAGCGTGGGGAGGCAAGGACTTACCTTCACCAAACTTGGACTGAAGAGTCACTGGACTGTGGGAGTCACTTGGACAGAGTTGCTGAGTTCCAGGGACCACGCTTGTCAGGATGAGAGGGGACCCAGGGGACCAGTGATGCAGTCTTTTGGTGCCTGTGTTAGCAGGGGGAAGATTCCGTCGACCCACAGGAGATTTCTTCAGAGCTCCTGGTGCAGGGAGGAGGCAGGCTACCCCCAGGGCATGCACCACCTGGAAACAGTCGAGAAAGCCAGCAGGATGAGGCGATACAAGGTTGCTAGTAGTCGTCTTGCTACTTTGTTGCGGTTTTGCAGGCGTCCTGAGCAGTCAGCGGTCGATCCTTTGGCAGAAGGTGAAGAGGGAGATGCAGAGGAACTCTGATGAGCTCTTGCATTCGTTATCTGGTGAGATCCCCAAAGCAGAGACCCTAAATAGCAAGAAAAGGAGGTTTGGCTACCTAGGAAGGAGGATACCAAGAGAGGTAAGAGCCTATCAGAAGGAGCCTCTGACGTCACCTGCTGGCACTGGCCACTCAGAGAAGTCCAGTGTGCCACAAACACCTCTGTTTCCAAGATGGCAGAGGTCTGGGACACACTGGAGGAGCTCTGGGCACCTCCCCTGGGAGGTGCAGGTCAGGGGAGTGGCCACTCCCCTTTCCTTTGTCCAGTTTCGCGCCAGAGCAGGGCTGGGGGATCCCTGAACCGGTGTAGACTGGCTTATGCAGAGATGGGCACCATCTGTGCCCATCAAAGCGTTTCCAGAGGCTGGGGGAGGCTACTCCTCCCCAGCCCTCACACCTACTTCCAAATGGAGAGGGTGTTATACCCTCTCTCCGAGGAAGTCCTTTGTTCTGCCTTCTTGGGCCAGGGCTGCCTGGACCCCAGGAGGGCAGAAACCTGTCTGAGGGGTTGGCAGCAGCAGCAGCTGCAGTGGAGACCCCGGAAAGGCAGTTTGGCAGTACCCGGGTTCTGTGCTAGAGACCCCGGGGATCATGGAATTGTCCCCCCAATGCCAGAATGGCATTGGGATGACAATTCCATGATCTTAGACATGTTACATGGCCATGTTCGGATTTACCATTGTGACGCTGTACATAGGTAGTGACCTATGTACAGTGCACGCATGTAATGGTGTCCCCGCACTCACAAAGTCCGGGGAATTTGCCCTGAACGATGTGGGGGCACCTTGGCTAGTGCCAGGGTGCCCACACACTAAGTAACTTTGCACCCAACCTTCACCAGGTGAAGGTTAGACATATAGGTGACTTATAAGTTACTTAAGTGCAGTGGTAAATGGCTGTGAAATAACGTGGACGTTATTTCACGCAGGCTGCAGTGGCAGGCCTGTGTAAGAATTGTCAGAGCTCCCTATGGGTGGCAAAAGAAATGCTGCAGCCCATAGGGATCTCCTGGAACCCCAATACCCTGGGTACCTCAGTACCATATACTAGGGAATTATATGGGTGTACCAGTATGCCAATGTGAATTGGTAAATTTAGTCACTAGCCTGTTAGTGACAAATTTGGAAAGCAGAGAGAGCGTAACCACTGAGGTTCTGGTTAGCAGAGCCTCAGTGAGACAGTTAGGCATCACACAGGGAACACATACAGGGCACATACTTATGAGCACTGGGGCCCTGCCTGGCAGGGTCCCAGTGACACATAGACTAAAACAACATATATACAGTGAAATATGGGGGTAACATGCCAGGCAAGATGGTACTTTCCTACACCCTGTCAGAGAGAGCACCAAATTTGGAGGTATTAATACCTGCTTCATTTAGAAGCCAACGCATCCATCTAGCCAGAGTAGCTGATGCTACTGGACGAAAGGTTTTTACAATGCAATCAACCATTGATCACTCATGTAAGAACGAAATTCAGCAGTACTCACCTCGTATGCCTTCAGACACTGAACCACATAGAGTTTCGAATTATCTAGAAAACTAGGATATGAAACCATCCTAGAATGACATTTGGTGCAACAAGATGTAGAAAAAGTTACCCCTTCAGGAGAAAAAACTCTCCCCGACAAGTCTAGAGCCCATACATCGAGAACCTGCTTACAAGAGATTAGGCACAGAAGCATGGTAAGCTTAGCAGAAAGCTGCTTCCGAGAAAGATATTTATTGGCAAGCCAAGATTCTAAAAAGCATAAAACTATATTGATGTCCCAAAGGGAAGAATACTTAGGAAAAGGGAGGTTGGTCAAGTGAACCCATTGCCAGAGTTTGTACACAATAGGGAGTTTGCCAACAAGTTTGCCGTCAATAGGAGAATGACCAGCCAATATGGCTGATCTGCAATTGTTCACAGATCTATAGGTCATGCTAGAAGATGCTAGAGAAGCCAAAAAATGTATAATCACAGAGCAATCTGCTGAAGAGGGATCAGCATCTGTGCAAGGCACTAATTACTCCAGTGTTTCCAAGAAGAGGCGTAGCACCTGTGGGTACCCACTGACCAGACCCTGGAGATAAATTCAGTAGACACTCATGAAAGGCCTGGGAGACTCCATTTCTGCCTGAAAGTCTCGAAGATAGAAGAGAGAGGTGTTCTGACTGAACTACAGGATGAGAAAGACCCAAGGGGTCCAAAAGTAGGTCCCAAGGCAACGAAAGAAGAACTAGAGAGGCACTGCTCATTTCCAGGACTACCAGAAGGCAAGCTTGTACCTTCCAGAGGGAGTCACAAGAATCAGCTCTGTTCTCTGACAACGATCTTCAGCCAAGACCCTGGGGATTATCATGAACGGAGGGAAGGCATAACCCAAGAATGGGGACAAATCCTGCAGAAAGGCAGCAGAAAGGCATCAGTTGCTAATCCCTCCGGATCCAGACGCCAGCTGAAAAACAGAGGAAGCTGCCGGTTGGGATGGGAGGCAAAAAGGTCTATCGAGAAAGGACCCCAATGACATTAGAGATAGTGGAAAACCCTTGGGTGCAGCCTCCAATTGCTGAAGTCCCTCAGATGGCGAGACTGCCAGCCCGCCACTGAATTGTTCTGACCTGGAAAATACTCTGGTACCACAGATATCCGACGTTGAAGACAAAAGTGCCAAATGTCTTTGACAATCTCCGCTAGCATGCAGGAATGTGTCCCGCCCAGCCTGTTGACATATCTCACTGCGGAGATGTTGTCCTTCCGAAGGAGGATGCAACAATCTGTCCTTTCAGGGGAGGAGCTCCAGATCGCAAAAGAGCCTGCCAAAAGTTCCAAGCAATTGATATGAATGTCCAGTTCGGCCCTGGACCATCGGCCAGCCGTGGATATCTGTCCACATCGGGCTTGGCAGCCCCAGAGGTTGGCATTGGACTCGATCACGATCTCTTGAGATGATCCAAAGATCGCTCTGCCATTCCATGCATCCATGTGCTCCAGCCACCACTGTATTTCTGCCCTTTGCTTCCCGAGATAGGGGGATCAGGTCTGAATAACTGAGTCCCATCTGAAGGTGAGAGATCTTCAGACTTTGAAGGGTCCGATAGTGGAGGGGTCCTGGGAAGATGGCTTGTATCGAAGATGAAAGTAGGCCCACCATGCGGGCTATGCATTTCAAAGATACAGTTTGTTTGCACAACATCGATTTCAGTTCTTGCTTGATGTTGCGGATCTTGAGAAGAGGAAGAATTAATTGAGTCAGGATGGAATCCACCTGAAAACCCAGAAATTCCATCTGCTGGGGAGGGAAGGAACTAGAATCAATCAATCAGTAATTTGTTAAGCGCGCTACTCACCTGGAAGGGTCTCAAGGCGCTTGGGGGGGAGGAGGGAGGGTGCTACTGCTCGAAGAGCCAGGTCTTGAGGCACTTCCTGAAGGTCAGGAGGTCCTGGGTCAGACGTAGGTTGACGGGGAGGGAGTTCCAGGTTGTGGTGGCAAGGTGGGAGAAGGATCTGCCGTCAGTTGTGGTACGGTGGATGCAGGGGACAGTTGCGAGGGCGAGGTTGGCGGAGCGGAGCTGGTGTGTCGGGATGTGGAAGTTGAGACGCTCGTTGAGGTAGCCAGGTCCGGCGTTGTGGAGAGCTTTGTGAGCGTGGATCAGGAGTTTGAAGACGATCCTATTGTTTCCGGGGAGCCAGTGGAGGTCTCTGAGGTGGGCTGAGATGTGTTTGTGGCGAGGGAGGTTGAGGATGAGTCATGCTGAGGCATTCTGGATGCACTGGAGTGTCTTCTGGAGCTTGGCCGTTGTTCCTGCGTAGAGGGCATTGCCGTAGTCCAGTCTGCTGCCGACGAGGGCGTGGGTGACCGTTCTTCCGGTTTCCACGGGGATCCATCTGAAGGTCTTGCGGAGCATGCGAAGGGTGTTGAAGCATGAGGATGAGATGGCATTGACTTGCTGGGTCATAGAGAGCGAAGAGTCCATTATGAAGCTGAGGTTGCGTGCATGGGTTGTGGGGCAGACCCCAGGGTAGCAGGCCACCAGGAGTCGTCCCATGCTGATCTGTTGGAGCTGAAGATGATGATCTCAGTCTTCTCCGAGTTCAGCTTGAGGCGGCTTGCTTCCATCCAGTTGGCGATGGCGTGAAGGCCGGTGTGGAGGTTGATCTTAGCGGTTGCGGGGTTCTTCGTGAGAGAGAGGATGATGTTGGCGAGCGGTGCCATGTAGACATTGAAGAGGGTGGGGCTGAGTGAGGATCCCTGGGGGACTCCGCAGATGGTCTTGGTGGCTTTAGACAGGAACGGGGGGAGGCAAACTCTTTGGATTCTACCAGAGAGGAAGGATGTGAGCCAAGCCAGGGCTCTGTGGCGGATTCTGGCATCGTAGAGGCGTGTGCGAAGGGTGTGGTGACAGACGGTGTTGAAGTCTGCGGAAAGGTCAAGAAGGATGAGGGCAACGGTATCACCTTTGTCGAGCCTGCTCCTGATGTCGTCGGTGTAAGCGATAAGGGCGGTCTCGGTGCTGTGGTTCTTGCGGAAGCCAGACTGGGGGAAGTCGAGTAGGCTGTTGTCCTCCAAGAAGCGGGATAGTTGGTTGTTGACTATCTTCTCGATGACCTTTGCAGGGAAGGGGAGTAGGGAGATGGGCTGGTAGTTTTTGAGGTCTTCGGGGTCGGCTTTGGGCTTCTTGAGCAGGGCGTTGACTTCGGCGTGTTTCCAGCTCTCCGGGAAGATGGCGGTCTCGAAGGAGCTGTTGATGATGGTCTGGAGCTGGGGAGCGATTATTTGGCTGGCTTTATTGAAGACGTGGTGAGGGCAAGGGTTGGCGGGAGAGCCGGAGTGGATCGTGCTCATCGTCTTGTTGGTTTCCTCATCGTTGGTGGTGGTCCAGGCACTTAGGATGATGGTGTGGATGGGTGCGTTGGGGTTGACCTTGGCGGTGGTGGGGGATGGCGGTGCAAAGCTTCCATGGATGTCTGTGATCTTGTGGTGAAAAAAGGTGGCGATGGAGTCTCAGAGGTCTTGCGAGTGGGAGGGGTCGGCAGAGCAGGACTTGGGGTTGGTGAGTTCCTTGATGATGCTGAAGAGCTCCTTGCTGTTGTGTGCGTTGTTGTCAATTCGTTCTTTGTAGAAAGATCTTTTGGTGGTCCGGATGAGCTGGTGATGTTTGCGGATGGCCAATTTGAGGGCGGCGTGGTTGCTTTCTGTTTGTTCTAGGCGCCAGATCTTCTCGGCTTTCCGGCATTCCTGTTTGGAGGTCTGTAGGTCTGCAGGGAACCAGGGAGCTTTTTTGTTGGTGCAGGTGTTGGTGGTTTTCCTGAGTGGAGAGAGGGTGTTGGCGCAGTCGTCGAGCCATTGCTTGAGGTTGAGGGTGGCGGCGTTGGGGTCGTTGGTTTTGTGTGGAAGGGCGTGGGCGAGGTTGGAGATCAATTGGACCTTGGATATCTTGTTCCACTTGCGGTGAGGGATCCGATGCTGTTGGTGGTGGGTGGTGGGTTTCTGGAAGGAAAAATGAACACAATGGTGGTCGTTCCAATGAAGTTCAGTGGTGTGAGTGAAGGTGACGAGGCTGCTGGAGGAGAAGATGGCGTGGAGTGTGTGACAGGCTGAGTGGGTGGGAGAGGTGACCAGTTGTTTGAGGCCGTGGATATCTAACTGCTCACGATGAATCCCAGGTCCTGAAGGAGAGAGATTGCCCATTTCAAGCAAGTGAGAAGAAGTAGGGAGAACTGCACCATAATGATGAAGTACTCGAGATAAATAATCAGACGAACACCTCTGGCACGAAGAAACTCTGCTATCGGCCGCAACACTTTCGTGAAGTACCAAAGGGCCGATAAAAGGCAGAATGATAGGACTTTGTACTCGAAGCACTGACCCTGCCAAAGAAATGGCAGAAAACGTTGATGAGGTGGAAAAATAGGAATGATCAAATAGGCATCTTTCAAATCTACGTGGATCATCCAGTCCTTTTCCCGCAATATGTTCCCCAACAGATGGATACCCTCCATCTTGAAATGGCGATAGACAATCCACCTGTTGAAATCCTTTAGATTGAGGACCAAACGGGATCCGCCGCACTTCTTCTCCACCCTGAACCCACGATGACACCCTGAACAGGAGAATCATAGAACTCCAACTTGTAACCCTGAATAGGTCCTGAGTAATTGTCTGCCAATTGAGGAAAGGAACAACCCGGTTCTGCCCCTCAAAATCACATCTGAAATAGGAATTAGGTTCACCTGTAGTACTGGAGTCCTGATAGGAGGATTGTGAGCTTTGAGGCTTTCCTCTCCGGAAGCGGTTGCGACCAGCCCTTGCCCAGGATGGATAGCAGGTGGAGGAGGCGGATGAATCCTGGTAACGCCCTCTGTATTGTGAGTAGTAGCCTCTTTGCGGACCTTGTCGAAAGCTGCGGCCGAAGGCTTCCACCCGAAAGCATCCGGCCTTGCCAGTACCTTCTTGATGGAGCCCTGAGCCTTATCAAGATTTGCGTATGTAGGTGCAAATTTGGACAGTTCCTTGAGGAAAGGAGAACCAAACAGTGGACCTTGAGCCAAGGGGCCCGACTCTGAAGTGTCAAGATCCATCAGTTTGGGGTCCATCTTAATAAGAATAGAGCACCTTCGTTCACTGGAAATAGCGCAGTTGGGGTTTCCTAGGAAACGCAAAGCTTGTTGGGCCCAGCCCACCAGAATGTCGAGGTCAGTGGGGACTCCAGAGTCCTTGGCGTGGAAGCCTAGCTCAAAAACTTTTGTGAGCAGACCAGAGACTTCCAATAGCTTATCTTGGCACCTGCGCCAAGCACGGTCGATGCCCTTCTTAGGATCTTTTGATTTTTTTTTAAGGTAGGTGACCAGAGTAGGGTCAATCTCAGGGGTTTCAGTGACCTTGGAAGGGAAATCTAGTCTGGGACATTCAGATCATAGTCGAGACCTAATGTGCCTCTCAAAACCTTATTGTATATGAGCTTGGACACATTCTGCCACCTCCATCAAGGGGGGGGGTCCATATTGACGACCTAGGATAAATAATATCCTCGGGATCAAATGTGAGGACTTTAGGAGTTTGGGGTCAACCTGAGTATGATGAGATTTCTTTTGGCGCTTGCGAGGAGTGGCATCCTCATTGTGAACTGGTTCCTGAGAGGAAGAAGAATCAGAATCCCCGGTTTTGGGATGAGTGGTATAGTTGTGTTCTTTAGCAAGGGATCACACCAATGTTTCGAAATCCACTTCATGAGGATTAGTATCAGTCTTAGGCTCAGACGAGACCTGAAGAACAGACGATTCCCCACTGAGAGGGGTGGAAGCAGGAAGCCAGCCTTGTTGTTCGGCAAAACCAAACAGGTGTTGTTAAATTGGCTGAATTGCCTTGGCCAAGGCAACATTTACAGTGTGGTAAACCCCAGCATCCAGTGCACAGACCAAGTCCTGTTCAAATGGCCCCACAAAGTTGTTATAGTAGTAACCTTCCCCAGACTCATCCATATATTCAGCCATTATTAGTCAGGAATGGTACAAAATACAGGTAACAGTAATCTTTCCAAAGGAAGAGGGAGGAACTACTGAAAATCCCCAGGGCACATAACAAAATTCAACCAAGAAGGGGTTGGTTTATATTAAAGACAAATAAAATGTGAAGGGAGATCTGCCCACAAGAAACAAGGCAAAGCCTTGTAAATATTATTGCATTCCTGAAATTAGAGAAAAGAGGATGCAAAACAGGGAGCAGCTTGGGGCAGAGAAGATACACGGGTATCAACGTGTTCTGCAGCACTGGAATCGAAACTGGAACTGGACATGAAGCTGGTATAGCGCGTGTAAGCGAGATGCCCCAAAGGAATAGAAATAACAAGCATTTGCAATGCAACGGGTCTTGAGTTTGCTCATGTTAGAGCTGATAGCGTTGTAAACTCCTAACCTGACTTTTCACCTATCGGCAAAAGTGCATTTTTGTACGTGCAATTAACTGTGTAAAGCGCTCGACTTCTGCCAAGCGAAATCGCGCTAGTAAATTAGAGAAAAAGTAGTCCACTAACCGGACAGAAAACAGAGAGCCTCGCATGTTTTCTGTACTTGGTCGATGCGCTCGAGGAGGGCTAGCCACCGGAAAAGGCATGACGTATGCATGCCTTCGACTAATGAAAGCAAGCAGATTTTAATAGGCAAGCCCACGAACCAATGAAAAACACTGACGTGAGGTTGACAGGGCTCCGAGCCCTTTTCTAAACACTAAAGCGTCTCGCTGCGATACGCATGCGCGAGCGCATGCAACGCAGGCTCGACCCTAAAAAAAGAAAAATGCGACTACGCATCACGCTGCTTTGCTCCCCAGCTCCTGCTCCACAAACTGAATGTGCGAGGCAGAGGGTGCCTCGGCGGGAGGATGGAACGCTCCAGATCGTGAGCACATGCAAAAGCCAAATGCCCCGTGAACACCATGTCAACAGAGAACACCACTTCAGTGTGAAGGCATGTGATCGTGACCAGCAAGCCACAGAGGAGCCTAAAAATTGCACCGTGAGGCGTTGCCTGGGAAGAAACGCAGTGTGTTAGATACAGGCGAAATCGGGGATAGAGACAGTAATTAACAAATGTTATACATTTGACAGTATGAGAAAATAGATAAATGGCACTAAAATGGCTGCAGAGCTGAAAAGAAAGATGAAGTGTTATGTTGCCGACAGGTTAGATAGGGCTACTCTCTATGGTTGTTCATGTGATACTAGCATGTTCAGGGAATATGTACCGTTTTTCTAACTTTGTACTGATTGGCTGCTGTGATTATTAAAGCACAGCAAGAGAAGCATAATCTGAGCCTCCGGTCCTGACATAGAATTATTTTCTATACAGACACACATTTTATCTCCAGAAGGAAGGGATCTCGGTGCATGCTTTGCTCCTAATTTTGCCATTCTATATGTTGACAGTTTGGAGAAGAATACCATATTTTACAGATTAACCCCTACCATAATCAGTTTTCCCTCTGGAGATGATACATAGATGATAGTTTGTTCATCTGGAAGGGTTGGGAAGATTCACTCAGGCGTTTTTCTGATTGGCTTAATTCCATTCAACCACACCTCAAATTCACATTTGAGGCCCAGAAAAATGATCTTGCATTCTTTTTTTTTAAATATGTTTATTTCAATTTTCATGTAAATACATAGACCAACAAAGGCGAAACAGTCACATAATTTATGCATTGTGTCCATATGCAATTACCAATAATGATCAATGTTACTATAGAATGCTTATCATGCTTCTTAGGACACACTGGCACACCGTACATAGAAAATGATGCACAGTAAACAATTTGGGACAGCCTTGTAGCAATTACCTCTGGGTGATAATCTGCTCCAATGTTTTGGCAGGTTCTCACTCCAGAAACCCCAGGCCATGGCAGGTTCTCAACTGCTGCCATATTTTGTCAAAATTGCGGGGACAACCTCTACTTCTATATGTCACCTTTTCTGCTTCCATGGATATGTCCATCCCCCACTGCCATTCCTGTATGGATGCACTTCCGATGCCCCCACCCACCATTACTTGGTCACATCCTTTTTGGCCACCACCAAAGCCAGTGAACTAAAGAGCAATTTGAAACGCAGGACATCGATATCACTTGGGATCCCCAGCAAGACAAACCGCGGTTCCAGTGGAAGCGTTATCTTCAATATGGCTGAGAGCACCCCAGGAATTGCTGCCCAGTATTTTCTTTTATAGCGACACTCCCAAATCGTGTGAATAAAGGTTCCTATGGCCTCCTCACAGCGCAAGCAGTTCTGAACAGACGCCCTCCCAATGGCGTGTAGCTTATTGCGGTGGTAATAGACCCTATGAAAAATGTATAACTGTATCAGGCGTAGGTGTGTCTTGACGGCAACCTAGCGGAGGTGCATCAATACTGCTTCCCAATCTACGTCTTCTAATTCACCCACATCCTGTTGCCACCTCTCATGCAGTTGACCCGGGGTATCCGGCATGTTATTGTTAATTGTCTGCATGTGGCGGAGATTGCTCCCCTGCCTAGTCTGTCCATTAGTATTTAATCCTCGAGTGGAGCATACTCAGGTAGTTCTGCCCCTACCAATCCTTCAGCTTGCCAGGCATGCATTAATTGTGCGTATTTTAGGAATTGGGTCGGGTGTATACTGAATTCCCTTTGCATTGTGGGGAAGAGCATGATTTCTCCCTATTCTAGGATATCATCCACCTTGGAGATACCAGTGGTATCCCATAGGTCAAATCCTTGCAGTTTTGCAATCTCCAGGAAACAAGTTCCTTTCCAGAGGGGGGATTCTTTGGTGATGTTATAGTCCCAGCCTAAAGCCTTTGTGGCTTGGCCCCATGCTTCTATTGCAACCCGAATTACCAGCGGTAACATCTGGGAGCCCCTCCTCCCATTTACATAGTGAAGGTGGGATTTGTGTTCTAACAGGGCACATTTAGGTTGAAACTTTGAGTGGTCTTGGGCAGCAACGATCCAATCATTTATAGTTATCAGGTTGGCTGCCCAGTAATACCCTTCTATGTCTGGGAGTGAGAGCCCTCCATTGTATTGATTATGTTACAATGTTTTTAGTGAAATTCTCGAGTGTTGCCCATCCCAAAGCAGGGTCCACAGTTCCCCATTCTTCTTGGCGAAAGTTGTTCCGGAGACTGTATAATGGGTGTTCTGAAGCACATAGAGGAACTTGGGGAGTGTAATCATTTTGAATATGGCTGCCTACCCCACCAGGGTGAGAGGCAACCCCCTCCACCGCACTATGTCAGCCCGAAAACCCGGCAGAACACTCCCGACATTGCAGCTCGCGAACAGCTCCTTCTGTGAGGTGACAAATATCCCCAAGTATTTGAAACCATCTTTGGCCATTCGATGTCCAATTGGTAGTGACAACAGTTCATGCAGCCCATGTGGCGCATACAACACTGACTTATCCCAGTTAACGTTATATCCCGAATGGGCCCTGGAAAACCCCAGCAACCGAAAAAGCGTTGGGTGGTGGTCACCGGGTTAGTTACATACAAGAGGATATCATCAGGATATAACAATATATTTTCCTCCTGTTCATCCACATCAGAGATAAGGAACTGTCCAACCCTGGGGTGTGACCGAATCAAGCACACCAGGGATCCCTAAGTAAGGGTGAACAAAAGTAGGGATAGGGGACAGCCATGTCTGGTTCCTCTACCAGATGGAAATGTGGATGATGTTTTCCCATTAATCCTGACAATAGCAACTGGATCCTTATAAAGTACCAACACCCATTTCCTAAAGTGGGGGCCAAATCCAAATCTCAATGTCTGTTCAAGGAAGGGCCAGTGGACCACGTTGAACGCGTTCTCAGCATCCAGGGAGAGAACGACATGTTGTGTTGAGCGTGTTTGTACTGTGTTTAACCAATGATGTGTTTTTTTAGGTTGAAGTGGGTCCATCTGCCAGGCATAAATCCTGACTGATCCTGGTGTATGAGGGGGGAGATTACCGGTAGCAGTTGGGTGGCCAAGACCCAGGCCAGTAGTTTAGTCCCAACATTAATTAGGGAGGTCGGTGGTAGGACTCGCATTTGTCTCTGGGTTTCCCTTCCTTTGGAAGAACCACAATGGTGGTACGTCACAGGTCCGGGGAGAGCTCCCCTGTGTCTTGGGCTTCCATAAAGAGGATCAGTAAGTGGGGCCTGAGTATATTTGCATATCTTTTATAGAATTCTGTGGGGATCCCATTTGGTCCTGGAGTCTTCCCGGATCGCAGTTTGGATATAGCAGCCTTTTGTATCTCCCCTATTTCTCCCCAGGGCACAAACATATAATCCAGTCTTGAGTAAACCATAAGGGCTCAGGAGAAGTAAGAGTACTTCTTGTCTGCCGGATGCATGTTTCGCCAGTTGTTAACCAGTCCAGCCTATCCATGAATGGTGCTAATGCCGTGCCCTGTAGGGGAGCTATCTGTGCCCCAGAGCGGTCGGGATTAGGGTCATAACATCATTAAAGTCACCACCCTCAATGTGTAGCGTGGAGGTAGAGACCAGAAGGCTATCTGTTACCCTAGCTGTAGTAGACGTCTGGAGCCTCAAGGGGGACATACACACTCAATTGGGACATCTCAGTTCGTCCCCGTTAACCCTATACTCCCACATATCTGCCATTGGGATCAACCTAGGTTTGTGTGACCAGGAGGGAGAGATTCTTCTTCACCAAAATGGCTACCCCTTTGGCCCCCCTGGAGAACTCCACATATGCAAGGGTAATGTAATCCCCCATCCCAGAAATTTGCAGTGCAACTCCTGTAAGTGAGTTTCCTGAAGGAAGACTGTATCGGGCTGCATTCGTTTGATATATTGCACCACCAAACCCCTTTTGATGTTGTTGCCCAGCCTGTTGACGTTCTATGTGCAATGCCTTTTGGGAGAGGTACTATTGGAAATGGCCCTTTGTGCAGGGTTATCCCCAAACCTTTTGCCTTCTTCCTCCTATTTTTCAGGTCTGTTTTTGCTGGTTTATTGTCTCTGCACACTTTACCACTGCTAATCACTACTAAAGTGCAAGTGCTCCCTAGGTAAATTGTACTGATGATTGGTTTATCCATAATATTCATGTATGATTTATTGATAAATCCCAGGTAAAATGCACCAGAGGTGCCAAGGGCCTGTAAATCACATGCTACTAGTGGGCATGCAGCCCTGATTGGGACACCCACATAAGTAGCCCTGTAAACGTGGGTCAGACCTGCTACCGCAGAGTCTGTTTGTGCAGTTTTAAACTGCCAATTCGACCTGACAAGTGTACCGACTTGCCAGGCGCAAACCTTCCCTTTTGGTACATGTAAGGTGCCCCTACGTTAGGCCCTAGGTACCCCCATGGGCAGGGTTCAGTATATTTAAAAGATACGACATGTACTGATGTGTTTTACATGTCCTGATAGTGAAACACTGCCAAATTCGGTGTTCACTATTGCAAGGCCTACCTCTCTCATAGTTTAACATGGCTCAGACCTACCACTGCAGTGTCTGTGGGTGCAGTTTTAAGCTGACAATTCGACCTGGCAAGTGTACCCACTTGCCAGGCCTACACCTTTCCTTTTTCTACATGTAAGGCACCCCTGAGGTAGGCCCTAGGTAGCCCTATGGGCAGGGTGCAGTGTATGTTAAAGGTGAGACATGTACTGGTGTGTCATACATGTCCTAACAGTGAAATACTGCCAAACTTGGGTTTCACTGTTGCAAGGTCTATCTCCCTCATAGGTTAACACAGGGGCTGCCTTTAAATAACTTTAAAGCGCAAATTCCCTTTGAGGGCAGATAGAAATATGGAGTTTGGGATCTCTGAACTCACAATTGAAAAATACATCTTTTAGTGAAGTTGTTTTTTAGATTGTAATTTTGAAAATGCCACTTTTAAAAAGTAGGCATTTTCTTGCTTAAACCATTCTGTGACTCTGACTGTTTGTGGATTCCCCGTCTGAGTTAGTTTGACAGTTGGGCTGTTGTGAATTCCCTCTAGACAGCACCTTCCCGGGGCTTTGATTAAAAAAGTATGTCGGTGGGTCGCATGGCACTGCGCCCTGGAGACCACCACCTCCCGGGGGAAATTGATATTTAATGTGTGCGGGGGGAGAATCGCATGCCACTGCTCCCCTGGGACCACCATCTCCTAGGGGTAATTGATGTTTAATGTGTGCGCAGGGGTGCTGCCCCTGCGCTCTGGGGACCATCACCTCCCTGGGGCAGTTAATGTATTAGTGTATGCTGAGGGGGCCCACGCGGCCACGCACCCCAGGGACAGCTCCCTCCCTATGGCAGTGAATGTAATAATGTATGCAAGGGGCCTGCTGCCCCCCAGGGACTGCCACCTCCCTGGGGCAAATACAATATATGGAGGGGGCCACGCGTCTCACCCTCCTGGAGCCATTTATAGCCATAAGTTGGGGCTCGCCAACACCCAGGGCCAGCTCCTGCTACCTCCCCACCCTTGAGAGGTAGCTGTTTGCTTTTGCTTGGCGGGAGCTAACCTCCTGCCAAGCAAAAGCAAACACTCTATTTTCATCAAGTGGGAGATGGCCTCTGCTGCTGCTTGCTGAAAACAGAGTTTTCATTTTTTTTCCTGCCCGCTAACATGTGGGTGGGGAAATTGATGAAAACATTGCTCCTGCACGCAGAGAATGGCTATTTAAAGAAGCTCCCTGCATGCGGGGGCAATCCCAACTCCCGTAAGATTACACTGGATGCCCTGGGCACCAAGTAAAATGTGGCCGTTCCCCAGGGGATGGGGTCCCTGGGGCTGAAATCAGACAAAGGAAGGAGGTCATGTGCCCCCCGTTCCTTTAATAAAATAAGCATTTAGCCCTGGGGAGGCGGTAGTCCCAGGCAGCAGGAAATTACAGGTTCACAAAAGGATACTGCAACATATGAGAGCCATTACAACAAGGAAAACAAGGAAAGGTCATATCCCATAGCTAGGCACATCTCAGAGGCACATGGGAGCAACACCAGTTGTTTAAAATATTTTGTGATTGATGCAGTTCCTGTGCCGCTAAGGGGCGGTGACAGAGAACGAAAGCTGAGACAAATGGAGAGCAGGTATATAGTCAAATTAGACAGTAAGACACCCAATGGTCTAATACATTTTTTATAACCTTCATTGGCATAACAGCCAAAGAAATATGGGGTAAACTTTGCAAGAAGTACAGGATAACAAAACTTTTAAGGGTAATTGAGAATGGAACATCAATAACCCTAGAAGTGTATTGTCATGTTTGAAGTGGCACACAATAATAGGCATCAGTTGTCTTGTCACCAATACAAGGGGATTCCAGTCCAGAAATACCTAAGCCATCTCACGGGCACAAAATGTTATGAAACAATGAGAGATTGACTCACTTATATGATAATGTGGCAATACACAGCAGTCAAATCATACCCATGGGGATAATGAATACAATCTGGCCCGTAAATAGCTAACTGTTTCTTATATGCACTGTTACTGAGCAGACAGAACAGGCAAAATGTCATGGAACCAGGAGAAGAGTTGTTAATGAAGTGTCGTGATCATCACACTTAATTTGAGATGGTAAGGGTGATGTTAGCCCACTTGGGCATGATTGTGTTAGATTGTTACCATTTTTGCCTTCAAAACAATCTGGATCATGGCACAATGAGATGATGCACTTTGGTAGCCCACACGAGTGAGGTCGCCGTGCATATTCATAAGCCCGCCTATGTTGGAATATGCAATATACAAATTGGAGCATTATTGCCAGAAGTACAATCCATAATTATGACACAGTGACTGTGACCCAATATGGTAGTCCACTTGGGCTTTCTAAGCATTTGTATCGAAGTCTGTGTATGCTTTTTGAAAGAAATGAAATTATGTTGAAATGAGATGATGCAATTTGGTAATTCACATACGCAAGATTGTCACGCACATCCACAAGCCTGCTTAAGATAGACTGCTAAGCATACAAATTATAGTACTCTTGCCAAGTATACAATCTGTAATTGTGACACAGTGTGTTTGATCTAATATGGCAGCCCACTCGGACTTGACTAGAGCACGTATGTCTCGTTCATTGTTTCATCAATGTTTAACCATCAAGGTTAAAGCTTCAATGCACAGAGTACACACAGGTAAGGGAAAGCACCAATGCCTTTTTCTCCTTGCCTGCATCTCACGGGCAGGGAAACTGAGGAAACATTCCAGCTCAGAGTAAGGGAGAGCTGTTTGACAGCTCTTGCATACTCAGAGTGGAGTGCATTTGATTTCTTTGAAGCCCTCGGGGAGGTGGCGGTCCCTGGGGCTGTGGAGGGGCAAGGTGCCCCCCACCACATTACATTTTTTAGAGCCCTGGAGAGCTGGTGGTCCCTGGGGCTACGCAGGGTTTGGGGGGAGGGGGGTCAGGCACCCCCCCAACATTTCTTCAGTTTAAAGCCCTGAGGAGGTAGCGGTCCCCGGGGCTGCAGGGAGAGCCCCCCCCCGCATTCATAGGCAAGTCAAAAAACACTTTTTCTATGGAAACATGGTCCTAACTATAAATACCTATTGGCAACAGCCAGTAGGTAATGCCTGAGTGTGTGTGTGTGTGTATATATATATATATATATATTATATATATATATATATAATATATATATATATGTACATAAAGCCTATAGAAAGGGTAAAAATTGCCAAATTATATTTACTTTTCTTTTAAAATCATAACAATTAATACAATTCATGTTATCCAAGAAAAATGCAGACTATAGGTAGCCTCCCACAAACCTCTATTCAAAAGAAAAGGGAATATGAGACATTGTTAACCAATAGGCTGCATTTAAAGAATAAGCAGAAAACTGGCACTGTGCCTTTAGGACTCTCACAGTACTTGCTGTATCCCATCATGCCTCACAGGTGACAGTTAGGTCAGGTAATTTGTATGGAAAACTAAAGGATTCTGTATACAGAGAGTTGTTGAGAGCTGTACTGACTTCAGTCTGGGGACGTGTGTGGGTTGTTTATGACTTTGATGAGAATTCCCCTGGAACAGAACTACGATTGCAGGTAAGCAATGTATCTTTCCAGGGGATCCTCATGAATAGTCATAAGCACTGAATAGAAAAGCAAGTCCATCCCATGACAAGTGTACTTACAAGTTAAAACCAGCTCCCAACCTTTTAACCAAAAAGATTCCTCTAAGAAGCCTGTCCTACTTGAGTGTCATCCTTAGCATCTGAATCCAGGCAGTAGTGCCTAGTAGCAGTATTAGCAGACTTTGGTACATTTCTTAGAAGTGCTGCTCTAGGTCTAACAGGTAATTAATTTTTAGTAAATTGGTAAGAAAGCAGTATACAAGAAACAATCCATCTTGAAATCGACTGTTTAAATGAAGCTAAACCTGTCTGCACTGGACTATAGTTTACAAAAGGGTGGTCTGATTTCCTAATAGTCTTAGGGCCTGATTTAAGTGTTGGTGGACGCACTGCCACGCCGCGCAGACCCGAAAATACTGTCAAGTCGACGGCCTTCCGCCCGCCGTATTTAGATGTCACAGTTTTGCTGGTGGTCTGAATGGCAGCTGTTTGCTGATGGCGGTGGGACTCTATGGACTTCGTACAATGGCAGGGACTACGGAAGCGAGGTAAGTGACCCACACACCTTTGACATTAGCCATAGGCGTTCTCCAGCACAATACAACATATTCACACAATAACACATTGCCATTCCGACACAACACTGCCCGTACATGCCAGAAAAACACACAGACATACTTCCATGCCACAACATACACACACCATTGCCACTGCACCCACACACCACACAGCCACAACACAACTACACACTCAGGTATACAAACACACTCACACACACGCACAACTACACACATCAAGCCCGCCACACAACAACAATCACCTGATTGTGACACATGACAACATAACATACACAAATACATCTGTCTCACATGCAAGCGACACACATACAAACACAACCACACCACCCACTCCAGCTCCCTCTATCTTAACCAGCCAGTCCACACACACACACATACATACATGTACACACTCACATACACCACAGATAGCACAAACCTACCCGTACAGGTCCCCTTGCAATGCACACACATGGACACCATTGTCCAGTGTGAGTTTACCGTCATTGTGGTGCCAGCATTCATATTTCAATGAATACTGACACCACAATGACAGTTGTATATGTGTGCAATGTGCGTGTTCTGCCAGGGTGTCACTAGCTATGTGTGGCACAATTGTGTACCCCACATATGTATATCACAGTAATGTAATAAATTACTGTGACATGTATATGCCTGCAGTGATCCCCACCACCAGTGCAGTGCCCACCCAACTAACCCTGGCAAGGCGGCGTACCTACCTTTGCGACCGTTGATGGGGGACGGGGGAGTGGTGGGTGTTGATAGGTGGGGGGGGGGCGTCATGTTTTCTCCGTGGGTGAATGGCAGCAGTGATGGCAGGTCTTGTCCAGTTAAAAGGGGGGGGGATGTTGTAAAAACAGTGAGTTTTCACCCCTTTTCCCTCCCAATCCACCAACTCAGAAGTGGAGCTCAGACAGCCACTTTTTCATTGGCAGTAAGGCAGATCCAAATCTGCTCTGCGGTAAGTGTAGCTTGGGTCTCACAATCAGCCAGTATATTCAATGGCGCTGTCGACACGGGTGAAGTTTCTTGGCGGAGTCATTGGTACTCGGGAGGGCTTTTGTCTATGGGACTGCCAACATCTAAATACGGCGTCTGGACTGTCACGGTGGTGGACGAGTTTTCAGACGAAAAATCAACGACTAAACCATTATTGCCAACATCTAAATCTGGCCCTTAGTCTTGTCTAAGCAGAAGTTCAGCATCCAGTGAATGTAGAGTCCTTTCAGCTGTATTTGAAGGGTTAGGGAAGAATGTAGGTAGGGAGATAAACTGATTGATGTAGAAACCTGAGACTGTACTGGGATGAGTCCTCATGACCACCCTGTTGGAATGGAAAACAGTGTATGGTAGTTCTGAACACAGAGCTTGAATTTCACTTACACAATGGGCAGAAGTGATAGCCTCCAAAATAAACGCTTTCCAGGTGAGATGTTGCAAAGAGGCTTTATGTATTGGATCAAATGGAGGGCCCATCAACTTGGAAAGGACAATATTGAGTTACCATGAAGGAGAATGATGCCTGACTGGAGGAAATATATTTTTAAGCTATTCAAAAAAGTATTTTACCACTGGGAGTCTGAAAGAAGATGTCTGAGAGGAATTTTTCCTGTAAGCATAATAGCTACTCGGTGTACTCTGATAGAAGAGAATTGTAGCCCTGGTTTAGCCAAATGAAGGAGATATGGGATGAGTACATTCTCGCAGCATGAAATTGGGCTGTGACCATTTTATGTGCACCATAAATAGAACTCTTCCATTTGAAAGCATATGAACGTCTAGAGGAGGGTCTTCTAGCCTCCTTAAGAATGTCCATGCACTCCTTATGAAGTCCTAAATGTCCATATTGGAGGAATTGAGTCAAGTAGTTCAGGGATGAGAGGTTGGGTTGTAGTATCTTTCCTCCAAATTTGAACAGGAGATCCTCTTGACAAAGAAGTCCTTTGTTGGGCCTCTCCGAGAGATGTAGAAGATCTGTGAACCACCACAGGCAAGGTCACTCTGGGGCTATCAGAATCAACCTGGTGTGAGCCTGGTATAACTTTAGAATTACTGTTTTGATGAGAGGACTTGGTGGAAATGCGTAGAGAAATTTCCACGACCAACTTATCATAAGGGCATTCCTCTGCGACCCTGGTTGGGGGAACCTGGATGTGCAGATGTGGCATTTTCTGTTGTTGGCATCTGCGAATAGGTCTATGTGAGGATATCCCCACTCCTGAAAGATATCTTTCAAGACACTGTTTTTAAGAACCCAGTTGTGAATGTCTTGGAAATTGCGACTGAGATTGTCTGCCTGCATGTTTTTAATTCCTGGCAGATGGATGGCTGTTATCATGAGATTTCTACCTAGTAGCCATTTCCATATGGTCTGGACTTCTTGGGAGAGAGGGCGAGAGTGAGTTCCTCCATGGTTGTTCAAGAAATGCATGGTTGTCGTGTTGGCACGAATGCAATTTGTTGTGAGAACCGGAAAGAAAGATTTCAAAGCCAGGTGGACTGCTCCGATTTCCAGCATGCTGATGTGGTATGTTTCTTCTCTGTCCGACCACACACCCTGAGCCTGAAGGGAATCCATGTGAGCTCCCATCCTTGCAGGGAGGCGTCTGTAATCAGTGTTCGAGAGGGTGGTTCCTGGTGAAAGGGTGCCCCCACCATGAGATTGTTCCTCTGAGACCACCATGGGAGAGACTGTTGTGCAGCTTGTGATAACCTGAGCTTGTCCTCCCAGCGTTTGGGAGGCTGATTCAACTGATCTTCCAGACACTGCTATAGGACCTTCATGTGCAGTCCCACGTAAGGTAAGATGAAGATGCAACAAGCCATGGACCCCAGATGAGATGTTATCTGTCTTGCAGAAGGGTGATGAGACTGCATGAGCATGTGACATGTCAGAGTCAAGGATGACAATCTCTCCTCTGAAGGATACACTATTGCGGACTGTGCATTGAGTATGGCCCCTGAGTAGTGTACCTTTTGGACTGGATCGATTGTTGATTTTGAAAATTGATGTGAAGACCCAGGCTTGAGATAGTCTTTACACAAAAGTGAAAATGCACCTTTGTTTGGGATGGAGAGAAGCTTTTTATCAGCCAGTCATCAAGGTAAGAATACACAAAGATCTACTGTCTTCTTAAGAATGCTGCAACCATGGCAATGCACTTTGAGAATGCTAGTGGGGCTGAACTGAGGCTGAAATGGAGTACTTAGTACTGGTAGTGCTGAGATCCCACCTTGAACCGTAGGAATTTGCGATGCTTTGTGGCGATTGGGATATGGAAATATGCAACCTTACAGTCGATTGCACACATCTAATCCCCTTGCTGCAACTGTGGGTAGATTTTTTGCAGAGCCAACATTCAGAATTTTTCTCAGCACATGTACTTTTTGAGTACCCTAGGGTCTAAGATGGGTCTGAACTGATGCTTTGATCCTTTGTTTTTTACTAAAAAGTATCAGGAATAGATTCCCGATTACCTTTGACACAGGACCTCCTCTATGGGCCTTTTTTGCAGCACGATTTTGATTTCTGACTGCAAGAGGTCCAGCTAGTACTGGGATGTTTTTGCCGGAGAGACCGTCAGAGGAAGGGACTAGAAAAGGAGAGAATAGCCATTTTGCACAATATTCGAGACCCACCTGTCATTAGTGATGAATTTTCACTCTTCCCAGTGATTGGCAATACTGTCCTCCAGCGAAGCGTGGAACAGCGAAGGGGAAGGAATAGTTTCTTACCTGTAACTCCAGTTCTGTAGTAGGGGAAATTCCATTATAGTCATAAGCACTGAATAGTCTTGCCCACGTGCGGGGACCCCAGATCACTTTTTCACAATACATCTTCTTAAGTGCAGATGTTCGCCTTTCTTCGGGAAGGTCTGCAGAGTCACTTAAGAAGGAAAACATATTATGCAGCCTATAGGAAGAGGCTACAATGACCCATTTGTTCATCCTGAGCTTAAAAAGGGTCCAGGAGATTATATATGTATATAATTTCATGATGGTTTTTGTAAAACAGCATAAATGTCTTTCACATACCCAGACACGAATCAGGGCAGTGTAGCCCCATAGGCTGCCATTATGGGCCTGATTATGACCCTGGCGGACGGCGGAGGCCGTCCGCCAAGGTACCGCCGCTAAATCACCGCACCGCGGTCAAAAGACCGCGGCGGCCATTTAGACATTTCCTCTGGGCCGGCGGGGGCTCTCCAAAAGAGCGCTCGCCGGCCCAGAGGAAATGCCCCTGCAACGAGGACGCCGGCTCAGAATTGAGCCGGCGGAGTTGCAGGGGTGCGACGGGTGCAGTTGCACCCGTCGCGTATTTCAGTGTCTGCATAGCAGACACTGAAATACTTTGCGGGGCCCTCTTACGGGGGCCCCTGCCGTGCCCATGCCACTGGCATGGGCACGGCAGGGGCCCCCAGGGGCCCCGCGGCACCCCCTACCGCCATCCTGTTCCTGGCGGGCGAACCGCCAGGAACAGGATGGCGGTAGGGGGTGTCAGAATCCCCCATGGCGGCGCAGCAAGCTGCGCCGCCATGGGGGATTCTAAGGGCAGCGGTAAACCGGCGGGAGACCGCCGGTTTGCCTCTTCTGACCGCGGCCAAACCGCAGCGGTCAGAATGCCCTGCGGGGCACCGCCGGCCTGTCGGCGGTGCTCCCGCCGACCCTGGCCCCGGCGGTCTTGTACCGCCGGGGTCAAAATCACCCCCTATATGAGTTAAAATAGAGGCTGCGCCTTTAAGTAAGAACGCAAAGACCACCAGTATCTCATCATGCTGAGCAGGTGACAGTTGCTTCAGTTCATTTTTAGGCAATGCGTGATGAAATATAAGTCTACTGATATGTCTGTCCAATCCACAGGGGAGGAGGGAGGGTTGCTTATTACTATAATGGAAATTCCTCTACGAGAGAACTGGAGCTACAGGTAAGAAACTATTCCTTTTCTCATATGGATTTCCATTTATAGTCATAGGTGCTGAATAGAGTAGCAAGCCCATATCTATTTAAGGCAGTGGAGAGGACAGAATATGTAATTGCAAACAAACAGATTCCTAAGGGATGCCTGCCCTGCTTGAGCGTCTGCTCTGGCATCCAAATCCAGGCAGTAATGCTTGGCAAATGTATGTACAGCTAACCAAGTTGCTGCTTTGCAAATATCTGGGATAGGGATATTTCTCAATAAAGCGGCTGTAGCCGCTTTAGCCCTAGTGGAATGTGCTTTAAGTTTTGCTGATAGTGTCTTGTTCGCTTTCTGACAGCACAACAGGATGCAGGAAAATATCTATCAGGAGATGAACTGCTTAGAAGTAGCTAAGCCCGTACGGACTGGACCGTAGTTAATAAACAGTTGGCTCGACCTGCGGATGTCACGTGTTCTATCTAAGTACAATTTCAGAACTCCCTTTACATCCATGGAATGGAGAGATCTTTTTGCTGGAGAAGAGGGGTTCTGAAAGAATGTTTGAAGAGAGATGGTACAGTTAATTTGAAGTCTGAAATAACATTAGGGAGGGAATTCGAGTGAGTTCTCATAACCACTTTGCTAGAATGGACGATTGTGTATGGTTCATGAGAACAAAGCGCTTGGAGCTCGATAACCCTGCGAGCTGATGTTATTTCTACAAGGAAAGCTGTCTTGCAAGAGAGATGTTGCAGGGAGGCTTTGCAAATAGGCTCAAAGGGATCCTGCATAAGATAAGTACAATGTTAAGCTCCCAGGGAGGTGAAGGGTGCCTAAGGCAGGGAAAACCTTTTTCAAACCTAGAAAATCCTTGATCACTGGGATTTTGAAAAAAGAGTTTTGTGAAGGACATTTTCTGTATGCGGGAAGGGCTGCCATGTGAACCTTTATAGAAGAGAATTGCAAGCCAGATTTTGTCAGATGGACTAAGTATGGCAGAATGACATCTTCCTGGCAAGACGTGGGGTCCACGTAGGTGAAAGAACACCAAATGCAGAATCTGTTCCACTTGAAGGCATATGCGGAACAGGTGGAAGGCCGCTCAGCCTCTTTGAGTTGAGCAGTTCTGTGGTAGATTCAAGTGTCCATACTGCACTAACTACTGCCAAATTCAAGGAGAAGAGACTGGGGTGTACCATCTGGCCTTCGGATTTCGTGAGGAGGTGTGTCTTGCTTGGCAGCTTGAGATGTAGATGGATGGACCAGTGAAGAAGGTCCGTGAACCACCACTGATGTGGCCACTCCAGAGCAATTAAGATCATCTTTGCCGGCGAGTGGGACAGTTTGATGAGAACTGATGGAATTATGGGAATCGTTGGAAACGCGTAAAGTAATCTTCCAGGCTAGTCGATCCATAGGGCATTCCCTAGCATTCCTGGTTAGTGGTACCTCAAGGCGAAGCGTCAGAATCTTTTGTTTCTGCAGTGGGGAACAGATCGATGTAAAGTGGTCCCCACAGATGAAATATGTCATGAGCGACATCGTAGTGCAAGACCTACTCGTGGGTTTCTTGCAGAATCCTGCTGAGAGAGTCTGCCTGCACATTTTTCACACCTGGGAGGTGAATTGCTGTAATCGTTAGATTCCTGGCTATGAGCCATTTCCAGATTGCTTGGGCTTTGTGTTATAGCGGCCTGGACCTCGTCCCTCCCTGCTTGTTGAGGTAGTACATGGTGGTCGTACTGTCTTCACATTCCTCAACTCATTTTAAAATCTTATGCAGCACTCATTACAAATCTATTTAAATGCATTCAAAAGTACCATTCCAGGCCGAATAGGATTCGGAGTTGAGAGTCCTCCATTCAAGCAAAAATGTTAACAGATCCTATCAAATTCAGTGGGCACCATATTTCAGTATCATAACTTTATTTAACTAGTGTGACCAAACTCAAATACCTTCACTAACGCACCAGTTTCACCATTGTTCACTAACACACCAATTTCACCATTGTAAGATATACAAACTGTAAATCTGTAATCATTGAACCGCTAGGTTGCGTCACAAATAGATACCAAGTTTAAAGCTTCTCAACCACTTCGCCTCCACGTTTGTGGATCCTGACATACTTAACAGGTGCCATTTTAATATAACTATCCTAACAAAATAAGTGAGCATAAATAGGATTCTAAGCCTCATCCTATATAATAACCATTGAGAAGGGCTCCATCCCATATGCGCCATCCAATATTATTCAATAATCAAAACTCCAACATCAAGTATAACACAGCCTTGAACCTTGCGTGAGAGGTATTCCCAAATTCAACTAAATCATCTAAATCACATCATGGGTCAAAAAGAGATCTCCCACATTCTAAACGCACTTATAAATAGTCCAGTGGTAAAATGGGGAAAATCGTAACCCCACTCCATTGGTAGCAAGATGTATTGTGACACAGTGACAATCTCGCTAACATATTCATCCATGAAAGTATCATACCAAAATATAGTAAAACCGTTATTCATGTACATAATCAACTACTTGGTGGGTGACCCCTGATTTGGTCTAATACTATGTCAATCATTGAAAGGTCCTTCTATCTTAGTCTCCCAAAAAATACTGCAATTCACGATCCCTGTTTAATCCAGTCTCCACTACCTTCAATCGCAAAATCCAAGTTGCTACTCTGCGTCTAAGGTACAGTTCCCTATTACCACAGCGTGGATCTACGTTTAAATGATTGATACCCCAGAACTGGAATCTCCTGTATTGTCTATGTGCCGAACATTCCATGGCATGGGCCACAGCCTGATATCTCGCATCCCCAGATTTTAGTGCCCTCATTTGTTCGCCCACCCTATCTCACAGTGGCCTAATACAACTTCCAACATAGATACTTTTACATTTCCATTTAGTAATGTACACCACAAATTTAGTGCTACAATTGATATTATTATATTTAATTTCAAACTCCTATGAGTCTCCAATTTTTTTTTTTTTATCTTGCCTAATGCCCATCTGCATACTCCGCAATGTACACACACGTAGAAACCAAGTGTGTACTATGATAACCAAATACTTTTCAGTTTCCCCTTAGGGTAACTAGGTGTCAGAAGATTTTTTTAATGACCTACCCTTCCTAAAGGTAATATCAGGTCAGTTAAAAATTAAATCCAATAGCATTTTGTCCTTCTGCAAAATGTGCCAATGTTTGTGAAGACAACTGCAAAATCTTTGTGACATCCAACTATAGTCCATAACCAATCTTATCTTCCTGGATTTCACGGTGTCTCATTTGGTATCAATCTCAATCTCAATTCCATATCATCCAGAAATGTATGCAACTCCTGTGTGTCACTGCAAATACGTCTGGCACGTAACATCTCCCCAAAGGGTATGGCACTGGCATTTAGGGTGCACACGTGATGCGTGTAATACTGAATTACATGATACTTTTTTCCAAAAAAATATACTATGTATTATATTCACTTTGATATAGAGTTCCACATCAAAAAATACAGTCCGCTCAGCACTATTTGTATAGCTAAATTGTATGTTGTAATAGTTCCTATTTAAGTACCCACAAAAGTCCTGGAGTTGTGTAGTGTTACCTGTCCAAATCATTAAACAGTTGTCTATTAAATGACCCCAGTATAGAATATACTCAATCATTCTGCCCAGCGCAAGCCCCAGATCTCCTCCTCTTCCACCCACCCCATAAAGAGGTCCGCATAGAAAGTAGTGAATGTGGAACTAATCACAATCCTTTGTAACTGTCTATACCATTCATTTTTGAACAGTTATTCAAAATCAACTCTATCATCTCTAAGAGCATTTTTGTGTGATCCCATAGACGTGCAGATCTACCACTCAAAATCAGTCGTAATGCATTTATCCCTAGTTCATGACGAATACTTTGAGACAACTTCAAGTGTCACCGTACGCATACCTGACTCCCATGTAATATCATTCAATAGACATAGGGGGTCATTCTGACCTTGGCGGTCCATGACCGCCATGGCGGAGTGCGGCGGAAGCACCGCCAACAGGCTGGCGGTGCTTCCTGGGCGATTCTGACCGCGGCAGTAAAGCCGCGGTCGGAAAAGGGAAGCCGGCGGTTTCCTGCCGATTTCCCGCTGGCCCAGGGAACCCGCCATGGCGGCGCTGCAAGCAGCACCGCCATGGGGATTCCGACCCCCTTCCCGCCAGCCTGTTTCTGGCGGTGTCCACCGCCAGAACCAGGATGGCGGGAACGGGTGCCATGGGGCCCCCTGCACTGCCCATGCCACTGCCCTAACAGGGCCCCACAAAGATTTTCACTGTCTGCTTAGCAGACAGTGAAAATCGCGACGGGTGCCACTGCACCCGTCGCACCCCTTCAACTCCGCCGGCTCCATTCCGAGCCGGCTTCATTGTTGAAGGGGCTGTCCCGCTGGGCCGGCCGGCGGTCTACTGGCGGTCGCCCGCCGGACCAGCGGGAAAGCCGGAATGGCCGCCGCGGTCTTTTGACCGCGGTGCGGTCTTTTGGTGGGAACCGCTTGGCGGGCGGCGACCGCCGTCCGCCGCGTTCAGAATGACCGCCATAATATATGTTTAGTGTCATAAATGTACGAAGGTAAGTTATTAACAAAAGGCTGCAAGAATATATCTACATATTCAGAAATTCTTTCCGTTGCCCCCCATACTTGAAATAATAGACCTGCCAGGGGGAGATGGCAGGTTTTTATGTACCTTGGGAAGAGTGTATAAGCAGGGTATCACAATCGCTAAACCCTCAAGTATAAATATCCATCACCACTTAGTAGGCAGTTGTTAAACCAGTACCACCCACGTAATGCACAATTAATGTTCTTTGTTAATTAAAAAATTGGAATCCCAGATAGCTTTTCATAGCAAGTTACATCATTTAGTTGGTTGTACATTTCATGCTCGGAGTCCGGTCGATTCATGACCACTACATTACCTCCCTTGTCATCTTCCTTTATTATTAGGGCTTTGTTTTCGGATAGGTTTTTCAGTGCAGTTCTTTCTCTCAAACTCAAATTGTCTTTGCCCGTATTTTGGTGTGCCTAAACCGTATTTGGCCACCTATTTAAATCTCTACACACCACTATGTAGATTAGGTTAATGTTATTTCCACTTGGCAACTGGAGTGTCCAACGTGATTTGTTCTTGAGACGACTTGTTGTACTCAAATCCAATTTTACATTTAATTCATTCAATACCTCTTCTACTGTAACTGGATCCTCCTCTTTATCTGTGGACATTAATGTTATTGTAAGGGCGCTGGGGTTAGGAGCAGCTGAATAGCTGGTTATAGAAGACTAGGTATAACAGGCAAGAGTGGTATTGATACTGTTCTGTGATGTAAGGTGTCAAAAATCACAAAAGATGTTGTTTGCGTCGGGATGTCGATGTTCAATTTAGTTGCACCCCTGATTAAGACCTCATTGAATGTCAACAGGTCATCCACCAGTGAGATTCTTGCTGGTGGTGTGTCAGAAAGAGTAGGAAAATAGTCTCTCACTGATGACCTGGAGATTTTAGACCAAAATGCTTTCCTTTGTCTGTACCTAGTCAAAGTGGGATCTAGACCTTGACCTGGTTCTGGCCATTGTGCGTGATCTAGAGCGATAATGCACTGGGCGACTAGACCTTGGACACGGTTGAAGCACACTGCTGCGTGGTGTAGCACTTGTTGTTGTAGGAGGAACTGATACAGTACTTGGTGAGAACTGTGGTGGTGGTTTCCTCTTGGGAGAGGGAGTATGAGGCCAGGATGGAGAATATGCCTGGGAATATTTAGAATCAGATGTCACAGGCCGTATGTTGCCTGGGGACTGTGAATGAGACCTAGAGGATGTTCGGGGTGCAGTTATGGTCAGTCCAACGATTTGTACCTCTGTTGGTAACATCTGAGGTCATTCTATCACATCCTTATGTGTCGATGTCAACCATTTCTCTTTCGACGTTGTGTGGGTGGACTGCCTTAACGACATCGATGACTTGTGCTGCCCAGATTGTCTTGGCGGTGTGCCATGCCTTGACGTTGAGTGGGTTTTCCATGTAGATAGATGTTGTAGCGCTGACATTGACCTCAAAGATAAAGGTTGTTCTTGATGTTGTCTTGGTAACAAGGAGTTTCTCGACTTCAGTGGACAATGCCTTACTGACGGCGATGTGGGTTTCAACGTTGAGTGTTGGGTGTGCTCCAACGTCAAGCAGTGCACCAACCTTACTTTCTAGGGTGTTGTCAACGGCGAACAGATAGGTATTTTCTTCAATGTCCTATCTCTTGAATTCGACTTGGACTTGTTTTTTGCTGTTTTTCTCTGAACCTGCACCGCTGATGTTCTTTTGGGTGAGAGGAGGGCTCTTTGGAGGAAGTTACATATTCCCCAAGGCCTCTTATGGATGATCCTCTCTCCTGGGGTCCACGTAGTCTTATCTTCTCTCTGACCTGAAGATTATGCCATGATAGTTTCTGGCAGTGAACCCAGGAGTCAGGATGGTGGGACTCAGGCAGGCAGGTAATGGAGACTGGATGAGGGTCAGTCTGGGCCTTCTTTTTTTCCCAATGGAAGGATATTTGATGAAGAATGAAGGCATATTTTTGACAGAATACATTTTGTTTTCTGTCAGTATAGTAGATACTTTCAGCTAAAGTCTTTGGGGGTCATTACGACCTCAGCGGTCTTTTTTCAAGACCGCCGAGGGACCGCCGTGCGGAAGACCGCCTGTGCAGGTGGTTTGCCGCTCGGCCTATTATGACCATTGGCAGCTCTCCATCCCTTTACGGATGGAAAGCCGCCAACAGCCATACTGGCGGGAGGCGGGGAAGTGGAGGTTGCTCCATCTCCACCGCCACGCCATCAGAACACCGCCCAGCGAATTCGTGTTCTGTTGGCGGTGTGGTGTCGGCGGAGCTGCCCCCATGGCTCCCGTCCCCTCCCGGAGGATCGACGGAACAGGTAAGTCGATCGTCCGTTAGGGGAGGGGGGGCAGGGAGGTGTTGTGTGGGTGCATGGGGGTGTGCGTGTGTGTATGTAGGGGGGTGTGTGAGTGCGTGTATGCTTGCGGGGGTGTTGTGTGTATGGGAATGAGTGCGTGTATGTCTGTGGGTATGTCTGTATGGATGTGTGCGTGTATGTTTGAATGTGGGTGTGCGTGTATGACTGTGTGTGTGGATGTTGGCATGTATGTCGGGGTGTGTGCGTGTTGGTGGTGCCTGCATGCGTGTTGGGTGTGTGTGAGTTATGTGATGTTGGGGGTCGGGGTGGGGAGGGGTGCCCTGCCACGTTTGGGGGGTGGCAGGGGTGGTGGGGTTGTAGGGGAGGGAGTCGGGGTGGGGGGTGCGTGAGACCCCTATCAGTGCCAGGGAAGGAATTCCCTGGCACTGATAGTGCTTACCGCCATGGATTTCATGGCGGTTCAGACCGCTGGAAATCCACGGCGGTAAGCCGGGTCCAAATACTGCCGGTGGTATAGTGACGGCCGCCGGGCTGGAGACCCAGGTCTCCAGCCCGGCGGGTGGAACGGAGAACCGGCGGATGACCATGGCGGTAACCGCCATGGTCATAATTCCCCAAGGTAAGACCGCCAGCCTGTTGGCGGTCTTACCGCCGGTTCTCCGCCATCCGCCAGGGTCGTAATGACCCCCTTAATGGTTCTAAACCTTTTGTAAACAATTTTTCTGACTGTTTTAGTCAAAAATAGAGAGCTCTGTGCTCCATGATCCTAACTGAAGGAGCCTGAAAAATGAACAGCCCTAACCCACCTATGGTGCATGATGGGTTACAGGGGCACTATGAGGTTCTTAAAGGCACAGTGCCAGTTTTCAGTTTACTCTTTGAATGCAGCCATTTAGTTAATAGTGTCTTTGGGTCCATGTAGCCTTATCTCCTCCCTGTCCTTCAGAGTACGCCTTGATAGTTTCTGCCAGCGAGGATAGGAGTCAGGATGGTTGGACTCAGGCAGACAGACAATACAGACTGCGTGAGGGTCAGTATGGGCCTTCTTTTTCCCAAAGGAAGGACATCTGATGAAGAGTAAAGGCATATTTATTATAAAATACATTTTGTTCTGCCAGAAAAAGTCTGTGAATATAGTAGATACTGTCAGCTAAAGTGTTAATAGTTTTAAATCATTTGGAAAAAAAATCTCTGACTGTTTTAGTCAAATATGGAGAGCTCAGTGCTCCAAGATCCTAACTGAAGGAGCCGGAAAAATGAACTAATCTAATTGTCACCTGTGGGGCATGATCGGCTACAGGGCATACTGTGAGTTTCTTAAAGGCACAGTGCAAGTTTCTGCTTACTCTTTGAATGCAGTCTATTGGTTATCAATGTCTCATAATCCATTTCCTTTTAAATAAAGATCTGTGTGACAGTTTTTTTTCTTGGATAACATGAATTGTATTGATTGTTATGATTTTACAAGGAAGGTAATTTAATCTGGCCATTTTTTACCCTTTCTATAGGCTGCAGATATATATTTAACTATATGTGTATATATATATATGGTATGTCAAGATTTTTTTCTACATATCTATCTATCTATCTATCTATGTATCTATATAATGTTTCAGAAGCGCTCCGGGGTCCCTGCGTGTGGGCGGGACTATCCAGCACTTATGACTATTGACAAGGAACCCCTGGAAGAGAATGTTCAGTAACAACATAATGCTTCAAACTCAAAAAAACACATAAATTCACTATGTATAGTTATCTCAAGTAACTATAAATCTTGCCCCAATTTAACTATAATGTGTACCCTTGCCATGCACTGCTATTTACGGCATATATTACATCTTCTATGACACCGCTGATAATATCACTTTAACAGTCAGTTGCAATTAAATTATTGATGAGAAAACTTTGTATGACCGAGGCGCGAGTTATAGTAACCTTAGAGAACAAGTTATACTTACTTGAGATAACTATAACTGGTGAATTTCTGTGTTTAAAAGGTTACATTGTTACTGAACATTTCACTTAACTATGACGTTACTTTAACTTCTGTTTTTCAGAGAATATATAGACTGTACTTTAGTAGCACTATTGTAGTACTACTAAGTCTACTACAAAATGAAGTTTCTAAATAAGGGCCTAAGAGTCTAGTGGGGCTATTCACAAAGGAAACTTACACTTGTGAATAAGTTACTCTTGCACTGTAAGTTTACTCTTACACTTTTCAGTAACGTTGCTACTTTTAGCTATTATCATTTATGATTGTAAAGTTACTCAAAGGCATAGAGTCACATGTTCCCATCTCCTAAGGAAAGGGGGAAGCCAAATTTATGAGAGTAAATTACTACAGTGAAAAGGGAGCAGTAGTAAGTTTAGCACCACACATGGCCAAACACTGACACTGCAACACCCTTGCATTAAAAATAATGGAGGCAAGGATGTAAAATAGAATCAATGGCGGGGTTCTACTTATGGTAAAGAAGAGTGAAAATTTAACAAGTTTATTAAACTTCAAAAACAAACTGTGAAAACATATTACACCAAATATTTTTGTTTAATTGTATATATGTATTTTAAATGTAGAGCAAAACAAAAAACACTGCAGCACTATTTACATAATTTTGAAATTAATATTTACTTAAATTATATTAAATACAAATATTTTAAAGATTTATTTTAAAAAACACCTAAAGTAAAATGTTTACATTTCTTTATAAAAAAGAATAAACATTTTGTAAAGAATTTGTTACATTTTTTTTTAGAAAACATAAAGGCCCTCATTAAAACCCTGGTTGTAAATGCCACCTACCACCGTGCCGACGACCGCCAACATACCGTGACTACGGGTATTATGACCCACACTGAAAAATCTGCCACTATACAGACACCCACACAAGTCTGCCAGCCCAAAGGTCAGTGATAAACTGGCAGTACCAAAACCCACACTGTTACGTCAACAGAAATACGCCCACAGTATCACGACCCACGAATCACCGCAGCGTTCTTTCAATCGCGGTAAACCATTGGCGGTACATACCGCCGCGCTCAAAATACACACACACTGACAAGACAACACCACATTGGACAATTCAAACTACACACACATGACACACACCACACCCACACACCCAATCCAATATAAAACACACACCCACACTACCTACAACCCCTTACAGCAAAAAAATAGATAGCAAGCAGAGAGAGACAAGCCAGGAGCACCCACTCAATTAGACGCACAATACATCATCACCCATACACCATCCACGCACCTCACAACACCACACACATCACCCCACACATCCTCACACCTACCACTCACACCACATCCATGGCACCCCAAATACACCGCAGGTTTTCAGAGGAGGAGCTAAGGGTCATGGTGGAGGAAATCATCCGGGTAGAGCCACAGCTATTCGGATCACAGGTGCAGCAGACGTCCATTGCAAGGAAGATGGAGCTATGGCGAAGAGTCGTGGAAAGGGTCAACGCCGTGGGACAGCACCCCAGAACAAGGGATGACATCAGGAAGAGGTGGAACGACCTACGGGGGAAGGTGCGCTCCGTGGTTGCAAGACACCAGGTAACCATACAGAGGACTGGTGGTTGACCCCCACCTGCTCCCCCACAACTAACAACATGTGAGGAGCAAGTCTTGGCAATAATGCATCCTGAGGGCCTCGCAGGAGTAGCAGGAGGACTGGACTCTGGTAAATCAAATCTTTACTACTTTATCCCCCACCCTACCTGCATGCCATCACAAACTCCTACCCCTACACTCACCCCATCACTCCACCACTTCACATATACCCCACTATCACAACCCACCCATCCCAAAACCAAGCCCTGCATGTAACACCAATCCATGGACCCCCATCACAGACCTGCATGGACACCCATCACAACAGCATGCCCATTAGAGAGAATCACCTACCCCACAAAATCACCACGCACACACGGCAAAGCTGACAGGGCAATCACAACCATACAGGGAAACACACCCATGCACAAGATGGCACACGCAGATACATAAACACTGCATTTGCATCCCCACAGGACCTCTACTCAACGTCACCGGAGAGGAGGTGCCACCAACATCCAGTCCCCCCTCCAGAGGAGGACGACAGTGATGACAGCAGCTTTGCACGCCTGGATCACAATGACCAACCTGGCCCATCAGGGACCTCTGGACAGTTGGTTACCCTGCCACAGTCCCAAACCACCACAGAGCCTCGCCCCTCAGGAAACACCAGCACCCACCCAGCGGGTCCATGCCACTGTCCCTAGGACACGTCAATCAGCAGTGTGTCCACCATTACAGGGACCCCAGCAAACCCACAAACACAGGACGATCAGGGACCTTGGGTCAGTGTCAGTGAGCACACCGTTCAGGTGACAGAGGCACAGGACAACAGGGAAACTGGGAGGACTGCTGTGCGACAGGGGGAGGACAGGCCCAGGAAACCCACTCTCCACGAGGCCCTCACCAACACCCTGGGAGCATACCACCATTCCCAGGAGACCATGGGCCAGATAATGTACAAGTCGTAGGAGACCCAGCGGCTGTAGGAGGGACAGTACCTGGGGATCAGGGAGGACCTCAAAAACATCTACACCATCCTGGTCACCATTGCAGGGGTGCTGGCTGACATGGGCAAGACCATGAGGGAGGCAGTGGCACACCACGGGCCCCTGACAATAACCACACCGTAGAACAGCCCTCCACCTCCGCCGGCGCTAGTGGACAGGAGGCCCCACCACAGGACCAACAGGCCACCAGCACCCCAACCCCTGCAGAAGGAGAACCACACCGCAAACGGTCCCTGCGATCCAGGCAGAAGCCAGAGAACATTGCCAAGACCCCCGCCAGGAAATAGGACTCTCCTGATTGTCACCCTTCTGTCCCACTCTGTCACCCTGTCCACCTTGAACTGCCATTACTCCCCTTCCTATACCCCATTGGACAATGCACCTGTGATACCAAGAGACTGTACTCTACCCTGGACTTTCCTCCACCATCACCGCAGCCCATTGCACTTCCACCTCTACTTATGAGCACTTAAATAAACACCCTTGAAACAAATACAAATCTGGAGTCTGTTTAATGATTCAAATAGGTATTAGTTCAACATTATCAAAGCATTGCAAGTCATTTGTACAGTTAAATATACTTTGGAATGACCTTTGGTGGGCAGCAGTACACATAGCAGGAGCCAGAGTGGGACACAGATATCTGAAAATAGAGATGCCAAAGGGTACAGTAAGTGGCCATAGACATAGGGAAATCAGGCTGCCATGTAAAATGTCCAACAAAAAAACTGAAAAGTAAAGTGAAGTTACAGTGTCTGTCACTGGAAGTACTGCTGAATTATATTACTTCTGTTGTCCACATACTCTTCCTCTGCCTCCTCTTCCTCACTGTCCACAGGCTCCACCGTTGCAACAAGACCATCCCCAGGCTCATCTTCCTGCAGAAAAGGCATCTGGCGTCTCAAGGCCAAGTTGTGCACCATGCAACAATGATCTGGCACACCTTCTTGGGTGAGTAGTACAGGGATCCACCTGTCAGATGGAGGCACCGGAACCTGGCCTTCAGGAGGCCGAAGGTCCTTTCAATAATCCTCCTCGTACGCCCATGTGCCTCATTGTAACGTTCCTCTGCCCTTGTCCTGGAATTCCTCACTGGGGTCAGTAGCCATGAGATGTTGGGGTAACCAGAGTCATCAGTAAATATCAAGGGATACCGGTTAGCCAGACCCTCACCCTTAGGACCATCCCCACACACATATACCAACAGTCACTGAGTGGGGACCATGGGCTCACCTATTAGCCACACCCGGTGCCTCTGGAGTTGAGCCATCACATATGGGATGCTGCTATTCCTCAAGATAAAGGCGTCATGCACAGAGCCATGATATTTGGCATTCACATGGGAGATGTACTGGTCCGCCAAACACGCCATCTGCACATTCATAGAGTGATAGCTTTTTCTATTCCTGAACACTTAATTTCTCTGGGGGGGGGGACAAAGGCCACATGTGTACCATCAATGGCACCAATGATGTTGGGGATATGTCCCAGGGCATAAAAGTCAGCTTTCACTGTGGCCAAATCCTCCACCTGGGGGAATACGATGTAGCTGTGCATGTGTTTCAGCAGGGCTGACAACACTCTGGTCAACACGTTTGAGAACATTGGCTGAGACATCCTTGATGCCATAGCCACTGTTGTTTGGAAGGAACCACTAGCCAGGAAATGGAGCACTGACAGGACCTGCACTAGAGGGGGGATACCTATGGGCTGGCGGATAGTTGACATCAGGTCTGGCTCCAATTGGGCACACAGTTCTGATGTAATGATAATGTGTCTGTCCTCCATTGTCGCAAGGTCCACCAGGTGTCTCTCCGCTGGAGGATGTTGCCATCTCATATTCAGCCTCAGCGGTTGAAGCCTATGGAAGAAAACGGTGAGCAGAGGTCATATTCACACATCAATTGCACTAATGATGATTTTGTTCCTTTACAGAACCAGTATGTGAATCCGACAGTCAGTGGCTGTGCCAGTGTCTGCTGTGACACAGTTAGGTGCCATGCCTTGTGCCCCCTGAAATGGCGGCTGATTGACCTGTGAGGAGGGATAAGTGGAAATTAGGTAATTCCACTGGCGTTGTGCGCCATCGGGGTAGGCGGTCGAAGACCACTGTGCAACATCGCATTGGTTATCATTGGGCCCTATGGGTTCCAGGAGCCAATGGCGATGTACGCAGGCGGTGAGGGTACGCACCGCCTCAGACGTGACCACCATTTTCTATCTGTTCACTCACTTGCTACCTGACCTTTAACAGGAGAGGACCTACACTGCAAGTGCTGCTGTGACCTGTGTCTGGAAGCGACAATGGCTCATGTGTCTGGGGAAAGGGCCCCTGCGTTCACTGCGGAGGAGTTGGAGAAACTTGCGGATGGGGTCCTACCCCAGTACACGTTACTCTATGGTCCTCCAGACCAACAGGTGAGTACTCTGTGAGCATGATTCGTGGGCCATGAATGGATGGAGTGCTGTGTGTGTAAGTCACATTTCGTGGGGGCGAGAGGGGTCTGGGCAGGGTGCTGCATGTATGGTGCTCAATGTATGTGCGTAAGGGGATAGGAGGGATATGGTGGGCCATGAGTATGATAGTCTGGACGGTATGACTAATCCTTTACTGCTGTCTTTTCCCTGCAAGTCAGCATCCACCACAAAAAGGGTATCTGATGTGCCATCACCAAGGAGGTGCAGACCCTGGGGGTCTTTGACAGGCGGAGCAGCCACTGCCGCAAAAGGTGGGAGGACCTGCGCCGCTGGGCAAAGAAGACGGAGGAGGCCCAGCTGGGGCTGGCCTCCCAACGAGGAAGGGGTGCCCTTAGCACCATGACCCCCCCTGATGTTCCGCATCCTGGCGGTGGCCTATCTGGAGTTGGATGGGCGCTTGAAGGCATCACAGCAGTCACAAGGGGGTGAGTACAGATTCTGAAACCTGACTTTGCTCGCCTTAAGAGTTACCTGGGTGGGGGATGTAGGCTATGGGTGCCCCTAGGCCAGGGCGAATATGGCAGGGTAGGTCCCTTGTTGGGCAGGCACAGAAGCACTCCGACCCCAAGAGTGTTAGTGGGCATCTACTACTGGGCAGGGTCCTGCTGGTTTCAGGTGTGCAGCTAATGGCGGTAGGCATTATACCCCATGGGTTGGTGACTGTCTTAGTAACTGGTAGTGCATGGCCTAGTGCATAGGACTGCTCCCTGTGTGTTGTGTACACCAACGGTAGTGGTGTTGCTGACATTGACCAAGAGTATCCTCTGCCCCCCCCCTTTTTGTTTTGTCACCCTGTCCTTGTATGCATTAGCATCATCTGGTGGAGGAGCAGTGGCACCGGCGACGGAGGGAGCTGCATCCCACATGGGCCTGGAGGTCGAATCCACCGATGGTGAGGGCACCAGTGGGACGGAGGGCGAGGGGAGCACTAAGACAGGGACAGGAGGGGAGATCACAGACTCCTCCTCCAATGGAAGCTCCCTGGCGGTGATGGACACCTCTGTGCCCACCCCAACAACAGGTACAGCCGCCACCCCCGTATCAGCACCGCCTTCCCAGCAGCCCCTCAGCGTGTGTCCCGTGCCTGCTCACCCAGGAGGGTGGGCATCTCCTTCGCCCCAGGCACCTCAGGCCCTTCGCCAGTCAGTCCTGCTGCCCTCAGTAAGGAGGCTATTGACCTCCTGAGATCCCTCACTGTTGGTCAGTCAACCATACTGAATGCCATCCAGGGTGTTGAGAGGCATTTGCAACAAACAAATGCATACCTGGAGGGCATTCACTCTGGCATGGCGGCCCAGCAGAGAGCATTTCAGGCTCTGGCCTCAGCACTGATGGAAGCCCTTGTACCTGTCTCTAGCCTCCAACTTCCTCTACCCAGACCCAATCCCCTCACCCCCAGCCTATCCCAAGCACACCTTCAGACCAGCATTCACCCAAATCAACACACAAAAGTGGCTCAGGCAAACACAAGCACCACGCTTCGTCTCACAGGCACTCACACAAGCACCATCCCCATGCAGACACACCAACATCCACTGCCTCCACTGTGTCCCCCTCCTCCTCCTCGTCTACCTCCCTCCCAGTAGCATCTCCACTCACACCTGCATGCACTACATCCTCATTCACTACCTCCATCACCAGCACGCCCATCACAACACACCCCTCACGGGCAGTCACCACCCCCACATCCATGCACACCAGTGGCGGCTGGTGTTCAAGGGCTAAGGGGCTGCGCCCCTAGCCTTTTCTGGCCTCTCTAGTGAAGCATAAATTTAATTACATGATGAAAGTAAAACATTTTCTGCACAACATTTCCGGAGTGAAAGTTGTGCACTTTGAAAAGCCCGACTGCGCCTGCGTCAGTATGTGGCTAAAAGCTGCACAGTAGGGCTGACAGGGCTTGCCCACGCAAAGCCCTTACATTTTCTCAGAATGCAGTGATGTCCCTGGCTTATCTCCTCCTCCACCAGAAGCCCTGATTGTAAACAGCCTGGAGCGTTTTTTGTTCAGCCCGGGTTTCTGAAAACTTCATGTCACTCCGATATTATTCTCCACCCTTTCCTATTTACTCAAATGGGGGAGGGGGGGGGGGGGGTGATCAGAAGGGTCTATGTACCAGAGGTCACATTTCATTAAAAGACTGTGGCATTGCACAAGAAAATCCCCAGTCTGTGGCAGAGAAATTGAATAAATACAATAAATAACTCCATCCAGGGCTCTCTGGGAGACAGGAGTGTGACCTGAAGACCTCAAGTCATAAATATGCCAAAGACAACCCTGCACACAAGTAAGTTGGAGCTCTATTTTTTTTACAGACAATAATAAAAGAATCTGTTCTCTCAGCTCTCCTCTCCTTTCACTGCCTCTGTAGGTGATTTCCTCTCTCAAAGGCAGTAATGGTTCCAGTAATTTATCATGGCTAGTTATTGTTTTATTTCTTCTGCAGACTAATGACGTGATATGTCATATTACACATGTAATCTGCAGCTCAAATAAACGTGTACCTTTTATCACTGAAACTGCTGTATACTGGATGGGTGAGGCAATGTGTGTTTGTTTGAATGTGTTTGCAGGGCTTGACAGAATGGCTGAGAAAATGTGGGTGTCTGTGTATAAGAGTTGTGTGAATGGCAGTGGATGACAATGTGGATGAGTAAATATGTAGGTGACCAAAGGCAGTGGGTGAGTAGGTGAATGGAAATACGTGGGTAGTGAGGCTCTCTCACAAAGTGCAATTCCGTCTTGTATTTGTGCCCCACCACTGCTTTCAGTCACCAGCCACCACTGATGCACACATCCCCTATGTCCTCTCCCAGTGTGTCTGTGACCCCTCCTCCCAAAGTACACAACCGCAAGCAGCCATCCACCTCACAACATCATTCAGCCCATGCACCTGCACCCAAACTCAGCAGACAGACACCTCCTACAACCACTCCCTCTTACTCCACTCTCAAACCCTCTCCCTCTTCCCACCCCAAGGTGTCTAAGAAGCTTTTCCTGGCAAACATTGACCTCTTCCCCCTCCCCCCTGTCCTTCCCCTCGGGCTAGGGTGTCCAGAACCCAGGCCAGCACCTCAGCCACCAAGTTGACGTCTGCTGTGGTACCTGCAAATCACAGAGGCTCAAAGGGGGCAGCAGTCAGCCCAGCCAGTGTGCCACCAACCCCTGCTAAGGACAAAACCATTCCGCCACCTGCCAAGGTGAAGAGGGGGACAGCATGCAGCAAGGGCAAGGAGCACGCATCACCCAGCAAGGCATCCTAAAAAATTCCAGCTGCCAGAGCCAAGGTCACACCACCATCTGCCAAGGTGAGGAAAGGGCGAAAAGCACCAGGCAAGGCACTTCATCCGTCAGAGGCTGCAGGTGAAGGCTTGGTGGCTACCAGCACAACCGCCATCCCCGCCACCTGCAGCGCGGCCAGCACCGCCAGCAGCCCCGCAGCTATCACCGCCGCTAGCACCACTACTGCCAGCAGCAGCAGCCCTAGTGGTCAGCCGTCCGAGGCTGCAGGAGAAGGGCTGGAGCCTCCCTCCGCCACTGGCAGCACCGCCACCTGCACTGTGGCCAGCCCCGCCAGCTGCAAAGCCACCTGCACCGCCACTAGCACCACTACTGCCAGCAGCAGCAGTCCCAGTGGTCAGCCGTCCGAGGCTGCAGGAGAAGTGCTGGAGCCTCCCTCCACCACTGGCAGCACCGCCACCTGCACCGCGGCCAGCACCGCCAACAGCCCAGCCGCTAGCACCGCCACCTGCACCGCCGCTAGCACCACTACTGCCAGCAGCAGCAGCCCCAGTGGTCAGCTGTCCGAGGCTGCAGGAGAAGGGCTGGAGCCTCCCACCACCTGCACCGGCATTACCACCAGTTTGCAGCCTTAGCCGCCGCAGGATGGAGTCTAGTCCTACCTCCATGGACTATCATGCAACCTCTTCCCTGCAATTCTCCTGCCTCAGACACCCAGGTGAGCTGCCACACCCCAAGTGTTGCATCACTGGGCACAAGGCCCCCTCCAGAACCAGTGGAGATATGCAGACACTCATCCTATCCTTGGCAGGATGAAGCAGACTGGGCACCAGTCCCCCTCCAGAACCAGTGGAGAAAGGCATCCACTCACCCTATCCTTGGCAGGATGAAGCAGACTGGGCACAAGTCCCCCTCCAAAACCAGTGGAAGAAGCCATCCACTTGTATAACTGTGGCTTTGCACTCCCCAGGACCAAACAGTGGGCAAACCACCCACTTGAGAGACTTGTGAGACTGTGGCTTTGCACTCCCCAGGAACAAGCAGTGGGCATGGAGCCCCCTCGAGGAGCAATGGTGTTATTCCATCTTCCGGCTGAGGTGCCCCCACCTTTCCCATCCCCCGGAGGTGCCTGCGTGTTTTCGACCTGATGCCCCTGCAGTGTTCTCTGCGTATTGAGGCAGGAGTCAAGTGTGGGCTTGGCCCATGATTTTTGGCCCAGTGGCCCACGGATATTTTGAATGGACAATGTACCGTCTTATGTACATATTGTATATTTTTGTATGTACCGTTTTTCTATTTATTACGTATATCTGCCTATTTTAAAAATATCACTGTTTAGCTCAATTATTTTTGCCCTTGCGTACTTCCAGGGGGTTACAGGATGTAAATGTAATGTTGATGCATGTGTTTGTGTGTATGGTGTTGGGGGTGTTGCGTGTTGCGTGTGTGTGTCACTCTCTTTTTCCTCCCCCCTCCCCTGTGTGCTAGGTGCAGTACTCATTGTGGTCATCGCCGCCACCTTTCGGATTCCTGGTAGATGAGGAGGTAGACCAGCATGGGCAGGACGTGCAGCTTGGGCTCCATGGTGTCCTGGTTCTTCGTTGGGTGTCGAGAGGTGAGTGGTTTCCCTTCCAAGTCTTGTTTCCGCCGTGCTTTTGATGGCGTTGCTACCGCCCCGGAAAAGCTGGCGGATTGTGATGGGGTGGGCGGTACATTGTCTTCCGCCTGTCTGTTGGCGTTTACCGCCGCAGTGTTTGCTGCTGCTGCCGTGGCGGTGGGAGTGTTAAAGTGGCTGGCTGTGTTGGCGGTTTCTGCCGTGGTCGTTTCTGTTACCGCCGGCCTGTTGGCGGTCTTACCAACGCTTTAACACCGACCGCCAGGGTTGTAATGAGGGCCAAAATGACATTTATGTTTATATTAAGAACAGTATTAAAATATATTACCATAAAAATATTTATTTTTTATTTTTTAAGATTGAATTAAATGTGTTTATATTGTAAAAGGTCAAAATAAATGAATTTATTTTAGCATTATTTACTGTGGGGTTCTATTTTAAGTCCCTGTGTTCATTATTTTCTATGAGAGAGTGTTAAAGTGCCAAAGGTTGACCATTGGAAGCAACTTCAATTAACTGTAGGAGAAAGATGCCACTGAAAGCTACGGGTGAGTAATGAGGGGATGGGATAATTCAGTGGGAGTGTATGAGATCAGTGATGGAGAATCAGTCAAGTTCAGTGATGGAGGATCATTTCAGTTTATTAGGTCAGTGATGTGGGAATTGGGGGTGGCGTGGACATTTATGTACAGGACACTAAAAATGGGGAATAATTGTAACTCCACTGAAGTGTATGACATTGATGATGGAAATGAGGGACAATCCGCTGCAGTGCACCAGGTCAATGATGGAAGTGAGAGACACTCTACTGCGGGCCCTCAAATAATTAATGGGAACGAGGGACACTCCACTGAGACAGTCCATTGCATAGGGTCAATGACAGGAATGATAGATATTCCACTGATGGGAATGAGGGACACTCCACTGGGGCAGTCCAGTGCAGTGCATAAGGGTCTGTAATGGAAACGAAAGAAAGTAGTTAGATTCAAATCAGCATTAATAATGTGTAAACATAGAGCCAATTACAAGAGATCATATCATAGTAAACAAAAGGACCGACATGCAGTCTGCCCACCTGAGAAGAGCCAAGGGCCAAAACGAAAATCAACAGAAAGTCTAATGTGGTTACTACTTGGTCTGAAAGGCAAAGAAAATCTCAATATAAATGTGGATACAAGCCTGACATAGCAACGGGATTGCTCAGTTGCAAGGAACAGGAAACCCTAATTGTACAAATCAAATAAAGAGACTATCCTAGAGTCTGCTTTCATGAAAGTGATGTTTGGCACACATCCCAGAAAGGGCACATTTTATAGTTTCAGAGAAGTAAAAAATAGTGCCCTCGACATGGTGTGAAGTGGTATCACGAGGCAATATACATAACAAACCAATCAGCACTGTAGAATGTAAGCTAAATAAAACAGCTACTATAGAAAACGCCTCATGATGAATAAATGTTAAATACCCTTTATCCTACAAAGAAAGCAAATGACTGCCCTATCAAAGCAAACCAAACAATAGGCCAATTCAAGTTGTGGCTGGGCCAGCACCAAGGTTTGAATATTGGAACATAGGAAAATATTTCGACATGCCTTCCTCTCAAGGCATACAAGTAAATATATTTTATCCAGCGCACGACAACAACACTGAAAATGAATCCTATGTCATCTATTTTATGTCAAGGAAAAGGCACACAAGGGAATCATGCTTGTGGGAAGAGACTGGTTTCTGCAATGTTAAAGACACATTTTCCTCAACAACTTTTAAATTGATATCAGTGCATTCGGACCGGGACGCGGTAAATTAAATTTGCGGCCTAGTTATGCTAACTTCAACACATGTAAATAAATATTATTTTCTAATTAATAAAATGTTTCATCCGTGGTAATGAGGGAGACACAGCGAAGTTTAGAAGGTAATAGGTGAATGAGACAACAAAGGATACTATGAGACAATTGATAGGAGAGAGGGGGACTTGAGTGACCTGAATGAAGTCAATGAAGAGATTGAGCGAAACTGTAGCTTAAGTGTAAGAGGTCACTGAGGGGAATGAGGGAGACGCCACCGAAATAAATGCATGAGGTCAGTTGAAACAAAAGGGGGTGGATGCGTTTGTCATTTAGGCCCTCCAGAGCAGAGTGAAAGCTAGCAAGTGAAGCAGTCTTACCACCAGCACCACAGGGAACCAGGAGCAGAGCCCGTGCAGGTCCAACCTCTGCAGCCTGTGCCCCCGCCTACAAAACCCTCAGAAACATCACTAAAGCAACCTGGCAAACCTCGCCTGCCACAGGCCTTCATTTTAGTTTTAGTTCACTGCTGTAATGTGTTTTCCATTTCATGCTATAAAAAATGCACGCCTGCGGCTCTGCAGAAAACACTCTTTCAGGTGACGGGGTCTGAGGCCCCTCCAGGGCGAGGGGGAAACCACGGGACAAACGCGGCTGTATTTCTATCCGATGCGACCGTGCTCGGCCGTAGGGATCCCTCGGGTCCGTGAGTGCTGCGTGAGACTGCACGCCCAGGCGGACGTAAGGAGGGAGCTGGCAATGACCAGCTGTTTATGTATATCTTTCAAAAGTACTTCATGTGCATAACGACCGGTAAACATCCAGGGCAAATTTTAAACTCACCCAGATGACCCAAAATCCCTAATGAGCGACCGCTCTCCTCCTGACAGCAAGCGCCAAGAGGCTCCTTTGGAGCGCACGCCGCACTCTTTAAATGTCCAACAACAATCACGATGATAATAATAATCATACAACGAAAAAGAGTCTTGAGCGTTGATGAACACGTGTGAATAGGGAGTTTAGTTTTGCGCCTGTGGAGACCCAGAGGCAGAAACATAAAACTTTTCAACTTTCTACCGAGAAGGCACTGGCGTCGGAAGCCCCCGAAGGCCGGTAGCAGGATGTTGTCTCTACTCTGGTTTCACGGCGGGAGCATCCAGCTCGTGTGACAGGATCATCTAGTCATCCTATACAAATCAAGCAAATACATGAATGCAGCAAAGCAGGGGAAGAAACAGAAAGAAGGCGGAGGTGCCCTGAGAGGGACTTAAGCCATAGCTAGGAGGAAGGGAGGGCGTGTCTGATCATACTCCATAGGAGGTAAGCCACAGGAGGAAGGGAGGTTGTGTCTGAGCACACTCCGACAGGAGGTAAGTCATAGCTAGGAGGAAGGGAGGAAGTGTCTGAGCATACTCCGACAGGAGGTAAGTCACAGGAGGAAGGGAGGGTATGCCTGAGTATACTCCGACAGGAGGTAAGTCACAGGAGGAAGGGAGGGTGTGTCTGAGTACACTCCGACAGGAGGTAAGTCACAGCTAGGAGGAAGGGAGGGTGTGTCTGATCATTCTCCACAGGAGGTAAGCCACAGGAGGAAGGGAGGGTGTGTCCGATCATACTCCGACAGGAGGTAAGTCATAGCTAGGAGGAAGGCAGGAAGTGTCTGAGCATACTCCCGACAGGAGGTAAGCCATAGCTAGGAGGAAGGGAGGGCGTGTCTGATCATACTCCATAGGAGGTAAGCCACAGGAGGAAGGGAGGAAGTGTCTGAGCACACTCCGACACGAGGTAAGTCATAGCTGGGAGGAGGAAGTGTCTGAGCATACTCCGACAGGAGGTAAGTCACAGGAGGAAGGGAGGGTATGCCTGAGTATACTCCGACAGGAGGTAAGTCACAGGAGGAAGGGAGGGTGTGTCTGAGTATACTCCGACAGGAGGTAAGTCACAGCTAGGAGGAAGGGAGGGTGTGTCTGATCATTCTCCACAGGAGGTAAGCCACAGGAGGAAGGGAGGGTGTGTCCGATCATACTCCGACAGGAGGTAAGTCATAGCTAGGAGGAAGGGAGGAAGTGTCTGAGCATACTCCCGACAGGAGGTAAGTCATAGCTAGGAGGAAGTGAGGAAGTGTCTGAGCACACTCCGACACGAGGTAAGTCATAGCTAGGAGGAAGGGAGGGTGTGTCTGAGCATACTCCAACAGGAGGTAAATCATAGCTAGGATGAAGGGAAGAAGTGTCTGAGCCTACTCCAACAGGAGGTAAGTCATAGCTAGGAGGAAGGGAGGAAGTGTCTGAGCATACTCCGACAGGAGGTAAGTCACAGGAGGAAGGGAGGGTATGTCTGAGTATACTCCGACAGGAGGTAAGTCACAGCTAGGAGGAAGGGAGGGTGTGTCTGATCATACTCCACAGGAGGTAAGCCACAGGAGGAAGGGAGGAAGTGTCTGAGCATACTCCGACAGGAGGTAAGTCACAGGAGGAAGGGAGGGTGTCTCTGAGTATACTCCGACAGGAGGTAAGTCACAGCTAGGAGGAAGGGAGGGTGTGTCTGAGCATACTCCGACAGGAGGTAAGTTACAGGAGGAAGGGAGGGTATGTCTGAGTATACTCCGACAGGAGGTAAGTCACAGCTAGGAGGAAGGAAGGGTGTGTCTGAGCATACTCCGACAGGAGGTAAGTCACAGGAGGAAAGTCATAGGAGGAAGGGAGGGTGTGTCTGAGCATACTCCGACAGGAGGTAAGTCACAGGAGGAAGGGAGGGTGTGTCTGAGTATACTCCGACAGGAGGTAAGTCACAGCTAGGAGGAAGGGAGGGTGTGTCTGAGCATACTCTGACAGGAGGTAAGTCACATGAGGAAGGGAGGGTGTGTCCAAGAATACTCCGACAGGAGGTAATACACAGAGGAAGGGAGGGTGTGTCTGAGCATACTCCGACAGGAGGTAAGTCATAGCTAGGAGGAAGGGAGGGTGTGTCTGAGCATACTCCGACAGGAGGTAAGTCACAGGAGGAAGGGAGAGTGTGTCTGAGCATACTCCGACAGGAGGTAAATCACAGAGGAAGGGAGGGTGTGTCTGAGCATACTCCGACAGGAGGTAAGTCACAAGAGGAAGGGAGGGTGTGTCTGAGTATACTCCGACAGGAGGTAAGTCATAGCTAGGAGGAAGGGAGGGTGTGTCTGAACACACTCCGACAGGAGGTAAGTCACATGAGGAAGGGAGGGTGTGTCTGAGCATACTCTGACAGGAGGTAAATCACAGAGGAAGGGAGGGTGTCTCTGAGCATACTCCGACAGGAGGTAAGTCATAGCTAGGAGGAAGGGAGGGTGTGTCTGAGCATACTTCGACAGGAGGTAAGTCACAGGAGGAAGGGAGGGTGTGTCTGAGCATACTCCGACAGGAGGTAAATCACAGAGGAAGGGAGGGTGTGTCTGAGCATACTCCGACAGGAGGTAAGTCACAGGAGGAAGGGAGGGTGTGTCTGAGTATACTCCGACAGGAGGTAAGTCATAGCTAGGAGGAAGGGAGGGTGTGTCTGAACACACTCCGACAGGAGGTAAGTCACAGGAGGAAAGGAGGGTGTGTCTGAGTATACTCCGACAGGAGGTAAGTCACAGGAGGAAGGGAGGGTGTGTCTGAGTATACTCCGACAGGAGGTAAGTCACAGCTAGGAGGAAGGGAGGGTGTGTCTGAGCAGACTCCGACAGGAGGTAAGTCACAGCTAGGAGGAAGGGAGGGTGTGTCTGAGCATACTCCGACAGGAGGTAAGTCATAGCCAGGAGGAAGGGAGGGTGCATCTGAGCATACTCCGACAGGAGTAAGTCATAGCTCAGAGGAAGGGATGGTGTGTCTGAGAACACTCCGACAGGAGGTAAGTCACAGGAGGAAGGGAGGGTGTGTCTGAGCATACGCCGACATGAGGTAAGTCATAGCTAGGAGGAAGGGAGGGTGTATCTGAGAATACTCCGACAGGAGGGAAGCCATAGCTAGGAGGAAGTGAGGGTGTGTGAGCGTGGTCCAACAGGAGGTAAGTCATTGTTAGGAGGAAGGGAGGATGTGTCTGAGCATACTCCGACAGAATGTAAGTCATAGCTAGGAGGAAAGGAGGGTGTGTCTGAGCATACTCCGATAGGAGGTAAGTCATAGCCAGGAGGAAGGGAGGGTGTATCTGAGCATACTCCGACAGGAGGTAAGTCACAGCTATGAGGGAGGGAGGATGTGTCTGCGCATACTCCGACAGGAGGTAAGTCATTGCTAGGAGGAAGGTAGGGTATGGCTGAGGTAAGTCATTGCTAAGAGGAAGGGTGTCTCTGAGCGTACTCTGACAGGAGGTAAGTCACAGCTAGGAGGAAGGGAGGGTGTGTCTGAGTATACTCCGACAGGAGGTAAGTCATAGCCAGGAAGAAGGGAGGGTGTGTCTGAGCATACTCCGACAGGAGGTAAGTCATAGCTAGGAGGGAAGGAGGGTGTGTCTGAGCGTACTCCGACAGTAGATAAGTCATAGCTAGGAGGAAGGTAGGGTATGGCTAAGGTAAGTCATTGCTAAGAGGAAGGGTGTCTCTGAGCGTACTCTGACAGGAGGTACGTCACAGCTAGGATGAAGGAAGGGTGTGTTTGCGTATACTCCGACAGGAGGTAAGCAATTGCTAAGAGGAAGAGAGAAAGTGTCTGAGCATACTCTGACAGGAGGTAAGTCATAGCCAGGAGGAACGGAGGTTGTGTCTGAGCACACTCTGACAGGAGGTAAGTCATAGCTAGGAGGAAGAGAGGACGTGTCTGAGCATACTCCAACAGGAGGTAAGTCATAGCTAGGAGGAAAGTAGAGTGTGTCTGAGCATACTCCGACAGGAGGTAAGTCATAGCTAGGAGGAGGGAGGATGTGTCTGAGGTAAGTCATAGCCCGGAGGAAGGGAGCTTGTGTCTGAGCACACTCTAACAGGAGGTAAGTCATAGCTAGGAGGAAGAGAGGATGTGTCTGAGCATACTCCGACAGGAGGTAAGTCATAGCTAGGAGGAAAGGAGGGTGTGTCTGAGCATACTCCGACAGGAGGTAAGTCATAGCTAGGAGGAGGGGAGGATGTTTCTGAGGTAAGTCACAGCTAGGAGGAAGGGAGGGTGTGTCTGAGTATACTCCAACAGGAGGTAAATCACAGAGGAAGGGAGGGTGTGTCTGAGCATACTCCGACAGGAGGTAAGTCACAGGAGGAAGGGAGGGTGTGTCTGAGCATACTCCGACAGGAGGTAAGTCACAGGAGGAAGGGAGGGTGTGTCTGAGCATACTCCGACAGGAGGTAAATCACAGAGGAAAGGAGGGTGTGTCTGAGCATACTCCGACAGGAGGTAAGTCATAGGAGGAAGGGAGGGTGTGTCTGAGCATACTCCGACAGGAGGTAAATCACAGAGGAAGGGAGGGTGTGTCTGAGCATACTCCGACAGGAGGTAAGTCATAGCTAGGAGGAGGGGAGGATGTGTCTGAGTATACTCCGACGGGAGGTAAGCAATTGCTAAGAGGAAGAGGGTAAGTGTCTGAGCATACTCCGACAGGAGGTAAGTCATAGCCAGGAGGAAGGGAGGGTGTATCTGAGCATACTCCGACAGGAGGTAAGTCACAGCTAGCAGGGAGGGGGATGTGTCTGCGCATACTCCGACAGGAGGTAAGTCATTGCTAGGAGGAAGGTAGGGTATGGCTGAGGTAAGTCATTGCTAAGAGGAAGGGTGTCTCTGACCGTATTCTGACAGGAGGTAAGTCACAGCTAGGAGGAAGGGAGGGTGTGTCTGAGTATACTCCGACAGGAGGTAAGTCATAGCCAGGAAAAAGGGAGGGTGTGTCTGAGCATACTCCGACAGGAGGTAAGTCATAGCTAGGAGGGAAGGAGGGTGTGTCTGAGCGTACTCCGACAGGAGATAAGTCATACCTAGGAGGAGGGAAGGATGTGTCTGAGGTAAGTCATTGCTAGGAGGAAGGGAGGGTGTCTCTGAGCGTACTCTGACAGGAGGTACGTCACAGCTAGGATGAAGGAAGGGTGTGTTTGCGTATACTCCGACAGGAGGTAAGCAATTGCTAAGAGGAAGAGAGAAAGTGTCTGAGCATACTCTGACAGGAGGTAAGTCATAGCCAGGAGGAACGGAGGTTGTGTCTGAGCACACTCTGATAGGAGGTAAGTCATAGCTAGGAGGAAGAGAGGATGTGTATGAGCATACTCCAACAGGAGGTAAGTCATAGCTAGGAGGAAAGTAGAGTGTGTCTGAGCATACTCCGACAGGAGGTAAGTCATAGCTAGGAGGAGGGAGGATGTGTCTGAGGTAAGTCATAGCCCGGAGGAAGGGAGGTTGTGTCTGAGCACACTCTAACAGGAGGTAAGTCATAGCTAGGAGGAAGAGAGGATGTGTCTGAGCATACTCCGACAGGAGGTAAGTCATAGCTAGGAGGAGGGGAGGATGTGTCTGAGGTAAGTCACAGCTAGGAGGAAGGGAGGGTGTGTCTGAGTATACTCCGACAGGAGGTAAATCACAGAGGAAGGGAGGGTGTGTCTGAGGATACTCCGACAGGAGGTAAGTCATAGCTAGGAGGAAGGGAGGGTGTGTCTGAGCATACTCCGACAGGAGGTAAGTCACAGGAGGAAGGGAGGGTGTGTCTGAGCATACTCCGACAGGAGGTAAATCACAGAGAAAAGGAGGGTGTGTCTGAGCATACTCCGACAGGAGGTAAGTCATAGGAGGAAGGGAGGGTGTGTCTGAGCATACTCCGACAGGAGGTAAATCACAGAGGAAGGGAGGGTGTGTCTGAGCATACTCCGACAGGAGGTAAGTCATAGCTAGGAGGAGGGGAGGATGTGTCTGAGGTAAGTCACAGCTAGGAGGAAGGGAGGGTGTGTCTGAGTATACTCCGACAGGAGGTAAGCAATTGCTAAGAGGAAGAGGGGAAGTGTCTGAGCATACTCCGACAGGAGGTAAGTCATAGCCAGGAGGAAGGGAGGGTGTATCTGAGCATACTCCGACAGGAGGTAAGTCACAGCTAGCAGGGAGGGGGATGTGTCTGCGCATACTCCGACAGGAGGTAAGTCATTGCTAGGAGGAAGGTAGGGTATGGCTGAGGTAAGTCATTTCTAAGAGGAAGGGTGTCTCTGACGTACTCTGACAGGAGGTAAGTCACAGCTAGGAGGAAGGGAGGGTGTGTCTGAGTATACTCCGACAGGAGGTAAGTCATAGCCAGGAAAAAGGGAGGGTGTGTCTGAGCATACTCCGACAGGAGGTAAGTCATAGCTAGGAGAAGGGGAAGGTGTGTCTGAGCATACTCCGACAAGCGGTAAGTCATTGCTGGGAGGAAGAGAGGAAGAGTATGAGCATACTCCGACAGAAGGCTAGCCATAGCTAGAAGGAAGGGAGGGTGTGTGAGCGTGTTCCGATAGGAGGTAAGTTATTGTTAGGAGTAAGGCAGGGTGTGTCCGATCATACCCCGACAGGAGGTAAGTCATAGCTCGGAGGAAGGGAGGGTGTGTCTGATCATACTCCGACAGGAGGTAAGTCATAACTCAGAGGAAGGGAGGGTGTGTCTGAGCCTACTCCAACAGGAGGTAAGTCATAGCTAGGAGGAAGGGAGGGTGTGTCTGAGCATACTCCGGAATGAGGTAAGACATGGCTAGGAGGAAGGGAGGGTGTGTCTGAGCACACTCCTACAGGAGTGCTAGGAGGAAGTGAGGGTGTGTCTGATCATAATCCGATAAGAGGTAAGTCACAGGAGGAAGGGAGGGTGTGTCTGAGCATACTCCAACAGGAGGTAAGCCATAGCTAGGAGGAAGTGAGGGTGTGTCTGATCATACTCCGACAAGAGGTAAGTTACAGGAGGAAGGGAGGGTGTGTCTGAGCATACTCCGACAGGAGGTAAGCCATTGCTAGGAGGAAGGGAGGATGTGTCTGAGCATACTCCAACAAGAGGTAAGTCAAAGCTAGGAGGAAGGGAGGGTGTATCTGAGCATACTCCGACAGGAGGCAAGTCACAGCTAGGAGGAAGACAGGGTGTGTTTGAGTATTCTCCGACAAGAGGTAAGTCATTGCTAGGAGGAGGAGAAGAAGTGTCTGAGCGTACTGCGACAGGAGGTAAATCATAGCTAAGAGAGGACGATGTTTCTGGGCATACTCTGATAGGAGGTAAGTCATAGCTAGGAGGAAGGGAAGATGTGTCTGAGCATACTCCGACACAAAGTAAGTCATGGCTAGGAGGAAGGGAGGGTGTGTCTGAGCATACTCCAAAACGAGGTAAGTCATAGCTAGGAGGAACGAAGGTTGTGTCTGAGCACACTCCGACAGGAGGTAAGTCATAGCTAGGAGGAAGGGAGGTTGTGTCTGAGCACACTCCGACACGAGCTAAGTCATAGCTAGGAGGAAGGGAGGGTGTGTCTGAGTATACTTCGACAGGAGGTAAGCAATTGCTAAGAGGAAGAGAGGAAGTGTCTGAGCATACTCCGACAGGAGGTAAGTCATAGCCAGGAGGAAGGGAGGTTGTGTCTGAGCATACTCTGACAGGATGTAAGTCATAGCTAGGAGGAGGGGAGGGTGTGTCTGAGCATACTCCGACACAAAGTAAGTCATGGCTAGGAGGAAGGGAGGGTGTGTCTGAGCATACTCCAAAACGAGGTAAGTCATAGCTAGGAGGAACGAAGGTTGTGTCTGAGCACACTCCGACAGGAGGTAAGTCATAGCTAGGAGGAAGGGAGGTTGTGTCTGAGCACACTCCGACACGAGGTAAGTCATAGCTAGGAGGAAGGGAGGGTGTGTCTGAGTATACTCCGACAGGAGGTAAGTCACAGGAGGAAGGGAGGGTGTGTCTGAGTATACTCCGACAGGAGGTAAGTCACAGCTAGGAGGAAGGGATGGTGTGTCTGAGCAGACTCCGACAGGAGGTAAGTCACAGCTAGGAGGAAGGGAGGGTGTGTCTGAGCATACTCCGACAGGAGGTAAGTCATAGCCAGGAGGAAGGGAGGGTGCATCTGAGCATACTCCGACAGGAGTAAGTCATAGCTCAGAGGAAGGGATGGTGTGTCTGAGAACACTCCGACAGGAGGTAAGTCACAGGAGGAAGGGAGGGTGTGTCTGAGCATACGCCGACATGAGGTAAGTCATAGCTAGGAGGAAGGGAGGGTGTATCTGAGAATACTCCGACAGGAGGGAAGCCATAGCTAGGAGGAAGTGAGGGTGTGTGAGCGTGGTCCAACAGGAGGTAAGTCATTGTTAGGAGGAAGGGAGGATGTGTCTGAGCATACTCCGACAGAATGTAAGTCATAGCTAGGAGGAAAGGAGGGTGTGTCTGAGCATACTCCGACAGGAGGTAAGTCATAGCCAGGAGGAAGGGAGGGTGTATCTGAGCATACTCCGACAGGAGGTAAGTCACAGCTATGAGGGAGGGAGGATGTGTCTGCGCATACTCCGACAGGAGGTAAGTCATTGCTAGGAGGAAGGTAGGGTATGGCTGAGGTAAGTCATTGCTAAGAGGAAGGGTGTCTCTGAGCGAACTCTGACAGGAGGTAAGTCACAGCTAGGAGGAAGGGAGGGTGTGTCTGAGTATACTCCGACAGGAGGTAAGTCATAGCCAGGAAGAAGGGAGGGTGTGTCTGAGCATACTCCGACAGGAGGTAAGTCATAGCTAGGAGGGAAGGAGGGTGTGTCTGAGCGTACTCCGACAGTAGATAAGTCATAGCTAGGAGGAAGGTAGGGTATGGCTAAGGTAAGTCATTGCTAAGAGGAAGGGTGTCTCTGAGCGTACTCTGACAGGAGGTACGTCACAGCTAGGATGAAGGAAGGGTGTGTTTGCGTATACTCCGACAGGAGGTAAGCAATTGCTAAGAGGAAGAGAGAAAGTGTCTGAGCATACTCTGACAGGAGGTAAGTCATAGCCAGGAGGAACGGAGGTTGTGTCTGAGCACACTCTGACAGGAGGTAAGTCATAGCTAGGAGGAAGAGAGGACGTGTCTGAGCATACTCCAACAGGAGGTAAGTCATAGCTAGGAGGAAAGTAGAGTGTGTCTGAGCATACTCCGACAGGAGGTAAGTCATAGCTAGGAGGAGGGAGGATGTGTCTGAGGTAAGTCATAGCCCGGAGGAAGGGAGCTTGTGTCTGAGCACACTCTAACAGGAGGTAAGTCATAGCTAGGAGGAAGAGAGGATGTGTCTGAGCATACTCCAACAGGAGGTAAGTCATAGCTAGGAGGAAAGGAGAGTGTGTCTGAGCATACTACGACAGGAGGTAAGTCATAGCTAGGAGGAGGGGAGGATGTTTCTGAGGTAAGTCACAACTAGGAGGAAGGGAGGGTGTGTCTGAGTATACTCCAACAGGAGGTAAATCACAGAGGAAGGGAGGGTGTGTCTGAGCATACTCCGACAGGAGGTAAATCACAGAGGAAAGGAGGGTGTGTCTGAGCATACTCCGACAGGAGGTAAGTCACAGGAGGAAGGGAGGGTGTGTCTCAGCATACTCCGACAGGAGGTAAATCACAGAGGAAAGGAGGGTGTGTCTGAGCATACTCCGACAGGAGGTAAGTCATAGGAGGAAGGGAGGGTGTGTCTGAGCATACTCCGACAGGAGGTAAATCACAGAGGAAGGGAGGGTGTGTCTGAGCATACTCCGACAGGAGGTAAGTCATAGCTAGGAGGAGGGGAGGATGTGTCTGAGGTAAGTCACAGCTAGGAGGAAGGGAGGGTGTGTCTGAGTATACTCCGACAGGAGGTAAGCAATTGCTAAGAGGAAGAGGGGAAGTGTCTGAGCATACTCCGACAGGAGGTAAGTCATAGCCAGGAGGAAGGGAGGGTGTATCTGAGCATACTCCGACAGGAGGTAAGTCACAGCTAGGAGGGAGGGGGATGTGTCTGCGCATACTCCGACAGGAGGTAAGTCATTGCTAGGAGGAAGGTAGGGTATGGCTGAGGTAAGTCATTGCTAAGAGGAAGGGTGTCTCTGACCGTACTCTGACAGGAGGTAAGTCACAGCTAGGAGGAAGGGAGGGTGTGTCTGAGTATACTCCGACAGGAGGTAAGTCATAGCCAGGAAAAAGGGAGGGTGTGTCTGAGCATACTCCGACAGGAGGTAAGTCATAGCTAGGAGGGAAGGAGGGTGTGTCTGAGCGTACTCCGACAGGAGATAAGTCATAGCTAGGAGGAGGGAAGGATGTGTCTGAGGTAAGTCATTGCTAGGAGGAAGGGAGGGTGTCTCTGAGCGTACTCTGACAGGAGGTACGTCACAGCTAGGATGAAGGAAGGGTGTGTTTGCGTATACTCCGACAGGAGGTAAGCAATTGCTAAGAGGAAGAGAGAAAGTGTCTGAGCATACTCTGACAGGAGGTAAGTCATAGCCAGGAGGAACGGAGGTTGTGTCTGAGCACACTCTGATAGGAGGTAAGTCATAGCTAGGAGGAAGAGAGGATGTGTATGAGCATACTCCAACAGGAGGTAAGTCATAGCTAGGAGGAAAGTAGAGTGTGTCTGAGCATACTCCGACAGGAGGTAAGTCATAGCTAGGAGGAGGGAGGATGTGTCTGAGGTAAGTCATAGCCCGGAGGAAGGGAGGTTGTGTCTGAGCACACTCTAACAGGAGGTAAGTCATAGCTAGGAGGAAGAGAGGATGTGTCTGAGCATACTCCGACAGGAGGTAAGTCATAGCTAGGAGGAAAGGAGGGTGTGTCTGAGCATACTCCGACAGGAGGTAAGTCATAGCTAGGAGGAGGGGAGGATGTGTCTGAGGTAAGTCACAGCTAGGAGGAAGGGAGGGTGTGTCTGAGTATACTCCGACAGGAGGTAAATCACAGAGGAAGGGAGGGTGTGTCTGAGGATACTCCGACAGGAGGTAAGTCATAGCTAGGAGGAAGGGAGGGTGTGTCTGAGCATACTCCGACAGGAGGTAAGTCACAGGAGGAAGGGAGGGTGTGTCTGAGCATACTCCGACAGGAGGTAAATCACAGAGAAAAGGAGGGTGTGTCTGAGCATACTCCGACAGGAGGTAAGTCATAGGAGGAAGGGAGGGTGTGTCTGAGCATACTCCGACAGGAGGTAAATCACAGAGGAAGGGAGGGTGTGTCTGAGCATACTCCGACAGGAGGTAAGTCATAGCTAGGAGGAGGGGAAGATGTGTCTGAGGTAAGTCACAGCTAGGAGGAAGGGAGGGTGTGTCTGAGTATACTCCGACAGGAGGTAAGCAATTGCTAAGAGGAAGAGGGGAAGTGTCTGAGCATACTCCGACAGGAGGTAAGTCATAGCCAGGAGGAAGGGAGGTTGTGTCTGAGCACACTCTGACAGGAGGTAAGTCATAGCTAGGAGGAAGGGAGGGTGTGTCTGAGTATACTCCTACAGGAGGTAAGTCATAGCGAGGAGGAAGAGAGGATGTGTCTGAGCAAACTCCGACAGGAGTAAGTCATAGCTAGGAGGAAAGGAGGGTGTGTCTGAGTATATACCGACAGGAGGTAAGCAGTTGCTAAGAGGAAGAGAGGAAGAGTCTGAGCATACTCCGACAGGAGGTAAGTCATAGCCAGGAGGAAGGGAGGTTGTGTCTGAGCATACTCTGGCAGGATGTAAGTCATAGCTAGGAGGAGGGGAAGGTGTGTCTGAGCATACTCCGACAAGCGGTAAGTCATTGCTGGGAGGAAGAGAGGAAGAGTATGAGCATACTCCGACAGAAGGTTAGCCATAGCTAGAAGGAAGGGAGGGTGTGTGAGCGTGTTCCGATAGGAGGTAAGTTATTGTTAGGAGTAAGGCAGGGTGTGTCCGATCATACCCCGACAGGAGGTAAGTCATAGCTCGGAGGAAGGGAGGGTGTGTCTGATCATACTCCGACAGGAGGTAAGTCATAACTCAGAGGAAGGGAGGGTGTGTCTGAGCCTACTCCAACAGGAGGTAAGTCATAGCTAGGAGGAAGGGAGGGTGTGTCTGAGCATACTCCGGAATGAGGTAAGACATGGCTAGGAGGAAGGGAGGGTGTGTCTGAGCACACTCCTACAGGAGTGCTAGGAGGAAGTGAGGGTGTGTCTGATCATAATCCGATAAGAGGTAAGTCACAGGAGGAAGGGAGGGTGTGTCTGAGCATACTCCAACAGGAGGTAAGCCATAGCTAGGAGGAAGTGAGGGTGTGTCTGATCATACTCCGACAAGAGGTAAGTTACAGGAGGAAGGGAGGGTGTGTCTGAGCATACTCCGACAGGAGGTAAGCCATTGCTAGGAGGAAGGGAGGATGTGTCTGAGCATACTCCAACAAGAGGTAAGTCAAAGCTAGGAGGAAGGGAGGGTGTATCTGAGCATACTCCGACAGGAGGCAAGTCACAGCTAGGAGGAAGACAGGGTGTGTTTGAGTATTCTCCGACAAGAGGTAAGTCATTGCTAGGAGGAGAAGAAGAAGTGTCTGAGCGTACTGCGACAGGAGGTAAATCATAGCTAAGAGAGGACGATGTTTCTGGGCATACTCTGATAGGAGGTAAGTCATAGCTAGGAGGAAGGGAAGATGTGTCTGAGCATACTCCGACACAAAGTAAGTCATGGCTAGGAGGAAGGGAGGGTGTGTCTGAGCATACTCCAAAACGAGGTAAGTCATAGCTAGGAGGAACGAAGGTTGTGTCTGAGCACACTCCGACAGGAGGTAAGTCATAGCTAGGAGGAAGGGAGGTTGTGTCTGAGCACACTCCGACACGAGCTAAGTCATAGCTAGGAGGAAGGGAGGGTGTGTCTGAGTATACTCCGACAGGAGGTAAGCAATTGCTAAGAGGAAGAGAGGAAGTGTCTGAGCATACTCCGACAGGAGGTAAGTCATAGCCAGGAGGAAGGGAGGTTGTGTCTGAGCATACTCTGACAGGATGTAAGTCATAGCTAGGAGGAGGGGAGGGTGTGTCTGAGCATACTCCGACACAAAGTAAGTCATGGCTAGGAGGAAGGGAGGGTGTGTCTGAGCATACTCCAAAACGAGGTAAGTCATAGCTAGGAGGAACGAAGGTTGTGTCTGAGCACACTCCGACAGGAGGTAAGTCATAGCTAGGAGGAAGGGAGGTTGTGTCTGAGCACACTCCGACACGAGGTAAGTCATAGCTAGGAGGAAGGGAGGGTGTGTCTGAGTATACTCCGACAGGAGGTAAGCAATTGCTAAGAGGAAGAGAGGAAGTGTCTGAGCATACTCCGACAGGAGGTAAGTCATAGCCAGGAGGAAGGGAGGTTGTGTCTGAGCATACTCTGACAGGATGTAAGTCATAGGTAGGAGGAGGGGAGGGTGTGTCTGAGCATACTCCGACACAAAGTAAGTCATGGCTAGGAGGAAGGGAGGGTGTGTCTGAGCATACTCCAAAACGAGGTAAGTCATAGCTAGGAGGAACGAAGGTTGTGTCTGAGCACACTCCGACAGGAGGTAAGTCATAGCTAGGAGGAAGGGAGGTTGTGTCTGAGCACACTCCGACACAAGGTAAGTCATAGCTAGGAGGAAGGGAGGGTGTGTCTGAGTATACTCCGACAGGAGGTAAGCAATTGCTAAGAGGAAGAGAGGAAGTGTCTGAGCATACTCCGACAGGAGGTAAGTCATAGCCAGGAGGAAGGGAGGTTGTGTCTGAGCATACTCTGACAGGATGTAAGTCATAGCTAGGAGGAGGGGAGGGTGTGTCTGAGCATACTCCGACAAGCGGTAAGTCATAGCTGGGAGGAAGGGAGGGTGTGTGAGCGTGTTCCGATAGGAGGTAAGTCATTGTTAGGAGTAAGGCAAGGTGTGTCTGATCATACCCCGACAGGAGGTGAGTCATAGCTCGGAGGTAGGGAGGGTGTGTCTGATCATACTCCAACAGGAGGTAAGTCATAACTCAGAGGAAGGGAGGGTGTGTCTGAGCCCACTCCGACAGGAGGTAAGTCATAGCTAGGAGGAAGGGAGGGTGTGTCTGAGCACACTCTGACAGGATGTAAGTCATAGCTTGGAGGAGGGGAGGGTGTGTCTGAGCATACTTCAGTAGGAGGTAAGTCATAGCTAGGAGGAAGGGAGGGTGTGTCTGAGCACACTCTGACAGGAGGTAAGTCACAGCTAGGAGGAAGGGAGGGTGTGTCTGAGCATACTTCGACAGGAGGTATGTCATAGCCAGGAGGAAGGGAGGGTGTGTCTGAGCATACTTCAACAGGAGGTAAGTCATAGCTAGGAGGAAGGGAGGGTGTGTCTGAGCATACTCCTACAGGATGTAAGTCATAGCTAGAAGGAAGGGAGGGTATGTTTGAGCATACTCCGACATGAGGTAAGTCATAGCTAGGAGGAAGGGAGCGTGTGCCTGAGCATACACAGACAGGAGGTAAGTCATAGGAGTAAGGTAGAGTGTGTTTGACCATACTCCAACAGGAGGTAAGTCATAGGCTGGAGAAGAATAGGTGTGTCTGGATCTACTTTGACAGGAGGCAAGTCATAGCTAGAAGGAAGGGCAGGTGTGTCTGAGCATAATTCAACAGGAGGGAAATCATACTAGGAGGGAAGGAGAGTGTGAGCATACCTTGACAGGAGGTAGGTCATAGGTAGGAGGAAGGGAGGGTGTTTGAGCATACTCCAACAGGAGGTAAGTCATAGCTAGGAGGAAGGAAGGATGTGTTTGCGTAAACCCCGACAAGAGGCAGGTCACAGGTAGGAGGAAGGGAGTGTGTCTGAGCATATTCCAACAGGAGGGAATTCAGACATGAGGAAGGGAGGGTGTGTCTGACCGTACTTTGACAGAAGATAAGTCATAGGTAAATGGGAAAGAGGGTGCATTTGAGCATACTCCAACAGGAGTTAAATCATAGATAGGAGGAAAGGAAGGAACAGTTTCTCACCTGTAACTCCAATTATCTTGTAGGGGAATCTCCATTGAAATCATAAGCCCCTGAATAGTCCAGCCCACGTGCAGGGACCCCGGAGCACTTTCCCATTGTATATATTTTCTTAAGTGAAGATGTTTGCCTTTCTTCTGGAAGGCCTGCAGAGTCACTTAAAAGCTAAACATATTAATGCAGCCTAAGGGAGAAGGCTACACTGGCCCAACTGTTCATCCTGCAATTAAAGGGGGCAGGAGAATTTTATATATATATAATTTGATGATATTTTTGTAAAACACCATCAGGGGAGTGGAATTTAGGTACTATTTCTTTGAAGCATCATTTAGTAAAATATGTTGATGCATGCTAATATTTTCCAAAAATATTCATAATGGAAAATCAGTGTGACCATTTTCAACAACATTATGGGGAACGTGAAAATAAACAAGCACTGGCAAAGCCAAACGATTGGACATTGGTTGTCACTCTTTTGGTTTTATCAATGCGTGCCTTGTTTTGACATAATTTTTGTAGCACTTTATTTTTGTGGGAGCTGCAGGCCCTCACTATTGTAACAAATGTGGCAAAAAAACAAAAATGTTTTTTTGGTCTAAGAAAACACACATTACCACAGTAGTTCCTGGCATTGAACAACATACTTTGTGGAAGGACAGAATGCTATCACTCACAGTAAAGCCAGCCGATAGATAGGGAAATAGAATTTTACTAAAAACAAATTGTCTTGGTTAACGCCAGATCTATTTAGGGGCCCAATTCTTAAAGAAAGTCACAAACGTGCACCCATGGTATATGTCTTTGAATTAGTGGCATTCATGAATTCTCAAGAATTTACAGAAATGGACCAGGAAATCGCACTCCTAGAAAATATTTGGGAACTCTATTTTAGTACGAGCAAATATGCATGTGTAGATCTGCTCATGAGAAAATCTATTGAGCGTTTCCATGTTCACTTTTTCTTCACTCACATTTTTCCCAACCCTGGAAGAACTTCTACTTCTGCTGTTGTTAGGAATACATTTCCAACCTTTCTCAGTACGGGAAAAAATTAGAGAAGTGCTGGTGAAAATCCTTAAAACATGCAAGTTAGTAAGTTTGGACAGACTCAAGGGCAGTCCAGCCCTGGAACTACTGCTTACTGCTTCTTCCAGCCCCAGTGTGTAGATCTGCGGAAAGGTGGCAAAATAAGGAAATTGCTATATTAGGCCATGAAATTGCTTGTATTCAAGCCCTACTAAAGTATTAGCCCTGGCATAAGCAGAGAGGCTGTTATCAGAGCTCTTACATAATGAGTTTACTGCCATCATTTGTTGCCGCACTACGTGGCACCAAATGGACAAGTAGATTATTTTATAGGAGAAGTAGATTTAAGAAGCAACCTGTACCATGGAAAAGTAGATATTTTCTTAAATTCCACACCCCTGCAGCATAAATGTCTTTCACAAACCCTTTTTTAATTGAGTACAGAGATGAGATAAAGCAGGACAATGGAGCCCCATAGACTGTAATTATGGGAGTAAAAAATAGAGACTGTGCCTTTAAAAACTTAGAGTCCACCAATATCGGATCATATTCAGCAGGTGGCAGTTGCTCCAGTTCTTTTTGAGGCAAAGGTTGAATGTATAGATGGCTCAGATTTACCTCTGCCTACTCCATCAGGGAAGAGGAAGTGTTGCTTATAACTTCAATGGAGATTCCCCTACGAGAGAACTGGAGTTACAGGTAAGAAACTGTTCCTTCTATTGTGGGGATCTCTATTGATTGTCATAAGCACTGAATAAAGTAGCAAGCCCTTCCCCACTTTGAGCAGTGGAGAAGATGGAGGAGTGAGTAAGTTAGATATTTAAGCAAACAGGTTTCTAAAGGAGGCCTGTCCTAGTTGAGCACCTGCTATAGCATCCGAGTCCAGGCATTAATGCTTGGTAAAGGTGTGAACAGATCTCTACGTGGCTGCCTTGCAAATATGCTCTATAGGGATATTCCTCTTTAAAGCCGCAGTAGCCACTTTACACCTAGTGGAATGAGCTCTTGGTCTAGCTGTGAGTGTTTAGTTAGCTCTTTGATAACACAATAGGGCGCAGGAAGCTATCCATCTGGAAATTGACTGTTTTGAGGTGGTTAAACCTGTATGGACTGCACCATAGTTGCTAAACAATTGGTCTGATCTGTGGATATCTCTTGTCTTGTTGGGACAGAATGTCAAAACCCTTCTCACATCCATGGAATGAAGGGTTCTTTCAGCTGGAGTAGAGGATTCTGAAACAATGTTGGTAAAGAGATGGTCTGGTTGACATGGAACTCTGAAATAACCTTAGGGAGGAATTTCAGGTGAGTCCTCACGACCACTTCACCTGAGTGGAAAACTGTGTATGGTTTGTGAGAATATAGGGCTTAGATCTGACTAACCCTGTAGGTTGATGTTACTGCTACAAGGAAAGCTGTTTTCCGAGAAAGGTGTTGCAGGAAGGACTTGTGATAGGGTTCGAAGAGATCCTGCATGAAGCTTGAAAGGACTATGTTAAGTTTCCAGGGAGGTGAAAGACACCTAATGGGAGGGAAAGACTTCTTCAACCCTTCTAGAAAATCCTTTATTACCCCTGCTCTTGAAAAATGCGGTTTGTGAAGGACATAGGCAGCAAGAGCTGCAAGGTGAATCTTTATGGAAGAGAATTGCAGGACAGATTGTGCCAAGTGTAGTAAGTATGGAAGAATGACACCTTCCTGGCAAGTTGTAGGGGGCCCTTTCTTGGAGGAATACCAAATGCAAAATCTTTTCCACTTAAAGGCATATGCGGAATGGGTAGAAGGATGCTTAGCTGCCTTGAGGTTTTCCATGCGGTCTTGTGGCAAGTTAAAATGTCCATACTATACTAGTTCAGGAGCCATGCTGCAAAATTTGAGAAGGAGAGATTGGGGTCATCTGGCCTCTGAATTTCATTAGCAGGTCTGCATGGCAGCTTAAGATGTGGACTCTGTGACCAGTGAAGCAGGTCCGTAAAGAACCATTGATGTGGTCACTCCGGAGCCATGAGGATTAACCTCGCTGTCGAGTGGGGCAGCTTGATGAAGACTGAAGGGATCAAGGGAATTGACAGAAAAGCGTAAAGGAATTTTCCAGGCCAGTCGATCCATAAGGCATTCCCTGGCTGGTAGTAACTTGAGGCGAAGCATTGGCATTTTATGTTTTCTGCAGTGGTGAACAAGTTGATGGTTGGAGTGCCCCACAGCTAGAAGATGCTGTTAACAATATCGTCAAGCAAGACCCATTCGTCGTTTTCTTCCAGAACTCTGCTGAGGGTGTCTGCCTGAGCATTTTGGACACCTGGCAGGTGAGCTGCTATGATATTCAGGTCCCTGGTTATGAGACACTTCCAAATCGTCTGGGTCTCGTGTGACAAGGGCCTGGACCTTGTTCCCCCCGCTTGTTGAGGTTGTGATTGATGGGTGAAAGGCTTTCAGAGCCAGATAAACTGCGTGGAGCTCGAGGAGATTGATGTGATAGGTTATCTCTCTCAGAGACAATGCGCCCTGAATTTAGAGGGGATTCATGTGGGCTCCCCATCCCTGAAGTGATGTATCTGTCACTATGGTATGAGAGGGGACTTGTTTGTGAAAAGACATTCCTTGAAGCAGCTTGGCTGGAGAGGACCACCATTTCAGGGACTGTTTTGCATGAAGTGACAGTTGGATCCTGTCCTCCCAATTTCCCAATAGTTAGTCCCACTGGTCCTCGAGACATTCTTGGAGAAGCTGTATGTGGAGATGGGCATTTGGTTTGAGGAAGATGCAGCAGGCTATTGAGCAGAGAATAGACGATACTGCCCTCACCGCTGGTTGAGTGTTTCATGAGAGAGTGACATTTCTAAAGGATCGATAAGCATCTCTCCTCCGAAGGACACACTCTTGTCTGAATGATGTCGATGGAGGCCCTCAAATAATCTGAGTCTGAACTTGGGTTGGTGTTGACTTGCTATGGTTGACATGAAGCCCCAACTGTTGAAGGAGATCGCAGGTCCAGGTGAAATGGAGCTGGGCTTCCTGAAAAGTTGACGCCTTTATGAGCTAATAGTCTAGGTATGTGTAGACAAAGACACAATGTTTTCTGTGGTGGGCATTTACTAGTGCTATGCAAGTTGAGAATGTTCTGGGTGCTGAATTTAGGCCAAATGAAAGTACATGGGGCCTGATATAGATGTTGGCAGTAATGGTCCAGTCGGTTTTTCCAACTGAAAACCTGCCCGCCACCTTGGTGGTCTGCCCACCAGATTTAGATGTTTGCAGTCACATAAGCGAAAGCTCCCATGAGTCCCGCTGACTCTGCAAAGGAATCCCATCCGCCATCAACGGAATAGTGGCTGACAGCGGGACTCCAGGTACACTTACAGCTGAGCAGATCTGGATCTGGCTTTCCGCCAAGAAAAGTGGTGGTCCGACCTCCAAGTCTGAGTTGGTGGATTTGGGGTGAAACCCCACTTTTTTTGCCTATTCCACTTCCGTTTTTTTCACCTGGACATGACTGGACAACACCCTCCATCACTGCTGCCACAGGGCCACAGAGGAAACATAACCCTCCCCCCGCCGCTGGACACGAAGGTAGGGAACCCACATGGGCTGTGTACATTGGGTGGTCACTGCACATGAGCACAGGACTACCGAAGACATACACATGTCACAGTAATTTTTTTAAGTTACTGTGTGCATATGTCGGGGATACGAGTGGGTGAGAAATGGGTGGGAACACAATGGTACATAACACATATCGCACACATATTCAACCGTCATTATGATGCCAGTATTCAATAGCAAATGAATGCTGGCACCACAATGACGGTACAGTCACACTTTCCAACTATGTCCATGTGTGCACATTGCCAGGGGACCTGTCATGTTGTGCTGCGAGTTGTGTGCGCGAGTAAGTATGCGCATGTGTGTGTGCAATGCGATTGGCTGAGGTGCATGGAGCTGAAGTTGTTGTGTCAAGATGTGTGCCACTTGCATATGGGCTTGATATTTTTGGCTATGTTATGTTGTGTTGCTGTGTGCATTCAGGTGAGTGGTGTTGTGTGGCGGTCATTGTCGTGATGTGTGTAGTGTATGTGTGTTTGTGTAGATGAGTGTGTAGTTGTGCTGGTTGTTGTGGTAGTGCCGGGTGTGGGTGCAGTGTCAATGTTGTGTGAATGTTGTGTCATGGATGTCCGTCAATGTGGGTTTGCGGCATATCTGTGTTGTGTTGTGGTAGGTAGGCAATGGATACAGGTGTGTATGTGGTGTGTTGTGTGTGATGCAGGGGGACTTATGTGGCAAAGGTAGAGTATGTGTGACTTACCTCTATTCCATAGCCACTGCACTGGTCAGTGAACTGCTCTGCCACCTCGTAGCACCACCGGCAAGTGAAGCCCTTCTCTCCCTGCACTCTGACCTCTGTCAGTAGTTCGAGGCCCTCCTCCACCGGCAGGCTTCTACCTGCGCCTCGTCCTTGGTGTCTAGTGGGAGAGCTCTGCTCTTCTGCTAGGCTGCCCTCTGCCTCTTTTCCCCTTGCTGTAATTCTTTTGTGTGCTGTGTCTTTTTGTGCCTTTTGCCTCTGCACTTTTTTTTCTTCTATTTTTTCCCAATTCTCTCCTCACTCCGCTCACTCTCGCATCTCTCTCCCCTCTCTCCCTGCTGCTGCTGCCCCTGCGGCCCCGCCCCCTCCTCCCTCTCGCACTCTATTTCTGCCGCTGCTACCCCTGCGGCCCTCCCCTTCCTCTCTCTCGTGCTCTATCCCCACCGCTGCTGCCCCACAGCCCGCCCCCTTTTTCTGCGCCATTTCCAAAGGTGCACCTAAGGCAAGCCCATCTGCGACCTGAACGGAACCAGCGCCAGGACCTCTGGTCCTGCCACCCGCTGCCTCTACACATCAGCAACCCTCATCGCACTCAACCCAGGACGCAACAACAACTGCAAGCAAGCATCTCCAGGCAACACACAAGGTCCCTTCAGCTGCCTCTGCGGCTGCCAAACTTGTACCACCACCAAGAACCTGGACCCAGCACAACCCACCCACAACAACTCTCCCACCCCAAAAACTCTGAAGTGCATTCTCCTCAACGTCCGCTTCCTCCATAAACACCACCGAAATCTGGGACCTCCTTGACAGCACCACCCCAGATGTTGCGTTCCTCACCGAGACCTGGACCAACACCACCTCTATCGCCATCCCCCAGGAATACAAGATCTCCTGGAAAGACTGCCCCAGCTGCCCTTGGAGGGGAGGGGGAGATCGCCATCGTCCACATGTCGAACCTCCACCTGAACACACACTCCGAAGACTCCGAAGAATCCACAAGCCTGATGGAAGACCTCCACTTCAAGCTACACACCAGCCCAACATCCACCATCAGGGGAACCCTCATCTACCGTCCCCCCCGGACCTTGTACACCATTCACCGACTCCATCACAGACTGCATGTATGCACAAACCTTCGCAGCCACCAACTACACCCTGCTGGGAGACCTCAACTTCCACCTTGAGAATCTACAAGACTCCAACACCGTATCCCTCCTAGACAACCTCCACAACACAGGACTCCAACAGATTGTGACAGAGCCAACACACTCAGCAGGACACACCCTTGATCCCATCTTCACTACAGGAACCTCCGCTACCTTCAGTCACACCACGGAACTTCCATGGACAGACCACCAATACATCCACTTCACCTTCAACACACCCACCGTCATCAGACCCCAACTCCAACCATTGCATAGAAACTGGATAAGAATAACCGACGATCAGCTCACCGCCGCCCTTGCCATCGCCACCCCCACCATCGCACACAACGACGACCCAAACACTGGAGCACACACCTGCCACAAATGGATCGCCGACTGTACCAACACCACAGCCCCCCTCAAAAAGAACAACAGCACCCATGCAAAGAAAGCCAGCTGGTTCGCCCCCGAACTATGAGAATCTAGACGCACTTGTCGCTGCCTTGAGAAAATCTGGAGAAACACCAAATCCTCAGAAGCCCACAGCAACTTCAGAGCCGCCACCAGAAACACCAGAAAGAAAGCTATACAAGACAGAATCTCCTCACAAACACACAACAGCAAGGAACTCTTCAGCATCATCAAGGGGTTCGCCCAACCCAACAGTGAAACAACGGACATCCCACCCTCACAGGACCTCTGTGACAGACTCAACACCTACTTCCACCACAAAATCAACAGCATCTACGACAGCTTCAGCAAGGACAACCTACGCGCAGAACCCCTCTACCAAACCCCGACACCAACAAACCAACAATCTCCACCTGGACCACCCTCACAACCGAAGATACGCTGAGAACAATGAATGCCTTATACTCCAGGGCCCCCACGGACCCATACCCCCATCACGTCTTCAACAGAGCTGCTGACACCATTGCCCCCAAGCTCCGCCTCACCATCAACCGCTCACTGGCTGCTGCCACCTTCCCCGACGACTGAAAACACGCCGTGATCAACCCCCTCCTCAAGAAACCCTTGGCAGACCCCACCAACCTCAAAAGTTAAGGCCATCTCCCTACTTCCATTTCCTGTGAACGTCATTGAAAAAGCAGTCAACAGCCAACTTGCCACATTTATAGAAGACCACAACATCCTCGACATCTCCCAATCTGGATTCAAGGCAAAACACAGCACCGAAACAGCCCTCCTGGCCGCAACAGACGACATCCGCTCCTTGCTGGACAAGGGAGAGACGCCGGCACTCATCATACTAGACCTCTCAGCGGCTTTTGACACAGTCTCCCATCACACCCAGATAAGAAGACTCCACGAAGCCGGCATCAGAGACAAGGCCCTCGACTGGATCCAATCCTTCCTCTCCGGCAGAACACAACGAGTGAGACTCACCCCCTTCCTCACAGATCCCAAACCCACCACTTGCGGAGTGCCACAGGGATCCTCCCTCAGACCCACACTGTTTAACGTCTACATGGCCCCGCTAGCCACCCTCGTCAGAAGCTGCAGAATAAACATCATCTCCTGTGCCAACAACACCCAACTCATCCTCTCCCTCTCCAACGAACCCGACAAGGCCAGACACAACTTCCACCAAGGCATGGATGCAGTCGCCAACTGGATGAGAAATAGGTGCCTTCAACTCAACACAAACAAGACAGAAGTACTCATCTTGGGCCCTCAACCCAAAGCATGGAACGACTCCTGGTGGCCACCCACCCTCGGAAACCCGCCCACCCCCTCAAGCCAAACCCCTAACCTCGGAATTATCCTGGTGCCCGACCTCAGCATGAACCATCAAATCAACTCAGCCACCTCCACCTGCTTCCGCACCCTCCGCCTCCTACGCAAGTCCTTCAAGAGGATCCCCCTCGAACATAGAAAGACCGTCACACATGCCCTCATCACCAACAGACTGGACAACGGCAATGCCGGAATCAACAAAAAACTCACCCACAAATTGCAAAACATCCAGAATTCTGCAGCCAGACTGGTCCTCGACCTACCTCGACACTGCCACATCTCGCAACACCTGCGTACACTACACTGGCTCCCCATAGATAAAAGAATCACTTTCAAGATCCTCACCCACGCACACAAAGCCCTCCACAACACTGGGCCAGCCTACCTGAACCAGCGACTCAACTTCCACGTACCCCACAGGGCCCTACGCTCAGCCCAGCTCCCTCTTGCAGAAGTAAACCTGCATCAGGAAAACCAGAATAGGAGGACGCTCCTTCTCCTACCTCGCAGCCACCGACTGAAACGCCCTACCCTCAGCATCACGAAGGAACTGAAGACATGGCTTTTTTAAACCACCTCACCGGTAAACGCAACACTCTCCCCCTCCCCCCCAAGCGCCTTGAGACCCTAATGGGTGAGTAGTTAAGCTTTACAAGCAATGATTGACTGATTGATTGACTGCATTGTCCGATGTCCATCGACTCCTGTGATGTTCTCCCTTTGCCAGCGAATTGCCACCAGTACACCACCTGCAGGTCTGCAACCTCTAAATACGGCGGGCAGAAGACCGTCGACTTGATGGTCTGACCGCCAAAATAGAAATCAGGCCCTAGGTACTGATAGTGATCCTGGCCACCATAAACCTCAAGAACTTACAAAGTTTTCTTGCGATTGGTATGTGAAAATACGTATCTTGAAGGTTGATGGAGCATAGCCAATGCCCCTGATGTAGTTTGGGATAGATTTGATGTAAGGCCAGCATCTAGACCTCTTCTCGTCAAATCCATTTGTTGGCTGGTTTCAGGACAAGAATGGGTCTGAATTTGTTCTTGCCTTTTTTCTGTACCAGAAAGTATCTGGTATATATGCCTGTTTCTCTGGATCCTGAAGTAAGATGTTGACTTCCGATCTTAACATTTGTAGGTGGTGATTGGAAGGCTTTGGTGCTTTGGCTGGAGGAGGACTTATGAACCTGAGACAATATTCATGCCAAACAATACTCAGTACCCAAGTGTCTTTTGTTATTACTTGCCACTCTGCCCTGAAATGTGAAATACTTTCCCCTACCGGAGTGGGTAACAGAAAAAAGGGAAGGAAAGATTCAAGGTTTTGTGCCAGTTGTAGGCTTTCTTCCTGGCTGTTAGGAGGCTCTTCCCCTAGGCTGCCTTCTTTGTTGCGTGTAAGGTCGTTGCTGTTGTTGCTGGTGACCTTGAAACCAGTGAGAAGTTTGAACCCTCTGAGGGTAGTATCTTCGCTGGTAGGGCCTGAACGATGTTCTTTGGGCCTCTCTGAGGGTTGTCCCACTTGGATTTCATCCAAGCCATTTTATCGTCAGTGTGGCTGCCGAAGAGGGTAGAACCTGAAAAAGGCAGATTGAGAATACGTTGTTGTGACTACTGTTTCAGAGATGTGAGGCGGAGCCAGAAATGTCTGCTTAAGGCCACCCCATGACAATATTCGCGTGCAGCCAATATAGAGGAATCAGCTGCTGCACTGATGATTTGGTTTGAAACCATCAACCCTTCATTTACTACCTCCAAGAAGTCTTCATGTTTGTCTCTGGGAAGACCTTCAGAAAACATCTGGGCAGACTCCCACAGTGCTTTATAATATCTGGAAAGAAGAGTAGTTGTGCTTGCTGCTTTAATAGTAGTTGCCGCCGTGCTACATACTCTGAGGCCCACAGAATCCAACTTTCTGCTCTCCTTGTCTGGTGGCATCCAAGAGGTAGGACTGATGACATGGTGTTTCTTGGCCAGCAGTATGACTACGGAATCTGGAAGAGGGCGGAATGGAAAAAGAGTGGATCCTGCTCTGGAGGTCTGTATTTCTTTTGCAGCCTCGATAGAGCAGAATTTGTTGAGGTCAGGGTCAGGAACAGTTCTATTGCCAGTTCCAGGACGCCGAGTAGTAAAAGAAAGAGTGGTCTGGTTGCTGTGCATTGGTGAAGCGTCTCAAAGATCACTGAGGTAGAAGGAGGAGGCACTGCCATCTCGATGTATAGTTTTGTTGATCCTCTTACCAAGATCTCTTCAATGGTTTCATTATCGTCTACTGGGGAGACTCTAGGTGGCGGACAATCTGAGAATGTGGGCCAATAGTCCCCTGTAGAAGTGGAGGACGTATATCCAGAACCGTGTCTAGACAGCGATCTTGATCTCGATTGTATAATCGGCTGTGATGGTGAGATCGCCGTGTGGATGGTTGTGATGATGAACATCTTGATCTGTGGCATCTGTGGTGTGAATGGTTTTGCATTCTGAAACGCGACCTCAGTCTTGGGAGAGGGAGTTCAGCACCCGGTATTGGTGACAGTGGGATTGGCTTTGAAGGCGGAGATGGTGTTGGTGGTGGTGGAGTCGGAGGAAGTAGTGGCAGAGAAAGTGGTGGCAAAGGAGAGTCTGGGAAGACTTTCAGAGAAGATGGGAAGGACATACTGGAATAATCAGATACCGAAGAAAAATAAATGAGTCTACTCTTCCTCTTATGTGCTCTCGACATCGACATGCTCCTAAATGTTGATCTCTGGTGATGTCTCGACGTCGATCTCTGGAGATATCGTGACGCCAGTCTTCCTTTTGATGTTACGCTCCTTCACCATCTCAACGACTCCTCGACATCTAAGTCTTACTGCCTCGACGTTGACCTACTCTTTAGTGTAGATCTCAGTCCATGTGTCGGCTGTATATGAGTCTTCGACACCGATGTACCTTGTCTCGACGTAGATCTCTGCCTCTTTGCTGTCGATCCAGCCCTTTATGGTGAAAAAGTTGGTACCATGCCTTGTCTCGACATCGCTGGGGAAACATGTATTTTCCTTGATGGAACCCCATTTTTAGACCTCTCACGTCCTGCAGAGGTAAATGGCAGAGCCCCGGTAGAGGACTCCCCATCCTCTCACCTTGAAGTCCCACCTTCAGACTGTGTCTGCGCCATGAAGGTGAATTTTCCACATTTTCCTTAGGGTGAGCCTTGAAAACTTCCTCCAGTGATGACAACTCTCAGAAACATGACTTGCTGGAAGACAAATAATGTAGACGTCTTGGTGGTCTGTTTTGGCTTTTCTTCTCCCACAGGGAGGGCATTTATCAAATAAAGATGCCATTTTTAATGATGAAATACCACCAATTCCTGTAAAAAAATGCAGAAAATGCAAGGGAGAGAAGAAATATGTTGAATGAAACAGTTATTACCAAAATTAATTGGTCAATTTTGAAGAGAAAAAGCCTAAAAGGCGAGTTCAGTGCTCCAAGATCCTGTCAGCAGGAGCTGGAAAAACGAACTGAAGCAACTGCCACCTGCTGAGCATGATGTGGTACTGGTGGACTATGGGTTCTTAAAGGCACAGACTCTATTTTCTACTCACATAATGATAGCCTATGGGACTACACTGTCCTGCTTTATCTCATCTCTATTAAAAAGGGTTTCTGAAAGACATTTATGTTGTTTTAATAAAACATCATCAAATTATACACATATGTAATCCTTCAAGCCCCCTTTTTAAGTATAGGATGAACAATTTGGCCATTGTAGCCTTCTCTTACAGGCTGCATAATATTTTTAACTCTTAAGTGACTATGCTAACCTTCCAGACGAAAGGCGAACATCTACACTTAAGAAGATATACTGTGGAAAAGTGCTACGGGTTGCCCCATGTGGGCGAGACTCTTCAGTGCTTTTGACTTTCAATGGAGATCCCCTAAGAGAGAAAGTGTGTCTGGGCATACTCAATAGGAGATAAGTCATAAGTAAGAAGAAAGGAAGGTGTGTTTGACCATAGCCCCATGAGGCAAGTCACATTTGGGAGGAAGCGAGGGTGTGTTTGAGTATACCCTTCAGGAGGTAAGTCATAGCTATGAAGAAGAGAGAATGCTGATTGCTGTTCTCAAACAGAAGTTAAGTCATAACGAGGACGAAGGGAGGGTGTGTTTCAGCATGCTCCGACAGGAGGTACGTCATAGGTAGTAAGAAGGGAAGGTGGGTTTGAGCATATTCTGATAGCAAGTCGCAAGCAGGAAGAATGGAAGATGTGTTTGAGCGTACTCTGACCTGAAGTAAGTCATAAGTAGAAGGAAGGAAGAATGTGTCTGAGCAAACTACGACTGAAGGTAAGTCATAGCTAGGAGGAAGGAAGGATCAGTATGAGTATACTTCAGCAGGAGGTAAGTCATAGGAAGGGAGAGAATGTCTAAGCATACTAGAAAGGGAGGGTGTGTATGGCCTTACTACGAAAAGATGTAAGTCACAGGTAGGAGGAAGGAAAGGTGTGTCTTGGCATACTCCAAGAAAGGAAAGTCACTGTTTTTTTTTTTAGCATTTTCCAATAGGAGATAAATCATAGGGAGGAGGAAGAAAGTGTGTGTCTGGGTGGGCTCTGACAGGAGGAAAGTCATAGGTAGGAGGAAGGGATGCTGGGTTTGAGCATACTCTGATACGGAGTGAGTCATACATAAGAAGAGAAGATGTGTTTGAGCTTACGCCTACCGGAAGTAAGCCATAGGTAGAAGGAAGGGGGAATGTGTCTGAGCAAACTCCGAATGGAGGTAAGTCATTGCTAGGAGGAAGGGGAGGGTCTGTTTGAGCATACTCGGGCAGAAGGTAAGTCATAAGAAGAGAGAGTGTCTCTAAGCATACTCCAACAGGAGGTAAGTCACAGTTAGGAGGAAAGGAGTTTGTGTATGGCCGTACTACGACAAGATGTAAGTCATAGGTAGGAGGAAGGAATGGTGTTTTCAAGAGGAGGTAAAACATTGGTAAGAGGATGGGAGGGTTGTTTTGAGCACAGTGCAACAGGAGGAAATTATGGGTAGGAGGAAGGGAGGGTACGCTAGAGCATACTTTAACAGGAGGTACATCATAGGGAGAAGAAAAAGAGGATGTGTCTCACCATAAACCAAGCCATAGGTAGGAGGATGCATTTGAGCATACTACGACAGGAGGTAAGTCAAAGCTATAAGAAAGGGAGGGTGCCTCCGGCTGTACTCCGACAGGTGGTAAGTCATGTGTAGGATGAGGGGAGGATGTGTCTGGCCATACTCCCAACAGGCGGTTAAGTCATAGGTATTAGGAATGGAGTGGCTTTCTGAGCATACTCCGACAGGAGGTAATTCGTGGCTAGGACAGAAGAGAAGGTGTGCCTGGGCATACTCTAACAGGAGGTAAGTCATAGCGAAGAGCAAGGGAGTAGCCAGAAAAATAAATTTGACCCATATCCCGAAAGGCATGGAGTTAGATGAGCAAGCACAGCATTCATATTTTTGCTTACCTCTGAGAAGGATAAGTTACTTACCTGTAATGCTAGTCCTCTTCCAGGGGAAGATACATTCACAGAGGGCGAGTCAGACAATGTCAGTGAATAATCTCTCACTGATGAGCGAGAAGTCAAAGACCAGGAAGGAGATCTATGAATTCAGCAAGATGTGGAGCAGTAGGAGTGGCGAGACCTTAACCATGAACTCCTTTGTGGTGTCCTAGAACTTGTTCTGTGCGTCCATGGTGTCATAGCTGGTGATATTACTCTCTGCTGACTTCTGGATCTTCTCCACTGTAAATTCTGTCCCTGAGAAATCACCAGTTCAGGAGAAAACATACATGTTGGTGTACGTCTTGGAGTAGGTGCACGCCTGGATGGCAAGCAGGTTTGTGAGTAATCAGATCCTGGACTGTGATGGTGATGAAAGAGACTTGGTGAGTGAGCTGGAGATCTTTCTGTCACTGGTTTGCTCACTATAGGCACAATTCTGATCGCTCAAGAAAGAGATCTGCTTCTCGACGTCGATAGTCTTGAACACAACGTCGACCTAGCTCTATCTGTGGGACGTTGTACCTCTCTGGACGTCGATGAGTGTCTTCACGTTAACGGATGTTGGGTGTCCTTTGATGTCGGTACAGGGTTCTCTGTGGTCGGTGGCGATATCGACTGCCGGGGTGAATGCTTCGACGTCGAGCCGTGTGGGTGCGTAATTGTTTCCAAAATAAGTCCAAAGACTGAAAGGCTAGTGCTCTGGGATCCTCACTGAAGGAGCCTGAAAAAAGAACTGACCTAACTGTCACCCAACAGTCACCTCTGGGCCATCATGTGAGGTCCTGAAGGCACGATGCCAGTATTTCTTTGGTATGCTTTTAAATGGAGCCTATTGGCTAATAATGTCTTTAGATTTCTTTTCAGTATTCACCTTAATATAAGCTATCATTTTGCACCCTATACTCTCTTCTGTTTCACACAAATGTTTGAGTCTGGTAAGAGGTTTATTAAAGGAAAATCTAATGTAAGTGGCATTTTTTTAGCCCTTACTGTAGGCTGCATAGAGGTTTTATTGTATGTATATTATAATAAATATTTATCTATACAACTACATATATTTGATATATGCTCCAGGGTCCCCGCATATGGGTGGGAATATTCAGTGCTTATGACTATTGATGGGTATTCCCTGGAAGAGAACTCTAAAAATAATGTGGCCGAAAAGGTGTCTTTTGATGATTTTGGTCATCAATCTTTGTCTCCATCCATCCATCATTCCTTCTCTCCACCCATCCATTCATTCACCTTTTTCTCTCTCCACACTTTCCCCCATCTTTCCCTCCCTTTCATGCTCAGTTGTTACATGTATACCTGGCATCCTAAGTACTTGCATACTATTCTCTTTCTGAGCTATGTATGAATTTCTGTTTGGAGATCAATGTCTCCAACCAGAGATAAGGAAGCCATAAATAACATTTTAAAGGCTTTATTTGACACACACACTGCACGGTGGCACCCATCACCGGCTCAAGCTGCTGAAGTGTGCGGTTCTTGATGCCTCTGGCTAGGAGGATGGAGGATGTGTCATTGGATGGAGGTAAGTCATTGCTAGGAGGAAAGGATGGAGTATTCATTACTAATTTGTAGGATATCAGGGCACCGGTAATAGCTGCCATTCACATCAGAGCAGCGAATCAGGACGTAAGATTCAGTTTCACAAGTAGGTAATTCTTCAGGCAGTTCTGAAGGATGTTGTAGGAAAATGCCATTTTTAGCATGGTTACCCCCTAACTTTTTGCCTTTTGTTGATGCTAGCTTTGATTGAAAGTGTGGTGGGACACTATTAACCAGGCCCCATCACCAGTGTTCTTTCCCTAAAACTGTACCTTTGTCTCCACAATTGACACAGTCCTGGCACACAGATAAGTCCCTTGTAAAAGGTACCCCTGGTACCAAGGGCCCTGTGGCCAGGGAAGGTCTCTAAGGGCTGCAACATGTATTATGCCACCCTGGGGACCCCTCACTCAGCACATGCACACTGCCTCACAGCTTGTGTGTGCTGGTGGGGAGAAAAAGACTAAGTCAACATGGCACTCCCCTCAGAGTGCCATGCCCACAACCCACTGCCTGTGTCATAGGTAAGTCACCCCTCTAGCAGGCCTTACAGCCCTACGGCAGGGAGCACTATACCGCAGGTGAGGGCATAGCTGCATGGGCACTATGCCCCTACAGTGTCTAAGCCAAATCTTAGACATTGTACAGGGAGTGCAGAATTATTAGGCAAGTTGTATTTTTGAGGATTAATTTTATTATTGAACAACAACCATGTTCTCAATGAACCCAAAAAACTCATTAATATCAAAACTGAATATTTTTGGAAGTAGTTTTTAGTTTGTTTTTAGTTTTAGCTATGTTAGGGGGATATCTGTGTGTGCAGGTGACTATCACTGTGCATAATTATTAGGCAACTTAACAAAAAAAAATATATACCCATTTCAATTATTTATCATTACCAGTGAAACCAATATAACATCTCAACATTCACAAATATACATTTCTGACATTCAAAAACAAAACAAAAACAAATCAGTGACCAATATAGCCACCTTTCTTTGCAAGGACCCTCAAAAGCCTGCCATCCATGGATTCTGTCAGTGTTTGGATCTGTTCACCATCAACATTGCGTGCAGCAGCAACCACAGCCTCCCAGACACTGTTCAGAGAGGTGTACTGTTTTCCCTCCTTGTAAATCTCACATTTGATGATGGACCACAGGTTCTCAATGGGGTTCAGATCAGGTGAACAAGGAGGCCATGTCATTAGATTTCCTTCTTTTATACCCTTTCTTGCCAGCCACGCTGTGGAATACTTGGACGCGTGTGATGGAGCATTGTCCTGCATGAAAATCATGTTTTTCTTGAAGGATGCAGACTTCTTCCTGTACCACTGCTTGAAGAAGGTGTCTTCCAGGAACTGGCAGTAGGACTGGGAGTTGAGCTTGACTCCATCCTCAACCCGAAAAGGCCCCACAAGCTCATCTTTGATGATACCAGCCCAAACCAGTACTCCACCTCCACCTTGCTGGCGTCTGAGTCGGACTGGAGCTCTCTGCCCTTTACCAATCCAGCCACGGGCCCATCCATCTGGCCCATCAAGACTCACTCTCATTTCATCAGTCCATAAAACCTTAGAAAAATCAGTCTTGAGATATTTCTTGGCCCAGTCTTGACGTTTCAGCTTGTGTGTCTTGTTCAGTGGTGGTCGTCTTTCAGCCTTTCTTACCTTGGCCATGTCTCTGAGTATTGCACACCTTGTGCTTTTGGGCACTCCAGTGATGTTGCAGCTCTGAAATATGGCCAAACTGGTGGCAAGTGGCATCGTGGCAGCTGCACGCTTGACTTTTCTCAGTTCATGGGCAGTTATTTTGCGCCTTGGTTTTTCCACACGCTTCTTGCGACCCTGTTGACTATTTTGAATGAAACGCTTGATTGTTCGATGATCACGCTTCAGAAGCTTTGCAATTTTAAGAGTGCTGCATCCCTCTGCAAGATATCTCACTATTTTTGACTTTTCTGAGCCTGTCAAGTCCTTCTTTTGACCCATTTTGCCAAAGGAAAGGAAGTTGCCTAATAATTATGCACACCTGATATAGGGTGTTGATGTCATTAGACCACACCCCTTCTCATTACAGAGATGCACATCACCTTATATGCTTAATTGGTAGTAGGCTTTCGAGCCTATACAGCTTGGAGTAAGACAACATGCATAAAGAGGATGATGTGGTCAAAATACTCATTTGCCTAATAATTCTGCACTCCCTGTAAGTGCAGGATAGCCACATAGAGTATATGGTTTGGGAGTTTGTCAAACACAAACTCCACAGTTCCATAATGGCTACACTGAATACTGGGAAGTTTCGTATCAAACTTCTCAGCGCAATAAATCCACACTGATGCCAGTGTGGGATTTACTGAGATATGCACACAGAGGGCATCTTAAAGATGCCTCCTGCATGCCAGCCCAACTGCTAGTGCTAGGCTGACCGGACTCTGCCAGCCTGCCACTTCCAGACCAGTTTCTGGCCACATGGTGTGAGTGCCTTTGTGCACTCTGTGACCAGGAACGAAGCCTGTCCTAGGGGGAGGTGCTCAAGCCTGGTGTTACAATGCCCCAGGGCACTCCAGCTAGTTGAGATGCCGCTCCCAGACACAGCCCCCACTTTTGGCGGCAAGTCCAGGGAGATAATGAGAAAAACAAGGAGGAGTCACCCCCCTCAGCCAGGTCCACCCCTAAGGTGACCAGAGCTGAAGTGACCCCCTCATTAGAAAATCCTCCATCTTATTTTGGAGGATTTAGCCCAATAGGAATAAGAATGTGCCCCCCCTCCCCAAAGGGAGGAGGCACAACGAGGGTGTAGCCACCCTCAGGAACAGTAGCCATTGGCTACTGCCCTCCAGCACACCCCTATATTTAGTATTTAGGGGCGACCCTGAACCCAGGATAACAGAATCTTGACGACCTACAAAGAAGAAGGACTGCGGACCTAAAAACCCCACAGAGCAGAAGGAAGATGACAACCGCTTTTGCCCCATCCCTACTGGCCTGTCTCCAACTTCAAAGAACCTGCACCAACGACGCATCCTGTGGGCCCAGCGACCTCTGCCGACTCAGACGACTGCCCTGCATCTACGAAGGACCAAGAAACTCTTGTGGTCAGCGGACCTGTCCAACCAAGCAAGAAGAAACCATCTTTAAAGGGACTCTCACCTCACTCCAGAAGCGTGAGGCCCCACCACTCTGCACCCGACACCCCTGGCCCATGACCATAGCAGCAAAACGACCAAGAGAGGATCCCCAGGCGACTCTGATGTGTCCACCCTGGGCTAACCTCTCTGCACCCCCACAACAACGCCTACAGAGGGAATCCCGAGGACCCCCACTGACCGCAACTGCCCGGTAAGAAGAAACCTGACGCCTGGAAGAAGCACTGCACCCGCAGCCCACAGGCCCGTGGAGAACCAACCACCGGGGCAGCAGTGACCAGTAGGCAGCCCTCACCCTTGCCCAGTCGGTGGCTGGCCCGAGAAGCCCCCCTGTGCCCTGCCTGCAACGTCTGAGTGACCCCCGGGTCCCTCCATTGAAAACTATTACAAACCCGACACCCTGTTTGCCCACTGCACCCGGCCGCCCCTGTGCCGCTGAGGGTGTGCTTTGTGTGCCTACTTGGGACCCCCCAGTGCTCTACTAAACGCCCCTGGTCTGCTCCCCGAGGATGCAGGTACTTACCTGCCAGCAGACTGGAACCGGAGCAACCCCTGTCTCTATAGGCGCCTATGTTATTTGGGCCCCTCTTTGACCTCTGCACCTGACCGGCCCTGTGTTGCTGGTGCTGGGTGTATGGGCTTGACTTGAACCCCCAACGGTGGGCCACCTATGCAGTGGAGACTGAACTTGTAAGTGCTTTACTTACCACATTAACCTAACTGTACTTACCTCCCCCAGGAACTGTTGAATTTTGCAGTGTCCACTTTTAAAATAGCTTATTGCCATTTTATGCCAAACTGTGTATATTACTGTTTTGATTCAAAGTCCTATCTATACCTATGCAAAGTACCTTACATTTAATGTATTTACCTGCAATTTGAATCTTGTGGCTCTAAAATAAATTTAAGAAATAATATTTTTCTATGTAAAAACCTACTGGCCTGGAGTTAAGTCATTGAGTGTGCGTTTCTCATTTATAGCCTGTGTGTGTACAACAAATGCTTAACACTACCCTCTGATAAGCCTAACTGCTCGACCACACTACTACAAATACAGCACTAGTATTATCTACTATTGCCTCTTGGGGAACCCTGGACTCTGTACACACTATCTCTCACTTTGAGATAGTATATACAGAGCCAGCTTCCTACAGATGTAAAATAGTAGTCCTGTCGGATGGATATCCCTTGGTATGCTATTCTTAATTTTAGGAGTATAACTAAAACAAGCATTTGCAAAGCACTAGGGTCTCGCATTTGTCGGAGTTACAGCTGTTCACAGTTGTAAACTCCCAACTGGATTTTTCCTGCATTAAAAGAAAAAAACAGCGCGATCGCGCTGTACAGTTCACACGTAATAATACCTATTGGCAAAAGTGCAATTATGAACATAACTGTCAAAAGTGCAATTAACGAATCGCTCGACTTCTTCCCAGCGAGATCGCGCTGTGAAAATAGAGAAAAAGTAGTCCACAACCCCAGCGAGCCTTGCATGTTTTCCGTACTTAGTCGCTGCGCTTGAGCAGGGCTAACCACGGAAAAGGCATGACGTATGCGTGCCTTCCACTAATCAAAAGAAACGGATTCTAACAGGCAAGCCAACTTTCCAATAAATGACACTGACGTGACGTCGACGGGGCTCCGAGCCCTTTTCCAATACCTAAAGCGTCTTGCTACCGATACGCATGCGCGAGCGCATGCGACGCAGGCTCGACCCTAAAAAGAGTTAAAGTGGAGTCATGTTACACCACAGGTTGGGTGAGACTGTGTTTATTGACAAAAGAAAATCACAAAGTCAGCCTGCCAGGGAATCTCCTCAAATGTATGCACCCGAGTTTCTAGTATCAATTACATGACATAATTCTCACAGAGAACACAAGCAGTTCCCTTAGCTGAGCTTGCGGGCAAAGGCAAATTGTGTTCAAGAGTTAAAATAATGTAAATGTATTCTTCAAATAGTGGGCTGTGTTGGGTTTCAAAGTTTTGATGATGCTACCTGCAACTTGAGATTACAGAGGTCTGGGACTAATTTCACTTGTGTTACAGATTAGACAGAAATGCATAAGGCTCTCCACTAGCTATTCCATAGATAGCACCCCAGAAAGTTTGGACCCAAAGATGGGAGATACCGAACACAGACATGGATTGATCAGCATTTTCTAATAGGCTTAATGGTTGTCTCTGGGTGATATTTGCCATATGTTAAACTGGGCATGTATACATAAAGGGAAGCTAAAATGTTGTCCTTTAGGCCACCTTTTAACATTTGGGTCGATGTTAAATCTATAACAAAATGTCTCCCTGTGGGTTATTGTACAATCACTAGCACACTCTTAACCTATAAGGCTTTCAGGAGCTGGAAAGTTTCAGAGTTGTGTCTGATCAGTCTACGGCAAACATGTTATACTGTGGGTGCTTTCAGCAACTTGAATAGCTCCAGACCTTTTTTCCCTGATGCCGACGATATTTATTATGGGAGCCAAGACGAGGACTCAGCAAGAATGGGAATGGCTCCTGTGATTTTGCTGTGGTCACAAGCCCCATAGATCTGTTTTTCAGGGTGCGTCTGACTTTTCCTGCTGGTGCTGCCCTGTTTTGTAACAAATGCCATGGTACTTTAGAATACATTTTACTATACTGTAGTGAGGTTCAAAATCCTTAGACCGCTAACAGTTAGAGACCACCTGGTTGCAAAAATGCCCAGTACCACATTCCTGTAATACCCCAGGAGTGCCCTAGCTACAGCGATGTTCTCTTCGAGGTTAGAGGCCACACGAGAGCCTGTGTATTTGTTCATGATGGCCAGTTTGGTTATTCAGCTGATCGGGGGTCCCTTCAGCCTCTGCATCTCTACAGCTGAGCTCAGGAGCTGCAAGAGATGCTCGGCAAGAGACGTCATATGCTGGTGCCTGGGCAGCTTGCCAACTGGGATAACGGCACAAAGCGGATGCTTGGAATCCACTGCAGTGCAACTTGGAGTACACAGGAGAAATATTCCAGAGTCCAGAACACTGTAGTCTTGGGCCTGGATTTTGATTCAATTAACCTTCGACGCTTTTGTCAGGCTGGATCACCGCCCCTAAGGAAGAAATAATTATGTTTGTGAAATTAAGATGAATTCCCTTAGGGAGCTGCTGTGAACTAGTAGTTGCCTCCACAGCATTCTATCTTATGGAATGGGTAGCTCCACTGATCTGGAGAAGCCGATGAGGCTGACATTACTTTATTCTTGAGCTGAGGTGCTCACAGATGGGTGAAAAGTCAAACAAGCAAGCAGAAGCAAGTCACGTTCTCAGACTAGATGGCATACAGATTGTTACAGTCTGAAAAAGGAAGTGGCAACCGCACAGGTCCAGGCTGTGAAGGTTTTGTCAGGTCTTCAATATGAGTTCAGGCACTCTCTTCAAAGAGCCAATAATTGTGCAGGTTGGGGAGTTGTGAAGGACTCGGTTAATTCTGAATGTTAAAAACTCTCTGGTTATTAGGGGAAGTGCCCGTTTTGCAGGCTTACTCTGAAGATACTAGCAGGAGATGACGTGCTCGGGATTTTGTGCATTCCACTCCACTAGTTTATGATGGCAGAAAATAAACCCAAATTCAAGTACTGTGGAAGCATCAGTGGCTCTGAGGACAGGATTCTTTATTCCAGATTCCCTAATGGTGATTTGGAACCACAGGCGCACATGTCCCTAAGTTGGGTCTCATGTTTCCTTATGGCTTCACAAACCCCCTTATGAGAGGGGAAAGGGTGTATTTGTGGGGAAGTAAGTTAGTTTACTTGTGGGTAGTGTGCCTATACTCACCTGGGCAGTATTTAGTCGATACCACTAAAACGTTAGTTACATTATTATCAACCAGACAATTGCTCTCTACAAGGAGCGCGGCGTGATTCCTCACCTCGGAAACTGTGGGTCACTTCTGATATGCAATACCAATTAGTAGTCAAGGGGTAGTGCTGTCCGAGATGACAACCTTGTGGGCTTTGGATATCAACCTCAAGGAGCAGATCTGTTGAACAGGGGATATGCTGTGTTGAAATCAAAGTAACAACATTGGATGGTCATTTAAAGTTGGAACTATCATACGTGCAGCATGCTCATCCAAGGTTAGGACTGGATAGTAGACTGATCATCTATTTGATTACATTTAGTTGAAAGGCCATTGGCATTCCCAAGGAAAGTCCCATCATTGTGTTCTGCGTTAACGACTAACTCTGGAAGAGAGATAGACCAGCAAAGCGGCTTGTGTTTTCGTTTCGTATCTTTGAGCCATTTCTGTTATCCACTTGAACAGAAAAAAAATCCAGAACAAAAATGGATGCAAGCGTTCAAGACAAAAACAATGAAAAAACACTCTATCAATGGCTGCTCAATCTTGCTCTCTGGGCAGCAAACAGCAGGAGGGGAACGATATAAAACATTCTCAAGTCTTGCTGCAGAAACTGGTCCAACCCAGTGACTGGGTATGTTAGATGGGACTGCATTTCCTCACTTACAGAGGTATTGGGCAATGTCTCAGCTCGTGTAAATACAGACAATCAAACCCCCTAATTTATTTGATAATAAATGATACTCTTGGGAAGAAATATTATTTTTACAAGATAATAAAATTAAAGCTTTGTGTCCTTGGACATGCTATGAGGCCTAATTGGTCACATTGTTTCGCCGTGTACTCTGATCTTGCCATTATAATAGGCAACAGGGGGCAAAGGTACTAAATCTATTATTTTTTCATACAACACTGCGCAGCCCAGCACAGCAGCCACTGCGTCGCTTGAAAACAGGAGAGCATGTCAGCAGCAGATCTAAAAAAATATGGTACTACCTATCTCTTTCCAAGCCCTGGCACTCTGTCTGGCTGCCTAGCGCCATTCACTGTAACGGGGAGATGTCTGTCTGAGTGAGCCTAGCATCGGTTTTGTTTTGATGGCTACCTGCCTTTTAAAAACTAAAGGCGCAATGGGGTCCAAATGATGGAGCCTCTCCTCCTCATCCGAGGGATGTGACAGACAAAAGAAAGTGGGGAGCGTAGTGAACTGCCCCATATGGAGAGGCACAACCATTAGAAAGAATGCCTGAGCCAGAATCACCAGCTTGCATGGAAAGATGGTGGTGTACGGTGGTTGCACTCACAGTACCTGCAGTTCACTGTGAGCTGAAATAGTCACAATGATGAAGAGTCAGCAACCTCAAAGAATACCTGTACTTAGGTGCAAACGGGGTCCATGTTCCGCCAGCTACTGGCATTCTGCCTCCTACTGGCTCAAGTACACAACCACTGGAGGAGGAATTAGGGCAGCTTGGCAGTGGTCGCTGCAGTGGATGAGGAAGAGGGGCACTGCAGGTGCTTGTAGCCATGGCCTGTGCCCCACTACGTCCTCCGGATTCAGGAAAACAATGGGCAGGGTACTCGACAAGGTAGGAAGGTTATCTCTGACAGTATGAACGCCCCAGAAGTAGCCTTAGAACTTCCGGTGTTATTGGTGAAACTAGTGGACCAGTGATAGCAGGCTCAACAAGGAGCAGTCCATCACACAGCAACCTTTGAACTGCCCCAACGCTGCTACTTAGATTTCTCTTTTTCCTTACTACCTAAAGTGCCCCATGTTTGCTCTTTCAGATTTCATGGTTTGCTCAATAAACTGTTTCTATCATGATGACCCTTTGACTTGGTGGGGTCAGAACGCCATTGACGCTTCTGGCATTTGGAAGTGATTAAAATCCTCAAATTTCAACTGGATTTGGATCAATGCATTATCTCGAAAATTCATCATTCTTGATGCCAGCTTTTGTTTGTTTTTAATACATTTATTATTCAGTATGTTTTTGCTGTGTAATGATTTGAGCACTGAAATACTTGTTATTCATGTTTTGTTTCTGATTTTCTGCAGTAATAATTTTACTATGCTTTCTAGAATTTTTGTGTGGCACTTTATTTTGGTGGCATTTATGCGATTTTCATTGATTGGTTTAATATTCATAATCTCCTACCTGGAACCCTGTTCTTATATAGATTACTCTGACTTTCCAGCACCACACCTGTGAAACGCAAGTCTTAACATAGCTTCCAGCTGATTCTAGAAGCAACTAAACTATTCTTCTACACTTTTTGGTCCAACTTCACAAAACTGTCAGGCAACGCGGTGCAGCAGCCACAAATGCTGCGCGGCGTTGCGTGACAAGAAGAGAGCAGGAGAGAGATATGGCACTCTCCTCCCTTTTCCCTAGCGCCGGCGCAGATTTCTGCTGCCGAGCTTCACACACACACTTTTGCGCTATGTTGCAAGGGTGTGTATGTGAGTCTCTCATAGATTTTGTACAGGAAAGCTACCCTTCCAGCAAAAAAATACTATGCTTAGACAAACTTTAAAACTTTTCCTACTTTTGATGTGTGCTGCACGGTGCAGCATGCACGCAAAGTCCGAAAAGAAAGAAGAAATGAAAATATTTCTCCTTTTAACATCTCCTTTTAAATGGGGTTAACTTTTGGCGTAAACCCTGTCTACTATTGTTCACGCAAAAGCTTTGTGAATCTTGGCCCTGGTCTTCAGAGAACAGAAAGCAGGCGTGGGCAGCTGTTTGATGATACCAAGTTCATTTTAGGAGCAATACAAGGCTAGCCACGCTCACTCGATCATCTTTACACTCATGGCAGCTGCGATAAATGCATAACGTCTCAGCCACCTTTCATCGGGGCACATTTGCAAAGCAAGTTTCTTCCAGTAACTGTGAACCAAACCGGAGAATGTACGCAAAGGCAAGCCGAGCGGTGGCTCTGGAAGGATCATGAACTAAAACTGGCTGAGCGACGCCAATGAAGAACACGAAATATTCCCAGACAGAGTAGAGCTCTAAATTACAAGTGCTATTTCTTTCTCCTGTTATTCAGAGTTAAACCACTGACGTGCATGTTAGGCACAGATCTCCGCTGTATATTATGCGCAAAGCATAGACCAACCGTTCAGTAAAATAGACACATCTCAATAATGCAATTTAAAAAGAAATGGAACAGTAATCACAGGGAGAGAAAAAAGAGCTGGAGGGAAGGTTTCACCCACTAGAGGCTTTCACACCTAACCAGATGACCCCCAAAATGGACATGTTGCTGCATGAAGAGCTTGGAACCCAACATCCATCTGCTGATTGTTTCACTAACCAGCAGCAACCAGTGAAGCAACCTGAACCCACTGTCCTCAGTGGGTCCAAGACAGATCCGGCTCAGTGGATCTGGCAGTATTACTAATTACCTGGACACCCTTAATGGACCAACCCCTACCAACCGATCCATAAAAGTGTACTCAGGGAAAACTGTCTGTTATTGAACCATTCTTTACAACTCAAGCCAAAGCAGTCCTAGAAATGTTTTGTATCACCTTTTCTACTACTACTTTGCAGGGTCTACATAAGACAGTGTCAAACGCCTCCTGGTCTTTTTAAAAAACTAATGCTAACCACATGGCCTGTCATCAACCCTGAAGAAACCGCTGCCACCATGACCTCCATCCACTCAGGGTCCCCATGGGACCCATGCCCCCACCACAGCTATTCCAGAGGACATCAACACATCAGTGCCATGTTTACACCCATTCTGAATTCCTCCCTCTCTTCTGCAACCTTCTGAGATGCTTGGAAACACCCAACTGTTCTCCCATTGCTGTAAAAACCCTCTCCAGACCCTTCAACGCTTGCAAACTACAGACCAATCTCCCTGCTATCATTCCTGGCAAAGGTCTTAAAGAAAATCACCAACGGATGCATCACCAAACATCTCAATGACCATCAACTCCTCTACACTGCTCAGTCTGGTTCCAGACCAAAACACAGATTGGACCATGTCCTCTTCACTGCAATGGATGAAATAATTTACATACCTGTAACTGTAGTTCTCCAGTATTGGAAGCTTTTATAGATTCACATGTTTGAATACTTCTCAGTCGTCAAGATGGGAATCCCCGTGGGAATATACAACCTAGGCCTGAAAATGTACACATACAATACATGGCCTAGGCCTCAATAGAATAAACTATCACAGTCATTTTGTAAAATAGACCCAAACTCAAATTTGAACCAATCAGATTGCCTCACCCCTTAGAACCTCCTGTGAGGAGCTGCCTTCCCTCAGATTTTCCGAGCATAAGTGCTGTAATGGTGTACTGAGAAAAGAGAGAAGGTGAGCTCCCCCAGTGAGGCGGGTGGGTTGCATGTGAATCTATGAAAGCTTCCAATACTGGAGAACTACAGTTACAGGTAAGTAACTTAGGGCCAGATGTAGCAAAGGTTTTTACCCATTCTGTGTCTATGGGAAAAAGTGTTTGTACATATGGCCCTTACTTCTTACTCCAGTATTGGAACTTTCATAGATTCACATGCTTGAATAAGACTAGCAAGCAGTAACCAGCACATTTTCTGTATTCATTAAACACTGTTTATCTTATAATAAGGTATCATCTGCATTAGAACAGGTAAATGCAAAGCAATAGGAGCTAACCTACTCAAACATAAATCTATATGCATAAGAGGTATGTTAATATTGAACAGAAAATGTGATATTATATCGGAAGCGGATGGTGGGAAAACAAACAGCTCACCTTATCGGAACAAATGCCTAAGGACTGCTTGACCCACCGCTGCATCTCGGAGCGCCTCAGCATCCAGACAGTAATGCTTCGTGAAGGCGTGTGTTGTTCTCCACGTCGCTGCTCGACAGATGTCTGGCAGTGACACCCCAGAGAAGAGCGCACAGGATGTAGAGACTGCCCTGGTGGAATGCGCACGTACTCTGGTATCTAGGGGTTGACCAGCCCTTTGATGGCAAAAGGCTCTTGCGCTTGAGATCCATCTAGAAATAGTCTGCTTAGTGACAGGATGCCCTCTTCTGGGCGCACTAAATGCAACAAAGAGTTGATTTGATTTCCGGTTCAAAGACGTTCGCTGCAAATAAAACTTAAGGCATCATTTGACATCAAGAGAATGACACGATCTTTCTGCTCCAGTCTGAGGCTGTGGAAAGAAAGTCTTCAGCACCACTGGCTCATTAATATGGAAGTCTGATGGAACCTTGGGGATAAACTTAGGATTTGTTTGCAGGATGACTTTATCGCCAGCAAATTTCATGAAGGGTTCATGGATGGTAAATGCTTGAATCTCGCTGACTCGATGAGCAGATGTTAAGGCCAAGAGGAGCGCTACCTTCTAGGTGAGGTATTTGATGTCCAATTTATGAATGGGCTCAAATGGCTCCTTCATTAGCTGACCCATGTCTGTATTTAGCTGCCAAGCTGGAGGCGGTGCTATGACTGGAGGAAAAGATCGGAACAGACCTTTCACAAATTGCTTGATAAGCCTGTGAGACCAGAGGGATGGCCCCTTAGAAAGTCGTCTATATCTGGAGATAGCAGCCAGGTGAACTTTAATAGATGCAAGTGCGAGACCAGAGCGCACCAGATGAAGAAGATAAGGTAAAACCTGCTCCGGAGCAGATGTAAGCGGGTGAATGCCATTAGGAACACACCATAAGCAAAATCGTTTCCATTTTAATTTGTATGTTTTACTAGTGCTATCAGCATGCGCTTTAGCTAAAACAGTTTTGCAGTCACTAGGAATATTCAAATGGCCAAACTCATTGAACTCAGGAGCCATGAACATAATCTGAGAGACTTAGGATCTGGATGCCTCACTTGGCCCTGGTTAATGGTTAGTAGCTCTGGAATCAGTGTTAACCTGATAGGAGGACACAAGGACAGCAACAGAAGTTCTGTGTACCACGGTTGACGTGGCCCGGCTGGAGCAATTAGGAGTATCTGACATGGCTCCGATTTGATCTTTCTGATGACCCACGGAAGCAGAGGTATTGGAGAAAAAGCATAAGCATAAATCCCTGACCATGCTATCGAAAGGGTATTTCCCCACAACCATGGTAGGCCAGATTGCATACAAATGGCATTTCGCGTTCTGGGACGTCGCAAACAGGTCCAGATTTGCTTTTCCCCACCTGAGGAATATCGTATCCAGCGTCCTCTGATTCAGCTCCCACTCGTGGGAAGATGTGCCAAGCCTGCTTAGCGAGGCTGCTGTGGTGTTGCTCACTCCTGGAAGGTGTTCTGCTTTTATGTGCACTGAATGTTGAATGCACCAGGTCCAAATGGTCTCAGCTGCCCTGGATAGCAGATGAGACCGAGTCCCTCCTTGTTTGTTGATGTAGTGCATGGTGGTCGTATTGTCCATTCGGACCTGCACCGATGAGCCTCGGATTCTTGGCAGGAAAGCCTGCAGTGCCAGGTACACAGCTCTGAGCTCGAGGAGGTTGATGTGAAGAGAAGCATGAGAAGGGGGCCACCTGCAACTCACTTGAAGGTCTTGAAGACATGCAACCCATCCATCCATCGAATCGTCCGTTGTTATCATAAATGGAGGGACCTGAGCTAAGAATCTTAAACCCTTGGAGATGTTTGCCGGTGTTGACCACGAATCGAGGGAATCGACAATCCTTGCTGTTATCTGTATGTCACCGAAGGAACCTTGCGTCTGTTTTCATTGTTTGTCGAACTCTTCTGGTAGAGGGCACATCCGAAGGCGACAGTGGCGAACTATACTGATACAGGAGGACATCATCCCCAATAACGATTTGAACTTTCTAACTGAAAGAGACTTTCTTTTCAGAACTGCGCCTACTAGGGTAATGAGTTTGAGTTGTCTTACCTCCGCTGGGAACGCCTTTGTTTGAGTCGTGTCCAATATAGCACCCATGATGGCGTGGACCACAATTGCAGACATGGAAGAAAATCTCTTTCCAATGTTGTCAAGGTGCCTACCATCCTTGTCTGGGGGTGCAGATAGAGGTGCCGAAGGCTTTCTAGAACGTCGCTGGGCAGCCTGAGAAACCACTGAGTCTGGTTTTGGATGTCCCACCAGGCAAGCAGGGGCATCCTCCGTTGCTTTATATTTTTTGTCTAGCTTCGGCAATACCGTTTTCACCGTAGCAGGGTTACGCATAATTTAAAATCCCTGATTCCACACGTGGTCTGTAATAGGGATTGCTCTGACCACCTTCCTATGCGGTTCTTTAAAGTCATATGAGAAGCAATCCTGCTGTGTGGATGGCATTTGGAGCTCAAATCGTGCAGCCGCCTTTTCTAATAAATTATGAAAAGATCCAATATCCTCCAGAGGGGATTCCACAGAAGTTGGCTCCGGTGAAGGGGGTGCCGGGAGTACATAGTCATCCCATTCATCCTACTTCTACTTCTTCAGCCGCTTCGTCTGACGAAGCCTGGGCTTGTGGACTCCGTGGAGCCTGAGGAGGAATCTGCAGAGTAGCAAGGAGAACTGGTAGAGGTACCGGAGTACATGGTGCCATAACCACTGGTGTAGGATCCTTTGCAGACTGTGGATGGAAGCGCTCCCTATAATCCGCCAGCATGGCCTGTAGGTCAAAAACCAGACCAGAAGGTAAGCACACCATTCCTTGTTTTTACTGCTGTGGGACTGGATCATAGTAATGCTGATCATAATAGGAGTCATCATCAGAGTACTCCTGACATTTTACATGTAACTTGGATGGACTCCTGGCTACTCCAAATACTCCGTCTTGATCTGATTCGTCATTATCATCGCCATCTAAAAAGCGAGATGGCAAAAGTCTTGACACCTTACTTGGTGATGTGACAGATGGTGTCAAATGAGGCTTTGAAAGCCTCTTGGGAGGAGTATGCTCTGCAGAGTGGTACAGAGGTAATGTTGATGGTCTTTGCCGTTTTGCCGGAAACATTTTGACTATAGACAAAAAAAAAACTGGTGTCGTCGACAGTGGCGACGACGATATCGTTGTTACTGGAAACATCGTCGACGGTGTGATCGACTACGATAGTACCGTCGATGTGAGCGCTGACGACGGAGGCATCGTCGGAAGCATTGTCAACGGAGGTGTCGTCGACGAGGGCATCGTCGACGGCATTGCCGTGAGATCAATCGTCTACGGGAGGGTCACTCATGAGAATAGAGTTGACGAGATGGGGCATCCCGTCGGCGATGTTGATAGCGTCGTCGACGAGGATCCTGCAGCCGCTGCTGTCGACATTGATAGAGTGACTATTACTGGCGTCACTGATGAAACAGTCGTCGACGAGAGTACCGTCGACGATGGCGCCGTCAACTGTGCTGAACTTGGTTTTTTGAACTAGAGGATTTTCTGAGGCATTCTGTGCCTGTTCTCTTCTTCTGCTGAGAGCTATGACTTTTAGAAGAGGTCCCAGCTGATTTCTGTGCCATTTTCTTAGGTAGCTCTTGAACATCCGAGCCCTCCTGCTTTCTTTTAACAGGTGTTTTAGAAGCAGAAATAGGGGAAGAGGCACTATCCTCATCAGAGGCTGAGTGGCCAGTCTTACCTTTCTGAAGCCACAAAAGCAGACGACCCTCTCTGTCTTTCAAAGTCTTTGTACAGAATCTTCTACATATTTTGCAGTCCTTTGTTTTATGGCTGGGATATAAGCAATAAATGCATTCCTCATGTGGATCATCCACATATAGGCCCTCATTACAACATTGGTGGTAAATGCCACCTACCGCTGTGCTGACGGCCGCAAACATACCGTGACCGCAGCGGTATACCATTAAGGGTATTATGACCCACACAGAGAAATCCACCACTATACAGACACCCACAGAAGTCCGCCAACCCAAAGGTCAGTGATAAACTGGCGGTACTAAAACCCACACCCTTACGCCAACAGAAATACACCCACAGCATCATGACCCACGAATCACTGCGGCGGTCATTTAACTGCGGTAAACCATAGGCGGTACACACCACCGTGCTCAAAATACACACACACACTAACAAAACTACATCACATTGGACAATTCAAAATACACACACCTGACACACATACACACACCACGCCCACACACCCAATCCAATATAAAAAACACACCCACAATACCCACAAACCCTTACAACAAAAAAGAATATTCCTAACTGAGAGAGAGACAAGCCAGGAGCACCCACTGAATCTGAGCCACATAACACCATCTCCCATACACCATCCACACACCTCACAGTACACACCCCAAAACATCACCCCACACACCCTCACACATACCACTCACACTACACCCATGGCACCACAACGACACCCCAGGTTCTCAGAGGAGGAGCTTAGGGTCATGGTGGAAGAAATCATCTGGGTAGAGCCACAGCTATTCGGATCACAGTTGCAGCAGACTACCATTGCTAGGAAGATGGAGCTATGGCGGAGAGTCGTGGACAGGGTCTACGCCTTGGGGCAGCACCCCAGAACAAGGGATGACATCAGGAAGAGGTGGAACGACCTACAGGGGAAGGTGCGTTCCGTGGTAGCAAGACACCAGATAGCAGTACAGAGGACTGGCGGTGGGCCCCCACCTCCTCCCCCACAACTAACAACATGGGAGGAGAAAGTCTTGGCGATCATGCATCCTGAGGGCCTGGCAGGAGTAGCAGGAGGACTGGACTCTGGTAAGTCAAATCTTTACTACTATATCCCCCACCCTACCTGCATGCCATCACAAACACCGACCCCTACCCTCACTCCCATCATCCCACCACCTCAGATGTACCCCACCATTACAACCCACCCATCCCAATACCAAGCCCTGCATGTAACACCAATGCATGGACACCCATCACAGACCTGCATGGACACCCATCACCACAGCATGTACACTAGTGACAATCACTTAGGCAAACCAAACACAACTCACACAAGCCAAAGCTGCCTTGCTAATAACAACCATAGAGGGAAAGATATCCATGCACAAGATGGCACTCGCAGATACAATAACATTGCATTTACATCCCCACCGGACCCCCACTCAAGGTTGTCACCGGAGAGGAGGTGCCAGCCACATCCAGTCCCCCCACAGAAAGGCCCACAGTGATAACAGCAGCTCTGCACGTCTGGATCACGATGACCAACCTGGCCCATCAGGGACCTCTGGAAAGTCGGTTACCCTGCCACAGTCCTAAACCACCACAGAGCCTCCCCCTCAGGAAACACCAGCACAGCACCCACCCAGCGAGCCCATACCTCTGTCACAAGGACACGTCAATCTGCAGTGTGTCCACCACTACAGGGACCCCAGGCAACCCCACAAACACAGGACGATCAGGGACCTGGGTCAATGGCAGTGGGCACACGGTTCAGGGGACAGAGGCACAGGACAACAGGGAAGCTGGGAGGACTGCTGTGCGACAGGGGGAGGACAGACCCAGGGAACACACTCTCCACGAGGCACTTGCAGGGATCCTGGGAGCATTCCACCATTCCCAGGAGACCATGGGCCAGATACTGTTCAAGTTGCATAGACCCAGCGGCTGCAGGAGGGACAATACCTGGGGATCAGGGAGGACCTGAAAGACATCCACACCACCCTGGTCACCATTGCAGGGGTGCTGACAGACATGGCCAGCACCATGAGGGAGGCAGTGGCACACCAACGGGCCCCTGACACTAGCCACATCCAAGAACAGCCCTCCACCTCCGCTGGCGCTAGTGGACAGTGGGACCCACCACACGACCAACAGGCCACCAGCACCCCACCCCCTGCAGAAGGAGAACCACCCCACAAACAGTCCCTGCGATCCAGGCAGAAGCCAGAGAACATTGCCAAGACCCCGCCAGGAAATAAGACTATCCTGATTGTCACCCTTGTATCCCACTCTGTCACCTTGTTGACCTTGAACTGACATTGCTCCCCTTCCAATTCCCCCGTGGACAATGCACCTATGATACCAATAGACTGGACTCTACCCTGGACTTTCCTCCATCAGCAACCAAGCCCATTTCAATACCCCCTCCACTTATTAGCACCAAAATAAACACCCTTTGAACAAATTCAAGTATGGAGTCTGTGGATTATATGACACATGTATTTGTTTCACAAACTGTAAACATTGCATTTCTAATCTACTGTAATATTAACATAGGTATAATCTGCAGTGTGCAGCAGTAAACACACCAGGAGCCAGAGTGGGGCACAGAGATCTGAAAACAGAGATGCCAAAGTAAGTGGCCATAGACATAGGGAAATTAGGCTGCCATGTTCAATGTCAGACACAAAACTGCAATGGAAGGTGAAGTTACAGTGTCTTACCTGTGTGTCACTGGAAGGACTGTTGAATGAGTGTACTTCTGTTGTCCACATCTTCATCCTCTGCCTCCTCTTCGTCACTGTCCACAGGCTCCACCACTGCCACATGACCATCTTCAGGCTCATTCTCCTTCAGAAAAGGCACCTGGATCTGGCACACCTTCTTGGGTGAGTAGTATAGGGATCCACCTGTCAGATTGAGGCACCTGAATCTGGCCTTCAAGAGGCCAAAGGTTCTCTCAATTATCCTCCTTGTTCACCCATGTGCCTCATTGTAACGTTCCTCTGCCCTTGTCCTGGCATTCCTCACTGGAGTCAGTAGCCATGAGAGGTTGGGGTAACCAGAGTCACCTGTAAATATCGAGGGATACCAGTTAGCCACACATTCACCCTTAAGGCCAAATCCACACCCATATACCTACATCAACTGGGTGGGGACCATGGGCTCACCTATTAGCCACACCCGGTACCTCTGGAGTTGAGACATCACATATGGAATGCTGGTAGCTATTCCTCAAGATAAAGGCATCATGCACAGAGCCAGGATACTTGGCATTCACATGGGAGATGTACTGGTCCGCCAAACACACCATCTGCACATTCAGAGAGTGAAAGCTTTTTCTATTCCTGAACACTTGCTCATTTCTCCGGGGGGGGGGAACAAATGCTATATGTGTACCATCAATGGCACCATTGATGTTGGGGATATGCCTCAGGGCATAAAAGTCAGCCTTCACTGTGGCCATATCCTCCAACTGGGGGAATACGATGTAGCTGCGCATGTGTTTCAGCAGGGCAGACAACACTCTGGTCAGCACGTTGGAGAACACTGGCTGAGACATCCTTGATGCCATGGCCACCGTTGCTTGGAAGGAACCATTTGCTAGGAAATGGAGCACTGACAGGACCTGCACTAGAGGAGGGATGCCTGTGGGGTGGCGGATAGCTGAAATCAGGTCTGGCTCCAACTGGGCACACAGTTCTTGGATTGTGGCCCTATCAAGTCTGTAGGTCAGGATAACGTGCCTGTCCTCCATTGTCGCCAGGTCCACCAGGGCTCTGTATACGGGGGATGTCTCCATCTCCAATTCATCCTCAGCGGTTGAACTCTAGGGTGAAAAACGGTGAGAAGAGGGCCATATTCACACATATGTGAAAATAAAAATGCATTTCTTCCTTTACAGAAACAGTATGTGAATTTGAGAGTCAGTTGATTTGCCAATGTCTGCTATGACGCAGTTAGGTGCCATGGCCTGTGCCTCCCTGAAATGGCGGCTGCCTGACCTGTGAGGAGAGACAAGTGGAAATGAGGTAATTCCTCTGGCGTTGTGCGCCGTTGCGGTCGGCAGTTGACGACCGCCGAGCAACTTTGCATTGGTTATCATTGGGCCCTATGGGTTCCAGGAGCCAATGGCGATGTACGCCGGTGGTGACGGTACGCACCGCCGCGGACGTGACCGGCATTTTCTATCTGTTCACTCACTTACTACCTGACCTTCAACAGGAGAGGACCTACACTGCAAGTGCTGCTGTGACCTGTGTCTGGAAGCAACAATGGCTCGAGTGTCTGGGGAAAGGACCGCTTTCACTTCGGAGTAGTTGGAGAGACTGGCGGATGGGGTCCTACCCCAGTATACTTTACTCTATGGTCCTCTAGACAAACAGGTGAGTACACTGTGAGCATGATGTGTGGGCCATGAATGTATGGATTGCTGTGTGTGTAAGCCTCGTGCAGGGGGGGCTGAGGGGTCCTGGGCAGAGTGCTGCATGTCAGGTGGTCAATGTCTGTGCGGAAGGGGACGGGAGCGATATTGTGGGCCATGAGTGTAACAGACCAGAGGGTATGACTAATCCCTTTTTCTATGCATATTTTCTTGCAGGTCAGCGCCCATCAGAAAAAGGGTATTTGGAGTGCCATCGCCAAAGGAGGTGCAGACCCTGGGGGTCTTTGACAGGCGGTGCACCCACTGCTGTAAACACTGGGAGGAATTGCGCTGCTGGGCAAGGAAGACGGCGGAGGCCCAGCTGGGGCTGGCCTCCCAACGAGGAAGGGGTGCCCGTCGTACCCTGACCCCCCTGATGTTCCACATCCTGGCGGTGGCCTATCTGGAGTTGGATGGGCGCTTGAAGGCATCACAGCAGCCACAAGGGGGTGAGTACAGATTCAGAATCATGACTTTGCGCGCATTAAGGTTTTACCTGGGTGGGGGATGTGGGCTGTGGGTGCCCCTAGGCCAGGGCGAACATGGCAGGGTAGGTCCCTTGTTGGGCATGCTCTGAAGCACTCCAACCCCAATAGTGTTAGTGGGCATCTACTACTGGGCAGGGTCCTGTGGGTTTCAGGTGTGCAGCTCAGGGCGTTAGGCAATGTACCCCATGGGCTGGTGACTAGCTTTGTAACTGGTAGTGCATGGCCTAGTGCATAGGGCTCATCCCTGTGTGTTGTGTACGCCAACTGTAGTGTTGTTGCTGGCACTGACCTTCTTGTTTTGTCACCCTGTCCTTGTGTGCATTAGCATCATCTGGCGGAGAAGCAGAGGCACCGGCGATGGAGGGAGCTGCATCCCACATGGGCCTGGAGGCCGAATCCCCCGACGGTGAGGGCACCAGTGGGACGGAGGGCGAGGGGAGCACCACGACAGAGACAGGAGGGGACACTACCGACAGCGACTCCTCCTCCGATGGAAGTTCCATGGCGGTGGCAGACACCTGTGTGCTTTGGAACTGGGGACCAAGGTTTAAGTCTGGCATCGACTCAATAGCCTGTGATTCTGGGCAAATCACTTCATCTCCCTGTGCCTGAAAAACACGTGTGTGACCTTGAATAATGTAACTGGTGCTCATGTAAAGCTCTCCACTATCTCTAAGTAGTGGTCACACTATAAAACCACAGGAAAAAAACACAAAGGGGTCAAGACAAAACATTAGCATAAAAAGGAGAGACAAATTTTATATTTTTTACAAGTGAAACCAGAAAACCTGAATACACTGCAGCTTGCACTAATGGCTTTGTCACCAGTGTGGGAACAGGGGCAGGAGTGGTTCAAAGTTCATGTTTTAAAACTATCACTTTTCATAAGTACTTCTCAGTGGAGTGCTATAAAGTGACATATTAGTGTCAGAACTTCCATATGTTAAAGAAATACCTTTTTTTTTATTTTAAAGAGACATGATCATATTGTTTGTGCTGTCTGTTGTATGATTTACAGACTAAACATTCTCAGGGCTCGGCTCGTGCATGGGCTCTAGAAAACACGACAGAACCTTGGCTCGGCTCGCGTTGTTAATTTGTTGGCTTGCTCACCTCTATGCAGCAGCGACACCTAGTGGCCATCCATACATTAGCCTTGTCTGTGATCGTAAAAAACAGAAAGGGGGCAGAAATTTCTTAAGGGCTGTGGCATGTGTGGTCAGTGGTGACACACAACTAGAGGGTCTTCTCTGAAACATTCCCATTACATACACGTACGAACACGCGCACACAAACTACAGTTGTCGTAGACAGACAGGGCTGTGACACCATGGACAGATAGGGAGGGCTGTGGGCATTAACTGTATATTGAGAGGGCCTGGTGACAGTCACTGGACATAACTGGATATAAACAGGGACTATCTGGAGAGAGCCAGAGCTGCTGACATTGAAACTGGTTAACCACATTTACTGTGGCAAGTGCCTTGTACACAGAGCTGTTCATGGTCACCGCCACTGTAATGTGAAGGCTGTGTGGTGACATGGTCGTGCCACGGTGCACTCAGTTCCCTGTCCAGAACCATTATATACACACAGAGCTGTTGCACCTTGACTGTACATAGTCAGGAAGGTTCCCTGGTAGAGCGGCGTAACGAAACTTGAGCCCCCACCCCCGCATGGAGGGGGCACCCCTCACAGGCCTGCCACTTTTGCTTGGGGGGTGGAGCTCGCCCCCCACATCGTGAGGGCTGCGGGGGCCTATGTTACGCCACCGCCCTGGTCGGTGTCACTGTAAAATGAGAGTGCGGCCACGCCGTCCACCGCTGCCACCCTTTTGATAACTCCGCTGACTGATGGGGTTTCCAGGAAAACTTTGAAATCCAAATCGTTTCAAATCACTCTATACGGTTCAAAACACTCTAATCGCTTGCAAAGTCAAGTGGTGTGCAGAAATGCGAAGCATTCCGAGGGCCGCGGCTGTGCGCGGGCAGCAGCCGCTGCAATCATTAGGATGTACACTTCTCCATGGGCCGCGGGGGCTGGAGGCGGGCCAGGACCCCGCTGATTGCAAACAGAGAGATGGAAGGGGTCGGCACTGAAGGAGGGAGACTCTCCGACAGCAATCTATAAAGTAATGCCCTTAAAAGGGAACGTGGGGCTCGACTGGAGTGGGCGCTGCGTGCACCGCTGGGTGCCCAGGTTCGAACCCGTCTCTAAGGTGGCCCATTTAGGGAGGAAATTCCGGAACCAGCACAGCGGTAGGGTCGTCCCTGCTATTTTACCTTCACCCCATAGGCTCCACTGAATTTGCGCGTATGACCCCTCTCACGGCGGAGGTGGTGCTTTTCAAGAGCACCGTCGGTGCGTCCCGAGCGTGGAGTGAACATTTATTGTTTTCGCCTCGTGGTCTTAGGAGGAGAGCCCACAGTGACACCCTTTGCTCAGTCCCTGGCTGGCGGCAACAAATTCGTGTTTTTGCAGTGCGTAAAACAATGTCCCTTCTGGGTAGAGGAGCTAAAACCCTCTCCCTCAGGAAAGCACACTGCCCTGGTGGTGAGCTTCAAAGGGCTTACCGCCCCTGAAACTTGACCCCTGGCCTGCAGCTAGCAGCAGATGGCCTCTCCCTTTGCAAATCCCCACTTTTGGCGGGAGCAAAGGTGGGAAACCACACAAAGGATAGGGGGAGTGTCCCCACCTGGCATGCATCACCCGTAAGGTGTTGCCTGCAAGGTGGACACTCCATTTCATGTCCTCCATCTTAGTTGGAAGGAAAATAGCCAATGAGGTTTAGGTTAGTGACCCTTCCCACAGGAAGTGGTCACTATGGTGGGTGTAGCCACCCAAAGGTAAGTGTCCTATTGGACACTACCAGGTTCCCCCTAAAACGTCCACTAAATGCAGTATTTAGTGGGCATCCCTAGACCAAGAAACTAGATTCAAAGGACACAGAAGACCAGCACAAAGAAGGTCCAAGGCATGAGAACTGTGGACCTGCTGCATCAAGCAAAGGCGCCAAACCATTCATGCTGCACCCAGGACCTGACAATCGCCGATGCGGAGAAGCTGAACACTGAACTGACCTCAAGAAACCCAGAGGACCTCCATGCTTCACCAACTGCCCAAGCACTCCCTCCAGAGAGGAGATACCACTCTGAAACAACAAAGAAACCAGCAACCCAGTGAGGGTCACTTCACTGAGCGGCCACTAACTCCCGAACGGAAGCCGCAGCCAGACCCAATGACATACCGACCACAAGGACAAATCCTGCGAGTGTGCCAAGTTTGGTGGCACTGTACCCTCCAGTGGCCATACCGTACCAATATCCTGGGTACTGGTCAGCTGACGTCAGACACCAGGAAAACCAGCTCGCCCAGAGCTGAAAAAGGACCAGGAAGAAGCCCTAGTCGAGGGACTTCAGGAACACCGTAGACCTCCCACCAGAGTGCCCCCGCTGTCCTGTAAGCAACCTTCAAATAGACCTACCTCTAGATCCAAAGGGCATCTTTGCACATAGCCTCTGGCTCACCGATTCGCTCTGCACCCAGCCGCCCTGTGCCCTGCAACGAAGAACCAGCTGTGCCCCAAGGGTCCTTCACCTCTTGCATCCTCGACACTCCAAAGGGACCCCAAAGAACCACTTTTAACTTGACCAGAGCAGATCTTTTCTAAGTGGCCCCCCTGAGTGGCCCTGCACCAGCCCCAAGAGACTTTCCACCGCTGCTTCTGCTGGAACTGGGAGCCGCCTGAACACAGCGTTCCCACCGACAACCTCGACCAACCTGCAAAAGCAGAACTTGGTAAAGCAACTGTGTGATTTTATATGAATTTCTAAAGGTGTCTTCCTATTGATGCCTATGGTGAGTAATTACACACAGAAAGACTGCATTTATTAAAACTTCAAAAATCAATTTCTTCAAAAGTACTTAACCAATTTTGATAGTCTTGGTCTTAAAATTTATATAAAAATCTGAAGTATTTTTATAAATTGGTCTCCAGTTATTTCTTCGAATGTGTGAGTTGCATGATTAATACTACAAGCACAATAAATGTTTTGCACTTCTCCAAGATTAGCCTAACTGCTCAACCATAGATATTAGAGCATTAGGTGATCTAGTTTTTTCCTGTGGAAACCAACGTGTGGTTGCCTGGACCCCCTGCGTAGTGTGCCTAATTTTGCACACTACATAGAGGGACAGCCTCCTACACCCATGATTAAGAGGTGCTGCTAGAAACACCAAGGGAGCACATACTTTAGTCCAGCTAGAAGTGACAGAGAGCCCATGCTTTGTACGTGCTGTTAAAACACCAAGAAATAACGTATTGGAGTCCACCTACGAGCGACAGAGGGCGCAGCCTTTAGAGGTGCTTTTACAACACTGAGGGAGCACACACAGGAGTGCACTCAGCAGCAACTGATGGCCCATGTTTTAGAAGTGCTGTTAAAATGCTCAGGGAACACACACTGGAGTCCACAGAGGAGTGGCAGAGGGCTTGCGCATTAGAGGTGATGTTAAAACACAGAGGGAGCACATATACTGGAGTCCACCTAGGAGCGACAGAGGGCCCAGCCTTTACAGGTGGTGTTAAAACACCAAGGAAGCACATACTTGAGTCCCCCCACAAGGGAAAAGGATGACCAACCTTTAGAGGTGCTGTTAAAACACCAAGGGACCACATACTGGAGTCTGCCCAGGAGCTACAGAGCACCCATGTTTTAGGGGTGTATTTAAAACCCAGAGGGAGTACATACTGTAGACCACCCAGGAGCAGCAGAGGCCCCAGCCTTTAGAGGTGCTGTTTAAACACCAAGAGCGTACATACTGCAGTCAACCCAGGAACAACAGAGGGCCAAGCCTTTAGAGGTGCTGTTAAAAACATCAACGGAGCACAAACTCAGGTCCACCAAGGAGTTACAGTGGGGCCAGGTTTTAGCGGTGCTTTTAGAACACCAAAGGGGCATGTACTGGATCCCACCCAGAAGTGACAAAGGGCCCAGCCTTTAGAGGTGATGTTAAAGCAGCAAGGGAGCACATACTGGAGTCTACCCAGGAAGAAAAGAGGGCCCATGTTTTAGGGGTGTTTTTAAAACCCCAAGGGAGCACATACAGATGTCCACCCAGCAGCAACAGAGGGTCCAGCGTTTAGATGTGCTGTTAAAACACCAAGAGAGCACATGATGGAGTTCACCTGGAGCGGCAGAGGACCCAGCCTTTTGAGGTGCTGTAAAACAGAGGTAGTACAAATACTGGAGTCCATCCAAGAGGGAGAGAGGGCCTACACTTTAGAATTGCTGTTAAAACACCAAAGGCACACATACTGATTTCTACTCAGGAGCGACAGAGGGCCCACGCTTTAGAAGTACTGCTACACCACCAAGGGAGCATGTACTAGAGTCCACCCAGGAGTGGCAGAGAGCCTATGCTTTATAGGTGCTGTTAAAACACCAAGAGAGAACGTACTAGAGTCCACCCAGGAGTGACAGCGAGCCCATGCTTTATAGCTGCTGTTAAAACCACGAGGGAGCACGCACTGGAGTCCACCCAGGTGTGACAGAGGGCAAAACATTAGTGGTGCTGTTGAAAAAATCAAGGGAGCATATACTGGAGTTCATCCAGGAGCGACAGAGGGCCCAGCATTTAGAGGTGCTGATAAAACACAGAGGGAGCACGTACTGGAATCCACCTAGGAGAAACAGAGGGCCCATAATTTAGAGGTGCTGTGAAAACACAGAGGCAGCACGTACTAGAGTCCATCCAGGAGCGAAAGAGGGCCCATACTTTAGAGGTGCTCTTAACACTCCAAGGGAGCACATACTGGAGTCCACCCAGGAGATGCAGAAGGCCCATCTTTCAGAGGTGTTGTTAAAACACAGAGGGACCACCTATACCGGACTCCACCCAGAAGCAACAGAGGGCCCAGCCTTTAGAGGTGCTGTTAAAATAGCAAGGAGGCACATACTGAAGTCCATCCAGCTGCTGTAAAAACACCAAGGGCACACATATTGGAGTCCACCCAGGAGCGACAGACAGCCCAGCCTTCAGAGGTGCTGTTAACATACAGAGAAAGCACATTTATTGGAGTACACTCAGGAGCGGTAGAGGCCCCAGCCTTTATAGTTGTTGCTAAAACACCAAGGGAACACAAACCGCAGTCAACCAAGGAACAACAGAGGGCCAAACCTTTAGAGGTGCTGTAAAAAAAACACCAAGGAAGCACATACTTAACTTCACCCAGGAGCTACGGAGGACCCAGGCTTTAGTGGTGCTTTTAAGAACACCAAGGGAGCACATATTTAAACCCACCCATGAGCTATGGAGGACCCTGGCTTAAGAGGTGCTTTTGAACACGAAAGGGGCACGTACTGGAGTCTACCCCGGAGTGGGAGAGGACCCATGCTTTAGAGGTGCTGTTAGAACACCAAGGGAACACACACTTGAGACCACCCAGGTGCAACAGATGTGTCATACTTTAGAGGTGTTGTTAAAACACAGAGGAAGCACATACTGGAGTCCACCTAGGAGCGACAAAGGGCCCAGTCTGTAGAGGTGCTGCTAAAACACCAAGGGAGCGTGCAGAGTAGTCCACCAAGGCCCGACGGAGGACCCATCCTTTAGAGGTGCTGTTAAGGCATAAAGGGGGTCATTCTGACCCCGGGCGGCGGCGGAAGCCGCCGGCCTGGCTGGGACCGCCAGAATACCGCTGTGCGTTCAAAAGACCGCCGCGGGTATTCTGGCTTTCCCGCTGGGCTGGCGGGCGACCGCCAGAAGGCCGCCCGCCAGCCCAGCGGGAAACCCCTTCCCACGAGGAAGCCGGCTCCGAATGGAGCCGGCGGAGTGGGAAGGGTGCGACGGGTGCAGTTGCACCCGTCGCGATTTTCAGTGTCTGCAAGGCAGACACTGAAAATCTTAGTGGGGCCCTGTTACGGGGGCCCCTGCAGTGCCCATGCCAGTTGCATGGGCACTGCAGGGGCCCCCCGGGGCCCCACGACACCCCTTACCGCCATCCTGTTCCTGGCGGTCATGCATGGGCACTGCAGGGGCCCCCAGGGGCCCCACGACACCCCTTACCGCCATCCTGTTCCAAGGATGGCGGTAATGGGGGTCGGAATCCCCATTCCCCAGGGCAGCGGAAAACCGGCGGTACACCGCCGGTTTTCCGTTTCTGACCGCGGCTGTACCGCCGCGGTCAGAATGCCCATGGGAGCACCGCCAGCCTGTTGGCGGTGCTCCCGCGGTCGTTGGCTCTGGCGGTTTTTACCGCCAGGGTCAGAATGACCCCCAAAGTGAGCACATACTGGAGGCCATCGAGGAGCGACAGACTGTCAAGGCAAAGGGAGCAGATACTGGATTCTATCCAGAAGCGTCAGAGGGCCCAGGCTGTAGAGGTGCTGTTAAGGCATAAAGGGGGTCATTCTGACCCCGGGCGGCGGCGGAAGCCGCCGGCCTGGCTGGGACCGCCAGAATACCGCTGCGCGGTCAAAAGACCGCCGCGGGTATTCTGGCTTTCCCGCTGGGCTGGCGGGCGACCGCCAGAAGGCCGCCCGCCAGCCCAGCGGAAACCCCTTCCCACGAGGAAGCCAGCTCCGAATGGAGCCGGCGGAGTGGGAAGGGTGCGACGGGTGCAGTTGCACCCGTCGCGATTTTCAGTGTCTGCAAGGCAGACACTGAAAATCTTAGTGGGGCCCTGTTACGGGGGCCCCTGCAGTGCCCATGCCAGTGGCATGGGCACTGCAGGGGCCCCCAGGGGGCCCACGAAACCCCTTACCGCCATCCTGTTCCTGGAGGTCATGCATGGGCACTGCAGGGGCCCCCAGGGGCCCCACTACACCCCTTACCGCCATCCTGTTCCTGGCGGTCATGACCGCCAGGAACAGGATGGCGGTAATGGGGGTCGGAATCCCAGGGCAGCGGAAAACCGGCGGTACACCGCCGGTTTTCCGTTTCTGACCGCAGCGGTACAGAATGCCCATGGGAGCACCGCCAGCCTGTTGGCAGTGCTCCCGCGGTCGTTGGCTCTGGCGGTTTTTACCGCCAGGGTTAGAATGACCCCCAAAGTGAGCACATACTGGAGGCCATCGAGGAGCGACAGACTGTCAAGGCAAAGGGAGCAGATACTGGATTCTATCCAGAAGCGTCAGAGGGCCCAGGCTGTAGAGGTGCTGTTAGAACACCAAAGGAGAACATACTGAAGTCCACCAAGGAGCGAAAGAAGGCAAATATTTTATAGGTGCTGTTAGAGCACCAAGGGAGTCAATACTGGAGTCCACCTAGGAGTGACAGAAGGCCCATGCTTTACAGGTGCTGTTAAAACACCAAGGGAGGACATAAAGGAGACCACCGAGAAGCGACAGAGGGCTCATGCTTTAGAGGTGCTGTTAAAACACAAAGGGAACACATACTGGAGTCCGCCAAGGAGCAACAGAGGCCCGAGCCTTTAGAGGTGCTGTTAAAACATCATCGGTGCACATAATGCAGTCCTCCCAGGAGCGACAGAGGGTGAAGACTGTAGAGGTGCTGTTAAAAACACCAACGGAGCACGAAGTGGAGTCCACTCAGGACCCACAGAGGACCCAGCCTTTAGAGGTGCTAATAAAACACCAAAGAAGCACATACTGAATTCCAACTAGGAACGACAGAGGGCCCATGGTTTAGAGATGCTGTTAAAATACCATGGAGTACATACTGGAGTCCACCCAGGAGCGACAGAGGATCCAGACTACAGAGGTGCTGCTAAAACACCAATGGAGCGCGTAAAGTAGTCCACACAGAAGCGACAGAGGCCCCATCCAGTAGAGGTGCTGTTAAAACACTGAGGCTGCACATATACTAGAGTCGATCCAGGAGCGACAGAGGGCCAAGTCAGTATAGGTGCTGTTAAAACACCAACGGAGCACATAATGGAGTCCACCCAGGAGCGAAAGATGGCCGTGTCTTTTGAAGTGCTGTAAAATAGAGTGAGCACAATTACTGGAGACCACCCAGGGGCAACAGAGGGCCCACACTTTAAAATTGGTGTTAAGACATGAATGTGGCACATACTCGGTCTACCCAGTAGCCACAGATGGTCCATGCTTTAGAAGTACAGTTAAAACACCAGGGGAGCACATACTAGAGTCCTCCCAGGAGTGATAGAGAGCCCATGCTGTATGGGTGGTGTTAAAACACCAAGAGAGAACATACTAGAGTTCGCACAGGAGTGACAAGAGAGCCCATGCTTTATAGCTGGTGTTAAAACCATGAGGGAGCATGTACTGGAGTCCACCCAGGAGTGACAGAGGGCCCGGCCTTAAGAGGTGCTTTTAGAAACTAAGAGGGAGAACATACTGGAGTCCACCTAAGAGTGACAGAGGGCCCATGCTTTAGGTGTGCTCTTAAAACACAGACGGAGTACATACTGGGGTCCATCCAAGAGCGACAAGGGACCCATGCTCTAGAGGTGCTTGTAAAAAACAGAGGGAGCACAGATACTGGAGCGACAGAGGGCCCATGCATCAGAGGTGCTGTTGTGGGTGCATTTTAGCAGCGTATTTATTTTAGCATCGGGTCTGTGCCCTATTACCTAGTTTAGTTCATGTATTACTTTTTTGTTATTTAGCATGGCTTCATTTTAGTGGATATGTTTTATTATTTTTATCAACTGTTTTTCCATGCAGGAATTGTTATTAGTTCCTTTGGACAACATTTCATCTGGCATGTCTGTTCAAGGTTGTACATGATAAACCTACCAAGTATTGCCTGTCCAAAAGTACAGACTCAACCTTTCATAACATGCTTTATTATAAAAACACCACACTGGCAAAATGAGGTCAGAGGGGGGCATTCCAGCCATCCATCTTCTGCTGTACCATGTCGTTGCAGCTTTTCTGAACTTGGCCTTGTCGCTCCAGCCACTTGGGAGGACTGCCAGTAGCCACAGGCAAACCCTTGCTTATTTTTTGAGTATGGGGCAGGGGCTTCCTTTGAGAGACTAGTACGGGCAGAGAATGGCTATCACTGCAGTGTAGGCAGGGATTTAGATTCACTAGTATGACAGGATGCTGGGACTTTTTACTTGTTTCACGCTCATGGTCTCTATAGTAATTGTACTGTGTTCCATCTTCCTAATAATCGTAGCTCATGCTTTCTACATAGAATGCAGTTGCTTCAATAAAATATATTGAAAGCTCCACTGCATTTCTGTCTGTCTTTGCATGTATGAGACTTATGTAACTGAGAGAAAAGGGTAAGATCTGTTCTACCACAACTTCTTTGCGGAGTTCGAGTGTCATGCTACAGGGCACCACAAAGTATTATTACTTTCTAGGTTTGGGTGAAGTGCTGCTAGCTAGCCGAAAGGGTTAGGCTGCCAGCTGCCAACTGGTGTGGGATCGACTAAGTCACCCACACGCTGTGGTGCTGTCACCCAAAAACCAGCAGTCTTACCTCCATGATAAGAGTCCTACGACATTGCGCCCCCAACGTTGGTTAGACACTAACTTTACGGATCTCCTGAGTATCTCTGTCTCTTTACATGCGAAAGGCACGGAGATGTCTGTTGTATTAGGGCAATAGACCCCTCAGCTAAATAGGTAGTACTTATCTTAGGTTGTAGGTTGCTCAAGCTTAACCCTTAAAAAGGATTTCCCCAAACTGGTGTTTATATCTCTGAACTGACTGTTTTTAAATATGGCAGACCCTCAATGGGTTGCAATAGCAGCAAACATGAGACTACCTCTCACACCACATCTATGAAATCAAGGGCTCACTGATGAGCTCGGGGAAGTTACGTTCGAGGTTGAGGTATACAATGCAAACAGAATTGACATTTTCTATTCATGTGTCACCTTTCCAGCAGTAGATGGAAACTCACATACATTCCACAATTACCCAATAGCACATACACCTGCACAATACAGACCATAAGCATATTTAGAAATACCACTATCTTTTCTAGAACACCAAAATTGGCTTGATGGCGCCCTACCACACATTCCATAAAACTTTAGAGTAGGTCCTTTAAGTAATGAAGGTCCTACATGGCCAGAATTGGCCACTTATACACCACATCCTAATGCAGGAAACTTGCGAGTAGCGGATGTACGCTGTTTACATAATCATTTAGTAGAAATATATAGACGCTTACTAAAATTTGTAATGCAGACTTTAAACACCACCCCAGCGAGGGCTGCTCCAGGACAACCACATTTGGCTGTAGCAAGGATAAATCTTGCAATTGTGCAATCAATAATGGGTAAGCTACTCACCAAACGTGAAGAAATTCAGTTTTGGCTAGCACAAAGAAAAAGCGCACTGGAAACAGTGTTTCCCCATATGGGACCCCAATGTAAACATAGAATTCTCACAAATTGCTTGCTGTTTGCGATAGTACCCTCAATGGAAAATTGTGACACTTGGGGTGCAGTATTTGCTGCACTGTAAACTACTACACACGGTACACCAACACATGCAAATCTTCCAGAAGTGTTCAAACAAATTCAATATGGGGCTGCCCCTGCCCTGGACTTAAGGATGCAATTAATATGCAACTTTGCCACAGTGTCCTCAATTATATTAAGTAATCTTAAGGGGGAAGCAATAGCACTGGTAGTACGCCAGCAGTTCCGGGATGTTCTGCAACAGGAACAAGAATGCAAGCTGCCTAAGATTATCGCTAAGAGTATCAGTATAGGTAGGGAAAGCCTGGAAGCCAGACCAGTTAAACCACAAATACACGGTAAATCCAATAAAAATTCTACTAAACAAGCAGAAGATGGTTCTGAAAAATGCTAGGATAAACAAAAGCCTAACAAAGATAATAAAAAAGAAACAGGAGAATCTCAGTGTTCGGAGACCTCTGAGAATCAATGGTACTCCCCAATCTCGCTCCTTCCAGGACTCAAAACAATGAGAGAGGAGGGCGGTCAGAACACTGAAACGAGTATGTAAAACCAAGAAAAGTCTCAAAACGCTAGTCTGAAGTTTCAATCAAAAAGGAAGAGAAACTTCCACAACAAAAATCCCAATTCAAGATGAAAAAGATTGCAGCCATTTTGGTGGAAAATGCCATACATATTGAGAATTTTCCTGAAGAACAGGACAAGGACAGTGACTCTGCTTCACAGCGCAGCAGAGGTCACAATAGTTCATCCGAATCTTCAAGAGCTTCAGATGTGACAGAAGACTTTCTTGAAGTCGAAACTGCGGACAGGCGTCTCCTCACCCAACAGCGTCTACAAACTAGAAATTAAAAAAGAGTGCACTATTAAAGTTTTATTTGAGGGAAGATTAACACTTAGTTGTGACATGCACCTGGCAGAAAATGATTGGCCACCTGAATTTGTCTGCAACCTCCCACAAGGCAAAGAGGTAATTTTGCCTTCTTTCTCAGTCCTCGTTCCAGTTGCAGCAAAAGAAGCCTACCCTGCATATTGGCCATTTGCACAGGCTCCTGCGCTGTACTGCAACCATGTGGGATGGGATAGGGAATCTCCTTACCATGTAATGCCAATCAGAGCAGCTCCACAGATCCAACAAGAACACCCCATTAAAAATTAGGCTAAAGCACAAGTGAGAGAAATACTCTCACAACTCGAGTACCAGGGAGTAATTGAACCCTGACTATCTCCAATGAATAATCCTTTGTTTGCCATAGTTAAGCCAGACCATTCCTATAGAACAGCCTTACATTACAAACACCTTAACAGTCATACATGCACATTTCCAATACAACCTGCATAAAGCACAACACTTATTTACTACAAAGTGTGAAAAAAATACAAAACAACCGTGGATATTCCCAACATTTATTTCCTGCCTAAATCTAGCACTTAAAAGCAGGGATTTAAGTGGCTTCACAGTGCTTGGCTCGCAAAAGAAAGTTTGTCGCCTCCATCAGGGGTAAAAGAATAGTCCAGGATTGTTCTCAGCCCGTGTAACATCAATATTACATGATATTGATCCTGAGGAGTTGTCCTATGTGGATAACATCTATCTCGCGAATGGCGATCTCGAGATACATTTGGCCCAGGTGAATCGCATTGTTCTGGAATTTGCCACACAGGGCAACAAATTCAATTTCAAAAAAACTAAATTTATTTTTCGTAGTGTACTATTTTTGGGATATGAACTATCAGATGAGGGAAAGAGCCTGGCACTCCACTTTCTACAAAAATTTGCACAATTACAACCTCCCCATACCATCAAAAAGCTACAGTCATTGCTGTTTTTTTTTAAACTTTGGGATAACATACATTCCAGAATATGCACAAGGCATAAAACCTCTCTATGACTTAATTCATCCAGATTTTTCAAGGCAAACATTAGACACCTAAACATAAATGCATACTCAGAGCATTAAAACTAGACATACTTGAAGCTAAACACTTACACACGTGACAACAAAAAAAATTTGGTCATCAGGGTAATTCCTGGTGCCATCGGGTTCACCTGTGTAACATTCAATGAAGGTGACACTGTACCTACAGCATACAAATCTCATTTGTACTCCAACAATGAACAGAGTTTTCCCAAAGAAAAAATACTGACTCCTGTCCAGATGGCTGTCATAAAGGAGAGACCTCAGGCCAAGGGGAAATGCATCATTGTTGTCACCCTAATACCAGCCTTTGAGGTTACCAACGCAAATGTACTAAACGCAAAAGCATTACATCCACATTGGATCCAATGGGCAACCTCTCTGACGGCCACTGACATTGATTATGTTTTTGATCCAAAACTTCAGACCCAAGAATTCCTTCAACATGAACTTGAATACCCCATGTCCATTAACATCTTGCCTCTTCAACAATATTGTGTTATCATTTAAAGTGATGGTTCAGCCCAACCATCTTTAGGTATAAAACACCAATACTCCACAGCTTGTGCAGCCGTTATGAAGGATGGTAAAATTCTTCCTCAACATACCTACACGCAGACCCTAGGGGACTGCACAACACAACTTGCAGAGCTTAGGGCTCTAATCCTGGCACTGGAAAACTAGGATTCTGAACTTTCTACATTGATTGTGTGTGATTCATGCTACTATGTACAGTCCTTCAATGAATACTTACACTACTGGTGCCTAAAAAAGTCCAGGGATACGAAAGGGAACATCATCAAACACAAATTGTTGTGAGGGAAGGTACACATCTTAACAAACAAACAAAAGCAGTTCATACATTGAGTCACCAGTATGTTGCAATACACGTTGTAGGAAATACTTTTGCTGATGAAGCAGCCAAATCTGCAGAAGCTACGGCTTCTGTTGCTGCGATTACTCGTTCTCCTACAAGTCTGGATGATGAAACACTGGCTGCTGTGAAGGCTTTGGCTGATGTCAAGCCCTTACCTGAGGCATATCCTGCAAAGTATTACTACCACTTAAGTGCCCAAAACATTGCATTTGCAAAAACACCAGGGGTGGGTGATTGTGTGATCCCCAACCAAGAACGGAAATTAGATCTCATCAAAGCAGTGCATGAGGGAGTTGCTTCTGCTCATGCTGGTGTGGTGGCTACCATCTCACTCTTGCAAAAATGCTATTGGTGGCCAGGTCTATACAAACAGACCAAACAGTATGTCCTTTGTTGTGACATCTGCCAACAAATAGGGGCCCACCATCAAACACCCACAGCAGATACCCCTCTTAGTTTCAAACAAACCACTTCAGTGTGTTTACCTGGACCATTGTGGTTCCTTACAACCTTATTGTACATACAAATATGATTTAGTCGCTGTTGACTCATGCTCCAGATTTCTATGGGTATGGCTTCAATGATTTGCTGACACTCCTTTTGTTATTAAAGATTTGCAAGTCTTTATCGGGACATATGCCGTTGCACATTCCACTCGGACCAGAGTCCTGCCTTTGCCTCCAAGGCATTCAGGGACATCATGTCAACGATGGGTGCTCAACTGCATTTCTCACCTCCCTACCATCCTGAGGGAAATTCGGTTGTAGAGCAAAAAAAAATTAAGTTAAAGCAATCTTCAACAGCTAGAGTACTAGGTACAGGTCGTACTGGGCTGCACCACCTGTATGGAGTCCAGAGAGCACTAAATAATCAGCCCAGAAGGTCTTTAGGAGGACGTACCCCGTATGAAGTCCTGTTTGGGATACCTACTTATGTCCCAGATCTTGATGGCTCTGGCACAGTTGCAGCAGAAACACTTTCTGACATAAAACAAATGTCACTGTCTTGCAGGAATTACAAAAGTTTGTGATGAAAACTCCTCTGCACATGCTGCCACCCCCTAAAATTACCCTGACTCCCCCACCGGCCCTTGAACCCTAAAACCACCCCCACCCCGCCGCTAAAATCACCACAACCCCCACCCCAGCCCCTAAAACATCCTCAACCCCCACCCCTTAAACCTAAAACCACCCGACCCCCTACCCCCGACCCTTAAACCTAAACCCACCCCAACCATAAAACCTAAAACCAACCCAACACCCCACCCCTGCCCCTAAAATTACCGCAACCCCCACCCGCACCTAAAACCTAAACCCACCATAACCCCACCCCTAAAACCTAAAGTACCCCAACCCCCACTCCCAAAAAGTAAAAATACCCCGGACCCCCACCCCCAAAACAAAAAATACCCCGACCCCCATAACTAAAAATGCACCGACCCCCCTCCCCCACCCCTAAAACTAAAAATACCCCGACCCCCCACCCCGAAAACTAAAAATGCCTGACACCTCCTACCCCGCCCCTGAACCTAAACCACCCTGACCCCCCACACCCAATACTAAAAATACCCCAAGCCCCTAATCCGCCTCTAAAACTAAAAATGCCCTGACCCCCTCCCCTGCCCCTAAACCTAAACCACCCGACCCCCAAAACTAAAAATACCCCAATCCCCCTCCCCTAAACCTAAACCACTCCGACCCCCACCCCAAAACTAAAAATACCCGGACCCTAAAACTAAAAGTACCTCAACCCTCCTTCCCCGCCCCTAAACCTAAACTACCCTGATCCCCCACTCCCTAAAACTAAAAATACCCCAACCCCCCTGCCCCTAAAACAAAAAAATATACCCCGACCCCCCTGTCCCTAAAAAAGCCCGAGCCCCACTTACCTGATCACATCGTCCTCCTCAGGCGACTCCCTTCTTCTGTGCCTTAACCACGCATGTGCATGGTTAAGCACATGCGTGGTTAAGGCACCAAACAAGGTAGTTGTGGTTAACGAAAGCGTTGTTCCGCTTTCGTTGTGCACGACTGTTGTTCATGAGTCGTGGTTAAATTGGGTTATGAGGTTTTTAAACTTTACATATCCTCACATAAGGTCCGAAGAAACTTGTCCCTTGTGAACATTTCAGGTGTTCCAATTTCTGATGGGATTGTTTGGGATAAAGTACGGTTCGATATCTTTGACCCTACAGAAATTATTAAAATCCCATATGTATCCAAAGTATCTACGAATAATATTATAACACCAGGGGTTAATTCTGATGACCTGGATGAAAAAACAGTTGACTCTGTGCTTTCTGAGCTTGAATATTATACTGTATTTCAAAGTGATGATGTGTATATGAAAACTGCAAATTATGGGGAAATGTTTTGCTACCACCATAGCGGACATTATTTTCTGCACAGAATCAATTTCCAGAGAATAGTTTATAATTACACACAAATGGAAGACTGTCCGACACCATCAGTGGGGAGTTCAAAAACATATGTAGAAAAGTTTTCATATTTTACTGGGCGTGATTTAAAAAATGCTGAGTTTTTTATCTCAAATTACCACCTTCAAAATCATGGAGAATTTTGTTAACTGACACAAAACTGATTTACTCTGATTCCTTTGTTTCCCGGTAGGCTATAGGAGGCTTTGAATACTGGATGAAGTCAACTGACTTAAAGAGTGTGTGGGGAACTAGAGATTGGCAAATACAGGATAGGGAAGCTTTATTTAGAGCATACCCTATTATGTTACAAATTATATTTCTCAATGAAACTGTGCAACAAACAAGTTGCTTAGACTTGGCGAAAATGAAGGAATTGAATGCATCCAGTATTCCCCCACCAGCTAATTCTGATAATTGGCAAAATATTTTAAATGTCAATGAACAACAGTTCAATAGAGGGCATCCGTAGACCAAAAAATCAGATTTGAAAGGGCAAAGAAGACCAGCCCCAAAGAAGATCCAGAGCAAGAGAACTGTGGACCAGCTGCATCAAGAAAAGGTGCCAAACCCTGTCTGCTGCACCCATGACCCAAAAATGGCCGCTGCTGAGGAACTTGACACTGGACTGACCCCCACTAGAAACCCAGGGGACAATCATGCTTCACCAGTAATCCAAGATCTCCCTTCTGAGTGGAGGTACCACTCTGCAAAAAACAAAGAACCAACAAGCCATTGAGGGTCTCTTTACTGACCGGCAGATATATCCTGAACCGGAAGTCCCAGCCAGACCTGACGACACATCAACGACCGCCAGGACAAACCCTGCAAGTGTGCCAAGTTTGGTGGCACTGCACCCTCCAGTGGCCGAGTCGTGCCAATATCCTGAGTACTGGTCAGCTGACGTCAGACAGTAAGAAAGCCAGCTCCCCCAGAGCTGAAACCGGACGAGTAGGAAACCCCAGTCAAGGGACTTCAGAAACACCATGGACCTCCCACCAGAGTGCCCCTGTTGTCCTGTAAGCAGCCCTCAAAGAGACTCACCTTCAGCTCCAAAGGACTCCATTGCGCACAGCTCCTGGATCCCCAACTCGGTCTGCACCCGGCCGCCCAGCATCCTGCAATGACGACCCAGCTGTGCCCCCAGGGTCCCCCACCCCTTGCGACCTCGACACCACAAGGGTACCAAAAGGCACCACCGTTAACTTTGCAACTGCAGACCTTTTCCAAGTGGTCCCTCGCAGTGGGCCTGCACCAGCTCCAAGAGACTTTCCAACGCTGCTCCCGCCGGAACCAGGAGTCATCCGAACTTCTCCTAAGGGCACAGGGTGCCCACCGACGGAAGCTGAACTTGTTAAAGCAACTGTACAATTCTGTATGCATTTTTTAAAGTGACTGCCTATTGATTCCTATGATGCGTAATTACGCACAGAAAGACTGCATTTATTAAAAGTTCAGAAAATCATATCGTAAAAAGTACTTAACCAATCTTAATGATCTTGGTCTTAACATTTATATAACAAGCTGAAGCATTTTTATAAATTGGTCTTGAGTTATTCCTTTGAGTATGTGTGGTGCATGATTGATACTGCGAATACAACAAATGCTTTGCACTTCTCTAAGAACCGCCTAACTGCTCGACAAAGCTACCTAAAAAATTAGAGCATTAGGTGATCTAGTTTTTGCCTCTGGAAACCAACGTGTGGTTGCCTGGACCCTCTACGCAGTGTACCTAGTTTTGTACACTACATAGAGGGCCAGCCTTCTACAGAAGGACAGAAGGTATTGGAGTTGGGATTAAGAGTGGCCAAGAAATATGTCACTCTGAGGTGGATGTCGAATAAGATACCTGCCAAAAAACATTGGCTGTGGGAGTTTGCCAAATGGACACAGGCGGAATGTGGTGTTCGGCACAGATTACTGTATAGGGGACTATCCTGGGGAGGCCTAGCTGAGTGGGATGTGGTGATGTGGTGGAGGTGCAACTGCAGGGAGGACAGGAGGAGTGCACAGAGACGGGAATGCCAGATCGGTGCAAGACTAAGGAATTGATCAGAGAAGGACATAAAAAGGAAGTGACCTACCTATGTATAGAGTGGGAACAGTGACACTGCATTGATTGAGAGCCAGTAACCCAGCTAATATATAAATATTGCAAGTAACTGCTATATTTGGTCCTATTTGGGAGGCGGGTGGGATATGACACTATTAGGTGATGTGTATTCAACTGTTTTTGAAAACAATAAAAAAAATATGAAAAAGAAAGAAAAGTGCTGCCACATCATAGCAGGGCTGCTATCTTTTAATGGCTGGATTACTCTGTGATCTTCACTACTTGAAATTTCACTTTTTCATTCCAGCACTTACATAATTGAGTGAGAGGCCTCTCCTCTTCCAACTCTTCATCACCTTCTGTGTCTCAAACATTTGCACCCTTATCACATCATGTTCATAGCACACACACATAACCAGATCATCAACTAACAATCCTTGGGTGGGTCGTAGGAACCTTAAGTACTGGGACGATGAAGAGAGAATAAAAGCAATGGAGATTACTGGTAAGTAATCCAGCCATTACACCCTCAAATCCTTCCTTATCCCTTTCCTCACTTAACTGAAAAAAGAAGGAAAAAGAGCAGAGAAAATCACTTCCTGAGCCCTATGGAAAGCTGTGTCCACTGTGAAACACAACCTGGGCCCAGTTGAAGCACCATCTGATCCTCAAACACCCTCAGATACTGAGGGAGACAAACAAGAGAATTAAATTGCCTAATTATATATGCAGTGGTAATAGCTATGAAAAAGAAGCCCTTCGGGGACAAAAGCTTCTCCGAGACCTCTACTAAGGGTTCAAATGTAGGAACTGGAAGGGCTGGCAAAATGCAAGGCAGATTTTCAAGCAAAAGTCAGCCTCTGTACCTTTTGTCTCAATGAAGAAAAAAAAATGAATAATCTTTTAACCAAAGTCTCAAAGTATGATACACCTCCGACAGGAAAGAAAAGCTTTAAAAGATGCCCAGTGTAAACACAAAGTAGTCACTAACAAATCTTCATCAATGTTATTTTGTAAAAATTGGAGCATATTTTATTGAGTACATTGTACATAGAATACCTTGTTTGAAAGTAAACCATGAGATGATCATAGTATTTTTAGGTGGACAGCCTCCAATACGCTTGACCAAGCCGCACAGCATGTACCCTAACCCTTAAAAGTATATGTTTAATTGGTTTACTCCCAACTGGTAAGTTACCTTCTAAACTGTTTGTATACTCTAGTTATGTGGCACAAGGATTACCCAGGGCCTGTAAGTTAATTGTCCCTTGTGGACTGAAACACTGATTGTGCCACCAAGAGTGACAAAGTAAAGCCTGATCACCAGACCACCACTGACGATTGGCAGAGTAGTTTTTAAACTGCTAATTCAACTTTGCTATTTAAACCAATGGCAAAGGAAAATGTCCCTACCTACACAAAAACAATCCTGCCCATAATGCAGACACCCTTGCTCTGTACGGCAAGGGTACCTGCGTTGCCGCAAGGAAGCACGAAGTGTGCCAGCACATAGAGTGAGCAGAAGTGCTCCATAGCTTTCAAAACGTGGAGCATTTTTGCTCTCTCTCTTTCAAGCAAGGCAAAGCAGCAAGTTCCCTTGCTGCGCCGCTTTGTGTGAAATAATAGTAAATGTGGCCCATATGCCTATCCGTTCCCTGATCATCTGCTCCTTCACCTGCTTGTCATCTCCTGTTCCCCGTCATCATGCAAACTACAATCACATGCTTCTTTTCAGTACCCCTGGTGCCCACCTTCCTTCATCTGCCAGCCCACACCCTAAACCCTGTCCCTTCCTGCACACTACAGCCAGAAATGTCATGATTTCATGTTCCAAACATGAGGGTGGCTGCTCCTTCGCCCCTCATTGCTTTCTGTGTCCCCCACTTCCCTTTTCATTTTCCAGTTTCTCTGTAATCGGCTCTTGCTTCTGAAGCAGGGCACTGGTAAAATGCATTGTTATGCAGTTTTCTTAGCAGAAATCTGCAGTGCTCACTAGACATACCCAGATGGTGGAGTTAAGAACAGTAGATCTAAAGCTATGTATTCTCACCTTCAGTGGCTGTGGATATCCTACAGTCCATATATTTATGACCTCAATATTCTAACATTTAACCACTTATGACCACCCAGGCCCTAGGTACGGCATCAGCAGACAACCACAAGGACACGAGTCCTCAGGAGTGAGATTCAGGGTGTTCTGGACCATAACCTCTGCTACAGGACTTTGTATAAGTCAATGTGACCCTTGTGAATGATCATGTGTAAGATTGTGCTCTAAGTGAAAATCGTACCCAGTGAGTAAGACTGCACATCAAAGTGTGGGATCACACTCCATGAATGAGATTGTATACAAAGGTATGAGATGCGTAGCCAATGAGACCAAGGCATTAGACATACACTCAATTAATGACAGTGTGTTCTAAGGCGTAACACTAACCCTTGTGAGTACATTTATGCGCTGAAAAGTGAACTGCACACCCAGTGATGACACTGTGCCCCTAGTTGTGAGGCAAAGGCTCACGCTAAAAGAGTGTGAGCATGACTCGCATCAACTAGTAAGGCTATACTCCAAGCGAAATTTGCAAGCATTGGTACACAAATGAATAAAGGCTCTGGCCCAAGATATGAAATGATTAAAGAGTGCATTTCAAAACAGGAAACTGCAACCTAATTAGTGAGGCTGTACACGTTTCCCTGTGATGTTCCTCTGCCCTCGATACCCCCACGTCCATCCCCTATGGTGTAGTCACTTTAATGATGATACAGGATAGTGAAGAAAAATAGAAGGGTACTGAAGGGAGCCAGTAGGCACTATAGGACTTTAATGCCCAATCAGCTCTGTCCACATTCTCAGATGATCATTAGCTACTGAAGCAAGATTAGCCTGAGATTTGTAAGAATGGTGGAATCTCAACAAGACAGAACTCAAGAAGGCATGTAAGTCTGAATGAGCATGCAGCAGGGTGTGGACAATCTTCCAAAAAAGGTCAATTCACACTTGATAAAGGTTGCGAGAATCCTATGACCATGACTCATTGCAGTAGTTTTGGAATAGAAGTGACTCCCACCTTTCTAATGACTCCTGAAAATATGTGAAAGAGACAGGGGCATATCCAACAAAGTAACAACACAAAGGTGAGTGGAGCATGGATCCATGGGATCGGATTCTAAAAGATGACACAGAGGCCCTCATTCCAACCGCGGCGGTCAATGACCGCCGGGTTGGTGGACCGCGGGAGCACCGCCGACAAGCCGGCGGTGCTCCAATGGGCATTCCGACCGCGGCGGTAAAGCCGCGGTCGGACCGGCAACACTGGTGGTCTCCCGCCAGTGTACCGCCGCCCATTGGAATCCTCCAAGGCGGCGCAGCTAGCTGCGCCGCCGAGGGGATTCCGACCCCCCCTACCGCCATCCAGTTCCCGGCGGTTCTCCCGCCGGGAACCGGATGGCGGTAGGGGGGGTCGCGGGGCCCCTGGGGGCCCCTGCAGTGCCCATGCCAATGGCATGGGCACTGCAGGGGCCCCCGTAAGAGGGCCCCGCCAGTATTTCACTGTCTGCATAGCAGACAGTGAAATACGCGACGGGTGCCGTAGCACCCGTCGCACCTTCCCACTCCGCCGGCTCGATTACGAGCCGGCTTCATGGTGGGAAGGTCGTTTTCCCCTGGGCTGGCGGGCGGCCTTTCGGCGGCCGCCCGTCAGCCCAGGGGAAAAGTCAAAATACCCGCCGCGGTCTTGCGACCGCGGTACGGTATTTTGACGGCGGGACTTTGGCGGGCGGCGGGTCCGAATGAGGGCCAGAGTGTAGGAAGTTGGCTCTGTATAGACTATCTCAAAGTGAGAGATAGTGTGCACAGAGTCCAAGGGTTCCCCTTAGAGGTTGATAGTGGCAAAATTAGATAATTCTAATGCTCTATTTTGTGGTAGTGTGGTCGAGCAGTAGGGGTATCAGAGGGTAGTGTTAAGCATCTGTTGTACACACACAGGCAATAAAAGAGAACACACACTCAAAGACTTACTCCAGGCTAATAGGTTTTTATATAGAAAAATTATCTTTTCTTCATTTATTTTAGAACCACAAGATTCAAAATTCAAGTAAATACATAAATTGTAAGGTACTTGGCATAGGTAAGTATAGAACTTTGAATTAAGACAGTAATGTACACAGTTTGGTCAAAACTGTCAATAAGCTATTTTAAAAGTGGACACTGCAACAATCAACAGTTCCTGGGGGAGGTAAGTATTAGTTAGTTTTTCAGGTAAGTAAAGCACTTACAAGTACAGTCTCCGGGGCATAGGCAGCCCACCTCTGGGGGTTCAAGTCAACCCCAAACACCCAGCAACACAGGGCCGGTTAGGTGCAGAGGTCAAAGTAGGGCCCAAATAGCATAGGATCCTATGGAGAATAGGGGTGCTCCAGTTCCAGTCTGCTAGCAGGTAAGTACCTGCGTCCTCGGGAAGCAGACCAGGGGGTTTTTGCAGAGCACTGGGGGGGTCACAAACAGGCACACAAAATACACCCTCAGCGGCACAGAGGCGGCTGGGTGCAGTGTGCAAAGTAGGTGTCGGGTTGTAGATAAAAATCAATGGAGAGACCCTGGGGTCACTCTGGCGTTGCAGGCAGGGCACAGGGGGGCTTCACGGGCCAGCCACTGACTGGGCAAGGATGAGGGCCACCTGCTGGTCACTCCTGCACTGGCAGTTGGTTTCTCTCGGGCCTGGGGGCTGCAGGTGCAGTGCTTCTTCAAGGTGTCAGTTTCCTTTGTTACTGGGCAGTCGCGGTCAGTGGGAGCCTTCGGATTCTCTCTGCAGGCATCGCTGTGGGGGTGCAGGGAGGTCATCTCAGGGTGTCCACGTCGTGGGAGTAGCCTGGGGGTCCTCTCTGCAGTGTTGGTTCTTCTGGACACAAGCCGGGGCATTGGGTGCAGAGTGTTGGGGACTCATGCTTCTGGAGTGAGGTTGGAGTGCCTTTAAAGATGGTTGTTTCTTGGACAGATATGCTGTCTACAGGAGTTTCTTGGTCCTTTGGGTGCAGAGCAGTCCTCTGAGTCCTCAGAGGCCGCTGGTCCCCTGGATGCATCAATGTGCAGGTTCTTTGAGTCTGGAGACAGGCCGGTAGGGCTGGGGCCAAGTCAGTTGTCGTCTCCGTCGTCTCTGCAGGGCTTTCAGGTCAGAAGTCCTTCTTCTTCATGTAGGTTGCAGGAATCTCATTTTCTGGGTAAAGGGTCGCGCCTAAATACTCAATTTAGGGCTGTGTTTAGGTCTCAAGGGCAGTAGCCAATGGCTATTGTCCTTGAGGGTGGATACACCCTCTTTGTGCCTCCTCCCTGTGGGGAGAGGGACACATCCCTAATCCTACTGGTGGAATCCTCCAAAGCAAGATAGAGGATTTCCTAAGGCAGGGGTCACCTCAGCTCAGGACACCTTAGGGGCTGTCCTGACTGAAGGGTGACTCCTCCTTGTTTTTCTCATTATCTCCTCCGGACTTGCCGACAAAAGTGGGGGCTGTGTCCTGACGGGCAGGCATCTCCACTAGCTGGAGTGCCCTGGGGCGCTGTAATTCCAGGCTTGAGCCTTTGAGGCTAAATACCAGGTGTTACAGTTCCTGCAGGGGGAGTTGTGAAGCACCTCCACTCAGTACAGGCTTTGTTCCTGGCCACAGAGTGTCAAAGGCACTCATCCCATGTGGCCAGAAACCCGCCTGGATGTGGCAGGCTGGCAGAAACTGGTCAGCCTAGCACTAGTAGTTGGACTGGTATACAGGGGGCTTCTCTAAGATGCCCTCTGTGTGCATTTCTCAATAAATCCCACACTGGCATCAGTGTGGATTTATTGTACTGAGAAGTTTGATACCAAACTTCCCAGTATTCAGTGTAGTCATTATGGAACTGTGGAGTTCAGGTTTGACAAACTCTCAGAACATATACTCTTTATGGCTACCCAGCACTTACAATGTCTAAGAATTGGCTTAGACACTGTAGGGGCATAGTGCTCATGCAACTATGCCCTCACCTGTGGTATAGTGCACCCTGCCTTAGGGCTGTAAGGCCTGCTAGAGGGGTGACTTACCTATGTCACAGGCACTGGGTTGTGGGCATGGCACTCTGAGGGGAGTGCCATGTCGACTTAGTCTTTTTTTCCCCACCAGCACACACAAGCTGTGAGGCAGTGTGCATGTGCTGAGTGAGGGGTCCCCAGGGTGGCATTATACATGCTGCAGTCCTTAGAGACCTTCCCTGGCCACAGTGCCTTTAGTATCAGGGGTACCATTTACAAGGGACTTATCTGTGTGCCAGGGCAGTGCCAATTTTGGAGACAAAGGTACAGTTTAGGGAAAGAACACTGGTGCTGGGGCTTGGTTAGCAGGGTCCCAGCACACTTTCAATCATAACTAGCATCAACAAAAGGCAAAATGTTAGGGGGGTAACCATGCCAACAGAGGCATTTTCCTACACAGAGCCATCACCACAACAGTGTGAGGAGAAAAAGACTCAGCGATACTGGACACATGAGGAAAAAATCATAAGTAATACCATAGATGCTATTGCAGATATGACATTGCAACTTGGCATATGATGCACAGGAGATGAAATGTGAAAAGTAGAAAGGGCTGATGAAATTACTTCAGCCATCATAGAAACCAAATCATCACCTATATCAGATGCTTGCTTCAGACAACATGTAAAACAGAGTGCATGACTCAGTTATGGAGCATACAATACATCTTTCAGAAAAAAAATCTTCATCTGAACAATATCTGGAAACCCTCCAAATGCCTTTGTGTTCCCCTGTGTGCTTTGAAATATTAACAGCTGTTCTGGTGACCAACTATTTGAAAGAGGCAAATTCAATTTTCTTTTAAGAAATAGCAATACCTCATTGGATGCTGAGTGGAACCGTCCCCGAGCTACGTTAGAAGAAAATGTAAAAAAGACAGGAAACGCTCTATGCATTATTAGCTTTTTAGGTTTCAGCAACTGCAAAAACTCTTAAGGATCCAAAGGGAAATACAGGGAAAACATCTGAAAAACACAGGCCAAAAGGTCTAACATACCAACACGTACAAGAAAAATGTGTCCTGCTGGGAAAAAAAACGATGTTATCTTAATAGTTTTGGAACTAGGATTCCCCTCTGCCAGTAAAAGCATAGGTTGAATAACCTATAGAATTTGGAAATAAAGGCCCAAGCAATGGCAATGCTGAAGATATGAATGGCAGTGCCAGACTCCCTCCAATCTCCAATTATTTCACAATTTAATTCAGGCAAAAGACATCTCATTGCTTGGTAAAGTCACACCGTATGAAATGTTCACACGTGAATATGCATACCCGGCTGAAACCTACAAGGCTATCCAGCCACTCGAGGAGGGCCAAGGAATCTTAAAAGTAATAAAGATCATTCTGGTTAAGGTTTTGTTAGATCCATTCCTCAGATGCGCTGAAGCTAAAGAGCAGAGAGACATATTTACTACATCGCCAGCTTTGGAAGGAAAGTAATCTTGGACTACTTAATAGCTCAATAAAGTCTTGAATCAAGTGTAGCGACGTGGATTTACTGAATACTACTCTCCAGAATGTTATAGCTGGCTTGTGGCCCATTTATTGTTGAGCAACCAAATGTAGAAATGTTGCTTTAACTCACTACTGTGTGATGAACTAAGAAAAGCTTAATCTCCCCAGAAATACTTATTCACACAGACACAACTGCTGAAAGTTAGAACAAGTGCAGCAGAATACAGGAGAAATGCCTAACCAGTCCACAGTCCTGTCAGAAAACAGGGGAAGATTCAGAAAACTGTTTACAGCTGACGACTCCATTTACAAATGACTGCTATTCACACAAAAGGGACGCCTGCCAATATTAAATGGTTTTAACACTGGATATAATTATACAGTAATATAGCATACTTAAGGGGTAAGGAGTGGGGTTTGCCCTGCAAGTTTGTGAGTGCCTTCCACAACTTCTACCATCAGTTTACGGTCTTCCACAAACTCCGACCAATCCTTTTCCATCCTGGAAATGATTAGCATTAGTGCCACTTTTTTGGCAAAGCCACAATGCAAATATAAGTCGAGATTTACGAAGAGATGCAAATTAGATTTGCATGGCTCTGGGTGGGATTTTCCCTGTGTCAAGGAGATGTTCCATTGGTGGAGCATGGACGTTCCCACACGTCCACCCATGAATTTGGGTGCGTTCCCGGATTTACTAAAGTTAGTAAACCTGGGCATGCGTCAAAGAGCTATGCTGTCCTGAACCAGACATAACAAGGAGACGTATTATTTCTACTCGTTACTTCCTCTTTCTATGCGTGCTGCACTCTGAAGCATTGGTTTTGTGCAGGAAGGTATCCCTGCACAATCCTGCCAGGGTTTGGTGGCTGCCCTGCACCATGGTGCAAGGATGCTTGCATTGGCCCTAGGGAGCACACAGTGGTAATGCGTCATATCTTAATAGATAAGGAGCATTTCTGTTGACTCATTTTCACACAACGCAACGCAGCAACTTTGCGTGATGCCCTGTACTGCATGAAAAATTTGTAATTGATTTGCCTCCGAGTGCGTTGCAGGATTAGAGTATGATCTGAGTGTGCCATATTTGTAATATACGGTCCACTGCAGATACTAAATTCGATTTTGCTGGCTTTCTGCTTAACGAAGTAAGGAAGTGTGACTGGGCAAGTTTCCACTGTGCATACACTGATCCTTCACTACATTTTTGTTAGCTCAGTGGCATCATACAGACGTGTTCGAGCATCAAGAACGAATATTGTACGAAAGCAGCGGAAACATGCAAACACCTTACTTTGCATGATCATTTGTCAACTGTCAGCAAGATGGTTTGAAATGTAATTCATACAGAATAGAGGGGGTGTTGAACAATTTATTAAAGCTTTTTGAAGTAATCAAATAGAGTTAGAGAGGTTAAGCAGTGTTACTAAAAGTAAAACAAAAAGATTTAGGAGGAAGGGTTGTTCATGGCATCAGAGACATTGCAAGAATTTGGAAGGCCCTAGGGCAAACATATTTTGGGGGGCCGTGTTCAGAACATCTTTGAATTCAGGATCCAATTTCAGTGTTTTCATGCCATCTTTGTCTGGGTCACTAGCACTGCACAGGCACACTAGTCCAAATTCTAAATGTGTTTCCATTAATATTCATGGATAGTGATGTGTGTTTTCAATATTGTAATATAGCAGCAGCTAATATTGCAAATAATCTCTGTGACCCATTGCCATTTCCCGTGTGTGAGGTTCAGTTTTGTTGTAATAGGAACTTTGGTGGTCATTCTAACCCTGGCGGTAAAAACCGCCAGGGCGAATGACCGCGGTAGCACCGCCAACAGGCTGGCGGTGCACCGCTGGGCATTCTGACCGCGGCGGTTCAGCCGCGGCCAGAAACGGAAAGTCGGCGGTGTACCGCCGACTTTCCGCTGCACTTGAGAATCCTCCATGGCGGCGGAGCGCGCTCCGCCGCCATGGGGATTCTGACACCCCCTACCGCCATCCTGTTCCTGGCGGGTCTCCCGCCAGGAACAGGATGGCGGTAGGGGGTGCCGCAGGGCCCCTGGGGGCCCCTGCAGTGCCCATGCCGATGGCCGATGGCATGGGCACTGCAGGGGCCCCCGTAAGAGGGCCCCAAAAAGAATTTCAGTGTCTGCCTAGCAGACACTGAAATTCGCGACGGGTGCTACTGCACCCGTCGCACTCCAGCAACTCCGCCGGCTCCATTCGGAGCCGGCTTCATCGTTGCTGGGTCTTTCCCGCTGTGCTGGCGGGCGGCCTTTTGGCGGTCGCCCGCCAGCACAGCGGGAAAGCCAGAATGGCCGCCGCGGTCTTGTGACCGCGGTGCGGTCATTTGGCGGTAACCGCATGGCGGGCGGCGACCACCGCCCACCGTGGTTAGAATCACTGCCATTGTATGGATGTTGGGTGGTGTTGAAAAACATAAATACATTTCTCTGCCAAATCTCTGTAGAAGACTCCCACACGTAACTCGTATAAAAATATAAATGAAAAGAAAATGGAATTTCAAACAAGCTAGGTTTAGGAATCATTCAAGTTATCAGGGCAGAACTGTGTAGGAATTAGAGCCTGATCTATCAGGGCCCTTTCTGAAAGGCTGGGGCCCTGGGACAGATCCCGCTTTGCCCATGCCTTAAAACGTCTCTGCATGGCACAGGAGTGCGAGCTCTGGTTATGAAAAGCTGCAGCAAGGGAGATAACCAGAAATCCTGCAGCTGTGTCTGGGAGCAACCAGGAGGCGTGAACAGCAGTTAAGGTGCGAAACATGTCTGGGGATTGTCCTCTCTTTATAAGGTGCAGAACAAAACATTCAAATGTTTAATGTGGTGGTGGGGTGGTACCCCCTCGGTTTGCTCATGGCACTTCAAGCATCACCTGGGAAATACTATGAAGGGGCCATTCCATCTCAAATTTCTGAGGGCAGATCCTCCCACACTCCCAGGAGTTGCAGACACATCCCAATCGTCTAACCCGTTACGCCTGTTATACTGCGGCAAATCTCCAGGATTCGTCAGCAGTCCCGCAGTGTATGAAGGAGCTTTCACACCCCCATCATAGACCCTAAGATATCCAGCATTGTCAACTTTCCTGATTTTCAACAAGGATCCTGTGTAATAAGCTCTATTATCTATCTTTGCCTGGGCCAGTCTAGATCCAGTGCTTGTTGCCACTTCACGGGTATGCAGACATGCCTCCGCCCAGTTAACATCATCCAGCACCCAAGGTCTTGCTCCCATTTATCTTCAAGCCTATCAAGGGGCGTCTGGCTGTCATTGACAAGTATGTAATATATTTAGGAGAGTGCGCATCTATGAAGGCGAGCCACCAGTAGCTTGTATTCCATTGAGGATTCAGCCTTTATATAATGAAGTTTTTATATTTGGATAGCATGTGTTGAACCTGAAGATAATTAAACCTTTGGGTTTCTGACAGGACAAACGGACATCAGAGCTCCTCGAAAGCTATTATACCCCCGGACTCCAGACATCTCCCAGTTTGGATATTCCGAGAAGGCCCCACTGTTTAAAGCCCTTCAATATACCCAAGTCTGAAGCAGACTGAAATTCAAGAGGAGGGTCTCCAGTGTTAGCTTTCCCGCCCAACCTGTCCCTCGGTACCTCACAAGTTCCAAAGCTTGTATGTCTGCCCTGATACCTCACACTTGATGTGAGCTAAAGACCCAGCCATTGATAACTATTAATTCAGAAGCCCATTAGTATTTTTGGAAATTTGAAAGGGCGTTACCCACATCATAGGGACTCCAGCAGAGTTGCCATTGCTATCCTATGTACTTTTCCATCCTTTAAGGAGGTCCTAAGCGCACTGCCTACTTTTTGAAAGAAGGTACAAAAATCCCTCCCATGCACGGTGATTGGGATTCCCTTTCAATGTGTCACACCAATTTTAAACTCCTCCAGGGGTGTCATTGGATTCTGGCATCAGAATTCGTTCTGCTCCTCTATTCACAGGTACCTAAATCTTCGTGTGAATATCAATAGACTCCCTCAGTCTTCTTGTGGGTCCAGTCTGTGAGGAGAAACATAACTGACTTAAACCAATTTATCAATAAACCTGCATATTTCCCAAATCTGTTGATCGAATCCAGGATCCTAGGCCCTGAGTACTTGGGGTCTGCTACATACAGGATGTCATCCATGCAAAGGGAAGTAATATATTTTCAGTTTGGATCCCATTTGAGCCCCCTAATTTGTGCATCCATCTGCACCAATTGTGCCAACGTCTTCAGTACCAAGACAAACATGGGGATAGAGGACACCCCTGTCTCATTCCTCTACCAACCAGAAATATTTGTGAGACATTACCATTCACCTGTACTATGGCCACTGGGTCCTTCTATGTTAGGTAGACCCATGCCCTAAACTCCAGGGTAGAAAACATTTTTGGAGGGCAGGCTGCAAAAACGGCCACACTAGCAAATCAGATGGCTTTTTGACATCCAGAGCTAGTGGAGCTGCTGTCTCTTGGATAGTGTGTACTTTTAAGAGACATCCATACAATCGGCTAAGATTGTGCCTGGTCGACCTATAGGGCATAAATACTGACTGATTCTAAGTGGATTAGTTTGTCAATTACAGTGTATAGTGGATTAGTCAACACTTTGGCCATGATTTTTGCCCTGTACAAGGCACAAGTCTCCCCCGGTTTACCTTGTTATGTGTCAGAACTATACCTGCTGCTCTCAGATGAACAGAAGTCTCCCTCTTAACACCCACCGCAGTAAAGGTGTCTAATGGGTTCTGCCAATCTGACTCCCAATCTCCTTATTCAGGTAGTAGGTCGTGGGATCCCTCGTTAAACTATTTAATCTCCTCCACAATTCCCTCTACTTTAATCTCTTTTTCTAGTGAGTCTCTAACCTATTGTGTCAGTGAGGGAGCCTGCATATCTGCAAGGAACCCTTCCAGGTATATCTGCAAGTGCGCACCTAAGGCTTTATATAGTGCTTCAAGGTAGTGTGGAAGTTCCTGTATATTTTCAGCTGCAGAATCCAGTTCCCCTGTATTCAGTCTGATGCCCCTTCTCCATCTTTGTCTCTCCTGCCTTCTGGACACCCATGCTATGAGTTTGCACAATTTATTGCCTATTTCATTTAGCCAGTGTTAGTTTCCCCTTGTCTCACTTTCGACTAATAGCCTGTATTCCCCTGCTAGTGTGATTAGGTGTCCAATTTCTTCCATGAGCCCGGCCGGCTGCTCTGCCTTCCACTCTTAACAACGCTCGTCAAAGTCTTGCTCTGCTTCCTGATATGGCGGACATCTGCTGAAACAGCCTGCCTCCTAATCTCTGATGGGTATGCCTCCCATTGAGTGACTATGGTATGTCTCAGGCACCCAGGTTTCTCAGTTTCCACTTCACCTACATCCAACCTACACCTTGCTGCCACGCTAAGTGACACCAGTGTGGTACACAGTGATGAGTGGTCTGAAGTTGCTGTACAGGAGGTGGGGGGTGGGAAGGGATGTGTCCAGACGTCCAGTAATCCCAGGTCTCTAATCTTTTATCCTCTATAGTGTGGCCTTTACTAGCAGTGAATCAGTCAAGACTCTCATTTAGGGTCAGACTGAAGTCACACCTTTAATAAGTAAGGTGACTTGAGAGCTGCAGGAGCAAAGCACCTAACTGCTCAACGACCGTGGTTTGTAAGCTCAGTGAGCGATACACAAACACCATTGTGTGCTTTTCTCAGTTCCGTCTGCCCATGAGTGTAGTTTAGCATCAGCCACGGTCTATTCTTGTGGGTTTAACTGTGATGGAGAGGGTTCTGCAGACCATGATACCAACTCAATTGGAGCTCTTTATTAAACCAGAGTGGACCAGCGCCTAATGTTTTCCTCTGCACGGAAAACCACAGTTTTTACTGAGCTTATGCATCTCTTGGAGCAGAATCATATCTGGATTGTGTCGCATGAGAAACGTTGTTACCACCCTTCCTTCTACCTTATGGCCCAGGTCACTCACATTCCAAGTTGAGCTCAAATTTCCTGTCAAGGTCCCAGTCATTGTCAGTGAGATCTTTTTGAAGCAGTGAAGCAGGAGCCCCTCAAGCAGTATTAGAGACCCCTTGTCATGTATATTTCTGCCCCAGGTAAACTGTGTATTAGCTTTCATCCCCCCATTCCTCACCCTACTGCCTCCAGCGACGGGCTTCAGACTACCTACCTTCCCAATGCCTGAGGTGCCTTTCACTCCCTTGTTCTAAGTTGAAAATTACACTAAACTTACAAAGTGTTACCACATGTCAGTATTACCATTCTCTCCCTGCCGGGTCTCACTGCCAAGTGCTCTGGTCTCCTTATTCAGCTACTATGATGAGGGTCCAACATTTATTACGTCTTTTATTCAGTTTAATTGGAGAATGGTCAGTCCTGTATGGTCAGGTTTCCTTCCTTCTCCTCTTTTTGTTTTCGGGTCTTGATATTAAGAGACTTCTGGGAGCCTGGGAAACAATTGTTGTTTTTTCCTACAGACTTTTCACCATCCTTTCGAGTCCCAAGCCTCCTCTCTGGAATGGTGCAGAATCAGGTTTTACCCTTGGGGTCTCCAAAAAGTGTTCAGTTGAATTCCCCTCCGCCTACTCTGGTACTCCCAGCAGGCGCAAGCTGTTACTCTACAACCTATATTCTGCATCCTCAGCTCTGATGTGCAAGTATTGCGCGATCATTTTGAGATGAATGCACCCCTTCAGTATACTTCACTCCTGGGTTTAGCCTGACCAGGGCTTTCCACTGGACAAGGGAGTGGTTGCACTATTTTCAGGATTTTCTCTAGTCCAATAGTCTTTCAATGCCCTTGAGGCTTGTACCCCCACATCTTCGCAATGGGTCTCATTCCCCCTCAATACTGGATTTTATGGGGATGCTTTCCACCCCAAACACATTGAGAGCCTCTAGCGGCGGGCCTGCTCCCTTTATTACCTCTGGCACCGAACTCTTCCTCATCAGCGGGCCTTCCTGGGTGCCACAATCTATGTTCAAGCCTGAAGGGTGATTCCCAAGAGAGTCCCAAGCAAGCCCAGTATTGGTTTGAGTTACCTTCTCTTCATGGGGTGAGACAGGCTCCTCCTTTTGAACGGTGTTGGTGTCTCACAACCCTATTGTCTGCCCTGTGCCAGGTTCCAATGACAGACCTAGTAACAGAATGCCAACTGTATTTCGACATCCACAATTCCGAGACCAGAGACCAAGGCCAATGGGTCCCCATTTCAGAGGCAGTAATAAATCAGTCGTGCACCACTTTTCTTGCTTTTCACCCCCTTTTTTACTTTCAAAGTAAAGTCTTAGTCGAGGTGTCCTAAACTAAAAAAGGATTTCTCCTAGGTCATCGTGGATGATGAAAATTCCTGATTATTAGTAAGGGGCATGCTTAAGGTTTCTGTTTGTACAATCTTTGCACATTTCATTATGATAAATCTGCAGAATGCTGCAATTCCAATTTCTACTCCCCCAACCTATGGTGTGAATTTGTCAAAGCAATGCTAAATGAGGGAACATTTCCAGACTCATTAAAAACTGGTCAAATCACTCCCTTTTAAAACATACTGGTCAAATCACTCCCTTACCCTATCTAGACCCACACTATGTTCCATATTGTTATCCAGTGACAAACCTTCCATAACTAGGACAAATATTTTTAAAATGTGTCCATATTCGGCTCAACAAACATATTGAAGACAAGATTCTCACTCCAAACAAATATGACAGCATTAAAATAGCCATCTAAAGGCCATCAATGGAATTCACTCAACGGTAGACTGAGGGTTTGCTTGCTAATCCTGTTGGACTTATTGGTCACATTCGATATGCTGGATCATGATTGTCTCTTGCAGATTACGGAGCATGACACACACAAAGAAGAGGTGGTACTGAGATGAACCGCTCCCTTTCTAATGAATGGAAGACATCTAGTAAGGATTACTTATGGAGTTCCACAAGTGGTGTTCCACAAGTCTCAATCCTTGCTCTGACACTCTTTAACCTGTACCCCTCCGAATTTGTAGACAATACCCAAACACACCTGAAACTCTCCTCTATTTAAGATCTGAATATCATCAAGATTTACCTTCAAAGTTCAAAACTGGACTACTTTCCATACTCTAGTTCCCTTTGAGTGGTTATTCAACTGTATTTGGCCCCATATTTATCTTCTGATCCATCTCAACTTGCCCTTTGTGCTGTCTTGGCCTTTGTGGTCCCCCAGTTGCCTAAATGCTTGACCCTTTCGGTGTCAGTACTTAAGGTTTTGCATTTACGTTCAGTTTTAAAGTGCTTGCAAAGTTTTTTAAGTTTATACGTAATTTGATGTAGCGCTGCATCACCAATGTTTTATGCACAGTACGCTGATAACCTCGGGTTGAGTACACTTTCTAAAAATGTAGAAATAAATTAATATATATAGATTCTGTTGAGAGCTGACAGGACAGCAAAGGGCTCCCACATGTGCAGTAGCCCCGTGACCCAGAACTGCCTCAGACATGCCAAAGTACAAAGAATAGTGCAGAATGGCTCTTGTTAGAGTTTGCTGAGAGTCTGTCGGATGAGGATAATCAGCAGAAAACCACAGACAGCATCCCATAACATTCCATTACATGCTTCTGAGTTTCATGGTCTAAAAGGAATACAACAATACATAATGAAGTTGAGACTGGATGAAATTAAAAACACGTCATTGGAAGTTACACACATGCATTCACCAGAGCAGGACAGGCTCTTCTGGGTCACAGTAGACATGTCATGCTAGCCACAACCAACTGTAGCTACTAGTACATTTGGGTCTCAGAAACAGTGCCAGTATAGGTTTTCCGCAAGGATACTGCAATAGAGGTTCAATCAGCTCTCTGGATGGATACCAGTTAAATCCATGTGCTAGGAGGACCAAATGCAGTAGTCTACCCCTCAAAGACATGTCAGTGTCTATGGTCTAGTTGCTACTTCATCCTAAATTAAACTACCAGCCGCCTGCACGAACCAGCATCACTCTCTCTCTTTTTCCTATGATCTGGTCTCCTCATGGCCCCTGATTCTATTCAGAGCGTACACACACCTCTAAGGGGAGGAGGGAGGAGGGAATGATTTTCGAATCCTATGATTGGACCATGGGTTGTGACCCTAAGTGATTGTGGAACCTGCCCATAGAGTTACAATTGCCCCTAAAATGTCTCAGCAGTAGACATCATTTAATTTAATTGTATACTGTACTATATAAAACCTATTTGGGGGTGTGAGAACATGCCTCTGGAACCATAATGCTAGGTATTTCTGTTTTTTTCTGTGTTCCTAGTTATGCACCAAGGATGCTTTGATTTTCAAAGAAATGCCTTACTTAACCAATGACCTTTGTTTAGTGTCACAAAGTATTTTTTAAATTGGGTCGGAAACCACCATTCACACCATTGCCTCTGTATAGGTCTTGACTTCTCGACCCCAGTCAAGAATGTCAGTGTCAAGTCTATGGTGATAAAAAACGAAAAAGGAGAGAGAGAGAGAGCTTGCTGTGTTAAGCATACTTACGTATCCTTTTATTTCTTCAAGTTTTTGCAGGGTTCCCGCTGATCTGCTGATTTTGGCCATGTGTCTTAAATACATTGCAGCATATGCCATGCTGTTAAACAATAACTGTGGATTGCATATCCTTTCTACATCACGCTGAATAGTCAGACTTGCGGGTAAAAACGGCGGATATGGCAGTGGTATTGGTACAGAAAAACTTCAATAAAATCAGGTCAAAGAAATGATAAAATATTACCTGTACAATTCATAAAATAACAACAAAACCTAGTTAATAAAGATTCCATGCTTACAGTTACACTGAAGAGGTACTATGTGTTAGGACCCATGTAAAATGTTGAACAAATGTCATCCCTAAGTAGTGAAGAGGCAGGGAACTATGTTCAAAATAGCTGGGTCGGTCATCAGAAGGGCTTGTTGAACAACTGCCCATGTTGTCACAGCATGTCAGAAGCTATTGCACTGGAACAGAAGTGGAAGAAAGAGCTGAAAGTGTCATTAAGCTTGTTCCATGCATCTCTACTGTAATGTAAAGAGGGCGGGTCACAGGTCAGGTCTGGCTTTGTAGCGCCCCATCACCAGGCTCAACGAGAGTTAACGGAGTATAAAGAATTTAGGGACAAGATAGTGTTCCCTATTTTGTTACGACATGATATATTTTCGTGGACACTTTGAGATCATTGTGGAAAGCCCTCAACAAGACAAGGAGCTAGGTAATAGTACTGGTGCCCGGTATTGAGAAAACCATGGTGGAGGATTCGGTGAAACAATGCCTAAACTGAATGGTGAGTAACAACGTTTTGAACGCCTTTGCACCTGAGATGTGATATGGGAAGCTGTCTTTTGGTCAGTGTGTTCTAGTAGATTGTAAAATGTACTACCAAAGCAGTTATGAAACACAACTATTGAAGCTGAAAACTATAGCAGACATATGACACAAAGTTCACACTTGCTACAGCTACCACACTCTTCTGAATCTCTCCGAGTTTAGCAGCCAGAATGATTAGCTGAATACACATAAAGGGGGTCATTCTAAGTCTGGCAGGCGGCAGAGGCCGCCCGCCAGACTTCCCCCACCAAAATACCGCTCCGCGGTCGAAAGACCGCTGAGGGTATTTTGGGATTTGCCCTGGGCTGGCGGGCGACCGCCAAAAGGCCGCCCGCCAGCCCAGGGCAAATCAACCTTCCCACGAGGACGCCAGCTCAGAATTGAGCCGGCGGAGTGGGAAGGTGCGACGGGTGCAGTGGCACCCGTCGCGTATTTCAGTGTCTGCAAAGCAGACACTGAAATACAAAGTGGGGCCCTCTTACGGGGGCCCCTGCAGTGCCCATGCCATTGGCATGGGCACTGCAGGGGCCCCCAGGGGCCCCGCGGCACCCCCTACCGCCATCCTGTTCCTGGCGGGAGACCCGCCAGGAACAGGATGGCGGTAGGGGGTGTCAGAATCCCCATGGCGGCGGAGCGCGCTCCGCCGCCATGGAGGATTCTCAAGGGCAGCGGAAAACCGGCGGGAGACCGCCGGTTTTCCGAATCTGACCGTGGCCAAACCGCCACGGTCAGAATGCCCTGCGGGGCACCGCCGGCCTGTCGGCGGTACTCCCGCCGACCCTGGCCCCGGCGGTCTCAGACCGCCGGGGTCAGAATCAGGGCCAAAGTGTCAATCCATTCAATTTATTACACAGCACAGGCAGAACACTGACAAAAGCCAGCTATATCAAATATATGTGCATTACATTGTATCACCCAAGCTGTCATGATCAGTTAGAAAGTGCACACGATACTAATAGTTGTATTGTCATTTAAATGTTCTATGCTGTGGGCGAATTGGTGTTTCTAGTTGAGCTCTACTAATGTGCTGTTGTGGAATGGATACAGTATGGCATGTATAGTTATGCAAATTATGCCCAAACAAACATCGGAATGGCAAGAGGGTAGTTTTAATGAGGAAAGTGTCAGTGCATGACAATGGATTTTTTGTGTGCCTCAATAAAATGTTGCCAATTCTTATATGAGACATAGGCCCTGATTCTGACCCCGGCGGTCTGAGACCCCCGGGGCCAGGGTCGGCGGGAGCACCGCCGACAGGCCGGCGGTGCCCCGCAGGGCATTCTGACCGCGGCGGTTTGGCCGCGGTCAGATTCGGAAAACCGGCGGTCTCCCGCCGGTTTTCCGCTGCCCTTGAGAATCCTCCATGGCGGCGGAGCGCGCTCCGCCGCCATGGGGATTCTGACACCCCCTACCGCCATCCTGTTCCTGGCGGGTCTCCTGCAAGGAACAGGATGGCGGTAGGGGGTGCCGCGGGGCCCCTGGGGGCCCCTGCAGCCACTTTGTATTTCAGTGTCTGCTTTGCAGACACTGAAATACGCGACGGGTGCCACTGCACCCGTCGCACCTTCCCACTCCGCCGGCTCAATTCTGAGCCGGCGTCCTCGTGGGAAGGTTGATTTGCCCTGGGCTGGCGGGCGGCCTTTTGGCGGTCGCCCGCCAGCCCAGGGCAAATCCCAAAATACCCTCAGCAGTCTTTCGACCGCGGAGCGGTGTGGGGGAAGTCTGGCGGGCGGCCTCCGCCGCCCGCCAGACTTAGAATGACCCCCATAATTATTTCATCTTCCTAACCTCAGCTCTCAGTATCAGACCTCAGAAGACTAACTTACATGTTGCCAACTCTTCCTAAACCACTAACCATCATGGAGTTCGCATGAGAAAATTACTTTTGTCTAGTAAGTTATCTTACCTGACCAAAATCTTTCAATTTCACAGCTTTGACCCTCAAGGTACTTGGAATCAAGCGGTTCAGGATCCTGAAGAAAGAAGTTTGCTGTAAAAATAAAATCTGATTCCATGTGTTCATTTTTTTGACAGCACATCCAGTGCACTGCAATACAAGTTGACATAAGTTTTGAAAATATTTACAGTCTTAATGAAGAACCTCAATTAGCTTTTAAAAGGGAAACGCTCTCCGACAGTCCTGCAAAACAACTATTTCCCCATCCAGCCTTACGATGTTACCACCGTCCAAGTAGAGGAAAGCGTAGTTGAGAACTATTTCTAGCACCATAATGCCAATGAGTGGTCCGTATAATTCACAAGTTTTTATTGTGGTGCTTCTTGTGCATTCTGCTTGCTGTCTTATGAAAATACCAACTCTACTTACAAAGTTCTCAATTTTTAAAAAGGTTGGTAGTACTAATTATAGCATGTGCTGCTGCCACAGTTTGGGAAGTAATGCAACCTATGCGTATACAGAAAATCAGATCAATTAAATTATCAAAATATTGCCTGCAAAATTAAGAAAATAACACAAAACCTAGCTAACGGAGGTGCATGCTTACAGCTGCACTGAAGACATACTATATGTTAGTTCCCCTGTAAAACTTTGAACATATATTATCCCCAAGTAGCGGAGAAGCAGCACACTGTGTCCAAAATAGCTTTGACAACCATTGCAAGGGCTTTTTGAACAACTGCCCATGTTGTAAGAGGCAGGGACAGTTTTAGGTTATCTGGTGCACTGGGCAAAAAGGGAATGAGCAAGGCCCCTTTAGGTTGCATATTACGTGAAATCACTGGAAATGACATCCCTATAGGTGTCATCAGTTGACTATTAGTTTTCTGGCACTGTTGAATTGACTTTGCAAGAAACAACTTTGTTGTGCGGATATCACTACGATAATAAAACCAAATAATAACCCTAGTAAAATAAGCACATGTATTTTAAATTCTATTAAGTGTAAAAACATTATATTAGTTACACTTAACAGGAAATTTTGGCCTAAGGCTTTCCAAAATGCATATTTGTAATCAAATGTTAACAAATTGTTTCCAGGTTAGAAGCATCATTATGTACGACTGTGTGTGGTATTTACATACTGCAAACCTAGCCGAAAGGCAGCGGAGAGCTGTACAGGTTCAAAGCCAAAGAAAGAGTCAATGCGTGATCGGAGGAGTAGCAGGTTTATGGACTGTTACTGAGCTGTTACCGCATCACGATGTAGTGTTCTTTAAACAGGTGAGTATTCAGCTGGAGATGGTGTGGGGCTGTCCTCGTGAATATAGGGATCTAGATCCTTGGTGCATAGATGGGGAAGCCCTTTTGCCTTGTTGTTTTTCTTTTTTGCAGTTCATTTTCCGTCTGAAAAGTGTCCTTGCTGCGAGTGAACAGACAGCCACCTCAGATGGTGAACTTGTCATCCAAGTAGACAGGTTTGTCAACTGCGATGGCTTTGTAGATGATGCAACTGGCTTTGAAGGAGGTGGAAGCTGGCAAGAGGAACCTGTGGAGTTCCCTCAGGGTGGCTTGAGGTGGTCATATTACTTCAGGCCCTAATGAGGTGTGCTGCAGCATGCATGGTGCCCATAAGGGGGCCCAGTGTAGATTACAATACCAAAATGGTTTTTCACATACCCAGTGCAATATAAGGTGTGTGGCACAGAAGATTTATACAAAAACAACAGATGATGGACGGAATGCAGAGCAAATCAAACATTCACCCCCAGTCACAGATCTGGGTTTAATCCATCAGTTTTTTTTGCTTACCATGCCATTCCAGTTTGGACCCAGCCATTTGCAAATTTGTCTTGACCCTGTTCGCCATGGGAACAGTCCAGACCAAACCAGTCCTAGGATGCTTGTTTCCAGTCCAGGAAGGACCTGGCTTGGCAGTTCGGGCTGGACTGTTCCCATGAGGAACAGGGTCAAGACTGATTTGCATATGGCTGGGTCCAAACTGGGGTGGCATGACGAGCAAAAAACAATGGATTAAACCCAGATCTTTGCGACTGGGGGTGAGTGTTTGCATTGTTCAGCATTCCGTCCACCATTTATTCTTTTTACAGAAGATTTATGGGCATGAAAAATGTGGAAGAAAACAAAACAGTTGAAAATTGCTTGACTTCTGTTAAATGCACCACTCAAGCCACTATAAAATACCAAAATACAATAATATGTAGGCTAAAAGGGTTTAATGGTGTGTGCCCTTGGCCATGGATGAAACCCCCTATCACCGCCCTCTGCAGACATTAAATATTCTGACACTAACTATTAAAATTAGGCAACTCCATTTCCTTTAGCATGATGCAAACTCAATTGCCAGATTTGAGATAAATCACCTTTCACCTGCATACAATGAGTTTTCCTTATTCTGCACCACTCCTGGAAAACAAGTGTGAAATGCAATTAAATGATGCTGCAACCCTTGCTCACTATCCAGCCTGTTTCTTCCAACCTCCCCCGCCCCCCCAAACTCCACCCCATCCCCCCAGTGTTGGACAGCAAGGCCCAGTAAAGAAGAACCAGTCATCTAGGGTTTGGCCAATATTTTATCATGGTCTGTATTTTCATGTTTAAACCAGAAGAACGGGTGGGTAAAGGAGCACAGGCTTGTACTTTTCTCTTTTCTGTAGGAGGATCAAGGCTGGTTTGGATATAGTTGGTCCTTCTCTGAAGCACACTGAGCAAAGCAATGATAGCCTGGAATTCGTACTACAATAACTACAAATGCTGAAATTAATTCTAGCATTCTAACCTTCACCTTTCTTCTCTTCTCAGTAAAACCCCCTAAGCACAAAGGAAATGCCTAAATATGGTCTTAGTAGCTCTTAGGCCATAGAATGCAACCTGCGCATCACTGGGGAAGCCTAACAAGGCTGAGACCAGTCAGTCTTACTTGTGGTTCAGGTGAGAAGGAAGATGATATGTCATGGTTGAACTATTTCTACCTGAGCAGAACCTAGACTAATTTGCATAAGGTGGGCTCCAACTAGGATAAATTGTATAAAAAACAACTGTAATTTTGCCAATGTAATGACCAGTGTATAGATTATTTGAACATTCCTCTCACCACTTTTTGCAGCCATGGTCCAATACAGCAAACCCAACTGGCAGGTGCCCTCCTACCTAAGCACCCAACCATGGCTGTGGGTCCAAGGGGAGGGAGGGACTCTCCTTGACTCGCTGTGTGTGGGTCTCTAGCCCAACTGATGGGCTCAGAGTGTGTGATCTGAGGTGCACTGTTGGAGCTGCGCCTGAGGTCCCAGTACTGGAGCGGCAGAGTGTACTGACTGCAAGAACTGAGGTGCTCTGGCAGACACTGTGTGTGGAATTCTGGCACTGGCACAGCTGAGGGCAAGGAGTGTGTGAACTGAGGTGCACGGTTGGAGCTGCACCTGAGGCCCCAGTACTGGAGCAGCAGGGTGTACTGACTGCATGAACTGAGGTGCTCTGGCAGACAGGGTGTGTGGGGTTACTGGCACTGGCACAGCTAAGGGCTTGGAGTGTGTGAACTGAGGTGCACTGATGGAGCTGCGAGTGGGATACCAGTGTGCATCAGCAGTGGGGGCTGTCTCTAAGGATTGCAGAGCCTGTGTAGAGCTGGGTGCCTCAGCTATAAGCAATTACAAGTGATCCTCCACCCTTACTCTCAGCACACAGGCAGGCACACTTGGTAAAGAAAATCCAAGCCAAGGAAGGCCGGGAGCGCGTCAGCTGAGAGAGGGTGCCGAGCCCCCACAAAGACCAAATGTGACCAAAATAACAGCCTGATTTATAGCCTTGTTTACCGCTAGGCTCAGCAAGAATGCTCTGAAAATGAAAAGGGAGGCTTCCATGCTCAGGAAAAAACAATGTAAAACAAAAGTCCCCTACAGACCAGATAAACAGGACAAAGAGTAATTACAAAGAATGTAGTCCCTCCTCCCACACAGAAGAAGGAGGGACAAAGAGGCATGACTGACCACTAGCAAGCATTTTTAAATGACCCTGAAACTAACACATTAAACAGCTGGAAGCCCACAGAAGAAGTGTACTAAAAGTATACAAGAGGTCGTATGCTTACGCTCCACCTGAAAATTGACCTCTTACCATAAAAGTACCACATATTAGGTGTATGGGAGTAGCAGTTGGACCCGAAATCCCAATGCGTGAGTCTCACTCGCGATGCGTGAGTCCTCAGGTCACTCCGCCCTGGTCCCAAGTCTGAGGAGAAAGAGCGGCGACTTGAGCCTCCAGAAGAGTCCACGTCCCGCTGAAGCACCGCGCATGCGCACTCGCGCCGCTCGCGCAGATCCTCGCAGCGCCTGGGCGGGGCAAGCGAGAACCCCGGGCTCTTCCAGCAGCACGTGCCCCGCCCACCTCGCGCTCCTGTCACCGGAGCACGCGGCTTATTATAAAAGGGTCGGCTCGCGCAGCTGAGGGTTTCAGAACCTTGGCCGCCGGGACCTTGCGCGCGTGCAGCAGCGGCGCTCCGGATTGGGCAGCATCAGCCACGGTAGGCGCGCGAGCGGAAAGAGCGGGAAAAGGAGGGCGCCCTCCCCCGCTTGGAGCGCGCGGGCGGTTGACACCTCTCCTCAGAAGTGGCGCAGTTCGTCGGCCGCCTCTCTGAGGACGGGCTGGTCGCACGGAGCGGCTGCTGGGACGCGGCCCCGCTCAGATACCGTGAAGTGCGCCTCGACGCCCGCGCAGAGCCATGAGAACGTATCTTCCTCACACACACACACCGGGAGCTACGCTGGGTTGGGCACCGGCCGCCGCGGACTTACCGCTGCGGACTTACAGTGGAGATGCCCAGGGCACCTCCGGAGACCGCGCCCCTCAACCTTGCACTAGGGCTCGACCCTCAACAGTGCCGCGGAGGGCTCGGGGGCTTTCTTACCCCGGCCGGCGGGGGTCCTCACCCGCGGCCGCTGAGGGGACTCGTCGCTGCTTCACGGGAGCCGATGGGGGGGGGGTCTGCTGACCCGACGAGCGGGAGCCCAGATTGTCTGAAGAACAGGCGTTGGGGTGTACCTAGATGGGGTGCGCCTACTTGTAGACTTAGAGGTGGGGTGTGCCTAGATTGTGAAAGAAGCGCGGGGGTGTGCCCAGGTGGAGATGGGGCGCACCTGCATGGTCTGAGTTCCTGGGAGAGCCCCGGTTGTCTTCAGATAAGAGCCGGGGTGCGCCTGTGTTGGATACAGAGCCGGAGGTGGGGCGTGCTCAGGTTCCCGTGTGACAGGAGCTGCAGATCGTCCATCACACACGAGCTGTGTCCAGGCTGATCTGTACCGAAGAAGTGACTGAGATGTGCCCAGGGGGTCTGCAGGGCAGGGGATGGGGCTCGTGCATAGGACAAGAGAAGGGGAGGTGGGAGCTACCTATATTGTCTACAGGACATGAGGCTGGGTGCGCCAAGATTGTGTGAAGATATGTGACAAAGATGTCCCCAGGTTATAGAACAGGAGCTGGAGGTTGTCCATACAGCACGAGATGGAGTATTCTTACCCTGTCTCTAGGGCAGGACATGGAGTGCGCCTAGATACTCTGGAGAATAAGAGATGATCTGTACCGAAGGTGTGCCCAGGATGTCTATAAAATAGGAAATGGAGAGACAGAAGTTGTATGTGTGTATATGGAGGAAAAAGCGGTGATATGGGCCGAACATACGACTAAAATGTGCCAGGTTGTCTATAAAATAGGAAATGGGGAGACGGAGGTTGTGTATGTTTATAACCAGAGATGGAGTGCACCTAGATTGTCATTCGATTACCTCTAGAACAGGAGGCAGGGAGCGCCTAGATTGTCTGTAGAATAGTGATGATGTGCCCAGGTTATCTATAAAACAGAAGATTGAGCTTGTCTATAGAACAGGAGATGAGGGTACCTATCCGGTCTGTTGGACAGGAGACAGGGTGCCTAGATTGTCTATAGAATAAGAGATGTGTACCGAAGATATGCCCTAGACGTGCCCAGGTTGCCTATAAAATAGGAGACGGAGAGTCAGAGCTTGTCTGTATATAGAACACGAGATAGAGTGCGCCTAGATTGTCTGTAGATTAAGATAAATTGTGTTCTTTATCTCTAAAACGGGGGAAGGGGTGCACTAGGTTGTCTGTGGAATAAGATATGTACATAAGATGTCTCCAGGTTGCTATAAAATAGGAAATGGAGCTTCTCTATATAGTAAAGGAGATGGGGGGTGCCTATATTGTATATAGAACATGACGTAGGGTGCGCCTAGATTGTCTAAAGAATAAGAGATGATCTGTACCGAAGGTGTGCCCAGGTTGTCTATAAAACAGGAGAAGGAGCTTGTGTATAGAAAAGGTGATGGGTGGCTATGTTGTCTATAGGACATGAGGCGGGGTACGTCTTGATTGTCTGGAGAATAAGAGATATGTACCGAAGATGTGCCAAGGTTGTTTATAGGACAGGAGATACAGCATGTTTAGGACAGGAGATCGGTCAGGAGATAGGAAGCGCGTAGATTGTCTGGTTGTCTGGGGAATAAGAAATTATATGTACTGAAGAAGTGCCCAGGCTGTCTACAAAACAGGAGAATGAGATTGTCTATAGAAAAGGTGATGGGGTGCCTTTGTTGTCTATAGGACGGGGTGCGCTAGATTGTAGAATACGATAAGGGTGTCCTTAGATGAGCTATAGAACAGGAGAGATGATGTGCCTATGTTGTCAGTAATATAGGAGATGAAACTTATATAAAGAACAGGGGATAGGGGTACCTATCCTGTCTATAGGACAGGAGACGGTGCACTTAGATTGTCTGGAGTATAAGAGATGATGTGTACCGAAGATTCGACTAAGATGTGCTCATGTTGCCTATAAATTGGGGATGGAGCGTGTGTACAGGACAGGAGATGGGTCGCAGGGGATCTTTGGTGTCTATAGGACAGGAGATAGGGTTCGCCTTGATTGTCTGAAGGAGAGATATGTACCGAAGGGGTGCCTTAGGTGTGCCCAGGTGTCTCTCAAAGAGGAAATGGAGCTTGTGTATTGAACAGGAGACGTGGGGGGCCTGTGCTTTTTCTAGGTGAGGCGACTGGGTGTGCCTAAATTGTGTGTAGAATAAGATAAAGGGTGTCCTTAGGTTGTCTATAGAAAAGGAGAGGGGGTGTGCCTAGGTTGTCTATAGAACAGGCAATGGCGTGCTCCTAGATTGCCTATACAACAAGAGAATCTGGGCCGTATTTATGGCCAAGTCACGCAGTGCAGCGCAGTGAATCAACTTACTGCATGGCATTACTGAAAGAGCAGGAATGCGCCGCACCTTTGGCATACAGAGCTTTCCTGTCCCTTCCCCCTGCGCTGGCGCACAATAGGCTGCGTAGCGCACACTTGCACAGGGTGCCTGCGATGCATGCCAGATTGTTTTCAGCGGGAAGGGGCACCTTCCTGCACAAAACAATCCTTAGAGGCATAATCCTCTATTTGTGCTGCAGAGTGCAGCACACTTAGAAAGACAAGACAACAAGGAGAATCAGTATTTGTCCTTGTTATGCATCACTTGAGGAGGCCTATGTTTTTGGCGCATTCCAAGGCTTACGGGGTTTGGTAGATCTTGGAATGTATCCAAAGCCATGGGTGGATGCGTGGGAAAACCCATGGAACGCCTTTCTTGGGCAGAGGAACGCAACTTGGCTATTTACACTGCGTTGCATTACTCCAGATTTTTGATGCCATCCAAAGCCATGCAGAGTGGCTTTGCATGGCTTCAAAAATCTGTCTTTGAGGTTTGAGTCGCGCACTTACCAAATTGCATGGTGCAAGCATGACGCAAAGCTCTCATAAATATGCCCCTCACAGTTAAAAGTTGGTAATGATGTTTGCACAGATTCACTATACAGCATGACGAAGTACACACAGACTTACGGTGAGACATGTGTAGCTGAGATGCTGTGTTGTACGGGGTTAGGTGTACCACTTTCACTGCCTAAATTGCGAAGAAGTGTCTACAGATTAACTAACGCTGCATAAGGCGTGCACTGGCTATTGGTTGTGTACTCGAGGACCTTAGAATACATTTATGTTTGCACGCGCTCACTGCAAGAGAGAGAACGTGTGCACGGGTTGTGTGTACTAGTTTGGCAAGCGTAAGATGTATTGCACACGGGTGCGGCTGTGCACAGGTTCACAGTGTCTCTTCTGTCCTGCAGGTGTCCGCCCGTATTGCCAACATGCGCAGTCTTTGCAGTTCCTTCGCTCTGGAGCTTCTGCTCCTGCTCACAGGTGAGTAGAACTCAGACAGCCTTTATCTAGCCTTTTGCTGCCGCTGTCCTTGGGTGGCTATCACACGCAAGCCTCACTCTGAATCGCTTCTTCGAGGTCTATCAGTAAAACCTAACCCCTCACTCCTACAACAGTAAACCCTCACCCCTACCACGCCTCACAGCAGTAAACCCTAACCCCTGCAACACCTAGCAGTAGTAAACCCTCACCCCTGCAACATCTCGCAACAGAAAACCCTCACCCCTACCACGCCTCACAGCAGTAAACCTACCATGCCTCACAACACTAATCCCTCACCCCTACAACACCTAGCAACAGTAAACCCTCACCCCTACAACACCTCAACAGTAAGCCCTCACTCCTACAAAACCTCGCAACAGTAAGCCCTCACCCCTACAACACCTCAACATTAAGCCCTCACCCCTGCAACACCTCGCAGCAGTAAGCCCTCACCCCTGCAACACCTCGCAGCAGTAAACCCTCACCCCTGCAACACCTCGCAGCAGTAAACCCTCACCCCTGCAACACCTCGCAGCAGTAAACCCTCACCCCTGCAACACCTCGCAGCAGTAAACCCTCACCCCTGCAACACCTCGCAGCAATTAAACCCTCACCCCTGCAACACCTCGCAACAGAAAACCCTCACCCCTACAACACCTTGCAACAGTAAACCCTCACCCCTACAACACCTCAACAGTAAGCCCTCACTCCTACAACAACTCGCAACAGTAAACCCGCACCCCTGCAACACCTCGCAGCAGTAAACCCTCACCCCTACAACACCTCGCAACAGTAACTTAAACCCTCACCCCTGCAACACCTCGCAACAGAAAACCCTCACCCCTACAACACCTCGCAACAGAAAACCCTCACCCCTACAACACCTCGCAACAGAAAACCCTCACCCCTACAACACCTCGCAACAGAAAACCCTCACCCCTACAACACCTCGCAACAGAAAACCCTCACCCCTACAACACCTCAACAGTAAGCCCTCACTCCTACAACAGCTAGCAACAGTAAACCCTCACCCCTGCAACACCTCGCAGCAGTAAACCCTCACCCCTACAACACCTCGCAACAGTAAACCCTCACTCCTACAACACCACACAACAGTAAGCCCTCACTCCTACAACAACTCGCAACAGTAAACCCTCACCCCTGCAACACCTCGCAGCAGTAAACCCTCACCCCTACAACACCTCGCAACAGTAAACCCTCACTCCTACAACACCACACAACAGTAAACCCTCACCCCTACCACGCCTCACAGCATTAAACCCGTAAACCTACCCTGCCTCACAACACTAATCCCTCACCCCTACAACACCTCGCAACAGTAAACCCTCACCCCTACAACACCTCAACAGTAAGCCCTCACTCCTACAACAACTTGCAACAGTAAACCCTCACCCCTAAAGCACCTCACAACAGTAAACCATACAACACCTCGCAACAGTAAACCCTCACCCCTGCAACACCTCGCAAAAGAAAACCTTTACCCCTACAACACCTCGCAACGGTAAACCCTCACTCCTACAACAACTCGCAACAGTAAACCCTCACCCCTACAACACCTCAACAGTAAACCCTCACCCCTACAACCCCTATCAACAGTAAACCCTCACCCCTACAACACCTCAACAGTAAACCCTCACACCTACAACCCCTATCAACAGTAAACCCTCACACCTACAACCCCTATCAACAGTAAACCCTCACCACTACAACACCTCTCAACAGTAAACCCTCACCCCTGCAACACCTCTAAACAGTAAACCCTCACCCCGGCAACACCTCGCAGCAGAAAACCTTTATCCCTACAACACCTCTCAACAGTAAACCCTCACCGCTACAACACCTTGCAACAGTAAACCCTCACCCCTGCAACACCTCGCAACAGTAAACCCTCACCCCTGCAACACCTCGCAACAGTAAACCCTCACCCCTACAACACCTCGCAACAGTAAACCCTCACCCCTACAACATCTCACAACAGTAAACCCTCACCCCTGCATCACCTCGCAACAGAAAGCCCTCACCGCTGCAACACCTCGCCGCAGTAAATCCTCACCCCTACAAAACCTCGCAACAGTAACCCTCATTCCTACAACACCTCACAACAGTAAGCCCTCACCCCTGCAACACCCTGCAACAGTAAGCCCTCCCCCTGCAACATCTCGCAACAGTAAACTCTCACCACCACACCTCATCCTCAAGCTCTGCCTCACCATGCAGTCCCCTTGCAAACCCCCAACCTCAAGCTCTGCCTCACCCTGCAGCTCCCCTTGCAGATCTCCAAGCTCTACCTCACCCTGCAGTTTCCCTTGTATCCCCTCACCCCTGCAACACCACGAACAGTAAATCCTCCCCCCAACACCTTATCCTCAAGCTCTGCCTCACCTTGGGGCTCCCCATGCAAACCCTCATCATCAAGCTCTGCCTCACCCTCCAGCTCCCCTTGAAGATCTTCAAGCTCTACCTCACCCTGCAGCGTCCCCTGCAACACCTCGCAACAGTAAACCCCACCCCCTACATCACCTCATCCTCAAGCTGTGCCTCACCATGCAGCTCCCCTTGCAAACCCTCATCCTCAAGCTGTGCCTCTCCATGCAGCTCCCCTTGCAAACCCTCATCCTCAAGCTGTGCCTCACCCTGCAGCTCCCCTTGCAGACCCTTACCCCTGCAACACCTCATCCTCAAGCTCTGCCTCACCCTGCAGCTCCCCTTGCAGACCCTTACCCCTGCAACACCTCATCCTCAAGCTCTGCCTCACCATGCAGCTCCCCTTGCAAACCCTCATCCTCAAGCTGTGCCTCACCCTGCAGCTCCCCTTGCAGACCCTTACCCCTGCAACACCTCATCCTCAAGCTCTGCCTCACCATGCAGCTCCCCTTGCAAACCCTCATCCTCAAGCTGTGCCTCACCCTGCAGCTCCCCTTGCAGACCCTTACCCCTGCAACACCTCATCCTCAAGCTCTGCCTCACCATGCAGCTCCCCTTACAGACCCTTACCCCTGCAACACCTCATCCTCAAGCTCTGCCTCACCATGCAGCTCCCCTTACAGACCCTTACCCCTGCAACACCTCATCCTCAAGCTCTGCCTCACCATGCAGCTCCCCTTGCAAACCCTCATCCTCAAGCTCTGCCTCACCCTGCAGCTCCCCTTTCAGACCTTCACCCTGAAGCTCCTCTCCTCATCCTGCAGCCCCACTTCTCACCCTGCAGCTCCCCTTGCATACCCCCATCCTGAGCTCCGCCTCACCCTGTAGCTCCCCTTGCAGAACCTCATCATGAAGCTCCGCCTCACCCTGAAGTTCCCTTATGCAGACCCTCACCCTGAAGCTCATTGCCTCACCTTGAAGTACCCCTTGCAGACCCTCACCCTAAATCTTTTTGCCTCACTGTGCAGCTCCCCTTCCGTATCCTCACCCTCATGTTCCTCACCATACCATTGAGCTCCACTTGCAGACCCTCACCCTGAAGCGTCTCACCCTGCAGTTCACATTGCGGATTCTCACCCCAAAGCTCTGCCTCACCCTGCAGCTCCCCTCAAGACCTTCAGCTTTATGTCACCGTTTACAAATCCTCACTCTGAAGCTCCGCCTCACTCTGCAGCTCCCCCTGCATTTACACTTGCAGACCTTAATCGTGATGCTCTGCCTCACCCTGCAGCTCCCCTTGCAGACCCTCACCCTTAAGCTCCTCCTCACCCTGTAGATCCCTTTGCAGACACTCACTCTGAAGCCCTTCCTCAACCTGCATCTCCGTTTGCAGACTCACCTTGAGGCTCCACTTCACCCTGCAGGATGCAGCTCTCCTTGCAGACTTTCACCCTCAGGCTCCGCCTCATGCTGCAGTTCCCCAAGCAGACCCTGAAGCGCCACCTCACCCTGCAGTTCCCCTTGCAGACCCTCATCGTGAAGCTCCACCTCACCTTGAAGTTCCCCTTGCACATCCTCATCGTGAAGCACCACCTCACCCTGCAGCTTCCCTTGCAGACCCACACTCCCAAGCTCCGCCCCAAACTGCAGCTCCCTTTGCAGACCCTCACCCTGCAGTTTCCTTTGCAGACCCTCAAGCTCCACCTCACCTTGCAGACCCCCTTGCAGACCCTCACCCTCAAGATCTGCCTTACCATGCAGTTCCCCTTGCAGACCCTCACCCTCAAATTCTGCCACACCCCGCAGCTCCCCTTGCAGATCCCCCACAGCTCCACCCCACCCTGCAGCTCCTCATGCAGACCCTCACCTTCAAGATCTCCCTTACCATGCAGTTCCCCTTGCAGACCCTCACCCTCAAATTCTGCCTCACCCCGCAGCTCCCCTTGCAGACCCCCACAGCTCCACCCCACCCTGCAGCTCCTCATGCAGACCCTCCCCCTCAAGATCTCCCTTACCATGCAGTTCCCCTTGCAGACCCTCAAGCTCCGCCTCACCCTGCAGCTCCCCTAGCAGACCCCCCACCCTGAAGCTGTGCCTCCCCCTGCAGCTCCCCTTGCAGAACCTCACCCTGCATACCCCCCACCCTCCGCAGACCCTCACCCTCGCGCCCCATACTTACGTAATTACCGTTCATGGCACCAGTCGTATGTTGAGTACACAGCCACTCTTAAGACAGCCTGTTCAGCGGTAACATTATTTCCTTTTCAAGTGTTTACACGTTTGCAGACTTGTGTGTGCATTTAGTGGCGTAATCTTGTGCGATTGCTTTTTGCTGTGCTTGAAGGGAAAAGAAAGTACTTTTATCCGAGAAATTGGGGGTCTAAGTTTAGCAGCAGAAAGTAGGTGGAGTGACAAGGGTGGCATTCGTGATGTGTTTAGTCTACAGTTTTCAACTTTATTTAAAGAAACTGTGCCCAAAGAAATTGGCATAAATCATCCACGTGGTAGTAAACCTGGCGTGGCTTATGGGAGAGTTAAGGTACCTGCTGCAGAGCTTTGTGGAGCCAGCCATGTACAGTTACGGTACTATAACTGCTTATTACTGTAATTACTAAGGTAGACTTCCCCTACACGTGACAGTTTCACGGTGCGAACATTTGATTTACAGCGATTGGAAAGGTCGAAAAGATAAACATCTTAAACCCTTCTGAAATGACAGCAAGATTAGTGTGTTCCTTCATGCATCTGCAGCTGACACCCGGCCAGGGAGGCTGAAGGAAGGGAGTTCGGGTGGCTGTAGGTGCGGCATTTGTGTTGAGCCCCTAATAAACACAACAACCCTTTCCCAGCACCAGCTACTTAGAAGCACGGGTGGGTCCGTTGAAGATGTCCTTGGAAAACAGCCTTGGGACGTTGAAAGACTTGAGTTTCCCTTGTCATCTGTTATCTGGGTATTGAGTGCCTTTTAGTACGGCATTGTAACAGGCTCCCGTGGCGTCAGGACGCTGTGCAGCATGAGAGTTGCAAGTGGGGTTGTGCGCTTGGTTTCCACCCCATGCTGTCTTCGGCGGCACATATACAACGCGTCTTCCTTTGCAAGGGTCGGTATCGTGTAAGTGTGGCTAGCAGCGGTGCTGTGTGTACGGAGGACTCCACCCCTGAGCATCAAGTGACGGTTCTCTCTGTCCGCAGGTACCCTGGGGCTGGCGGATCCGCTGTGGAGCTCGGAGGCAGCTGGTGAGTACTCGCGCAGTTTCTGCTCACTTAACGGGCGAATCCGCAGGAATGAACTCCTCCTTTATCAGCTGTTTCCGTTTTTAGAGTAAAACGAGTGATTTTGCACACAGAAAGCAAATTTCATTGTTATGTTTGGTGTGCATCTTCACCATGTACATATACGGAATTCTATTATAAATTGTGTCCGCTGCATTATAGAAATCTACCTTTTATTGTCGCTTCAGCTCTATTTTTGCTTCCATGTCGCACATATTCTGCATCTGTAAAGTTGGGCATTCTCGACTGGATTGAACATTTTTTAACCCCCACCCCTTGGTTAAAGGAAGCGACCTTTAGTATTTTTTTAAATTGTGGGCATATAAAAACACTTCAATATGAAATGCGGCACGTCGCCCCAGAAACGCAAGTAGAAGTTGAAGAACGCGTGACTCCAGGTATATTTGGAACAGGCAGATAGATGAGCATAGAGAGACATTACAATCAAGTTGTAGACATTTACATTTAAAGGGATGAGTAGACCAGTGGTTCCCAACCTGTGGTCCGGCGACCCCTGGGGGTCCGCGAAGCCTCCTCAGATGGTCCCTGACTGATTAGAAATGTTTATAATAGCAGATTAGTTCCCCATCTTTCAGTAATGACTCACTAGGGGGTCCCGGATTCCAATTATCATTCAGTGGGGGTCCCCAGGTTCCAGTACTGATAAAATGGAGTTCTGCAGAAGTCAAAAGGTTGGGAACCACTGGAGTAGACAATGGAATGAGAGCTGAGGGCATGTAAAGAGGTGAGTAGACAATGACATTGGAGCTGGAGACATTTAGAGTAGACAGTACTATGGGAACTTGATCCATTTAAAAGGATCAGCGGACAGTGCAGTGGGAGCTGGAAACATTTAAATGCCATGGGAGCTGGAGACATTAAAGGGATGAGTAGAGAATGCCATGGGAAATTGAGATGTTTAAAGGGATGAACGGACAATGCCATGAGAGCTTGAGACATTTAAATATCATGGGAGCTGGAGACATTTAAAGGGTTGAGCAGACAATGCTATGAGAACTGGAGACATTTAAAGAGATGAGTAGACAATGCCATTGAAGCTGGAGACGTTTAAAGGAATGAGTAGAGAATTCCGTGGGAGCTGGAGGCATTTAAAGGTATGAGCAGACAATGCCATGGGAGCCGGAGACATTTAAATGGATGAGTAGAGAATGCCATGCGATCTGGAGACATTTAAAGCGATGAGCAGACAATACTATGGGAGCCGGAGACATTTAAAGGGATGAGCAGACAATGCTATGGGAACTGGAGACATTTAAAGGAATAAGCTGACAATGCCATGGGAGCTGGAGACATTTAAAGGAATGAGTAGAGAATGCCGTGGGAGCTGGAGGCATTTAAAGGTCTAAGCAGACAATGCCATGGGAGCTGGAGACATTTAAGTGGATGAGTAAAGAATGCGATGCAAGCTAGAGACATTTAAAGGGATAAGTAGACAATGCCATAGGAACTGGAGACATTTAAAGGAGTGAGCGGACAATGCCATGTGAGCTGGAGACATTTAAAATGATGACTGGACAATGCTATGGGAACTTAGGACATTTAAAATGATCAGCGGACAGTGTAGTGGGAACTGGAGACATTTAAATGGATGAACAGACAATGCCATGGGAGCTGGAGACATTTAAATACCATGGGAGCTGGAGACATTTAAAAGGATGTATGGACAATGCTATGGGAGCTTGAGACATTTAAATGTCATGGGAGATGGAGACATTTAAAGGGATGAGTAGAGAATACTATGGGTATTGGAGACATTTACAGGGATGAGTGAACAATGCCATGGGAGCTAGAGACATTTAAAGGGATGAGTGGACAGTGCCATGGGAGCAGTGCTTAATTTGTGCTTGTTGTTTCGGGTGCGGGGCACCAGCACTTATTTTCGAGGGCCTGCACTTATTTTTCTGCCTCAAGCATTTATTGCGAGCAAAAGACACATATGGGGAAGACGGAGCAAGAGAAAAACGAAAAAGCGTAACAATGGGAAAAAGCAGAAAGCTGTAAGAGTAAGCTGAAGGGGCAGGGAGTGGCTGTAAATGTATTGAAGAGGCCCGAGATGGCTTTAGGATTACGCTGCCTCAGTATTCCGTGTTCGCACATTTAATTGCAGCAGCTGCGTGTTTAAGAGGAGTGTTTTGGGCACTGGCACGTTTTTATTTACAAATTAAGCACTGCATGGGAACTGGAGACATTTAAAGGGATGAGTGGGCAGTGCCATGGGAGCCAGAGACAAAAGGATGAGCGGACAATGCCATGGGAGCTGGAGTCCTTTAAATCCAGGAGTGAACAGATAATGACATTGGAGCTGTAGACAAGCAATGAGTAGACCATGCAATGGGGGCTGGAGACATTTAAAGGGATGAGTAGACCATGCCATGTAGAACAGGGATTTGGAGTTGGTTACTGCTGCTCTGGAGGTTGAGAATGCTACTACTGAAGGCAGTTTTTAAGGTTTATGGGCAGGTCGCAGCTGTCATCAGCCGATTAATTAGAAACCCAGATGTTTGTGCGATAGTGGCAATTAACATGTAACAATAATAACCTTATTGTTTTCAGCGCAGCCATAACAGTAATACAAATTCTGTTAAACAGATGCAAGTTTAGAGAAGCGTTTTAGCAACTAAAATAGGTTAACGCCAGTAAGAGGTATGTGATCAAAATATGACAGTCTATATATAACATACTCATTCATTCGATATTCTAATTGTGTATAAAATATTATCCCTTTAAAATACACTGTTTCTTTCAAAGTGCTAGTTACATAAAACTAAGCAGTCCATGGCAGTTAGCCCCATGTTTCAGTGTTGGCTCTCCCACCCGTCCAGTTGGCAGCCATGCCTGCCAGAGAAATGGAAATAGATTGTTGCTTAGTCGGTCCTCTAAGAAAGTGCAGGTGCATCAGAGAAGCTTGTAATGCCATAATGCAGAAATGGAAATAACAACTGTTTGCTGTATATTTAAGCTGACATAGTGCAAAGAAGCATAAAGCGCAATATGGATTCTAAACCCTCCTATCCACAACTTTTCAGTCGCTAATTCCACTGTAGCATTTTATCGGGCCCTTTTTGGTATAATAGAGTCTGTTGGTCAGGATTACAAGCCTATATTTGAGGTACTGGGTTCGGTATGCGTCAGTTGTATCCACCCTGAATACGTTACAAAACCGAAGACATTCTTATAAAGCAAATAATTACAGGTCAGAGAGCCAAATTTGGTTTCATAAGCAACTTTTGTGTTCGTAAAAAGCCAACGATCTTCCTTTATTAAATCAGACTTTTTGTGAAGCTAATTAAAGCCGTGTTTCCTAAGAGTGCTTGTAATGTGCGCTGTCCACCAGTTGGTAGCTACTCCATTGTAGGATGCAAACTCATGCATTGATGTAAGATGGACACCTGCCTGTGGGTTCACATAGAACCGAATTCGACATAATTCAGGGAACAAATCAGTAATTGTGGCTACAGGTTTGATACCCCTTTTTTATTGTACCGGTGCCAGAAGTCATTCGGGTGCCAGCCGCAAAAGTGACCCTAGGAAACAGTTTTGAATCTTTTGCAGCTCTCTGATAACATAAGCCCATAGATCCGACCTTAGATGGATTCGGCCACTGTCCGTAGGGTCGTAATGCTGAATGTCGATACCAGCTATGTTGTGGGATAGGACTAATGAGGGATAAAATATTGAAAGGCAAGTGCATAAAGCAATGTAAATTGAAGTGTTATGTACTACATAGTTACACATTAGTGGAGTTAGGTGTAGACAATTTAGACCTATTTGTCAGTATTTTTTCTCCATACTTTATCCTCTATTTTTTCCACCGATATTGTTGGTTCGATCGTCTGAATGCACACCATCATGTACACTTGCAAAATAAAGATTACCGGCTGACTATCAATTGTTTGCTAACTGCTTCACTAGATTGTTGTACTATGTCACCAGCCTTCTCTGTTTGCTTCAAGTTTAACTTTTGTCAAAACGAATACTCGGTAACCAGATTTGTTGAGAAAGTCGAACATTCGACCGATAACTGAAAAATGAATTGTTTATATGGGAATGCTGTTCAAGTGCGCACCTTTAGCAATGGATGTGTTAATAACGGCTTTATCCTACAGTGTTCTGTAGACTGCTGACCAATTCATGCACAAGCAGTTTTATTAAGGAAAGCAGAACAGCACCGTGCGAACAAAACGAACTACTGTAATGTCACTTAAATTGGTTGTACCATAGTTCTGAAGCGAGTCAACCCTGCAAAACAGCTAGTAAAACGTTTTCCACATTTCTTGTAGGGCCCATACAGCAAAGCTATATACCTATAGTTGGCTGGGCAAAATTGGCTTCCTTTTCATGCAATTATGATTGCTACAGACAGCCATGAACTTGGGGTAACACCTGAGGCCATTACAGAATTAGAGATGTTAATAAGAACTGGTACCCATAACGTAAAGTTGGTTTGTTAAGGTTAGACAAAACAAGATCCGGATTTGGAGCTTAATTCAACATTTGACCGAGAATAGTTGTTTCCACCTTTGCTAATAAAACAGATACATTAGGGCCCATTGAATTTTCCAGCTGCTCCAGATCTATATTATTTGGACTGTGACCTTCATTATTGACTGCATACAGTTGTTTAAAGTGTCATACTCATTTGTTTATGGCCAGGCATACTTGTACACAATTTGCATGTCCCCGAAAACAGACACAGAAGTTTCCAGAGTCTTTTAGTATTATGCTCAGTTGATGATGATTTCATCTTATTCCATTGCTGCTGCTGCTTTTTGTGTTTTGCTAACAAGTAGCTTCTGGTAATCTTTCCTAAGTTCCAAAAAGTTTATAATTTCAGATATATAGTTATGACAAGCTTGTAGGGTCCCAGAGCACGCCAGCTTTTTGTTATGTTATGTGTATTTGTAAAGCACGCTATCATCCACCACGGTATCCGTGCTCTGCCAAGGTGTGTGTCTCTCCCTGCCTAGGGTAGGTTAGTTAATTGAAAAGCCGGGTGTAGGAAGTTGGCTCTGTATGTGCTATTTCAAAGTAAGGAATAGAATGCACAGAGTCCAAGGGTTCCCCTTAGAGGTAAAATAGTGGTAAAAAGAGATAATACTAATGCTCTATTTTGTGGTAGTGTGGTCGAGCAGTAGGCTTATCCAAGGAGTAGTGTTAAGCATTTGTTGTACATACACATAGACAATAAATGAGGTACACACACTCAGAGACAAATCCAGCCAATAGGTTTTGTTATAGAAAAATATCTTTTCTTAGTTTATTTTAAGAACCACAGGTTCAAATTTAACATGTAATATCTTGTTGGAAAGGTATTGCAGGTAAGTACACTAGGAACTTTGAATCATATCAATTGCATGTATACTTTTCAAGTTATTCACAAATAGCTACTTTAAAAGTGGACACAGTGCAATTTTCACAGTTCCTGGGGGAGGTAAGTTTTCGTTAGTTTTACCAGGTAAGTAAGACACTTACAGGGTTCAGTTCTTGGTCCAAGGTAGCCCACCGTTGGGGGTTCAGAGCAACCCCAAAGTTACCACACCAGCAGCTCAGGGCCGGTCAGGTGCAGAGTTCAAAGTGGTGCCCAAAACGCATAGGCTAGAATGGAGAGAAGGGGGTGCCCCGGTTCCGGTCTGCTTGCAGATAAGTACCCGCGTCTTCGGAGGGCAGACCAGGGGGGTTTTGTAGGGCACCGGGGGGGACACAAGCCCACACAGAAATTTCACCCTCAGCGGCGCGGGGGCGGCCGGGTGCAGTGTTAGAACAAGCGTCGGGTTCGCAATGTAAGTCAATGAGAGATCGAGGGATCTCTTCAGCGCTGCAGGCAAGGGGGGGCTTCCTCGGGGAAACCTCCACTTGGGCAAGGGAGAGGGACTCCTGGGGGTCACTTCTGCAGTGAAAGTCCGGTCCTTCAGGTCCTGGGGGCTGCGGGTGCAGGGTCTTTTCCAGGCGTCGGGACTTAGGTTTCAGAGAGTCGCGGTCAGGGGAAGCCTCGGGATTCCCTCTGCAGGCGGCGCTGTGGGGGCTCAGGGGGGACAGGTTTTGGTACTCACAGTCGTAGAGTAGTCCGGGAGTCCTCCCTGAGGTGTTGGTTCTCCACCAGCCGAGTCGGGGTCGCCGGGTGCAGTGTTGCAAGTCTCACGCTTCTTGCGGGGAGATTGCAGGGTCTTTAAAGCTGCTCCTTTGGATAAAGTTGCAGTCTTTTTGGAGCAGGTCCGCTGTCCTCAGGAGTTTCTTGTCGTCGTCGAAGCAGGGCAGTCCTCAGAGGATTCAGAGGTCACTGGTCCCTTTGGAAGGCGTCGCTGTAGCAGAGTTCTTTGGAAGGCAGGAGACAGGCCGGTGAGTTTCTGGAGCCAAGGCAGTTGTGGTCTTCTGGTCTTCCTCTGCAGGGGTTTTCAGCTCGGCAGTCCTTCTTCTTGTTGTTGCAGGAATCTAATTTTCTAGGGTTCAGGGTAGCCCTTAAATACTAAATTTAAGGGCGTGTTTAGGTCTGGGGGGTTAGTAGCCAATGGCTACTAGCCCTGAGGGTGGGTACACCCTCTTTGTGCCTCCTCCCAAGGGGAGGGGGTCACAATCCTAACCCTATTGGGGGAATCCTCCATCTGCAAGATGGAGGATTTCTAAAAGTTAGAGTCACCTCAGCTCAGGACACCTTAGGGGCTGTCCTGACTGGCCAGTGACTCCTCCTTGTTATTCTCATTATTTTCTCCGGCCTTGCCGCCAAAAGTGGGGGCCGGGGCCGGAGGGGGCGGGCAACTCCACTAGCTGGAGTGTCCTGCGGTGCTGTGACAAAGGGGTGAGCCTTTGAGGCTCACCGCCAGGTGTTACAGCTTCTGCCTGGGGGAGGTGTTAGCATCTCCACCCAGTGCAGGCTTTGTTACTGGCCTCAGAGTGACAAAGGCACTCTCCCCATGGGGCCAGCAACATGTCTCTAGTGTGGCAGGCTGCTGGAACTAGTCAGCCTACACAGACAGTCGGTTAAGTTTCAGGGGGCACCTCTAAGGTGCCCTCTGGGGTGTATTTTGCAATAAAATGTACACTGGCATCAGTGTGCATTTATTGTGCTGAGAAGTTTGATACCAAACTTCCCAGTTTTCAGTGTAGCCATTATGGTGCTGTGGAGTTCGTGTTTGACAAACTCCCAGACCATATACTCTTATGGCTACCCTGCACTTACAATGTCTAAGGTTTTGTTTAGACACTGTAGGGGTACCATGCTCATGCACTGGTACCCTCACCTATGGTATAGTGCACCCTGCCTTAGGGCTGTAAGGCCTGCTAGAGGGGTGACTGACCTATACTTGCATAGGCAGTGAGAGGCTGGCATGGCACCCTGAGGGGAGTGCCATGTCGACTTACTCGTTTTGTTCTCACTAGCACACACAAGCTGGCAAGCAGTGTGTCTGTGCTGAGTGAGAGGTCTCCAGGGTGGCATAAGACATGCTGCAGCCCTTAGAGACCTTCCTTGGCATCAGGGCCCTTGGTACTAGCAGTACCAGTTACAAGGGACTTATCTGGATGCCAGGGTCTGCCAATTGTGGATACAAAAGTACAGGTTAGGGAAAGAACACTGGTGCTGGGGCCTGGTTAGCAGGCCTCAGCACACTTTCAATTGTAAACATAGCATCAGCAAAGGCAAAAAGTCAAGGGGCAACCATGCCAAGGAGGCATTTCCTTACACCGGGCCTCCAGCTTCTTGTGGAATTCAAGAAAAGAGTAGGCTCTGATGTGGAGTGGGGAGTCGTCCCACGATTTAGGAGTGATGTCCTCATCTGGTTCTGTATATGTCTGGGGTGTGTGAGAGTAGGAGTCCTGTGGTGCAGAAGTGTCTGAATGGTTGGTCCAACGAGATGCAACTGTTCAGGTAGGTGGGGCCTAAAATGTGTAGAGCCTTGTATGTGTGTGAGGGGTTTGAAATGAACACGTTTGTGTATCAGGAGCAAATAGAGTTCCTTGAGGAGGACCTACAGTCCGCTTCAAACCTATCACAGCTTTCGCAGGTTGTTTTGTTTTGGTGGTTTGCTAGTGGTCAGCTAATTGGAAACATTCTACTAAGATTTGACCAATTAATGTCAGTACTCTAGTTTCATAACCACAGCTGCAGAGAGAAATATTGAGATGCTTGTATATTTCTTTAATGAGAGAGGGGGTGAACTTACTGTTCTCATTTCAGTTTAATTGCCATTCTATTGTTTGCTGGTAGAAGTTTTAGAGGGCAGACTACAGCCCCATTCTGTAGGGTTTGAGTGTAGCCATTGTCCCATTCTGTTCATTTCCGTTCATATCTACAACTGATTTCAAGCCTTCGATGATGCTCATGTAGTCTGAGGCTAGTCCTATTCCCTGATTGGAAAATCATATTTGGCTGGAGCAGCTGAGGGTGACGGGCCGTTGAGAAAGCACATAACACCATCCGATAACAGTGCTGCAGAGTATTCCCTTGATCCATTGCCCCTACTACTGGTCAACTCTGGCTGTGGAATCCCACAAGGTAACTCCTTTTTCGAACACACCTACTTACTAAAATCCATTTCATGGGGTAGTGTGGAATTCGCATAACTGTATAATATGGCGTGCCATCTCCTTAGCACTCATTTTGATGGACAAAACTACTCCCCCAAGAGCTGTTAAAATAGGCTTAGGCAAATATTTTATTACGCCCTGTCAGCCTAGAGGCCAAGATGTATTGGGAGGGATGCACTAGCCATATCCTGTTCCTAGACCAAGATTTAGAGAATGGTAGAGACATGTGGGCACACCTCACCATTGGTCGCCTCAACTTGGCCTACTTGCCAGAATTAAATACTTGACAAACGCATTCATAGGAGTTTCCACTAAGGCCCACATCTCGTGAAAGCAGCACACATCTATAGATTGAATAAATACTTTGCCAATTAGGGTCCTCCATCTTAAGGTTCTGCTCTGCAGTATTCCCGCTATGTATATGAGCAACCTTGAGACTGATCCCACCTCAACCAAGGTCTGATCAAAGAACATAAAACATACTAAAACTATTAGCTTTGGTGGGGGGGAAGGGTACATTGGTGGCTCTGACCACCATGCAAAGCCGCAGCAGGGAGGCAACCCCAAGAAGAGGTCGATAAAGGTTTCACACAGACCTCTTCAAGTTGACTTTGCTGATCGCTGATTGTTCTTTTGCTTCCAGCTTTTAAGATGACCAATTGTTTGCATCTAGCAGACTACTTTGGATAGCGCTTAGAAACCGATAGCAAATTAGAATTAACTCTTCGATAACGTTCCACAGGCACTGTCTGAAGGAGACTGCTTCTCTCGATTGCCTCTGTCGAAACCAGGAGACTTTTAATGCTTAATGCTTCATGTCCTCAGTTGGCAACACTTTCTCTTTGTTAGGGAGTCCTCTAGTACCTCTTTTTTGTACCAGTGTTAGTCACTGTAATTTTAGTGGGATAAATAGAAACTCAGCGTCTATGTATCATGAGGATCTGTCTCAGAGTACAGATCAGTTAATATTTTTCACAAATCCCCATTAATGGCGTGCTGCGTATTGTGCGGTCTCCCGTTCTGATCTGTTTGAAGAATGTTTTCTTTGGGTCTCGTTCCAGCAACCATGTCACCATCCTTCCAGTCTATAATATAGCTGCTAGCACACCAAAGTATGTTTGATCATTATGCAAAATTAGCCCATAAGATGTCCTCCTTCATAGGCCACAGAACTATTTTTAGTATTTGTTTCTTCATTGAATCCTCCAGCTAACTTCTTTCAGTCGACGTTATGAGAAAAAGGAACTTAGCGTGCAAGCAGCTGTATTAAAAACGAGTGAAAACGTGGTCCTTGGTATAGAGATCCTTTTCGTGATGGGTTCTCAAATACTTTGCTCACAACTCAGATATGCATGAACAAGGATGTTTGATGTTATAAAATATCTATTTGCTTAAGGGACAGGATGCTTCAGAAATTTACTTGTCTTGTGAAAAATAAATACACTTGTCATGTTTTGTGCTATGCAGAGAGGTGATAAATGATGGCAGCATTCGCATGATATCAGAACTCTGATGATATCGGGGCTCATATTGGTCCAGGTTTTGCATTCTAGAGGGTGCGATTTTGCCACCTTTCTGCAAATCTACTTAAAGGATATGCCTGTAGGTAGGAATGTAAGTTCGAGTTGGAATACCCACTTAATCTGTGCACATCCACAAACTAACATGTTTTAAGGGTATTCACCTGCCCCTCTCTAACCTCTTCCTGCATTAGAAAAGGTGGAAATTTACTTCTGGCAAGGGCAGGAGTAAAACTTTTTTCAAGAGTGGGAGAAAAGTGGGGTGTAGGGAAACTAAATTTGAAGTCGCATAGCAGATTTTTGAAATGGCAAGTGTGTGTTTGTTCATGCGAAAATGAAATTTAGAAATGTTTTACTAGGAGTGCTATCTCCATTCCTACTGCTGTAAATTCTTGTGAATTCCAGAATGTCTAAAATCTTCACCAAAACAAGGATATAATAATTTAGGTGAACTTTTGTTGAGCTTCTGTGACTTCCTTTAAGAATTGGGCTGATAATTTATTTTTAAGTTGATTATACTGGTTTTACACTTCTCAGTTGTTAGTTGTTTTTTTTTTAAATTTAAATATTGATTTGCATCGAACATGTTTTACTAAATGATGCCTCGGACAAATGCCATTTAAAGTTGCACAGTAGTTTAATGATTTTTTTCAAGTTGACATTTATGTATGTACATTGTTTATAGCAAGCAGTTGTCAATCTTGACTTCATGTTCCTGCATGTATTTGTATATAATGAGAATACACGAGCATTTTAAGTAGCCCTAAATTGTAACATTTTGCAAACGTGTCCAGGCTTTTGTACAGTAACCTCTGTAAGTAATGCAAGCTGGGCCCACAAATAACTATGCGGTGCTCACTCCAATAGCAATAGCGTTAGTATTAATGAATCTTATATGTACAGGCTTGAACAGTGTATACATATTGGCGTAAATCTTGGATTAGCAATAGTTTTCTTTCAAACATTCATTCTTTTTCATACTGTAAGGTGGTAGCAGAGGGTTTGCGCTGTAGGTGTTGGGCCTATGTTTCCAGTGGGTGAAAAAACATTAAAATTGTTGTCCTTGAACCCAGTCAGTGTGTCCTGGACGTCGGGCAGTAGAAATTCCCACACCAGTGGATAAATGTTAATTTATGATGGTGGTGAATCGATTAATAAAAGAAGTGGGTGTGCACCATTATTACCATAGTACCGTCAGTTTTTGAAGTAAGTGCCCCACACTCTTAATTTTCCTTCCTGTACAGTTTGTCAATATGATGTGTAGTAAAATTTACCACAAGCAACTCATAATTCAATATGTTTCTGTTTGTTTTCCAGTAGATGGTCTTTGAGTTCTGGTTTGTGAGTAATATTGTGCTTCAGTTAGCTTAATATCTCCACTTCTTTTTTCTATCTGCCATTGTCTGGTGTTTCTGTTAATTGATTTCCTCTAGGCACCCACCCCACCTTATTACTTTCATTGCATTCCATTCTGTTCTACTACTAGAGGTGGTATTCCAATTATTCTCAGCAAAAGTGTCAGACATACTGTGGTAGAAATCAGGGCTTTGTAACACTTCCACTCATAGGGCCTGATTAACAAAGGTACCTAACGTTTTTGAATAATTTACACTTTTGAGCTAATTTGCTACTATTTGGCTTTTCACAAAATCCAATATTAAATTTACTCCAAAAGTGTAGTTCACATGTCTCCACAAAATTGAAGGATGTGGGAGGCCTCATTACTACTTTTAGGCTGTTCACAAAATCAGACTGTAAATTTCCTCCAGAAGTGTAACTTGCACTGAGATTTGTGAAGTAAAAAAAGAATGACAATAAGTAGGAAAAAGCCATTGTTGAGGATTTCATCTGTAATTTAATTGAGGGCTGATTTACAAAAGCAATATTAAACGTCCAAAGAGATGGGTTTGTAGGTTTTCCACAAACATGCAATACTCAGCCAACAGCTGAGCCGCAGCTTATAATGATTTTTCATTGTGTGCCAGCCATATAGCGGTTAATGTGGTAATATATGAAGACTGAAAAATGAGTGTGAGGGAAACCAATGTATTTCTCACATGTGCACAAGATACTAAGTTTTCGAACAGTGGTTATTCGTACACTTCTGACTTTGGGGTTAGCCATACTATCAAGTGATTTACAGGGCATGTTCCAAAATGTATTTCTTGAACATTGTTTTACATTTGGAAGCCAAAAATGGGGAGAAATTCAGTTGGTAATAGCAAATGTTCTACTATTATGTGTTCCCACACGTTTCCCACTAAAAACAGTACTCCACTTATGTGGCTGCAACACATTACACCACAAAACACGACCTAAAGGCATAATTTTTCACTCAGAAAATATCCACCTTTTTTTTGTTTACACAGTGTGAGTAGCTGCAGAATTAGGGCCTCAGCTCATCCTACACCCAGTGAAACCTAAGAAGCTGAGACATTTCTGACAACTAGACAGTCAGAGAAGGCAAGGGTTTTTGTGACATGTGTGGATCGCCCAATGTTTTTTATCTAGAAAACTTTGCAAACCACAGAGTTTGGCTAAAACTCCAGTTTTCCTCACATTTCTGTGAGGAAAAAGTTCCTTAAGCTTTGGGGATTTACAGATTTACTAAAAAAACAGATTCCTACACTTCTTCAGATACAAATGGTACCCTAAATGTGTGGCTAGGCTAAGCGAATGCAACATAAATCGCTCCAAAACTGGAAAAGTCAGTGAAGTGCTGAACTGGTATTACAAGTAAGGGCCTTCTTGAACTAGGTGCTGCAGATGATCAATTGTTTGTGACTGCTCCTAAAAGCAAACTAGAATGGTTAGGGACTACCCTTGTCAATTTATAGCCATTTGCAAAACGGATGCTATCTGTAATACCTCTACTGTATGAGTGTCAGAAATAAACATCAGAGGTTGGGCTTTCAGTATCTTGGAGGCTTTAGCCTCATTTTCTAAGAGCTCCCTTTTTGTCTCAAGGTTTCAAACTGAGACAAGCAGATGCTCCTCAAATACTCATCTCTCTTGATATAACTTCCTTGATTTTTCACAGATTATTTGACTGATGCCTGTTGTTCCTTAAAGTACTTCATAGTCTTTTCCAATGAATTTACATCAATCTCTGTCCTCTTCGTGATGCTCTGTATGTCCCTTGGTGCAGACAGCTGCCTCCTGTGACGATTCAGCTCAGTTTCCCGCAATGTAAGCAGCACCTCCCTCTGTCTTCCCTTGTTTGTATGGTTTCAGATTGAGTAAGTCCTCGTTTGCCTTGCCAGAGCACTTCCTGTTGTTTCTGGGAAGATTTATAACCTTGTTCAAATACAGTTGTGTGTACACTTCCCCTGAAGTTCGACCTTTACTTGGGGATAAGGTTCTACCTGAGCCACATTGCACCCACTAACCGGTGTCTCCACAGCAGCCCCTTCCCACCTCGGCCTCCAGTGAATCCCGAGGCCCGACGGTTGCTCAACTAGCCAGAAGCTAGTGAGCAGGCAACCTCTCTCCACGCCTCCAGTGCGGCAGGGCAGCCATGGGCATCGTGAAATCTGTCAAGCATTGCACCTGTATCAATCATTTATAATCATTTTCCATCATACATTGAAGGTGAGAAGAAAGAAGCGAAAAAGCTCAAAGAAGCAATGCATTTTAACAACTTCTTTCACCCTACAACCTCTTCACTCTTCTTGTCTACGGTGGACTCAATACATCCTACCCCCCAGGCCTCCTACATTCCTCTCTCCACACCTGTCATTCCATATCGCCAATTGCTATTGATATAACTCTTCCGCCTTGTAGAGGTCTGAGTGTAGTCATTGAGCGCTATCTGTCCTTTCTGGTTTAATGTGCATTGTGCAGTTATGTGAGCTTTTAGCATCTGTTCAGGATTTTATCCAGTATGTTCAGTACTCTTAACCTAATTGGTCATTTTCGCTCTTGAAATTCTACTGGCATATAGCTAACCACTGGTTGCCGCTGTCTCTAATAAATGTTGGGCCATATGTACAAACACAATTTCCCATAGGCTCAGAATGGGTAAAACCATTTGATACATCTGGCTCTTTCTCCTCTTCGCTGTGTTGTTGGGACTACTTTTTCTATCACTAATAACCAGAATGCTTTTTGATCTCACCAAGCGCTGTCACTTTTGACATTTTGTTTATTTAACAGGGGTTTAGACCCCACCCATTGCTAACCATCCGTTACCTTCATCATCACTCATTTCCTTGCTTTGGTCAACAAGTGCTAGCTCCTCTTTCTCTTATTGTGTTTTGCTCTTCTTTGGAGCATGGCCGAAGTGACTTTTCCTTTATCAGTGTCCTTCCAATGCGTTGCTTTCAGAGCTACTTTTTAGGGTCGAGCCTGCACTAGCATGCGCTTGCGCATGAGTATCGCTTGTGAGACGCTGTAGTAGTTAGAAAAGGGCTCGGAGCCCCGTCCACGTCACGTCAGTGTCTTTCATTGGTTCACTGGCTTGCCTTTTAAAATTAGCTTGCTTTCATTAGTGGAAGGCATACATACGTCATGCCTTTTCTGTTGGTTAGTCCTCCTCGAGCGCAGCGACCAAGTACTGAAAACATACGAGGCTCGCTGTTTTCCGTCTGGTTTGTGGACTACTTTTTCTCTTTTTTCGCAGTGCGATCTCGCTTGGCAGAAGTCGAACGCTTTGCATGACATCGACCCTGTTACATAGTTAATTGCACTTTTGCCGGTTACGTAGATAATTGCACTTTTGCCGATAGGTTTCACTACGATTGAACTGTAGCAGCGCGATCGCGCTCTTTTTTTTTCTCCATTTAATGAGGCAAGAAAAGTCTGGTTGGGAGTTTACAACTGCTAATAGCTCTAACTCGGAGAAATGCGAGACCCGTTGCATTGCAAATGCTTGTTTCTTTTAGTTGCACTCCATAAAAGTGCATGTGTGATTGTGTCATAGTGTTTTTATTTAAATGTATTTGTATTTACTTTCAGATGTGCTGCACAGCGGCCGTGCTGCTGTACAACATGGCTAAAAAAACATTGACAAAGTCAATAGATCTCGCATGGGCTCAAAGCTTAATTTGAACTGTTTTGCTGCAGTCAGCAAGTGCTATATTGGTTGCCTTTCCTCTCATGTCATGGGTTGACCAAATCTGCCAGTAAGCCTAAGAGAACAATCTCTAGGCATCTCCCAGTGGCTGACCCTATGAAGTCTTTGTTCTCATTTAAAACTTATTCCAATAAGTATATTCTTTATCTTGGGGCAGGACAAAAGGATATGGATTAAAAATTCAACTTTTGGCATTTCCTCCAAGTATGGTCCATCATACACTAGGCTGTATTTCCTGTCTTATCCATTTAGTCAATAAGTTGTGCTGCTTGTGCGGGGTCCCCAGAACTTCCTCTTTTGGTGCGAAATATCCTTATTTCTAACTTATTTTCCTTTCCCTATTGATATCTTCCCTACTGGGAAAGAGAGAAATGGTACAGAAAGCATAAAAGATTTTTGGGAGTGTCCAAAAGGGTACAGAATGCCGACGGGACTATTAGTTTCTTGTGTGGCACTTGGTAAAAGTGCAGCCAATATGGACTAGAAGATTAGACCTCTTGGAATCTATTCATAGTCCTGTAAGGAATCCCATGAACCCTGAGATAAAAATGCCTGTCTGGATTGCGTCTTCTGTAATGGAACAGGTTGGTGTGTTGTGTCGGATAACATGTTATTTGGCTCTCTAACACTCCTTTGTGACCTGCTATCCATTGCATGGGGGCAGCAGCAGTGAGGGCACCTGCAGATTGGCTACAAAGCAGATGTTCTCTTCCAGGGGATCCTCATCAATAGTCATAAACATTGAATATTCCCGCCCCTGTGCGGGGACCCCGGAGCATACATAAAATACACACATTAAATATGCACGAAAAAAAAAATATATATAGCATTTTTAGTAGACAAATTTTCATACTAAACTCATATATACGTGTGTAAAACAGCAATGCAGACTATAATCATAAACAGGCTAAAATGCTTTATTTCTATGGAGTTTTGTTTTTTTTAAACAGTCCTTTTCAAAATTACAATAAGAGAAAAAACACTTTCCAAAGCCCCATAACTGGACCGAGGGAAAGAAGCAGTAGCAACATCAGAGAAAAAAGAGAAAAAAAACTACATTGAAAACAATGGAGCATTCTTAGCCAATAGGCTGCATGCAGGTTAACACAGGAGAACCATAAAAATTCTGGCACCGTGCCTTTAAGACCCTGAGCACCTCCAGTATCCCACCATGCCTCAGGGGTGAAGGAGAGGTGACAGTTGGTTCACAGTTAGGTCAGTTCTTTTTTCCGGCTTCTTCTGAGAGGATCCTGGAGCATTGAGCTCTCAGTTTTTCTGAGTTTTTTCTCAGGAAAATACTTCAAAACAGCGTTTTTTCTGCTTTGACTCGACATTTAACACCTTTGTCTGAGTCAAGAAACTTTTTCCTGACTGAAAAATGCCTTCTTTTTTTGTGAAGTGCCCTTCCTGTGGGAAGAAGAAGGCCCAGTCAGATCCACACACTCTCTGCATTGTGTGCTTGCCTCAGAGTCACTACCCTGACACTTGCAGACACTGCAAGAACATGTCAAAAAGGACTCTGAAGGACAGGGAGAAGAGCAGACTTCATGGTCTTCATGAGAGGCAGAAGACATTGTCCTCTTCACTTCCCAGGCAGCCAACAAGCCATTCTCAGGAGAGACAGGCTAGATCGACGTCAGCAGGTAGGAAGGTACCTGTTTGTTCCCCGTCGACGTCATCGCTGCCACCGGCACGCCGCCATAGATCACCGTCGACCCGACCGACGTCGAAGGATATGACGTCGAAGGAACATGGTCACCACAGGGGCAGATCTCCGTCGACGGTTACCCACTGATCGACGTCGAGCCAGCATCGGCGTGTCCATTCGCCGTCAAAGGCCTCGCACCCCTCGACGACAAGGAAAACAACGTCAATCACCTCAACAGCAAGAGCGAAGACATCCGCCGTCGACTGCACATTTCTCGACAGCGAGGCACATGACGTCCAGCAGTTCGCGGTCAAGGGATCGCGGGTCACCGTCGAGGCACTGGACGTTGAGACCAGAGCAACCCACGGCACTCCCTCCGTCGTTGCAGCTGTCGACGTCGACACAGGTAATGCCTGTCTTGCAAGGAGAAGAGCGTCGGCTTCCGCCTGCGGATAAGACCACTCCAACATCTCCGGTGGTCTCCATAAGGAGTGGTTCATCTGGGCGGTCGAGAGCTGCATCGTCTGGGCATGTCTCGCCCATCAACTTGTCGCCAAGGTGGTTGGAGAGCCTTAATAGAACGACTGCCTCCCCAGACTCGCAGTACTCGGATGTACTCACCTTCGGCCTCTCTCCCGAGAACACCATCGCCAACAGCACGGGCAGGACGGGCTCGTTCTGCGTCTCACCAGTCGGCCACGAGGCCTCGACGCGCTGCTACAGCATCTCGGAGCAGTTCACGATCCCAGAGATGATCTAGATCACGGTCACGCCATCGCAGAAGGTCTCCTTCGTGGTCATCGTCGGGGTCCTCAGTAAGAGAGTACTCCCCGACCTTAACGGATTCTCCACCAGCTAAAGTTTCCCCGGTGGACGATATTACAACCTTTAACGAGGTGATTCTCAGGGGAGCACAAAAACTAAATATAGAGGTCCCGGAACATTCGACCTCCTCATCCATGATCTTTGAAACCCTGCAACATAGAGCGGTTTCGAAGAAATTGCTACCGCTAGTGCCTGGTCTTTTACAACCAACCATGGACACCTTTTTAGCACCAGCCACCCTCAGATCAGCTCCTGCTAGGATCTTGAAGAAATATAAGGCACCTGAGCAAGATCCTTTGTTTCTCAGGACTGATCCACCGTCGGACTCAGTCATATTGGCCGCAGCCCGGAACACGCACTCAGTGGCTTCATCCTCCATGGTTCCACCGGATAAAGAGAGTAGACACCTGGACTCTGGGGAGGAAGATGTGTGGCACGGCGGCTTCCATGATGAAGGTCTCCAGCGCTTCCGCACTCCTAGGCAGATATGACCGTTCACTCTGGGACTCACTGAGCAGGTTTGCAGAGAAATTGCCTAGGGAGGGCAGGCAGGATTTTAAGGAGATCCTTCAGGAGGGGTGTCTGGTCTCCAATCAGGTCATCAGTGCAGCAGCAGATGGAGCAGACTTAGCTGCACATGGTTACGTGCATGGGGTCTGTGCAAGAAGGTCTTCCTGGCTGAGACTGACAGGATTGAAGCAGGAAGCGCAGCAGCGTATCCTAAACCTTCCGTTCAACGGAAACTCTCTTTTTGGAACACATACAGATGAGGAGATGTCGCGGATGAAGACGGAAGTGAACACCATGAGAGCAGTGGGCCTAGAGAGAAAAAAGGACTTCAGGGAAGGTATAGACCTTACGACAGGCACCCTTTTCAGCAGAGGGTTCAAACCCCTCATTGGTCCCAGAGGCCACAACAGAGACAAGGGCGCCCACTTTTCCAATCTCGTAAGACCACAAGAGACAGAGGGTCAAGCAGACCACAGCAGTCCACACCCAAAGCTCCGGCAAAGCAAAGAGGACTCGCTTCCCTTAGCACCGTGCACCACTCCGGTTGGGGGGAAGTATCACAGAGTTCATTCACGAGTGGCGTGCAATAGCAAGACAAATGGGTGCTCAACATTGTGGAGTATGGGTACTCTCTTTTCCGCCAACCTCCTCCTCACTTGCCACCAACCAAATGCAATCCGGCTCACATGAGCCTATTACGCAAAGAGGCACACTTCCTTTTACGGAAAAAGGCAATTGAAAAAGTCCCAGTCGCGCACAGAGGGAAGGGAGTATACTCCCGCTATTTTCTGGTAGCACAAAAAGGTTGAGAAGGAGTTTCAGACCGATTCTGGACTTACTACTACTGAACAAGTACATAAAAAAGCAAAAGTTCAGGATGTTGGCTCTCCACCAGATTTTCCCTCAGCTACATCGAGGAGACTGGATGTGCTCCATAGACCTGCAAGACGCGTACTTTCATATCCCAATCATTCCCAAACATCGGAAATTCCTACGTTCTGGATAGCCTCTTAGCACTATCAGTTCAAGGTGCTTCCATTCGGCCTGAAATCTGCCCCTCGCGTTTTCTCAAAATGCATAGCAGCGGTAGCGGCGCATCTAAGGAAGCAAAAAATCTTCATTTACCCATACCTAGACGACTGGCTACTGAAAGCCTCCTCTCCGGAGCAGGCAAGAAGCCATCAGGACATTCTGCTCAGTGTTTTCAGGTCTCTAGGTCAACTACCAAAAGTCCACCCTGATTCCAATGCAGAATCTCCACTACCTGGGAGCAATACTGGATACAGAGCTCGAAAGAGTGTATCCTTCGGAGGAACGACTGTTATCAATAAAGAGAAAGTGTCAAGACCTTCTGAAGTCCAACGCACCTACTGCCCGTCAGGTGATATCTCTACTGGGCTCCATGGCCTCGTGCATTTTCATTGTCCCGAATGCCAGGCTACATATGAGGCCTCTTCAAGAGGCGTTGGAAAACAACTGGAACCGGAGCACAGGCCACTGGGAGGACAGAATGCGACTTTCGATAGGAGCACGACAATCGTTGCAATGGTGGATGCACAGACCTCACCTGTCAGTAGGAGCTCCGTTTCACCAGTTAATCCCGACCGACACTCTGGTAACTGATGCGTCGCTTCAGGGATGGGGAGCTCATTTGGGTTCCCTTCAAGCTCAGGGCCTGTGGTCCGACAACGAAAGAGAGTAGCACATCAACCTGCTGGAGCTCAGAGGAATCCATCTGGCTCTCAAGTCTTTTGCTCCATCGATTCAGGGGAAATCTCTTCTAGTGCAAACAGACAATACGAAGACAATGTATTATCTGAACAGACAAGGAGGAACAAGATCCCTGCCCCTATCTCAGGAGTCTCAGGCCATCTGGCATTGGCTCTTAGCGAGAGGAATGTCGCTTACAGCAGTTCACCTACCAGGGCAACAAAATGTGGAGGCAGACTTCCTGAGCAGAAATCTTGAGGACGCCCACGATTGGGTCCTTCACGACGAGGTCGTCGAAGACATCTTCGCTCAATGGGTCGGCCTCAATTGGATCTCTTCGCAGACGAGGTAAACAGGCCCAGACTTCGCGTCCAGGTTCTACCGTCCGGGATCTCGAGGGAATGCCCTGTTGATCGACTGGTCAGGGATATTTCTCTACGCCTTTCCACCGATTCCCCCTCATACCTGCGGTGATCAACAAACTCTACAGATCCAGCACCAGAATGATTCTCATAGCTCTGCAATGGCCTCGTCAGTTCTGGTACACAGATCTCCCCAACCTATTGAAACAGCCTCACAGGAGGCTGCCGTGTAGACCGGATCTCCTTTGCAGGCTGGGAGGCAGGATACTTCACCCCACCCTTCCCTCTCTGAGCTTGACGGCATGGCTCCTGAATTCCTGCAGTATGGGCACCTAGGGCTCTCGCAGGAGTGCATGAACACCTTAAAGGAGTCCAGACGGCCTTCCACGCAGCGTTCTTACGCGTTCAAGTGGAAGAGGTTCTACATATGGTGTCAACAAGGTCAGAATCCTATACTGGCTCAGGAGGAGGTCATATTGTCTTACCTACTCCATTTGGCAAAATCGGGTCTGCAAGTGTCATCTATTAAGGTACATTTATCTGCCATTACAGCCTATCGTAAGTCACCTTACCAGGAATCCTTTTTTACAAGACCAGTAGTCAAGGATTTCTTAGAAGGTTTGAAAAAAGTTTTTCCACCCATTCGGAAACCCTCCCCTCCATGGGAGCTGAACATAGTACTATCGAAACTTATGGGCCCTCCTTTGGAACCTATACACAAAGCCTCTTTGCAACACCTTACGTGGAAGACGGCTTTTCTGGTAGCGATTACTTCCGCGAGGAGGGTTAGTGAAATTCAGGCTTTGTCCTCCAAAGAACCATACACAGTCTTCCACGAGAATAGAGTGGTTCTATGAACTCATCCATCATTCTTACCGAAGGTGGTGTCAGTTTCACATCAATCAGACTATTGTAGGAAAGTACCATCTTGCCTGTCATGTTACCCCCATATTTCACTGTATATATGTTTTAGTTGTATGTGTCACTGGGACCCTGCCAGCCAGGGCCCCAGTGCTCATAAGTGTGCCCTGTATGTGTTACCTGTGTTATGACTAACTGTCTCACTGAGGCTCTGCTATTCAGAACCTCAGTGGTTATGCTCTCTCATTTCTTTTCAAATTGTCACTAACAGGCTAGTGACCAATTTCACCAATTTACATTGGCATACTGGAACACCCTTATAATCCCCTAGTATATGGTACTGAGGTACCCAGGGTATTGGGGTTCCAGGTGACCCCTATGGGCTGCAGCATTTCTTGTGCCACCCATAGGGAGATCTGACAATTCTTACACAGGCCTGCCAGCGCAGCCTGAGTGAAATAACGTCCATGTTATTTCACAGCCATTTACCACTGCACTTAAGTAACTTATAAGTCACTTATATGTCTAACCTTTACCTGATGCTAAGTTACTTAGTGCGTGGGCACCCTGACACTAGCCAAGGTGCTCCCACATTGTTCAGGGCAAATTCCCCGGACTTTGGGAGTGCGGGGACACCATTACACGCGTGCACTATACATATGTCACTACCTATGTATAGCTTCACAATGGTAACTCCGAACATGGCCATGTAACATGTCTAGGATCATGGAATTGTCACCCCAATGCCATTCTGGCATTGGGGAGACAATTCCATGATCCCCCGAGTCTCTAGCTAAGACCCGGGTACTGCCAAACTGCCTTTCCAGGGGTTTCACTGCAGCTGCTGCTGCTGCCAACCCCTCAGACAGGTTTCTGCACTCCTGGGGTCCAGCCAGGCTTGGCCCAGGAAGGCAGAACAAAGGACTTCCTCAGAGAGAGGGTGTTACACCCTCTCCCTTTGGAAAAAGGGGTCAGGGCTGGGGAGGAGTAGCCTCCCCCAGCCTCTGGAAATGCTTTGATGGGCACAGATGGTGCCCATCTCTGCATAAGCCAGTCTGCACCGGTTCAGGGATCCCTCAGCCCTGCTCTGGCGCAAAACTGGACAAAGGAAAGGGGAGTGACCACTCCCCTGACCTGCACCTCCCCTGGGAGATGCCCAGAGCTCCTCCAGTGTGCTCCAGACCTCTGCCATCTTGGAAACAGAGGTGCTGCTGGCACACTGGACTGCTCTGAGTGGCCACTGCCAGCAGGTGACGTCAGAGACTCCTTCTGATAGGCTCCTTCAGGTGTTGCTAGCCTATCCTCTCTCCTAGGTAGCCAAACCTCCTTTTCTGGCTATTTAGGGTCTCTTTTTTGGGGAATTCTTTAGATAACGAATGCAAGAGCTCATCAGAGTTCCTCTGCATCTCTCTTCACCTTCTGCCAAGGAATCGACTGCTTACCGCGCTGGAAGCCTGCAAAACTGCAACAAAGTAACAAAGACGACTACTGCGACCTTGTAACGCTGATCCTGCCGCCTTCTCGACCGTTTTCCTGGTGGTGCATGCTGTGGCGGTAGTCTGCCTCCTCTCTGCACTAGAAGCTCCGAAGAAATCTCCCGTGGGTCGACGGAATCTTCCCCCTGCAACTGCAGGCACCAAAGAACTGCATCACCGGTCCTCTGGGTCTCCTCTCAGCACGACGAGCGAGGTCCCTTGAACTCAGCAACTCTGTCCAAGTGACTCCCACAGTCCAGTGACTCTTCGGTCCAAGTTTGGTGGAGGTAAGTCCTTGCCTCCCCACGCTAGACTGCATTGCTGGGAACCGCGTGTTTTGCAGCTACTCTGACTCATGTGCACTCTTCCAGGATTTCCTTTGTGCACAGCCAAGCCTGGGTCCCCGGCACTCTAACCCGCAGTGCACGACCTCCTGAGTTGTCCTCCGGCGTCGAGGGACCCTCTTTTGTGACTTCGGGTGAGCTCCGGTTCACTCCACTTCGTAGTGCCTGTTCCGGCACTTCTGTGGGTGCTGCTTGCTTCTGAGAGGGCTCCTTGTCTTGCTGGGCGCCCCCTCTGTCCCCTCACGCAATTGGCGACATCCTGGTCCCTCCTGGGCCACAGCAGCATCCAAAAACCCTAACCGCGACCCTTGCAGCTAGCAAGGCTTGTTTGTGGTCTTTCTGCACGGAAACACCTCTGCACGACTCTTCACGACGTGGGACATCTATCCTCCAAAGGGGAAGTTTCTAGCCCTTGTCGTTCTTGCAGAATCCACAGCTTCTACCATCCGGTGGCAGCTTCTTTGCACTCACAGCTGGCATTTCCTGGGCATCTGCCAACTCCTGACTTGATCGTGACTTTTGGACTTGGTCCCCTTGTTCCACAGCTACTCTCGTCAGGAAATCCATCATTGTTGCATTGCTGGTGTTGGTCTTCCTTGCAGCATTCCCCTATCACGACTTCTGTGCTCCTTGGGGAACTTAGGTGCACTTTGCACCCACTTTTCAGGGTCTTGGGGTGGGCTATTTTTCTAACCCTCACTGTTTTCTTACAGTCCCAGCGACCCTCTACAAGGTCACATAGGTTTGGGGTCCATTCGTGGTTCGCATTCCACTTCTAGAGTATATGGTTTGTGTTGCCCCTATCCCTATGTGCTCCCATTGCATTCTATTGTGACTATACATTGTTTGCACTGTTTTCTATTGCTATTACTGCATATTTTGGTATTGTGTACATATATCTTGTGTATATTTGCTATCCTCATACTGAGGGTTCTCACTGAGATACTTTGGCATATTGTCATAAAAATAAAGTACCTTTATTTTTAGTATATCTGTGTATTGTGTTTTCTTATGATATTGTGCATATGACACTAGTGGTACTGTAGGAGCTTCACTCGTCTCCTAGTTCAGCCTAAGCTGCTCTGCTAAGCTACCTTTTCTATCATCCTAAGCTGCTAGACACCCCTCTATACTAATAAGGGATACCTGGACCTGGTGCAAGGTGTAAGTACCCCTTGGTACTCACTACAAGCCAGGGCAGCCTCCTACATTGGTTGTGCAGCGGTGGGATAAGTACTTTGTAACTACTTACCACTTTGTATATTTTTCTCTTATGAAAAGTACAATATGACAAAGCAAGTTCAGTGTATGTACACCTAACCAAAAAGTTTTGCTTTTCTTCTCTCACTTCTTTGCTAAATGCTGAAAAGTACCTCTAAACTTTCAAAAAGTTCTTAAAAAGTTAAAAAAGTTCTGAAAACTTTTTTCTCACTTTTTCTGTCCCTTAAACACTTTCTATAATGTCTGGCACAGGTCAAACTGTTGATCTGACCAAACTTGCTTATGATCACCTTAGCTGGAAAGGAGCAAGGAGTCTCTGCATTGAAAGAGGTTTAGGGGTAGGGAAGAATCCCTCTAGAGAACTATTGGATAATATGCTCATTGAACAAGATAAGACCTTAGTTGGCACTTCTGTTGAGAAATTAGCTGATGGTTCCCATTCTGACCCTGGGGCACCCCTAGCAAAAGATTTAGAAGGGAACCTTCACAACCTGACCCTTAGCAGGCCACCTAGCATAGCTGGTACTGATGTGAATTCACATCACAGTAAGAGTGTTACTTCTCATCATAGTAGGAGTGTTACTTCCATAGGCCAGAATGTTAGAGTGCCATCTCTTTGGGACAGGTCTCCCTCTGTTCATTCTCACCATTCTTCTGTGTCAAGGCATGCCCAACCCACCCACCCTGATGACAGTGTTAGAAAGGGAGCTCAATAGATTGAGAGTAGAAGAATCCAGGCTGAAGCTCAAGAAGCAACAGCTGGATTTAGATAGGCAAGCCTTTGATTTAGATAGAGAAAGACAGAGGTTGGGGTAAGGACCCCATGGTGGCAGCAGCAGTATTTTAAATAGTCATCCTGCAACAGAGCATGATTCTAGGAATCTGCATAAGATGGTTCCCCCTTACAAGGAGGGGGATCACATTAATAAGTGGTTTGCTGCACTTGAGAGGGCCTGTATTGTACAGGAGGTCCCTCAAAGGCAGTGGGCTGCTATCCTATGGCTATCTTTCAGTGGAAATGGTAGGGATAGGCTCCTTACTGTAAAGGAAAGTGATGCCAATAATTTTACAGTTCTTAAGAATGCACTCCTAGATGGTTATGGCTTAACCACTGAACAATACAGGATGAAGTTCAGAGAAACCAAAAAGGAGTCTTCACAAGACTGGGTAGACTTTGTTGACCATTCAGTGAATGCCTTGGAGGGGTGGTTACATGGCAGTAAAGTTTCTGACTATGAAAGCCTGTATAACTTAATCCTGAGAGAGCATATTCTTAATAATTGTTTGTCTGATTTGTTGCACCAGTATCTAGTGGACTCAGATCTGACCTCTCCCCAAGAATTGGGAAAGAAGGCAGACAAATGGGTCCGAACAAAAGTGAACAGAAAAGTTCATACAGGGGGGGAGTGACAAGGATGGCAAGAAGAAGAATGGTAAGTCTTCTGACAAGGGTGGGGACAAATCTAAAAATGAGTCTTCATCAGGCCCACAAAAACACTCTGGTGGGGGGTGGTGGGCCCAAATCCTCTTCAAATCAAAACAAAGAAAAGAAACCATGGTGCTATTTATGTAAAATAAAAGGCCATTGGACAACTGATCCCAGTTGCCCAAAGAAAAGCACCAAGCCTCCTACCACTACAACCCCTGCTGCTACACCTAGTGCCCCTAGTAATAGCAGTGGTGGTGGGAGCAAACCTACTAATAGCCAATCCAAGGGAGTAGCTGGGCTCACTTTTGGTAATTTAGTTGGGGTTGGTCTTGTTAGGGAGACCACAGAGGCTGCGTTAGTCTCTGAGGGGGCCATTGTTTTGGCCACCTTGGTTGCTTATCCCCTTAATCTGGATAAGTACAAGCAACTACCCCTAATAAATGGTGTTGAGGTCCAATCCTACAGGGACACAGGTGCCAGTGTTACAATGGTATTAGAGAAACTGGTCCACCCTGAACAACACCTACTTGGTCACCAGTACCAAGTGACTGATGCTCATAACAACACTCTTAGCCACCCCATGGCTGTTGTGAATCTTAACTTGGGGGGAGTTACTGGTCCAAAGAAAGTTGTGGTTGCCTCAGATTTACCTGTAGACTGTCTACTAGGGAACGATTTAGAGACATCAGCTTGGGCAGAAGTGGAGTTGGAGGCTCATGCAGCAATGCTGGGCATTCCAGGGCATATTTTTGCTTTGACCAGGGCTCAGGCCAAAAAGCAAAAAGGACAGGGTGACTTGGATCCTGGAAGAATGGACCAAGTGGTCCCTAAAGCTAGGGTTAGTAAAGGTAAAACACTACTTACTATCCCTCCCTCTACAGTGGATTCAACTTCTGAGGAAGAAGAATTTCCACCCTGTGCAGAACCTACACCAGAGGAGCTGGAAGCAGACACTGCTGAGCTTTTGGGTGAAGGGGGGCCTGCCAGGAAGGAGCTGAGTGTGGCACAGCATACCTGTCCCACACTAGAGGGTCTAAGGCAGCAAGCTGTCAAACAAGCAAAGGGGATGTCAGTGACTCTCAGAGAGTTTACTGGGAGGATAACCTTTTGTATACTGAAGCATGGGATCCAAAACCTGGAGCTGCCAGGAGATTGGTGATTCCTCAGGAATACAGAAAGTTCCTCCTAACTCTAGCCCACGACATTCCCTTAGCTGGACATTTGGGGCAAATGAAAACTTGGGACAGGCTTGTTCCCTTGTTTCATTGGCCTAGAATGTCAGAGGACACAAAGGAATTTTGTAAGTCCTGTGAAACCTGTCAAGCCAGTGGCAAAACAGGTGGCACTCCAAAGGCACCCCTTATTCCACTGCCAGTGGCTGGGGTTCCCTTTGAAAGGGTAGGGGTTGACATAGTTGGCCCCCTTGACCCTCCTACTGCTTCAGGCAATAGGTTTATCTTGGTGGTAGTGGACCATGCCACCAGATATCCTGAAGCAATTCCTCTAAGGACCACTACAGCTCCTGCAGTGGCAAAGGCCCTCCTGGGAATCTTTTCCAGAGTGGGCTTCCCAAAAGAGGTGGTATCAGACAGGGGAAGCAATTTCATGTCTGCTTACTTGAAGGCCATGTGGAAGGAATGTGGTGTGACATACAAGTTCATCACACCCTATCATCCACAAACAAATTGACTGGTTGAGTTTTTAGAAAAACTGGGTGTTCTACTGCAGAAGAAGGCTTTACTCTTGTTGAGTTAGCACTAAGTAGCTTTAGAAGTGCCCCATTTTGCTTTTTGAGGGCACTTAACAAAACATATAAACACATTTTACTTGGATTATGATACTATCCAATAAAAAGAAACCAGCATTTCTTTCAATTGTTTTAAAGGTAACATTTCTAGTGATATCCAAAGAGATTTTATCATATTAAAAATAAAGGAGAGTTTATTTCGCTGGATTTTAAAAATTCTGATAGAATTGTGAGGGGTAACTAATGAATCAACGGGGGGAAAAAGTATTTGATGTCATAGGTTTCAGTTTTGTAAGTCTTTACAATATACAGTGACTGGAAAGCAAGACTGGGGGCAGGTGATTCCTTAAAAGTCCTCAACATTCAATTCCACCTCAATAGTGGGTTCCCTTGACAATGAAAAAGAATGATGGAAGGGTGATGTTAATGCTAATTTTCAAAACTCCTTTGAGGAACAATCACAGGTTCCCAAAAGTGCTGCAGTGGTGAAGGGTAATTTGTTTGACTGACTTAGACTGAAAAATGATATAAAGGAAGCATAACTTCTGAATTCTTTCAGTGTCTTCGTATCAGCCAAACACCTTCTTGCTCCCTGATGGTCTTATGTGGTCTGGAAAATGTGAGATTTGAGAACTATGTGACTGTCGGGAATACGTAGTAGGCTAAGCATGTAAGTCTACAATTTTCTCTTGCACAAGGAAGGATGATGAAATATGTGAAATAGTGCCCTGAAGGTTGATAAAAGGTTTTCTAAACAGGAAATTTCTAAAGTGCATAGCTCTGTGTTCAGGAATCCTGTTCTCGTTTAGTGGAAACATGAACTACGTTTAAGCTATCCGTGTAACCTGCACTCTGGGGCAGGATGCAAAGTTATTAAATTGTTTCCTGTCGTGACACTACATTCTATTTTTGGGCGTGCATAACATTTTCATGATCTAATTTCGAATAGGCTGAAAAAAATATGTGCTATTATATATAGGCATTTTACAAAAGTGCTCTCTTTGGAAAAGGTTCTGTGATCCTGCAATTTGCGGGGAGGGGCATTCAATGTTTAGATATATTAATGAAGAACCTGTGACATGGAAATGTCATATGTCGTATGCAATCTTTCCCCTGGATGAGGATGCCGCCTTTCTTGACCCTGCTCATTTTTTAGGCTACTGGGACTGTTGGCCTCCAGCATCCTGTCTCATTGGGCGAAGCCCCTGCAGAACATTTCGTATTCAATCCAAGTTTTGGAGGAAACTGGAAAAGTTCTGCAGTGGTAGTTGCTGGACTGTAATTGGGTCCTTGGCAGACCCCTCTCTTTATCCCACCCACAGCTGGCTGTGGTGACAGATGCATCAGTGCCGGGTTGGGGAGACCACCTGGGAGAGGTGGAGATCGAAGGACTCTGGTCTTTGGTTGAAATCCGAACGCAATCTGCTTTGCATTGAAGGCCTTCCTGCCAACCATCAAAGAGGCTGGTACAGGTTCTCGAGGACAACACCACCGCCATATGGTACTGCAACAAGCGGGGCAGGGTATGGTCTTGGATGGTGTGTCAGGAAGCTCTGTCTCTGGAAGTGACTGAATTGTCAGGGCATTTCACTGGTTGTGAACCACCTGGCGGGATCTTTAAACGCTAGGGGGAGACGAACTTGACTTCCAGTGCTTAGCGGATCATAAGTGGCAGTCACACCCAGAGGTGGGCAGGGCATTTTCCAGCAATGGGAAAAACCCTGGCTCGATCTCTTTGCCACCGTTAAACACTCAATTAACAGTTTTGTGAGTTGGAGTTCCCAAGAAGGGACTCTTAGACTCATTCCACCTAGAGTGGAGCTCATGAATCATGTATGCTTTCCCACTCCTGCCTCTTGTGTTCTGAGTTATGAAGATCAGGGATGACGGGGCCTATCATCTTAGAGGTTCAGAATTGAGGCAGGAAAGTGTTGCATCTGGAACTCCTGGACATGCACATCTGTCCTCCAATCAAACTGCTGCTTCGGGATGACTTTTTGTCACTGCAGAAGAGCAGGGTCTTGCACCCGGGCCTGTGCAGCACTCGCCTCAATGTGTGGAGATTGAGCAGCAGCAGCTGATTACATTTGCTCTCTGTCCTGGGATTATTGCAGTCTTGGCAGCTAGACGCTCTTCCACAAAGAGGATGTATGTTGGGTGCTGGAACAAGTTTGTGAATTGGTGCCTGAACCGCCTGAAGGACCCATTACAGGCCAAACTGTTTAATTTTTTATTGTTTTTTCTTTGACCCAGCAGGGACTTGCACTGGTCACTGTTAAAGGCTACTTATTAGCTCTTTTGGCTTTTTTGCATTTGCTTGATCAGCCTTCTTTGTTCAAATCATGTAAACCTTAAAGAAATCTTATCACAACACAACACTTGTTTCCACTGAAACCCTTTGTGATGCCACAGTGGGGCTTGAATTTGGTTCTCACTTTTCTAAAGGGCACCACTTTCAAGCCAATGGACAGTTGTCCGTTACACTTCTTGACCGTAAAAATGTTTTATCTGGTCCTGATAACATCACCTCATCGCATGTGTGAGCTGCAGGCACTTTCGGTTCATCAGCATTACACAACATTTTTTACCATCAAAGTGGTGTTGAGAATTCAAGCTGCATTTGTCGAAAGTAGTAGCAGTTTCCCATATTGGGCTGGCTATCACTCTATTCTTTGCCCCACCTCACCCCTTGAAAGAAGAGAAGAGACTGTATCGATTGGATGCCAAATGAGCTATCAGTTTTTTACCCGGCAAGCAAGTGCAGAAAATAACCATTTCTAGTTGGATAGCCGTCTTCATTAAAATCTGTTTTTTCTAGGTCCCCGAAGTGTTACAAGCTCATTCCACTTGAGCCAAAGCTGCTACTTCTTCATTGGCATGCGGAGTGCCCGTCCTGGATAACTCTCAGGCTACTGCGTGGGCTTCAGTGCTCATGTCCTCGAAGCACAACTGTTTTGACAGTCAGGTCTGTGGATGTGTGCATTTTGACCATTTGGTCCTGCAGGACCTTTTTGTCTTAGCCATTTCCCAGGCCCACCACCTTGGGTGGTGCTGCTTTGGTATCTATTCACAACACAAGGAATCTGTGGCTAGAAATATCCATCAGAAGAACAAGGTACTTACGTTCTGTAGCATTCTTTCTGGTGAGTTCTTTATCAAGCCACAAATTGAAAGAATATAGCTGTTTGAACAAATTATTGATTTGTAAATATTGGGGGACACAAATATCGGGAAAAATTTGTGAACACAGAACTATTGCAATGCAAAAATATTGTTGTCAAGAAGATCGTTTCTTAGGTAAGTAATATAATTTTTCAGAATATTGCTCACAATATTGTTTTCAATAATATAGTTGTACAGAATATTGTTTTTTAAATTATTTTAATGTGTTAGTTCATATATGAATGTTGTTACTATTGTTTATGTAACTGTGACTGATTTATTCATAGTTTGTAATTTTAAGTGATTTAGAATTTTTAATTTAAATGTTAATGGTAATTTATAATGTTATAGCAGGTTGTTGGGTTTGTAAAGGTGGATATAGTAAGAAGTTAATTAAATAAAAACAAATTATCCATTAACAACTTTTAAAGAATTACGTGACTGGTATAAATTATGAAATGCTGATTTATTTTAGTTATATTTTAGGTGCCAGTCGCTAGGTTTGTAGAGGTATTGAGTGGAAAGTTAAGTGATAATTAATTAACAATTATTATTTTATCAATAAATACTTAATTTATGGATTAAGTAAATTGTGTAATTATATATTTTATTGTTTTAAGTGTAGGCTGCTGGGTTTGTAGGGGTATAGGGTAGGAAGTTAAGTAGTAATTAACAATTAAGTGTTCATTATTTAATTGATTAGCAATGATGTAAATTGTGCTACAATTTATTTGAGTTTCATTTTTGTCATGGGATGCTGGGCTGTTAAGGGTCAAGGGTGGGAAGTTAATTAGGAAATAGGAAATGTTAATTTAATTTGCTTTACATATGCAAGTTATGAAATAGTTATTTTTGTAGTTATATTTTAAGTGCAGGCAGCTAGGTTTGTAGTGGTCTGGGTGGAAGTTAATTACTAATTGAATAACAATTGTTTATTATTTCATAATTGTTTTTCATAGTAATTATGAAAACTGATGAATTGTTATTGGTTTTCAAATGCATATTTATATATCTTATGTTAATTACTGTTTTTTAATTAAGAGTTTATTATTTTTTCTGCGTTCTTGGGGTTACTTGTATATGTAATATGTTTGAAGTGAAGTATTTTTCCTCCTCTTGGTTAGACTGCAGTAGGAATAACAACGCTTTCGCTGCTGTTGCACAGATTGGAGTGGGAATAGCACATTTTACCCCTCCAAAGTCCAACGTTTTTCCCACTATTGTGTTTTTTGGAGTGTGAATAATACATTTTACCCCTCAAATCCAGTGCTTTCCCTACTGTTGCATTACTTCGAGTAGGAATAGTAAATCTTACCCCTCCGAAATTTAACTGTTGCTTAGACTGGAGAGGAAATAGTGTAACAGTAGAGAAAGTAGGTGAAATGTACTGACAGGAATAGTAAATCTAACCTCTACAAAGTACAACACTTTCTCTAGTGTTGCATAAACTAGAGTGGGAATAGTAGATTTAATATTGTTCAATAGATTTTATAGAATTGTTTAATTAACTTTTTTTTTGTAAATGTGTTTTTGGGATTTTTCAGTTTTTTTTTGTCTAGTTTAAGGGACAGATTATGAGTCTGGCGGTTAGTAGACCACCAGACTCGTGGTGGCAGTCAGGACCGCCGCTGCTGTGGCGGTGCGCCTGCCACATTACGACCCCGGCGGTCAGACCGCCAGGATACTGGCGTCTCCACCAGGATCTGTGATCCAGACTGCGGTTGCAGGTCCCAATCAGCAGGGCAGTGTTGCATGCAGCGCCGCCCTGCTGATTACGATCTGGTTCTCTGCCAACAGTCTTCTTTTCCCACCTTAAAGAAACCGCGCACTCCAGTTGCAATATTGACATCCAACAGTTCTCAGTGAAAAATGAAAACTTTTATTCTGGCATTCTCTTACGGTGAAAAAAAACAAAGTGTTTCAGCAGAAACTCCACCTCCCTCACCTGGACGAGCACCAGTACTGTTTTGGGTTCCAGCGAGCATAGAACAAGAAACGTGTGTGTGTGTGTGTGTTATATTTAGGCTCACATTACAAAACCATAGAAATTCACCTGTTAGAGCTATCTCAAGTAGCTTTAACTCGTGCCCTTAGGTAACTAACTTGCGCCCCAGCCATGCAGTTTTTTCGTCAAAACTTTTGCTGCAGATATTTCATTGGTATTCTCAGTGATGTTATCAAAGATGTCATGAGTGCTGTAGTTTTGGGGGTAATTAGTGCATGGCGAGGGCGCGAGTTCTAGTTACCTTAAGGCACAAGTTTTAGTTACTTGAGATAACTCTTAACAATAACAGGTGATTTTCTGTGGTATGTTTAAAATGTGAGCCTAACTATAACGTCTCTGTAACCTTTGGATTTTTTCAGTGAATTTCTATGTTTTTTTAACAAAGTAATTTTCATTCCTATACGTTAATCCAGCCATGGCAGTGGAGTTCTCTACAACCACTAAACCTTGCACCACGCACAGCCTTTGGCTGTGCACGGTGGGGTTGGCTGCAGGCCCTGGCCAACACCCCTAACCACCCAACCCCACACTGTGCAAGGCCTTTGGCCTAAACATTTTATTTTTTGGGAGGGGAAGGGGACCTTGCGGCCCCCCTCCCCAGGCTGATCTCAGCCCTGGCTGAATTGCACCCCAGCCATTTTCAGCACAGGGGACCTCATCCCGGGACCCAGCGTTAATATATGTATTTTATTAATTTTTTTTGCCGGGAGAGAGTTCGCGTAGCCTTCTCACCTTGCTGATCATGGCCTCGGGGACTCCATCCCAGGGGCTCTGTCTTCTAAATTTTTTTGGGAGGCCCACACAACCCTCCTCCCCTGGGCAAATGGGGCCCTGGGGCCTGGCGTGTATATATATTCTTGGGGAGGGAGGGGGGCTGGCGTGACACCCTCCACCCCCTGGGCCGATCTCTGCCCCGGGGACCCCATCCCCTGGGTCCCGACCATGTCCCCTGGGTTGCCCCTAGGGCAGCCAGTCACCACCTTTAGGGACTGTGGGGGGAGCCTGAAGGCGCCCGCGGTCCCGGCAGGCTCTCCGCCTCCTGCAGTAGCCAGCATTGCTGTCACAGAGTGAGCTGCTAAACATGCAGCTCCGTGTCTGTGAGAACAATTGTTTCCCCTGTTTCCCTACCTTCATCTCAGCAGGCAGGGAAATGGAGGAAACCTCTGCTTCCGGCAAGGGAAAGCTGTTTGGCAGCTCTCACTTGCTGGAACTGGAGTGTTTGCTCTGACTTGTTGGGAGCTGTCAAAGCCCAGGACATAGCATGAGCTGGCCCTGAGGGGTGGCAGTCCCCAGGGCCATTATTGGCTCCTCGAAGGGAGCTGCACGCCGCCCCCTTCATATTTAATACTGTTTCACCTCGGCGAGGTGGCAATGCCTGGGTTGGGGGGGGTGGAGGCTGCCCCAGTCCCTGCAATTCATTAGACATAAGCCCCGAGGAGATGGTGGTCCCTGAGGCGTTTTCAATGCCCCCTGGACCTGGCCCACCCAGTGGCTTCATTTAAGAAAGTGTGGGAGCCTGTGCTTGTGGTTTTAAAAAAAAATCTTCAGTGGATTAGTGGATCTGCCGCTCCTCCACCCGAATTTTTTTTTTTAAATGCGTTTTGCTCTGGGGGTGGCCCTTCTGGGACCGCAGCACCAGATCTAAGGGTTGAGGGTGACCCTACCCTGCCCCTTTTTTCTTTTTTTATTATCTCTTATTTTGTATTATCCCTTTTTCTGAAGCAGAGTCCTAACATGACTGCTAACACTTGCTTGTTAAAGTGTTGACATCCATTCCAATCTCAGCAGACGGGAGGCTTTGTGGAGCCTTTGCATCCCTATATATACAAATTTGTTTTTTCTTTAACTTCTCAAAAACTAATAAATGGATTTACACCAAATAGCAAAATAGTCATTTTCTGGACCAAGAGCTTCCTTTCTGCCAAATTTGGTGTAATTCCATCCAGTGGTTCAGGCACTATTCCTGTTGTAAAATCCTTGTGGAAAAATGCCCCTGCTTTCCGGATCACCCTGAAACTGTCCAGACTGCCACTTAAGTGAGCCTGGTATTTTTTGGGAACATTTTGTGAAGATTCATTAAACAGTGCCAAAGTTCTATAGAAAAAGCATTGTTTTGTTTTGCTAATAAACTAAGTCCCAACTATAACTATGTAGTGGCTAGGTTATTCATTCAATTATTTATTAATTATTTATTTATTTATTTATTTATATATATATATATATATATATATATGTGTGTGTGTGTATAAAATACACATGCACAATAAAACCATATACATGCACAACACAACCATAGAAAATATAAACAATTGAATAAGAAAAGGCATAACATTTTAACAATATATATATTATAAAATAGTATAAATATCTTTTAAATAAATTATATATTAACGGTACTAATATTTTATGTGTATTACTTATGCATGTACATTTTCATATTAAATGTAAATTCATAAAAAATTATCACAATGTAAAATAAACAATTTAATAGTACTATATATTCAAATTGATTAATGTAAAAATGTAAAATAGCTGCAAAAATAATATAATATATATGTGTATATATATATATATATAAAACTTTATATATATAGTATACATGCACAATAAAAACATAAAAATATAAGCAATTGAAAAATAAAAATATATAACAAAGTATATTAATATATATGTAAAATAGTATAAATATATTTTACTTTATATATTGACTGTATTAGTGAATTTAATGTAGTACTACATATACATGCATGTACATTTTCATATTAAATGTAAATTAATAAAAAAATTATTACAATGTAAAATATACAATTTTGTTAATTGTACTATATATATATATTCAAATTCTTAAATGTTAAATAGATAAAAAATATTCTCTCGTAGGGGATTTCCATGATAGTCATAAGCATTGAATAGTTCCGCACGCCTGCGGGGACCCCGGAGCACTGTTCTGTAGTGTATTCTTAAGTGTAGATGTTTGCCTTTCTTGAAAAAAGGCCTGTTAAGTCACTTAAGAATATCAATGTGCAGCCTAGGTGAAAAGCTACAAAGGCCAAATTGTTCATTCTTCAGGTTGGAAAGAAAGGAAGCTGTAGTACAGATATACCTTTAAAAACGTATTTATTCTAGAAATGTAGTAAACATATTCTCAAGCTTTATTTACTCCAGTATTGGAACTTTCATAGATTCACATGCTTGAATCATTCCCCGTCGTCGAGATGGGAGTCCCGGTACAATTTTCACAAGTAATGTTAAAACATATTGAAGAGAAAAAGGCCCTAGGCCTCTTTAATTTCATAGTCTATCAGAGTCATTTTGTGAAAAGGACCAAACCTGATCCTCCACCAATCAGGCGACAGCACCCTTCAGAACCTTCTGAGAGAAGCTCTAGCACCTCAGATTTTCTACCACGCGTAGTGCTTGGGAGTCTCCTCAGAGCTCTGCTCTGTCTTCACACCTTTATTCAACTACTTTTCTCTCAGAGAAACTCATTTATTTGAATTTGTCAGCTATTTTCCAACTGTCTGACAAGGAAAAGAAGTGTCCCTTCAGAGACTGCAAGACTTGTGGGAAGAAAAGACTTCATTCTGAAGACCCTCACCAAGACTGCATTTACTGCCTGTACCCAGATCATTCAGCCAAAGACTGTAAGATTTGCCGTTCTTTTTCTTCTAAGACCTTAAAAGACAGGGAAGGCAGATTATTAATATGGCTGCAGAAACTAAAACATGGGAAGGATCCAGTTTCTGATTCTGAAAGTGAGGAATCATCAATATCTAAGAGATCATCTAAAAGGGCAAGATCATGCTCTAGATCTCTCTCATAAATCTCAAGACAAGCCCTCAAAAAGACTACTTCAGGGTCTTATAAGGGTCGCAGCCCATCTTCTTCCCCAACTAAAGTCTCAAGTAAAGAGGGGAAAATACATTCTTCCAGTTCTGAGAGGCACAGAAAGTCTTCATCTGTTCCACCATCTGTGCATTTCAAAAACCCATCCTCTGTGACTGGAAAAAAGGCTTCGTCGACGGATTCCCCGTCGACAGCACCGTCGGTGGGTGCATTGCCGACGACAACAGCTACTTCTGGATTTCCATCGTCAACGGCTCTGCCGGCGACATCATCAACGAGAACAAGTACCCCACCGTCGACAAGAACTGCAACGACAACATCAGTGTCGACGACTGTCTACACCTAGTCATCGTCGACGGCGCTGATGTCAGTGTCAGCCCTACCGTCGTCGACGACTTCGTCGACGGTAGACTCGTCAGCGAGGCTTTCTGCTATTAAAATAACTGTGCGTCCAGCGTCGACGGCACCGTCCATGACGAACTCGATTTACATGTCATAGACGACACCGTCGACGAGGGAAAAACATCAAAGAAGAGGAGAAAAGTTATCTCCAACCCACACATCACCTAGAAAGGAATCCTCCCTTGTACCAGTACATCTTTTGGAGGGAGACGAAGATTCAGATGAAGACGGGCCTTTTGGAACAGCCCACAGTCCTTCTGAATTGAATGTAAAGTACCAGGAAGAAGAGGAATATGAAGAAGCTTATGATCCCCAGGTTTACTCAGAGCATCAGCAATATCAACAGGGGGCGTATATTCCTTCCGACCTGCTTACTGGCCTAAGAGCTATGTTAGTGGATTACAACAGAAGGTCTCCTCCTCAAGGAGAACAACCTCCTCCATCGCCTATTTCTGGTGTTTCTACTCCACATCAGAGACCAATGTCCTTGCCCCTCACAAATGTGGCCACTCCGGACATGACAATTCCCCAAGACACGACATCTCAGAAGGGGATCAGGAAGGAGAGCTCATGGACACTCACTCAGAGTGGGACGAGTACATTATCCCTGCTCCTTCTTCTCCTTCTCATTCGAAGGTGGAATCCCCACCAGAAGACATTGGAGGTTTTCACAATCTTCTAGAGAGGGCAGCCAAGCGTTTTGCCTTACCGTTACCTACTAAACAAACAGACTGTTTCCTATATGATTTTAAAGAGCCCTTTCAGAAGTCTGTGCGCTCTATCCCGATGGTGAACTACCTGTGGGAAGAGGGCCTTAAAGTCATGAATAATCCGACAACAGTCAGGGCAGTTTTGCCACGTCTGGATAAAAAATACAAAGCTCCTGATGATGCACCAACATTCTTAACAGGACATCCTCCTCCGGATTCAGTAGTAGCTCAGGCAGCTCAAAGAAGATCGAAGAATCCTTCTGCCCCGATTTCCGCACCCCCAGACAAGGAGGGTAGGTGGCTAGACAACCTAGGGAAAAGGTTTTCGTCTATGGCTAGCCTAGTAGTTAGAGCTGCCATCTCCTTGGTTATTTTGTCTAGATTTGACAAACCGCTTTGAGCGGATATTGCACCTTTTATTAACCAACTGCCAGAAGAAGTACGATCGGAGGCAAGTAAAACTGTACAAGAAGGTCAACGCACGTCTGCAGAGCTTATAGACTGTGCAATGGAAATAGCGACCACTCCTTTTAGACAGCTTGCAGGTGCAGCTGTACTAAGAAGACAGGGCTGGCTTAAAGCCACCTCGTTTCGCCCGAAGTCCAGAATAAAATCCTAGACTTACCCTTTGATGGCCAAGCGCTATTTGGAAAACATGTTGATGAAACCCTACAATCAATCAAGACGGACACGGCAAGGTCATTAGGGACCCTGCAATATCGAAGATCGTCCTAGGGGGCGTGGCCAACCCTCATACAGAGGGGGATATCAACAACAGAGATAGTCTTCCTATCCATCATCCTCACAGCAGTATCGTCCATACTACTCGCAAAGGCAGCCGACTCAACCAGCCTATAGTAGACCAGCAGGCCGTAGACGTTCAACCCGTCCGGCCAAAGATTCAGTTCGTAGAACCTGATGTTTTCGAGGCGCCGGCTACGCTCAGTCCTCCTGTCACCCTGGGCGGGAGGATCTCCTTATTCCTCAGTCAATGGCAAACCATTACGTCAGACAAGTGGGTCCTACAATTAGTGGAACGGGGCCATACTTTAGAATTTATCCAGATACCTCCCTCCAACCCTCCCCGCAGGACTCCTTCAAGGTATCCTCAACAACTCAAAGAAGAAGTCGACAAGCTACTTCTCAAGGGAGCTATAGAGAAGGTCCCTCGGGCCCAACGAGGAACAGGATTTTATTCCAGGTTCTTCATCATTCGGAAAAAGTGGAAGGATTGGAGGCCGATCCTCGATTTAAGGGAACTAAATGTATACCTAAGAAAGCAATCGTTCCGAATGATCAGCCTGCAAGACGTCCTTCTGCGTCTCAATCAAGGAGATTTTATGTCATCACTAGACTTCAAAGACGCATACTTCCACATACCCATCCACCCTGCCCACAGAAAATATTTGAGATTCACCGTAGCCGGGAGCCATTATCAATACCGCGTCCTTCCTTTTGGACTCAAATCAGCCCCAAGAATATTTACCAAATGCCTAGCACCAGTCGCAGCCTTTCTCAGAAGAAGAAAGCACCAGGTTTTTCCATACTTAGACGATTGGTTAATAAAGGCAAAGACTTACGCAGGAGCACACAAGTCAACAAGAAAGTGCGTTTTCTTACTGACCAATCTCGGATTCACAATCAACTGGGAGAAGTCCAACCCTCTACCAGTACGCAATATTACTTTTCTGGGAGCAAAACTGAACACAGAATCCGGCATGGCGTGTCCCACGTTAGAGAGGCAACAAAGATTACTGACCCCAGTGAGTTCCATACAGAGAAGACGAAAGGTTACTGTCCGTCTCTTCAAATCACTGTTGGGCATGATGTCTTCATGCATACCTCTGATTCCTCTGTGTCGGCTAAAGATGCGACCCTTACAGGAGCAGCTAAATCGTCAATGGCTCCAAGTATCAGGCACTTTTGGGGACCAGGTACAAATAACTCCGATAATGATCAGAACTCTGAGATGGTGGTCTCAAAAGCACCATCTGTCAATCGGCCTCTCGTTTCTTCAACAGCCAGCCCCGTGGACCATAACAACGGATGCCTCACTGGAAGGCTGGGGAGCGGTGTTACAGGACCTGAAAATAAGTGGCAAATGGCCAATGCATCTGGCATCAATGCATATCAATTGGCTAGAACTCAGGGCAGTGCACCTGGCCTTACAAGCGTTTCTCCCAAGAATCTCAAGATCGCGAGTGGTGATAAGAACGGACAACACCACTACGATGCACTATCTCAACAAACAAGGAGGCACAAGATCTCTCACCCTCTCCAGGGAAGTCCAAGCGATCTGGAACTGGGCCTCGCAGCAAGGCATCACACTATCAGCGGTACACTTGCCTGGAATAAACAACAAGACAGCAGATGCACTCAGCAGGCTGAAATTGGACTGCCACGAGTGGGAGCTAGACCAGACAGTACTGAACCAGATTTTTTTCCCGGTGGGGAACACCAACGGTGGATCAGTTTGCAAAGGACAACACCAAATGCCGCTTCTTCGCAAGGTGGCATCACCAAAAGGGATCTTGGGGGAATGCGTTTTCGATAGTCTGGTTAGACATCTTTGCTTACGCCTTTCCTCCCATTCCGTTGATCCCAAGGGTCCTCACGAAGATGAAAACAGAATCGTGCACTCTGATACTGATAGCCCCGTACTGACCGCGCCAACACTGGTTCACGGAGCTCCTCATTCTGTCAGCCAAACCTCATATTCCACTGGAGCCGTTACCTCAATTACTAACAATGAACAACGGCCAGGTTCGGCACCCCGATCCGCAGTCAATGCGGTTATCAGCATGGCTCCTCACCACAGAGTTTGCGCATTTGAATATCCTGCGGGACTGCAGGGATATCTTGTCGAAGGCCAGAGCGGATAGCACGAACAAGACGTATCAGTGTAAATGGAAAATATTCTGTGCCTGGTGTCATTAGCGTCAGATTGACCCTCTAGTCTCACCACCAGAGGAAATATTGCCGTATCCCTTACAGTTAGCTCAATCTGGCCTAGCACACTCGTCCATTAAAGTTCACTAAGCAGCTATAGCTGCATACAGACGTTCAGATGACACACCCTCACTCTTCTCTTCTCGGCTGATTAAGAGATTTCTAAAGGGGCTTTTCAGGGTTTACCCTCCTTTCAGACCACCACCTCCTTCGTGGAATCTGAATATTGTTTTGGCACAACTGATGAAGCATCCGTTTGAACCGATCCATCGTGCTTCCCTCAAGTTCTTGTCGTGGAAGGTTGCCTTAATGATAGCCCTTACATCAGCTAGGCGGGTCAGCGAGGTGCAAGCGCTGTCCATCCAAGAGCCATTCCTGCAGCTTAAACACGATAGACTGTTAATGCGCACTAACCCGCATTTTATTCCAAAGGTTCCGTTAGACTTTCACATGAACGAACCTTTAGTCTTCAAGTCTTTTTTCCCTCATCCATCTACTCCGGCGGAGAGGGCATTACACTCTTTAGACGTTAAAAGATGTGTTCAATTTTATTTGGACAGGACTAAGGGCCTAATTCTGAATATGGCGAGCGCCGCCCGCCAAGCGGAAACCGCCACTTGCCCGCTCCGCGGTCAAAAGACCACGGGCCATTTCGACTTTCCCGCTGGGCCGGCGGGCGACCGCCAAAAGAGCGCACGCCGGCCCAGCGGGAAAGGCCCTGCAACAAGGAAGCCGGGTCCGAATGGAGCCGGCGGAGTTGCAGGGGTGCGACGGGTGCAGTTGCACCCGTCGCGATTTTCACTGTCTGCAAAGCAGACAGTGAAAATCCTGCTGGGGCCCTGTTAGGGGGCCCCTGCACTGCCCATGCCAGTGGCATGGGCAGTGCAGGGCCCCCCAGGGGCCCCACGACACCCGTTCCCGCCATCCTGTTTGTGGCGGTAAAAACTGCCAGAAACAGGCTGGCGGGAAGGGGGTTGGAATCCCCATGGCGGTGCTGCAAGCAGCGCCGCCATGGAGGATTCTCCCAGCCGGGGGTAATCCGGTGGGAAACCGCCGGACCCGGCTGGGCGACCGCGGCTTTACAGCAGCGGTCGGAATCCTCAATGAAGCACCGCCAGTCTGTTGGCGGTGCTTCAGCCGGCATGAGGCCCCAAATCTTTTCGACGCTCTAATCAGTTATTTGTGGCATACAGTGCTCCTAGGAAGGGGTACCCACTATCCAAGCAGAGTATTTCCAGATGGATCGCCTCAGCCATTCGCTTTTGCCATCAAGCAGCGGGCAAACCTTTGCAGTCATCTGTGCATGCTCACTCTATGAAAAAAGACTCATCGTCAGCAGCACTGTTTGCCGGAGTGCCACTACAAGACATTTGTAGGACAGCAACGTGGAAGAGCTGTCATACTTTCACTAAGCACTACTGCTTGGAATCCCTCTCTCACGGAGAGGTAGCAGTGGGCCAGGCGGTTCTCAGAAATCTCTTCAGGTGAAGGTGAGCCATTTCTCCTACACCCCTCCATCCTAGAAAAGGTATGCACATTGTTTACATTAAAAAAAAAAGGAGAAAAACAGAAACATATATATAAGGATAAAAGAACGCTATCACAATCACATAAGTAAGCAGGTTTGCAGACATTGACCATGTTACAGTAGTGTCTTATAATAATTTCTTTTACTGTTTTTCTTGGAATTTCATCATGTATCTCCACAGGTATATCTGTATGTAATAGAGATAAGTATATAGGTGTGTATGTATATGTGTATGTGTGTGTGTGTGTATATATATATATATATATATATATATATATATATAGGCGGATACTTATATAGTTTATCATTTTATGCATGATAATAAGGTTTTGTGCTTCAAGATATTTTGTTTATTAGAGGTGTTGTCATATTACAATGTGCATAGGTATTGCTCTCTACTCTGATTCAAGCATGTGAATCTATGAAAGTTCCAGTACTGGAGTAAGAAAATAAGTTACTTACCTGTAACTGTAGTTCTCTTCCAGGGGATCCTCATCAATAGTCATAAACATTGAATATTCCCGCCCTTGTGCGGGGACCCCGGAGCATATATATATAAAATACATACATATTATCATGTGTAAAACCGCATAGCCGGCTATAATCATAAATAGGCTAAAATGCTTTATTTCTATGCAAGTTTTTTTTTCTTTTTTTTTTCATATTATAAAATCACAATAGATCATAAATATCTACCTAAGCCCCAAAAACTGGACTTAGGGAAGTAAACAGCAGTAAATAGCAGAGAAAAATAGAAAAAAACACATTGAAAAACAATGAAGCATTCTTAGCCAATAGGCTGCATGCAGGTTAACACAGGAGAACCATAAAAACTTTGGCACCGTGCCTTTAAGACCCTGAGCACCTCCAGTATCCCACCATGCCTCAGGGGTGAAGGGAAGGTGACAGTTGGTTCACAGTTAGGTCAGTTCTTTTTTCCGGCTTCTTCTGAGAGGATCCTGGAGCATTGAGCTCTCAGTTTTTCTGAGTTTTTCTTCAGAAAAATCCCTAAAAATAGTGTTTTTCCTGTTTACTCGACAGATAACATCTTTTGTCTGAGTTTGGCAGTCTTTTCTGACAGAAAATGCCATCTCTTTTTGTAAAATGTCCTTCTTGTGGGAAGAAGAAAGCCCAGTCAGACCCACACTCTCTGTGTATTGTCTGCCTGCCACAGAGTCACTGTCCTGACACCTGCAAGTATTGTAAGAAGATGTCAAGGAGGACTCTCAAAGACAGAGAGAAAATCAGGCTGCATGGGCTTCAGGAGAGGAAAAAGTCAACAGCCTCTTCACTTCCCAGGCCTCCAACAGAAGGAATGGCCAGATCGACGTCGACAGGTAGGATTGTGCCTGTTTGTTCTCCATCGACGTCATCGTTGCCACCGTCTCACCGGCATAGATCGCCGTCGACGGTGTCCAGACCGACGTCGAGGGACAAAGCGTCGAAGCATGGACAGCACAGGGGTACATCTCCGTCGACGGCAGTCCGCCGTTCGGCGTCGTGCCATCTCCGGCGCTCCCGTTCGCCGTCGAACGTCTCGCCCCTTGGCGTCGAAGGATAAGACGTCAAAATCGCCACGACGGCATGAGCATCCGCCGTCGACCACTCGCCACTCAACGTCGAGGCACACGACGGCGAGCAGGTCCAGATCCCGCGATCGACGCTCGGCGTCGAGACATTCAACGTCAAGACCTTCGACGTCGAACAGCCGACCCATCGCATCTTTCGACGTCGAGGATGCAATCGACGTCGACACAACCTTCAGCTGTGTCACAGGCAGTAGAGCCAGCGGATAAAGCTCCCTCACCGGTGGTCTCTATACGGAGTGCATCATCCCATTCCAGAGCGGGCTCATCGGGGCATGTTTCTCCCATCACTCTATCACCTAGATGGTTAGAGAGCCTGAATAGACCGGCAGCATTCCCGGATTCCCAATATTCTAGGATGTATTCTCCTACTGCCTCATTACCTAGAACGCCATCGCCTACAACTAGAGCAGGACGGGCTCGTTCTGCTCCTCGTCAGCCGACCACAAGACCTGCACACTCTGCTACAGCTTCTCGTAGCAGGTCTCGTTCCCGAAGGAGAACCAGGTCGCGAACACCACACAGAAGATCACCCTCTTGGTCTTCTTCAGGATCGTCTGTTGGGCGCTACTCCCCCACACTGACAGATTCTCCACCTGCTAGGATCTCACCGGTGGATGATATCACCACTTTTAATGAGGTTCTTTTAAGGGGAGCGCAGAAACTAAATATTGAGGTACCGGAGCCGGCCACCTCATCCTCAGTTATCTTTGAGACTCTACAACACAGATCAGTCTCGAGAAAACTGCTGCCACTAGTACCGGGTTTGCTGCAACCTACTATGGACACCTTTCTGACTCCAGCCACTCTCAAGTCTGCCCCGGCTAGGATTCAAAAGAAGTACAAAGCTCCGGAGCAAGATCCTTTATTCCTGCGGAAGGATCCGCCACCGGACTCTTATCTTAGCCGCAGCCAGAAAAACACACTCTGTGGCATCATCTTCCACAGTCCCCCCGGATAAGGAGAGCAGACACCTAGACTCCCTGGGGAGAAAGATGTGCGGTACGGCGGCATCTGCTATGAAGGTCTCCAGCGCCTCAGCACTTCTGGGCAGATATGACCGTTCTCTGTGGGACTCACTCCACAGATTTACAGAGAAGTTGCCCAGGGAAGATAGACAGGACTTCCAGGAAATCTTGCAGGAAGGGGGCCTAGTATCTAACCAGGTCATCAGCGCGGCGGCGGACGGGGCGGATTTGGCTGCGCATGGGTATGCGCACGGAATCTGCGCTAGGAGGTCTTCCTGGCTACGGCTCACTGGTCTGAAACAGGAAGCACAACAACGGATTTTAAACCTCCCATTCAGCGGGAATTCGTTGTTCGGTACCCACGCGGATGAAGAGATGGCCCGAATGAAAACAGAGGTGGACACTATGAGGGCAGTGGGCCTGGAATGTAAGAAAGACTTCAGGCGGAGGTACAGGCCGTACGACAGACGCCCATTCCAGCAGAGGGTTCAAACCCCTCACTGGTCTCAGAGGCCACAGCAACGACAGGGGCGTCCCCTGTTTCAGGCGCGTAGACCCACAAGAGACCGAGGGGCAAGTAGACCTCAACAGTCTACAGCAAAGACACCAACAAAGCAATGAAGCATTGCTTCCCTCAGCACTGTGCACCACTCCGGTGGGGGGAAGTATTACGCATCATCTTCACGAGTGGCACTCCATCACAAAAGACAAATGGGTGCTCAATATTGTCGAACATGGCTATTCTCTTCTTTTCAAAAAACCTCCTCCACACTTGCCACCAGCAAGATGTTTTCCTTCTCATCTCAGCCTGCTACGCAAGGAAGTTCTTGCACTCCTACAAAAGAAAGCTGTAGGAAAGGTTCCACCGGCACAAAGAGGAAAAGGGGTGTACTCCCGTTACTTTCTGGTGGCGAAAAAGGGTCAACAGGGCATCTTCAGGCCAATTCTGGACTTACGGCTCCTGAACAAGTACATAAGAAAACAGAAGTTCAGGATGCTAGCCCTTCACCAGATTGTTCCGCAACTGCATCAGGGAGACTGGATGTGCTCCATCGACCTACAGGATGCATATTTTCACATCCCAATAGCATCCAAACATCGGAAATTCTTACGTTTCCAAATAGCGTCACAGCACTACCAATTCAGAGTCCTACCATTCGGCCTGAAGTCTGCACCCCGAGTCTTTTCAAAATGTGTAGCAGTGGTAGCTGCACATCTTCGAAGACAAAAAATATTCGTCTACCCCTACCTGGACGACTGGTTATTGAAGGCTTCCTCTCCGGATCAGGCGAGAAAACATCGAGACATTGTACTAAGAACTTTCGAGTCTCTAGGTCTTCAAATCAACCACAACAAGTCAACCCTGATTCCAACACAAAACCTCCACTACCTGGGAGCTATACTAAACACAGAGCTCCAAAGAGTGTATCCTTCGGAGGAACGACTTTTATCGATCCACAGGAAGTGTCAACAACTATTAAAAGCCGATGCACCTACTGCTCGTCAGGTGACATCGCTTCTGGGCTCCATGGCTTCATGCATCTTCATTGTCCCGAACGCCAGGCTACACATGAGGCCCCTTCAGGAGGCATTAGAGAACAATTGGAGCCAAAAGACTGGTCGCTGGGACGACAGAGTGCGACTACCAGCAGCGGCTTTTCAATCACTACAATGGTGGATGCACAGACCTCACCTGTCGATAGGTTCTCCGTTTCACCAGACAATTCCAGCCGACACTCTGGTAACGGATGCGTCTCTTCAGGGTTGGGGTGCTCATCTGGGTTCCTTCCAAGCTCAGGGTCTGTGGTCCGACAAGGAAAAGAACTATCACATAAATCTACTGGAGCTCAGAGCGGTCCATCTGGCTCTCAAATCTTTCTCTCCATTGGTTCAGGGGAAATCTCTCCTAATTCAGACAGACAATACAACCACAATGTATTATCTGAACAAACAGGGGGGAACAAGATCACTACCTCTATCTCGAGAGTCCCAAACGATATGGCATTGGCTCCTGGCCAGGGGAATGTCTATCACAGCGGTACACCTGCCAGGTCAGCAAAACGTAGAGGCAGATTTCCTGAGCAGACATCTGGAAGACGCGCACAACTGGGTCCTACACGATGAAGTCGTCGAGGACATCTTCGGTGAATGGGGTCGACCCCAGTTGGATCTCTTCGCAGACGAGGTAAACAGGCCCAGACTTCGCGTCCAGGTTCTGCCGTCCGGGATCTCAAGGGAATGCCCTGTTGATCAACTGGTCAGGGATATTTCTCTACGCCTTTCCACCGATTCCCCTCATACCGGCAGTAATCAACAAACTTTACAACTCCAGAACCAGAATGATTCTGATAGCGCCACAATGGCCCCGCCAATTCTGGTACACGGATCTACTCAACTTATCGGAAAAACCTCACAGGAGGTTGCCGTGCAGACCGGATCTCCTGAGCAGAATGGAAGGCAGAATCCTACATCCCAACCTTCCCTCTCTGAGCTTGACAGCATGGCTCCTGAATTCCTGCAGTATGGGCACCTAGGGCTCTCACAGGAGTGCATGAACATCTTGAAAGAGTCAAAACGACCTTCCACGCGGCGTTCTTACGCTTTTAAGTGGAAGAGATTTTACATCTGGTGCTCTCAACAAGGTATAAACCCCATACGAGCTCAGGAGGATGTCATACTGTCCTATTTGCTTCATCTGGCGAAGTCTGGTCTGCAGGTATCATCTATTAAGGTACATTTGTCGGCAATTACAGCTTATCGTAAGTCGCCTTCTCAGGAATCCTTCTTTACGATACCTGTAGTCAAGGATTTCTTAGAAGGCTTGAAAAAGGTTTTTCCTCCCATTCGGAGACCTTCTCCTCCATGGGAACTGAATGTAGTCCTGTCAAAACTTATGGGCCCTCCCTTTGAACCTATCCACAAGGCCTCTTTACAGCACCTTACGTGGAAGACGGCTTTTTTGGTGGCCATTACTTCAGTGAGGAGGGTCAGCGAAATTCAGGCTCTGTCTTGCAGAGAACCGTACACGGTTTTTCACGATAATAGAGTGGTTCTGCGAACTCACCCATCTTTCCTTCCGAAGGTGGTGTCAGAATTCCATATCAATCAGACTATATCTTTACCGACTTTCTTTCCCAATCCGGAGACTCCGGCTGAGAAAGCATTGCATTCTTTAGACTTGAAGAGAGTGCTGAAATTCTATTTGGACAAAACAAAACCGATTAGACATTCTAACCATTTGTTTCTGAATTATGGTCATTTAAGAACAGGAGAGGCAGCGTCTAAACGAACGATATCAAGATGGATTGTGTCTTGTATTGTTAACACTTACCAGCTGGCTAATAAGCAATTACTGGCTAGGCCAAAAGCGCATTCCACAAGGGGAAAAGCGGCTACTGCTGCCCTCCTTAACAATGTACCAATTTCCGAGATTTGTAAGGCTGCTACATGGAAGTCTGTGCATACCTTTACTAAGCATTACTGTTTAGACTCGGATGCAAGAGCGGATGCCCAGGTGGGGCAGGCCTCTCTTAGAAATCTATTTGCATGAATATGTATTCTTTCCTGCACTTCTTTCAGACAGTCCGCAGAGTCTAGGGATGGGCTTGCTAATCTATTCAATGTTTATGACTATTGATGAGGATCCCCTGGAAGAGAAGGATAAGTTACTTACCTGTAAATCCTAGTTCTCTTCCAGGGGTATCCTCATCAAAGTCATAAACAACCCACCCTCCTCCCCGGACTCAAGTCTCCTAGAAGTGCAGGACAGATTATCTTTCTGATCAGTTACACAGATTGTCACCGTAAAAAAGTACTGACCTAACTGTGAACCAACTGTCACCTTCCCTTCACCCCTGAGGCATGGTGGGATACTGGAGGTGCTCAGGGTCTTAAAGGCATGGTGCCAAAGTTTTTATGGTTCTCCTGTGTTAACCTGCATGCAGCCTATTGGCTAAGAATGCTTCATTGTTTTTCAATGTGGTTTTTTCTATTTTTCTCTGCTATTTACTGCTGTTTACTTCCCTAAGTCCAGTTTTTGGGGCTTAGGTAGATATTTATGATCTATTGTGATTTTATAATATGAAAAAAAAAAAAAAAAAAAACTTCCATAGAAATAAAGCATTTTAGCCTATTTATGATTATAGCCTGCATTGCTGTTTTACACATGATAATATGTATGTATTTTATATATATATATGCTCCGGGGTCCCCGCACAAGGGCTGGAATATTCAATGTTTATGACTTTGATGAGGATACCCCTGGAAGAGAACTAGGATTTACAGGTAAGTAACTTATCCTTCTCCAGTATTGGAATCTTTCATAGATTCACATGCGACCCACCCGCCTCCCGGAGAAGCTCACTTCACCTCTTTCTTTCTTTATATATTCAACATAATATACGCACTTGTGCTTGGAAAATCTGAGGTGCTAGAGCTTCTCTCAGGAGGTTCTGAAGGATGCTGTTGCCTGATTGGTGGAGGATCAGGTTTGGTCCTTTTCACAAAATGACTCTGATAGACTATGAAATTGAAAATGCCTATGGCCTTTTTCTCTTCAATATGTTTTGACATTACTTGTGAAAATTGTACCGGGACTCCCATCTCAACGACAGGGAATGATTCAAGCATGTGAACCTATGAAAGATTCCAATACTGGAGAACTACAGTTACAGGTAAGTAACTTATTTTCTTACACCTTCAAATGAGAATGAAACAATGCAGGGCAGTGTAGCCCATAGGCTGCCATTATAAAGGATGTAAGTAGAGCTGTGCCTTTAAGAAAGAAAAGTCTTCCTGTATCCCATCATGCACAGCAAAAGGCAGTTGCCTCAGTTCTTTTTTCCGGCTCCTTCTGACAGGACCCTAAAGCATTGAGCTCTACCTTTCATAGCTTTTTTTGACATAAAATCCTTTGGATTTCAATTTCACTTGACATTTTTCATCTAGAGTGAACATTTTCTAGCTTTTCCTGTCAAATTCTAACAGAAATTTGAGGTTTTTCTGTCTCCAGAATGCCTTCTCTTTTTGATAAGTGCCCTAGCTGTGGCAGGAAAAAGGCCAAAACAGACCCACATCAAGTCTGTATTATTTGCCTACCGTCAAGTCACAAACCTGATGCCTGTGACATTTGCAAAACTTTCTCCAGAAGAACTCTTCTTGACAGGGAGAAAATCCGCCTTCAGGCAAAAGAGGACAGGAGACGAAGGGGGCAATCTGCCACAGAGCGAGGAGAAGGTCAGTCTTCTACCAGGGCTCTCACTGTGTCCTCTGGAGCAGCTGCCAGACCTGCTAACAAGCGTCATAGGTCTCCGACGTCGAGAGCATCGACATCGAGACCAGGAACGGCGGCAACATGCTTGCCGTCGAGGACCGGCTCACCGTCGAGGAAGAGACATCGCTCGACGTCGACAGCCGTATCGCCGTCCAGACGGCGTTGACACTCGCCGTCGAGGTTCCAGGTCGACGTCGGTGGACAGTACTCATCGTCGGAAACGATCGCCGACATCCCATCGGCGTCAAGGGAGATCGCTGTCGAGAAGCTCTCAACGACGAGTTGAGTCAACGCCGAGAGGTACTCGTCGGCGTCGTACTTTGACGTCGAAGTGTGTCGACGTCGAGAAGGCACTCGAAGAGACCAAGGAGGGTCTATACCGCCTCAGAATCCTCGGTCTCTCTCATTCTTTTACCACCTTTGCCTCAGCCTTCTCCTCAGCCGTCGCCTCTACCACAGACACCTCTGGCACCTACAGCTCCTCCGCCGGTACCTCCTTCAGAGTCCGCCCCAGTGACTCCTGCAGAATCCACAAGGTATTCTCGACATTCTTCGAGACGCTCTTCTTCATCTCGACATCATCATCGGTGTGAATCAGTTTGAAGGTCTCCTCGTTCCCACCATAGACCTTCCTCCTCATCCACAAGGGGTTACTCTCCGACTTTATCTGACTCCCTGTCTCCGAGAGTTTCTCCCATAGACGATGTGAACACCTTTCAAGAGGTCCTAGTTCGCGGTGCTACCAAGTTGAACATCCCTCTGGCAGTACCCGCTCCAACAACCTCTGTCATTTTTGAGACATTACATCACCGTTCTTCTTCTAGACCATTACTACCGCTGGTCCCAGGACTAATTGAACCAGCAATGGACATATTTTTAACACCATCCACAGCTAAAACTGCTCCTTCCAGGCTTATAAAGAAATATCGTCCTCTGGAGCAGGACCCTTTGTTTCTGAGGGCGGATCCAGTGCCCGACTTGGTGGTAATCGTGGCTGCTAAAAAGTTACATTCTACGTCTCCGTCTTCTTCGCCACCGGACAAGGAGAGTAGAAAAATTGATGCCGCAGGCCGCAAAGTTTGCTCTACCTCAGCCATCACTATGAAAGCGGCTAGTGCTACTGCCCTGCTAGGCAGGTATGATCGTGCCCTTTGGGACTTTGTGCTACAATATGCGGAACACCTCCCTAAGGAGAAAAAAGAGGATTTTTTGGAGATCGTTAGTGAAGGTGCCATGGTCTCCAATCAAGTGATAAGCACGGCTGCAGACTCCTGTGTTATCTGCACATAATTATGCTCATGGAGTCTCTTTTAGAAGACACGCCTGGCTACGCCTTACATCACTTAAACCAGAGGCGCAACAGAGAATACAAAATTTGCCCTTTTCAGGTTCCACTTTGTTTGGTTCTCATACTGACGACGAAATGTCGAGGATGAAAACGGAACTAGACACTCTAAAAGCGGTGGACATCGAGAGACCAAGGGAGCAACGGAAAACATTCCATACCTACCACCGCAGGCTCTTTACTCAAAGATTTCAAACACCACAGTGGATGCCTTCAAGATCCCAGCAAAAGCAACAACATAAGAGAACCTTTTCGACCCAACGAAAGCAAACAAGGGGTCGCTCTACGCCACAAACCCAAACAGCTCGTCAGGCACCAGCGTCTAAGCCCTGAATCCTCGCTTCCCCCTCCTCCGTTACCCACTCCGGTAGGGGGAAGTATCTCAAGTCATCTGGAAGAGTCTCAACGCATCCTATCAGACGCCTGGGTGTTGAATATTGTGCGGAATGGCTACTGTCTTAGGTTCATCAGCCCCCTGCTGTCTATTCCACCCAAACCGGTGAATTACCACCTGAACGCTCTCCTAGTGGAAGTAACAACCCTATTAAAAAAGAGAGCGATAGAACCTGTCCCTATCAACCAGCAAGGAAAGGGAATCTATTTGAGGTACTTTCTGGTACCAAAGAAAGACAAACACGAGTTTCGTCCCATTCTAGACCTAAGGGTAGCCAACAAATGGATTCGCAGAGAGAAATTCAGGATGCTATCCTTACACCAAATCTATTCCCAACTTCGTCAAGGCGACTGGCTCTGTGCAATAGATCTCCGCGACGCTTACTTTCACATTCCTGTGATCAAAAAGCATCAGAAGTTTCTGAGATTCCTCGTCGGAAAAAGTAATTACCAATTTACGATGCTACCTTTCGGCCTCAAATCAGCACCGAGAACGTTTTCCAAATGCATGGCGGTGGTGGCAGCCCATTTAAGGAAACATTGAATATTCGTCTACTCCTATCTAGACGATTGGCTCATAAAAGCATCCACATACCTAGAGGCTCAACAGCATTTCAACTGGACTCACCAGCTCCTCCAGAGTCTGGGCCTTCAGGTCAACCTCTCCAAATCCACAGCAACACCTGTTCAGAGGTTGCATTACTTAGGCGCCGTCATAGACACCACTCAAGGAAAGGTGTTTCCTTCGGAGGAACAACTGTTATCAATCCTCCAAAAGTGCCAGCAGCTTGAGAAAATGCCTCAAACCACTGCAAGAGTCATATCCTCTCTCCTAGGCTTGATGGCGTCTTGCATCTACCTCATTCCCAATGCTCGCCTCCATATGAGACCCTCACAGAAATGTCTGGAGAATCAATGGTATCAACTAGTGGACGATTGGGAGAACAGCATCCTCCTTTCTCCCCATGCCATACAATCCCTCAAGTGGTGGTGTTCTCCGAACAATCTTCTGAAGGGGATCCCATTCCAACAACAGCCTCCAACCCAAACCATAGTCACGGATGCATCGCTGCTCAGATGGGGAGCGCATATGGATCACCTCAAAATACAAGGCACGTGGTCACAGAGAGAAAGCGACTGTATCACATCAATCTGTTAGAACTTCGCACAGTCCATCTTGCACTCAAGGCCTTCCTCCCCTCTCTGAAGGCGAAAACGCTGCTTCTCCAGACAGACAACATGACCACCATGTATTATTTAAACAAACAAGGGGGTACCAGATCCAGGACTCTGTCGACAGAGGCCCAAACAATTTGGCACTGGCTTCTAGCCAGGAACCTATCGCTAGTGGCAACTCACCTTCCGGGCATACAGAATGTCCAAGCGGATGCCCTCAGCCGGGCAATGGACGAAAACCACGAGTGTTTTGCACGACGACGACGTCCGCTCCATTTTTTCCATGTGGGGTACCCCTTCTATAGACTTATTCGCAACCCCAGAAAACAAAAAATGCCAAAGCTTTGCCTCCAGATACTACCATCCAGGAACATTGGGGAATGCCCTGTGGATAAACTGGTCAGGAGCCTTTCTTTACGCCTTTCCACCGCTTCCCCTGATACCGACAGTCCTCCTCAAGCTGTCCAAATCTCACACCAAGATGATTCTCATCGCCCCAGAATGGCCACGCCAGTGGTGGTTTCCAGACCTCCTTCACCGGTCACTCAAACCACACATCAGATTACCTTGTCGCCCAGACCTTCTCACGAAGTTTCGAGGACAGATGACACATCCCAACCTCTCATCATTGAATTTGGCAGCATGATTCCTGAGTTAGTACAATATGGTCACCTGAATCTACCTCAGGACTGCATGGAGATTCTAAGGGAGGCAAAGCGCCCCTCCACAAGAATAGCTTATGCTTTCAAATGGAAAAGGTTCTGCATTTGGTGCTTGGACAAGAACATCGACCCAATAACATGCGGAGAAGAAGCTATTCTTCCATACTTGTTAAATTTGGCGAAGTCTGGCTTGGAGTTGTCATCAATTAAAGTACATCTGGCAGCTCTAACGGCATATAGAAAGAGCCCTTCCCAATCCTCTTTCTTTAAGATTCCAATCATAAAAGACTTCCAGGAAGGCTTGAAAAAGGTATTTCCTCCCATTAGATGGCCATCTCTTCCATGGGAGCTGAATATTGTCCTCTCGCGTCTGATGCTACATCCTTTTGAACCAATACATAAAGCATCACTCCAACATCTTACATGGAAAACTGCTTTTCTGGTTGCAATCACTTCAGCTTGCAGGGTCAGTGAGATCCAGGCCGTTTGCGCTCAAGAACCTTATACAGTTTTTCATTCTTCAAAAGTAGTAATGAGGACACATCCAAAATTTCTACCTAAAGTCGTTTCAGACTTTCATGTAAACCAAACCATCTCATTACCGACTTTCTTCCAAAATCCGTCTACTCCTGCTGAGAGAACCCTACATTCTCTCGATGTTAAAAGGGTCTTAAAATTTTACTTGGATAGAACAAAATGCTTGCGCAAATCACAGCAGCTGTTTATTAACTATGGCCCAGTTAGAACAGGTTTAGCCACTTCCAAACAATCCTTATCCAGGTGGATTGTTTCTTGTATCATATTCTGTTATCAGTTAGCAAATAAATCCCTCTGGCAGGCCAAAAGCCCATTCCACTAGGGGGAAGGCAGCAACTGCTGCTTTGATGAGAAATATTCCTTTGGCAGAAATATGCAAAGCGGCTACCTGGAAATCTGTCCATACCTTTACTAAGCATTACTGCCTTGACTCAGATGCTAGGACAGATGCGCAGGTTGGACAGGCCTCTCTCGAATTTATTTGCGTAATTTATTGTTTCGGTATTGTTCTGTCTACTCCACCGCGGTTATTGGGATGGGCTTGCTAATCTATTCAGTGCTTATGACTATACATGGAAATCCCCTACGAGAGAAGGAATGGTTTCTTACCTGTAACTCCAGTTCTCTAGTAGGGGTATTTCCATGATCGTCATAAGCAACCCTCCCTCCTCCCCGGTGGAGTTGACATAAGGATATCTACAATAATGATAACATTGTAGTTAATTAAAAGGATATTCAGGTTTCTTCATATCATATTACAAGCCTACAAAAAGAACTGAGGCAACTGCCTTTTGCTGTGCATGATGGGATACAGGAAGACTTTTCTTTCTTAAAGGCACAGCTCTATTTACATCCTGTATAATGGCAGCCTATGGGCTACACTGCCCTGCATTGTTTCATTCTCATTTGAAGGTGTAAATAAAGTTTGAGAATGTTTTTTACTACATTTCTAGAATAAATACGTTTTAAAGGTATATCTGTACTAAAGCTTCCTTATTTTCCAACCTGAAGAATGAACAATTTGGCCTTTGTAGCTTTTCACCTAGGCTGCACATTGATATTCTTAAGTGACTTAACAGGCCTTTTTTCAAGAAAGGCAAACATCTACACTTAAGAATACACTACAGAACAGTGCTCCGGGGTCCCCGCAGGCGTGCGGAACTATTCAGTGCTTATGACTATCATGGAAATACCCCTACGAGAGAACTGGAGTTACAGGTAAGAAACCATTCCTTATATTACATCACTCCGTCTGGAACATAGCATCTGAGCCAGCCAATATGACCCAGAATATAATATATTACATTACTCATGACAATTTCTGTGACATCACTGACGACATCTCAAATGCCATCATTGATGACATCATCCAAGCTCCTTTTGTACACGTGCTTCATCAATGGGTATAGCATTATAGCTCCGAAAAATAGCTTAGAAGAATATAAGGCATCATTAATGCCTTCACAGAAACAACTCCATTTGGTGAAAAATGCATGGGTTATCTGCCACATTGACCCTATACAATACACTTCACGGGTAATGTAGTTCAAATTAACAATCAACCACAGATGTATGGTAAACCTTCATTGCATACAATGTTCGTTCTGTATACAGCTGTTCAGAGAAAGCCACATTCATAAAAATACTGAATGCCTGTTCCAAAACAAATGCCCTACTGCGGACAGCTTTTATCTATCTCGAACACCTGGCAGTCACCGAACCTACATTGACAAAGGAAGTATATATGAGTAGAAAAGTGGGGACTGTAAACAGTATTCACTGTATATGTTTACTCTGTAGCAAACTGTTTGCAGGACAGTAAAACTCTCCTGGGAACAACACTACAGAGTATTAAAAAGTATCTACCCACTCTATGCAACACTTGGCAAGAAAGGCGCTTTCGCTTAAAAAAGCAACGTCTGAAGGTGCTAAAGATTATATATACACTACAGCCTTCGTACCATTGTGGAAACTTTACACATACGCCATTTCCAGAATGCAAATGTACATAGCTTAACACTTACTGCACAAAGTTTTCTATGTTACGTAGAAATTGTCATGCTGACTCAAGGCTGCTTACAACACTTAGGGTCTCATTACGAGTTTTGCGGCCCAACCGTCGGCCTGCTAGACGGAAAACAGCCTTTTCTATGTGACTGGAGCAACGTGTAGCGTAGCCATGCAAGCGTTACCACGCTTTCCTGAACCACGCAAATGCATGGTTAAGGCACCATGGGTATGCGGGGTTCAGGCACACAGCAGGAACAGCCGGGAGAGGAACACGGCAGCCAGGTAAGTGAGGCAGGGTAGGTTTTAGAGTTCATGGTGGGGGCCAGGGGTCGTGGTAGTTATTAGGACAGGGTGTGGTTGGTTTTAGGTTTTAGAGCGGGGGTTGGGGGGGTCGGGTAGTTTTTAGGACAAGACGGGGTAATTTTTAGGACATGGTGGGGTAGGTTTTAGGGTTTAGGACGGGGTGGGTGATCGCGGTAGTTTTTAGGACAGGGTGGGGTAGGGTTTTAGGCGGGGCCATTGTAGTTTTTAGTGTTTAGGGCGGGGTCGGGGTAGTTTTTAGGACAGGGTGGGGTAGGCTTTAGGGCTCGAGTCTGGGTAGTTAAGACAGGGTGGGATAGTTTCTAGGACAGGGTAGGTTTTGAGGTTTAAGGCAGGGGGTTGGGGTAGTTTTTAGGACAGGGTGGGGTAGGGTTCAGGGCGGGGGCAGGGTGTCGGGGTAGCTCGTAGGACAGGATGGGGTAGGTTTGAGGGTTTAGGTCAGGGTAGTTTTTAGGACAGGGTAGGGTTTAGGGCAGGGTTTGAGGTAGTTTTTAGGACAGGGTGTGGTAGTTTTTATGGTTTAGGGTGGGGGGACGGGTTGTTTTTAGGAAGGGGTGCATTAATTTTTAGGACAGGGTGGGATTTAGGGTGGGGGTCGGGGTAGTTTTTAGAACATGGTAGGTTTCAGGGTTTAGGGTGGGGGTTCGGGGTAGTTTTAAGGGCAGGGTAGTTTTTAGGACAGGGTAGGTTTTAGGGCGGGTAGACAGTGTAGTTTTTTTTGGACAGGGCGGGATAGGCTTTAGGGTTCAGGGTGGGGGGTCAGGGTAGTTTTTAGGACAGTAGGTTTTAGGGTTTAGGGTGGGGGTTCGGGGAAGTTTTTAGGGCAGGGTAGTTTTTAGAGATCAGGGCAGGTGTTGGGCTAGTTTTTAGGACAGGATGGGGTAGTTTTTCAGACAGGGTAGGTTTTAGGGTTCAGGACGGTGTAGGTTTTAGGTTTCAGGGTGGAGTCGGGATAGTTTTTAGGACAGGGCTGGGTAGTTTTCAGGACAAGGTATGGTAGATTTTATGGTTTAGGGTGGTGGGTCGGGTAGTTTTTAGGACAGAGGGGGTAATTTTTAGGACCGGGTTGGTAGGATCTAGGGTGTAGTCCGGGGGTCAGAGTAGTCTTTAGGACAGGGCATGGTAGGTTTTATGGTTTAGGGCGGGGTCGTTTTTAGCACAGGTAATTTTTTCCAAATGTATTTCTTTTTGAACTGGGGAACAAAAGACGACAACAATACAGTGAGTACATTAGAGCACACATACATTGTATGGGTCCGTACATGGTGTGCATCTGGGAACCTAATACCCACCACCTCGCCCCAGGGCAAATACATTGTTTAGTAGTTCAGTCCCCTCGCCTCATAGATCAGCTTTTCTACTTGAGAGCACCAGTCCATCTCCACTTGCCACTTCGTGACGGACGGCGGCTCGGGATTTTTCCATTGTTGCGCAATGTCTCGTTTGGCCTCTAGGCTGCCCAGCCCGATGAAAGTTCTCTCCTCTCGGGCACTCACAACTCCTTCAGAAGGCCCAGTATCGCCACCTTCACATTCAAACCGATCACGCGCCCCAGTACCGTGGAAACTTTCCTGCCCAACCCCTCCCAGAAGGGGTGCACCTTGGGGCAATCCCAGGCAACATGCAAGAGATGTGCTCCTACTGGGCCACACCTCACACCTCCCACAGCAGTCCAGGTATGTCATGTGAAAGTAGTTAATCTGCACCATCCTCAAGCGCGCTGATATTGCCAGTTCTCAGGGTGCAAATTAGGCCTCCCTTCAGTCGTCCTCGTCCACGTCGCCCACCCAGGCCACCCACCTGTCACGTAGCCCTGCAAGTCCGTCTGGTGCGTTAGTGAGTAGGAAGCGGTGAGTCTGGGTAATGACACCCCTTCCCAGTTTTCCCATCAGGAGTTTTGCCTCAAGAGTGCTGTAGTCAGGGAGGGACTGGGCCGGAGACAGATGAGTTCCCAGGGCATGGCACAGCTGGAGAAAGCAGAAGAACTGTGTGTTAGCCAGTGCGTAGTGGTCTTTCGGCTGTTGGAATGACAGAAGCCCGTCTGTTTTGGTCACATCACCCAGATAAGTAATTCTGCTATTGTCCCACTGCTTAAAGCCTTCTAACTCAACGACCTGCCGGAGCCAAGTGCCCTGCTATAAGGGTGTCAACTTGGTGAGGCGTCGCTCCCACCCTGTCAACCACAGAGCCGCCCTCCAGCACTTCACCACCACTTGTGTACAGTGAGGGGCAGCACGGGGAATTCGGCCTCTGTGTTTTATTTCCAGGAGACCCTCCAAACCTGCCTGCCAAATCTCTAGCTGGTAAGCTGGTAAGCCCCAACCCCTGTTGAACCACTCATTAATGGGGATCATCTGAGCCGCCAGGTAGTAAATGTGCAAGTCCGGGATTCCCATCCCCCTTCGTATGAAGATTTCCGCGCAGAGCTGAAAACCACCCTGTGACGCCCTCCTGCTCATATAAAGGAGGTAAGCTTGGAAGTAAGGGAACGGAACCAGGTCCGAGGGACCAAGTACGGGAAGTTTGTCTAGACATACAAGTATCGGCAGAGACAGACCATCTTGAAAAGGGCGGTGTGACCCAAGGGGTTCAGGGGGAGGTATCGCTACCTGCCCGGATCCGCAGACAGAGTCCGCACAAGGGGTTGGAAGTTCAGTTCCCAGGACCACTCTGGGATGGTAGAGAGGTGAATTCTCAGGTATCTGAAGGCATTATGCCTCACCAGGATGGTGGGACACCATTCGTTTCCTCCCGCCTGTCCCCGCACCTTCACCAGCACTGATTTCCCTGGATTCAGGTGTAAGCCAACGCCTCACCATACAGCGTCAGGAGCTTAAGGCATCGGGGGCCAGAGTCTCGAGGCCTCCCCAGAAACACCAGAACATCGTCCGCGTACAGGGATACACGGTCCTCGCATCCAATCCCCCACAGCCAGCCCCTCATAAGCAGGTCTTCTCGAAGAAGGCGGGCCAGCGGCTCAATGGCCTGGGCGAATAGGGGGGACAAAAGAGGACAGCCATAGCGAGTTCCTCTACTGATCGGGAAGGGGTCTGAAAAGAAGCCATTGACCCGCACCTGCACGGATGGTTCGCGATAGGGAAGGCATACCATCCCTCTAAATTTTGGGCCGAGGCTGTAGGAAAATGCCACTGTTGGTATAGTCACCCCCCACTTTTTTCCTAGTGTTGATGCCAGCTTTGATTGGAAGTGTGCTGGGACCCTGCTAACCAGGCCACAGCACCAGTGTTCTTCCCCTAAAACTGTACCTTCGTTTTCACAATTGGCACAGTCCTGGCACACAGTTAAGTCCCTTGTAAAAGGTACCCCCGGTACCAAGGGCACTGTGGCCAGGGAAGGTCCCTAAGGGCTGCAGCATGCATTATGCCACCCTTGGGGACTCCTCACTCAGTACATGCACATCACTTTGCAGCTTGTGTGTGCTAGTGGGGAGAAAAGACAAAGTCGAGATGGCACTCCCCTCAGAGTGCCATGCCCACAAACCACTCCCTGTGGCATGGGTAAGTCATCCCTCTACCAGGCCTTACACCCCTAAGGCAGGGTGCACTATACCACAGGTGAGGGCATAGCTGCATGAGCACTATGCCCCTACAGTGTCTAAATCAATTCTTAGACATTGTAGTAAGTGCAGGGTAGCCATACTGAGTATATGGTCTGGAGGTTTGTCAGAAACGAACTCCACAGTCCCATAATGGCTACACTGAATACTGGGAAATTTGGTATCAAACTTCTCAGCACAATAAACCCACACTGATGCCACTGTGGCATTTATTGAAAAATGCACACAGTGCACCTTAGAGATGCCCCCTGTATGTTAGTTTAACTGATAGTGTAAGACTGACCAGTCTGTGCCAGCCTGCCACTTCCAGACGGGTTTCTGACCAGGTGGAGTGAGTGCCTTTGTCCAATCTGTGGTCAGAAACAAAGCCTGTCCTGGGTGGAGGTGCTTCATACCTACCCCTACAGGAGCTGTAACACCTGGCGGTGAGCCTTAAAGGCTCAAGCCTGGTATTACAGTGCCCGAGGGCACTCCAGCCAGTGGAGATTCCTGTCCCCCCTGGACAAGCCCCCACTTTTGGGCGGAAAGTCCGGGGAGGGATAATGATAAAAACAAGGAGGAGTCACCCCCTCAGCCAGGATTACCCCTAAGGTGTCCACAGCTGAAGTGACCTCCTCCTTGAGAAATCCTCCATCTTGCGTTGGAGGATTAGGACCAATAGGGATAGGGATGTGCCCCCCTACCCATCCCTACCGGCCCATCTCCTGCTGCTGCAAGAGAGGAGGCAACGCGTTCTGCAGGACCAGCGACTCTAGGGTGTGGAGCTCATCTGGGGGACCTGGAGATCAAAGGTCTCTGGTCTCTAGTGGAACAGATGTTTCACATCAGTCTGTTAGAATTGCAGGTGATACGTCTGGCTCTCAAGGCCTTCCTCCCATCCCTTCGCAGTCAGTTCAGGTCGTGACGGACAACACTACCGTGATGTGGTACATCAACAACCAGGAAGGAGTAGGGTCGTACCTTCTCTGCAGAGAGGCTCTGCGGCTCTGGTCCCGGGCTCAGGACCATCGGATTTCCTTAGTAGCAAACCATCTGGCCGGGGTTCTAGGCGTTTGTGCAGACAGTCTCAGTCGGCATTTCTCGGCCGATCACGAGAGGCGTCTCCATCCAGACCTGGTCCTTTACATCTTCCGGATGTCGGGTTTTCCACAGATAGACCTGTTTGCCACTCAGGCAAATGCGCACTGCTCGTTGTTCCGCAGCCTCCAATATCCGGTGCAAGAGGCATTGGGGGACTCCTCGGGTTCTGAAGAAGGTTCGCCAAGATCAGGCTCAAGTTATTTTAATAGCTCCGGATTGGCCAAGAAGGGTGTGGTACTCCGATCTTCTCCAACTCTCACTGTGCCCTCCGCTCTGTCCCTCTCGCAGGGGCAAGTTCTACACCCCACCTCCAGAGCCTGCACCTACATGCGTGGAGATTGAACGGGGCAATCTGAGTTCTTTTTCTCTCCCTCCAGAAGTAGTGGATGTTATTTAATCGTCCATGCAACACTCCACCAAGACTGTCTATGCCAGCAGATGGGCAAAATGTGTTGCTTGGTGTGGAGAGAGGCAAATTGATTCCTTAAAGGCCCATTTATCTGATGTTTACCCTTACATTAGCACAGAAGGTTTGTGCCGTTGCAACTGTCAAGGGCTATTTATCGTCACTGTTGGCCTTTCTGTGCCTTCCTGATCAACCTTCCTTGTTTAAATCACATATCGTTGTTAGGTTCTTGAAAGGCCTGACTACTAAGTTTCCTCCGACTCCGTTTCTCATGCCTCAGTGGAATTTAAATTTGGTTTTAACTTTTTTAATGGGTTCACCGTTTCAACCTATGCATTCTTGTTCATTAAGGCTGTTAGTCCTAAAGACAGTTTTCCTTGTAGCTATCACGTCTGCTAGGCATGTGAGTGAGCTCCAGGCTCTTAGTGTCAACCTCCCTTTATGTCATTTTATGCTGACAAAGTGGTGTTGAGAACCAGGACGGCTTTCCTTCCTAAGGTTGTCACTCCCTTCCATATGGGACAGTCTATTACTCTTTCATCCTTCTATCCTCCTCCTCACCCTTCAAAAGAGGAAGAAAGACTTAATCGCTTAGACCCGAGAAGAGCTCTGAGTTTTTATGTTGAAAGAACAAAAGACTTACATGTGGATGACCAACTCTTCATTGGATATGTGGGCAAGATGAAAGGCAAAGCTGTCCATAAGACAACCATATCCAGGTGGGTCATTCTTTGCATAAAGATCTGTTATTCAGTGGCAAAGTAGGTTTCTCCTGAGGGTATTCGAGCTAATTCCACCAGGGCTAACTCTGCCACTAGGTCATACTGTTCCAGTAGTGGATATTTGCAAGGCTGCAACTTGGGCTTCCCTCCACACTTCTGAGAAGCATTATTGCTTGGATTCTGAAGTTAGGAGGGACGGCCAATCTTGCACGTTCTGTGTTGCAGGATTTCTTGGTGTGACCGGTCAGGTACCCACCTCCGAGTACGGTACTGCTTAGGGACTCTATTCATAAGATGAGGAATCCACAGATCGTTGTATCCATCAGAAGAACAAGTTACTTACCTTCGGTAACGCTTTTTCTGGTGGATACGGTAGCTACCTGTGGATTACTCAGTCCCACCCGCCTCCCCGTTGCCTGTCTGGTCATACCAAGACTTCTTTTACTATAAGTGCATATACGTTTTTGTGTAATTTTTATATGAATAAATCTTGCGTTTATATTGTATTTGGATTGCAATATATATATATATATATATATATATATATATATATGTATATGTTCTTTTGTGAGATCAGTTTTCTCCTGTTTGCCTCAAAGGCACGTAAAAAAGGGTGAAACTGACATCAGCACGCCGATGAGGAAATCTTATTGGCAAGATGGCGTAATATGGAGTCACGTGCGGAGCCGTGCAATTGTGACGTCCTCGTCGACATAAAGCGCTGGGAAGAAAGTTTCCGTTGAATGCTGGCACACTGGGAGAATTCATAAGGTGAGGAATCCACAGGTAGCTACTGTATCCACCAGAAAAAGCGTTACTGAAGATAAGTAACTTGTTCTTCCTGCCCAGAGTTCTCAAGAATATCAGAAACGAACAGGCTCAAATAATCCTCGTGGCTCTGGATTGGGCACAGAGGGTTTGGAATCCCGAGCTGCTGAGCATGTCAATCGATCCTCCCTTCAGACTGCCCCTTAGGGAACATCTTCTGTCGCAGCAGCAGGGGATGGTTCTTCACCCGAACCGGTCCACTCTGCCTTCCTACATGGAGATTGAGCTGCGGCATTTGACAGCTTTTGACCTTCCTCACAAAGTCTGTAACTTCATCTTGGAAGCCAGGCTTCTCTCCACCAAGACGGTATACAACTGCCTTTGGAAGAAATTTGTGACATGGTGTGCAGAAAAATCTGTTGATTCCCCTTTTTGCCTCTCTCTGAAGTTTTTACTTTTAATTCTTTAGCATGCCCAACTGGGTTCTATCTTGAGCACTCTTAAGGGATACTTATCTGCCATTTCTGATTTTTTGAGGTTGTCTGATCAACCTTCCTTGTTTAAGTCTCCTATTGTACATAGATTCCTCAAAGGTCTTAGTTATCTATTCCCTACCTCTCCATGCTTTATGCCCCCTTGGGATCTTAATTCAATTCTTCTGATGTTCGCTCCTTTCAAGCTCCTCCAGAATTGTCCCCTCAGGCTTCTCACATTGAAAACAGCCATTCTTGTGGCATTTACACCTGCCCGCAGAATTCATGCTTTGTAAGCCTTTATCATCTAAGCCGCCCTACCTCTCTATTTATCCTGACATAGTGGTGCTTTGTACAAGGGCCTCTTTTCTGCCATAAATGATCATGCCTTTTCATGTAGTCCAATCAGCCTGCCTACTTTTTACGCACCCCCCACATCCTTCTAGGGAAGAGAAGAGACTCCACCGCCGGGCCCCAAAAAGAGCAATGACTTTCTACCTTACTCTTACCCCCAAGTTCTGGGAGGAAGAGCAAGTCTTCGTTGGGTATGTGGGTGCGAAGAAAGGTCGGGTGGTGCGGAAGTGAACCATCTCTCTTGTTGGGTCGTGCTCTGCATCAAGATCTGCTGCGCACTGGCCAAAAAGCGGCCTCCTGAAGGCTTGCAGGCTTATTCCACCAGAGCTAAAGCTGTGACCACTGCATTAGTACGCTGAGTTACAGTTCAGGAGATCTGTCAGGCAGCAACGTGAGCCTCTCTGAACATGTTTACCAAACACTAATGCCTATACAGGTCTGTAGGGATGGGCACTTTGCCCTTTCGTTCCTGCAGCACTTTCTTGATTGAAATTGGTGTGTAGACCCTCCTCCAGGGATGGTATTTCTTGGGTATCTATTGACGGTAAGGAATCTGCAGCTAAAAGTCTGTCAGATGGACAAGTTACTTACCTTCGGCAACACCTTATCTGGTAGATTATATCTAGCTGCAGATTCCTTAATGACCCACCCATTCTCCCCGCTCTGCGAACGGGTTTCTAGAGGCATGGACTTCCCTTTTAGGGCCCTAGTTTTGACACACCAGTGGTCATTGTTCTTCATGGCGCCTCTCTTTTGTATGGAAAGTCATGAAAAGAAACTGATGTTGGTGCACCTCAGTGGCACCTATACAGGATTTGTGATCTCATTTCCAGCATGGATGACTCAGACAATAGACGCGGAGCCAATTGCCACCACCTGCCAGCACACAAGTGTACTGTTCACAAAAAATCTTTCGGATCCAGTCTAAAACCAGGGGAGAATTCACAGGTAAGGAATCCGCAGCTAGATATAGTCTCTACCAGATAAGCTGTTACTGAAGGTAAGTAACTGATCCGTTAAGTATATATAGGTAAGTATAGATGCACTATATCTTATTTTCACATATGTGTACCTTTATGGTATAGATGTCTTTACAGTATGTAGACGCTGAGCTAAAAGTAAATCTAGTTTCAGATTTGTATTTAGTTTAATTTTATACCTATTTTGCAAAACAGACATTAAAATGAAGAGCATTTTACAAAATTACTAATACTTAAATCAATTACTTATAAAAGGATTAAAATTACCTAAAAAGGACATATCAGTTATCCCACCCTGACTTAAAATTAGAAAACTCTCCTCCGAAACATGTTAGCAGTTAGGCAGCTGGTTATACATACAATGCATTACATTCTCCAGTATTGATCTTAGATGCATATTGTATAACATCTGTTCATCAAATCCTGATTAACATATCTGTATCTGACAACTGGACTATATTCAACAAAATTGAAAAATTCTTTGAAAAGGGCATATCTTCACCTTCCCCCCCCCTATCTTAGCTAGAAGCTTTGCTCAGGATGGTATCTTAACAGTTAAGCAGTTAATAATATATAAAGTGCATTAAAGCGTCCAAAAATGATCTATAGTGAATTTCTTTTTTTTCTTGTTTTCTTGTTTAAACTGTTCTTGTTTATCAAAATGGCAAGCCAGCTTAGAAGATACTTATAACTTCAACCAGTTTTATTCTGCAATCTAGATGATTGACTGACAGGTGTTGACTGTTAGCCAATCTCCCTCATCAACTTTGGGGCATTAATACTCGTTAAAGTACTTTGCAGTTTCCTATTTTAGTTAAATTCCTATTTAATAAGATATTACTGCTGTACAATACACTAGCAGTCACGGATAAAATCTAACATCCCAGGGCAGTCCTTTGTATGGAGTACTTTTTTGCCGTTATGGCCGAAATAAAGATGAGGTCAGAGTTGGTTAGATTCCTTCATCTCGTCTATAAGGATCAAGCGGCATGGGTGAGTGTTAGTGGGGTGCCGTTTGATCAATTTTTCATCGGCTACGGCACCTGCACTGGCTCAGGGTGGAAGACAGTGTCTTTATATACAGGTGATGTTCTGTTTGCGTCACCCTAACTGCAACATGACTTGAATGAATCATCACTGAGCTTTGATTTTACTAATCTGTTTGAATTGTGCCAGCCCTGTGTGCTTTCTCTACTAAAGAGGGAAGCGGGTCACTGGCTGTCGTGCTCCAACACTGGTTGAGAGATTCTCTAGGTATCTTTAATTGTTATTGCCCCCTCTGTGTCTATGAAATGGATGATTAGTATAACCCCTATTCTCTGATCGTTGAGATGGGATCTGGCACAATGGAGCCCCATACCACTTTGCCTCTACAAGAACTTCTGTATATTGCAGAATAATCCTTATAGGGTAACTCCAAGCTCCTCTTGTATTTATGATATTAGTCTTGGGAGTGTCTATAGTCAAATACTGCAGATCACTTATGAGGGGTGATTCGGAATGGCCGACACTCACTTTTACTGTGACGCCTTTAAACTGCTGGTCATCAATGACTGTCTTTTTGGCTCTGGTTTACACCAGGCTTACCGGAGCAAGCTCTAAGTCACTCCATTTTCTTTATGATGACATGTAATTGGTAAGCGGGTTATCACTTGATACCTCAAATAGCACTACTGATTATGCTGTATGACTTAGAAGTCAGTACTGGACGGTTTTACTTCATTTGGGTTTAGTTTTGGCTAAAATAGACATTGTGGAGAGGAGAGCTTTAAAGGCTCCAACTAATATGAAATGGATGCTCGAGCCAGAACGCTGTATATATGAAGCACTAAATATATGTGGAACATTGATGGCTTATCTAGCGATATAGTTTGTGCTTGCTGTAGCACAGACTATTCTGGTGTGAGCTCTTTAATATGCTGCTTGGGGCAAGCACTTACATGATACCTGTAAAATACATTTCCATCCGGAGTAGAAGAGTCAAAGATGACACTAAGGGGGTCATTCCGACCGCCAGGGCCGCGAATGACGGAAGCACCGCCAACAGGCTGGCGGTGATTCCTAGCCCATTCTGACCGCGGCGGTAAAGCCGCGGTCAGAAAACCGGGGCCGGCGGTTTCACGCCGGTTTACCCCTGGCTGGGCGAATCCGCCAGGGCAGCGCTGCAAGCAGCGCTGCCTTGGGGATTCTGACCCCCTTCCCGCCAGCCTGTTTCTCGCAGTTTTCACTGCCAGGAAGAGGCTGGCGGGAACGGGTGTCCTGGGGGCCCCCTGCACTGCCCATGCCAGTGGCATGGGCAGTGCAGGGGTCCCCTAACAGGGCCCAGGGCGGCTTTTCACTGTCTGCTTAGCAGACAGTGAAAAGCGCGACGGGTGCAACTGCACCCGTCGCACCGCCGCAACACCGCCGGCTCCATTCAGAGCCAGCTCCTGTGTTGCGGCCCTCATTCCCGCTGGGCCGGCTGGCGCTAACTTGCTTAGCGCCCGATGGCCCAGCGGGAATGTCAGAATGCGGGAAGCGGTATTTAGGCCGCGTGGCAGCCAAATGGCGCTTGGTTGCTGCCCGCCAGAGTTAGAATGAGGGCCTTAGTGTATTGCTTTTGTACTTGTCAAAAGGGCAGTAACTGATGTGCAAAAAAAACATTTTTAAATTATGGTTCACAATTGCTTCATTTAACATGTGACATTGTTTGCAAAAGATTATGATCTGTAGGGGCTTTTGTTGGCAGGCATTCTGTGACCAGTACCATTTTTCGGGTGGCTGCAATGATTGCTAATGTTATACTGTTACTCACATATTTTGCATTCTCTTTGCAGTTGTTTTGTAGTACTTATTTCTGCTTTCCTTTTCCCATAAATGATTCATCTCATAGATCCCACTCCTATCACATGCTTCACGCGAGGCCTAGATGTGCGGAAGGATGCTGCAGATGTGCTCTGCCCAGCAGACTGTTTGCAGCGTCAACTCTCAGTGTACGGGAATGCTGTTTATGCATCAGTCTCCAGTGTATGTGGAGCAGCCATTCACAGGTATATTTAACTTGATTTGATTTGGTTTTAGTAAAGAATGCTTACATATGTTGTACATATATGTTTTTAACAAACTCTGGGTTCTGTATTTGGAAAAAGAAGAATGGGTGGGCAATTTGGCAAGCCTACCAATCTTGAAAAAATATTCACCTTGGAAGCCTATGAAGAGAGGAAAGCTTGACCTTTGAGGGGCAGGTCCCTAAAGAGGGGACCTGCTTTTGAGCCCAACACTATCTTAGCAGCAACTCCTACCTTCCCCAAAAAATATGAAGGCTTCTGATGCCCCTCCCATACTCTGGGAGTTGGAAAACCTGTAACGGCTTATATCTGAGCTGAGGCTCTCCGCAAAGCATTCATCCCTACATCCAATCTAATTGCAAAGAGATAGTAGCGCACGCACTGGCACCTGCTACAACAAAGATTCAACGCTAAATGAAAGTGCTTCTGTATGTGGTGCAAAAACAATAGACTTCACCCTGTATTAAGTGCTTCCATATTCTGATATTCTAACAGCAGATTCCCTACCTTGTGTATAACCTCAGGTACCTGGCTGGATCCAGCAACCTTTTCTCAGTAATTCCCTTGTGTCCCTGTAAGTGCTGTCATGAGGCTCACTGTCAGCTTTGTCATGCCTCTCTCAATTTCCGTCACTTCACAGAAAACATTTTACACAATTTCTTACTAGTGTGCAAGGGAAAAGTCTCCCTCTAAAACAACAGGGTTCAAATCTTGTAAGGATTCCTACAAGCAGATGTCAGTGAAGAACCCACATGAAGTCTCTCTGGTGTCTTTGCTCCTCCCATGACTGAAAGTCATGTGACAGGTGCTCTCGCATAAACCTGAAGGCCACCTGGAACCACTAGGCCAAACTATGTTATAACTACTGTAGAAAGGCTTGGAATTACCAGACGCGATTGAAGACACAGATGCACTCTTGATTCCAAGGTCATTGCACAGAGATATTCACTTTACTCCAAGTCTTCAGGTAAGTCAAAAAAGAGGAAACACAAGAAGTGGAAACATTGCTTCTCTTCTTCCTCTCTTGTCAGGAGATGTTGTGGCACCGTATATCAAGAACTTGGTCGCCCACAGCAGAAAGCCTCCTGCCCTAGTACTGAATCCCGGCTCCGCCCGTTATCCCTTAGCAAGGTCAGGCTTTCAAAGGGGCCATTGTGCAAATTTTTGGTACCATTCCCAATCCTGCTGCCATGCCTTGGGCCCCATAGATCCGAGGAGGCCCACAGCCTGGTTACCACTGGCGGATCTGTCGCCATTGCCGACTGTGCCTCTCACCTATGCTTCATGGTCTGTTCTGACATGTGTCAACAACAGCAGCGATGCAGCCCATGCCGAAGACTGAACCGTTAGTCCTTTTGGACCCGGACTTTGATCATGGTCTCTCCCACCTCGACCTGTCTTACAGCACTCTGATTCTGACCCGCTTCCTTTGCTGCATAGATGATCAATCTTACCTCCACCCTCTAAACTTCATCAAGAAGGACAAGTGCAAGGTGCTTACCTTGGCCCAAGCTCTGTCTTCCCTGGATCCAAGTGACTGGATAGTAGCATTGGATTTGCAGTAGCCTATTCCACATGATGGTCCTGCAATCCCACAGATGTACCTGCAGTTTCAGGTAAAGCCACAATCACTTTCAGTTCTCCATGCTTACCTTTTACCTCACCATTGTTCACAAAAGTGATGGTAGTTGCCCATCTAAGGAGTTTGGGAATACCAGTCTTTCATACCTGGATGACTGGTTGTTAAAGGTGGGCTTTCATCAGTCGTAAGCCACCTCCAGATGACGGGTGATCTGTTGACATCCCTGTGATTTACCATCACATGCTGAAGCCACACTTGACTCCTTCATAAAGACTCCTTTTCCTTGGCGTCAACCCTGGACACTGTGCTGTTTTGAGTCTTCCATCCCCCCCAGAGTCCAGGATATTTGGGCTGCGATCTTAAGGTTTCAACTATTAACCTGGGTCTCAGTGAGGGCGGCTCTCATGCTTCTTGTCCTCCTTACCTCCTGTGTCCTGCTAGTGGATTATAACACATGGCACATGTGGGTTTAACAGTGGATCTGAAGCCTCAGTGGGCTAAGCACAAAGGAAACCTTACAGATTCCATCCAAGTGTCAGAGGAGACTGCTAGAGTTTTGCATTGGTGGTTACTGGGCAGCAACTGGACCAACGGGTGACCCCTCTCTCTACCCCTCCCAGAACTAACCGTCATGTCGGATTCATTATTGTTGATTTGGGAAGGCCTTTTGGTAGAGGTGGCGGATCATAGGACCCTTTAGTTTTCCCTTTGACCATCATAGGCCTCGAGCGGGATGCAGGCTTTACCATCACTTGCAGTCAGACGTTGGGTTGCAGCTAGTCGAAAGGGGCTACTCCTCCCTCTTTATGACTACTCCTTCACCGATGCCACCCATTTATGACCGGCTGGCGGAGGACCATCTCTCCTTGCTCTGTCAGGAAGTGATGGCAACTTTAGGCCAGGGGAACCATAGAGAGGGTCCCAGCATCAGAAGTAAGCTGTGGTTGCTATTCCTGCTACTTTCTTGTGCCCAAGAAGGACAGAGTTCTTTGTCCTATCATAGACCTGCGCCTTCTCAGTTTCTTCCTTGAAAAGGAGAAATTTAAGATGTTTACGCTTGCACAAGTTCTGTCTGCTCTGGACCTGGGAGACTGGATGGGTGGTAGTTTGGATTTGCGGGATGCATATTTCCACATCTGTCTTGCCTGTCCAAACTTTACTTGCGGTGGGCAAAGAACGCTTTCAGATTGCCAGGCTCCTTTTCAGCCTTGCCAGCCCCCCTCAGGTATTCCCAAAAGTGATGGCGGTTGTTTCAGCTCTTCTGTGGAGTTTAGGGGTTTGAGTCTTTCCCTACCTTGACGATTGGTTGTTGTAGGTGAGCTCACCCCAGGCAGTCGTCTCCCACCTACAGACTACAGCAAATCTTCTGCAGCCGCTGGGGTTCACTTTCAACTTGACAAATTCACACCTGACTCCCTTTTACCTGAGCTGTTCTGGACACCATGCAGTTTTGGACTTATCTTCTTGAGTGGCAAGTCCAGGACATTCAGGCTATGATGCTGATGTTTCAACCTCTATCATGAGAAACACTCTGACGTTTGTGAGCCTCGTGGTCTTCTACATCCTGCTTTGTGACTCATGCCTGTTGGCATATGCAGGCTCTGCAGTGGGACGTGAAGTCCAAGTGAGCTCAGCATCAGGGAAACCACTGACCTGGTCCTGATATCAGAGGGAGCTGCAAAAGATCTGCAGTGGTGGGGGACGGACCATGATTGCATCAGCGGCTCACCCATGTGCTTTCCCCAACCAGAGCTGACGAGTGACAGATGCACCACTCATGGGCTGGGGTGGCCTTCTGGGAGCGGTGAGATCAGAGGACCTGGTCTCTGGCTGAGTCTCAACTCCACATCAGCCTGCCAGAGAAGTGAGCGTTCCGACTGGAATGAAAGTCTTTCTTTCTTGCAGCAAGGGGAGGCTAGTTCACGGACAACACCACTGCCATCTGGTATTACAACAAGCAGGTTTGGAAGGGGTTTTGGGCCTTGTGTCTGGAGGCCCTGTGTCTCCGGAAATGACTGGAACATCAAGGCATTTCCTTGTTGGTTCAATGTCAGGCGGGTTCTCTGAATGCCAAAGGGGACAAACTCAGCTGTCGATGGCTAGCGAATCATGAATGGTGGTTCCATCTGTACGTGGTGCAAGGTCTTTAAAGAGATTGTGGAGAACCTTGGTTAGATCTGTGTGCCACCGCTCAGAACAGGTAATGTCAGCATATGTGCGCTTTTTTCGTCTTGTGCTAAGCCTCCTGTATGCCTTTCCTCTGATAGTATTACTGCCCAGAGTTATCAAGAAGATCAGGAACGACCAGGCCCAAGCTATTCATGTGGGTCTGGATTGGGCTCGTAGTGTATGGCATCCAGAACGTCTGAGCATGAACATCGGTCCTCTGGTCAAGCTGCCCCTTTGGGAGGATCTACTGTTGCAGCAACAGGGCAGGACTCTGCACCCGAACCTGCTCACACTCTGCCTTCATGTATGGAGATTGATTGGTGACAGTTGACAGTTTTTGACCACCTCCCTCCTCAAGCCAGTGATGTCATTCTGGTAGCCAGGAGTCCCGCAACCAAGACAGTATCTGCCTCCTGTTGGGATGAATTTGTTGCATGATGTAGATTCACACAAGTTAATCCTCCTTCTGGAGCCCTTATCTGAAGTTTGTTTGTTCTCTCATTGGCCCGGCAAGTCTTTACTCTGGACACTGTTAAAGGGTAACTGTCACAAATATTGGCATTTTTGAGCTTGTCTGATCACCTCTCCCTGTTTAAGTCCCAGGTTGTGACTTGTTTTCTAAAGGGACTACAGGATATGTTCCTCCAAAACCCTTCATGCCCCAATAGGTCCTAAATCTATTCTTAACCTTCCTTATGTGTGCACACTTCAAGCCCTTGCCCAATTGCCTTCTTCGCTTATTTACCTTTCAAACGTCTTTTCTAGTGAGCATTACATTGGCTGAAGGGTTAGTGAGTTGCAAGCACTTTCTGCACACCCTCCTTACGCATTTCTTCCAAGACAAACTGTTGCTCAGAACATATGCCCCTTTCCTCCCGAAAATGGTGTCACCTTTCACTTGGGCCAGACCATTAACTTGCCTACTTTCTTTTCTCCCCCTCCCCTTTCCAAAGAAGAGCAGAGACTCTGCCAACTGGAACGCCAAAAGAGCCTTAACTTTCTACATTAGTTGTACCAGAGTTTCCGGTGGGCGCTCAACTTTTCATAGAGTTCATGGGGGCAGAGAAAGGAAGGCCCATGCAGAAATGGACCATCTCACAATGTACAGATCTCTGCATTAAGCTCTGCTATGCATTGGTCAAAGCAACCCATGAGGACTAGAGTGCTCATTCCAACAGAACCAAGGCTGCGACTACTGGGTTAGTTCAGAGTCCCTGTCCTGGATATCTGTCAAGCTACAATGTGGGTGTCTCTGCACATGTTTACCAAACACTGTTGCCTGGACAGTCAGGTCTGTGGTGATGTTCACTTTGCTTGTTCGGTTCTGTTGGACTTCCTGGTCTAAGTCTATTTACAGACCCACCTCCGGAGAGTTATTGCTTGAGTATCTATTCAAAGGTAAGGAATCAGTGGCTAGAAGTCTCTATTAGATTAACAAATTACTTAACTTCGGTAGTGCCATATCTGGTAAACACAATGTAGCTGCAGATTCCTAACTAACCCTCCCATCCTCCTCGCTCTGTGAATGGATTTCTCCATATATGAAAACCTTTATGAGGTCCTTGGTGTCTTTGCACTGGTGTTTCAGCAACCTTTGTGGGTCTGCGCTTCTGCCATGGAAAGGTTGCGAAAAGTATCCAATGTCAGCGTGCATAAGTACCACACCTCACTTCCGGCTTGGCAGACGCAGAGAGATATTGCTTGAAAAGTTTCTGGACCCAGTTTGACGTAAGGAATTGCAGGTAAATAGTCTCTACCAGATAAGGCATTTCTGAGGGTAAGTAACTTGTTCATCTGAAAGAGGCATAAACCCCTACATCCAGCTTTCCACGACACAAAAAGCAAGAATGGTTTTACATGAACAAACCCTGTAAGGGTGACATAGGTCTCTAATCAATCCATGCTGCAGGTTCTCTGCATAGTTAAATACTTCTGGTTAATTCTAGCGGATTACTAAAGATTCATCAAACCAGCTCCACAGGATCGAAGAAAGCAAAATTTTCCATCAGGTTCACCAACAGCTGCAGTACCACAAACTCAACCCACCACACCTCACACTTTCTGGAGGACCACTGAGGCTGCCTATACCAGTTTACTCACCAGAAACTTCAACAACAGCAAGGTGATGAATGGAATGCTTAAATTAATCCCATCACTAGCAATCGCACCAGACCACATACCAATCCGTTGTTTTAGCCCACCATGCTACCTCTGTTTGGACCCAGCTATACGCAAATTGGTCTTGACCCTGCTCCGCTGAGAGCAGTCCAAGCCAGATTGCCAGACCAGGATCTCCCTGAACCAGAATACAAGAAACCTGGGACTGCTTTTGTCCTGATTAGGTCTCATCAGCCAGGAATGCCTTGGTTCCAGTGGCACAGTGAGCATGGGGCCCACATCTGGGTATGCCCATCACACTTAGCCTGTCAACCTTAACAACAAGGTGATGGATGGAATACTTAAATTAATCTCAAACACTGGCAGTCGTTCAACTCACATTCCTTCATTTTTGACCCACCTTGCCACCCCAGTTTGGACAAAGCCATATGTATATCAGTTCTTGACCTTGCTGCAGTGGAGGCAGTCCTACCCGAACTGCCAAGCCAGGTTCTCCCTGAACCGGAATACAAGCAACTCACGACCATGGTGCATCCAAGCACACTCAAATCGACTACAAAGCTATGGGCTACCACATATCTCACAAGCCCAGAGAGACGGCCTAGAAGCTCCCATAACTGAAGACAAAATATCTAAGACGGTCAAAGCCCTTAAGGCCCACAAAGCACCTGGATCATATGGTTTCGCAGGCAACTTTAATAAGGCCTGCTGGTCCCAACCCTGACCAGATGGTTCAACTCCTTCCTATTAATCTCAGTAGTAAGACCATCCATGAACAAAGCCACTCTTACACTGATACACAAGCCAGGCAAGGACCTTGGGCTAAGTTGGTCGTGCAGACATATAGCATTGTTAACCATTGAAACAAAAATCTACACCTAAATTCTGCACTCAAGATTAGAGGAGATACTAGCGGGTCTCATATATTCAGACCAATCAGGCTTTATTATAAATAGGCAAACCCATGACACCCTTAGAAGAATTATCCACCTTGTAGAGAACACAGAAAAAGCTAATTCCAACAGTACTGTACAACTTAGACAATGAGAAAGCTTTTGATAAGGTAGACTGGAAATTCCTATCCCGCGTCTTAGATGGAGTTGGTATGGGCTCCAACTTTAAGACCAGCTTGATGGCTGCCTACCAAAGACACACTTCTACAGTAATACTAAACGCGTGTTCTTCCCCTCCCTGAGATTATTACGAGGTAGTGAACAGGTATGTCCCCTATCCCCCTTGCTGTTTTCCCCGAGTATAGAACCACCGGCAGCCACCCTGAGAGGCAATAATAAAATCAAAGACCTAGGTTTTGGGAGGAGAGATTACAAAGTAATGTTATTTGCAGATGATGTGCTACTGACAGTTACTGAACTTCAGACCTCTCTGGTGCACTTAAAATACCAACTATACTGCTTCAAGAAGGTGGTGGTATTTCGGTTCAGTTCAACAAAATGTGAAATCCTTAACCTGAATCTGACCCCATTAAATAGGCACCAAATCACATCACTTTCTTTGGGAGTCAAAATCAAGCCAACCACACAAGGTTTACATGCGAACAACCTCATGCCACTGTTGAAGGAGCTAAGTAATGACCTGGAGAACTTTACCAGTCGTATGGACTGGACGCTTAAAGGCTGTTAAAATGAACATACTACCTTGACTTCTCTATCTATTCCAAGCATTGCTCATTGTGATCCCACACTCCTATTTTACCTCCCTGTAGAGCATGCTCTTAAAATACATATGGGGCAACTGGAGACCAAGGTTGGCTTACAACTTACTGTACCAATCAAAATAGCAAGGTGACCTGCCATTCCCAGATATACAAAGTATTATAATACCTGCCAATCTACAGGTACTGTCAGAATAGTGTCAGAGAAACAGAAAAACTGTAGCTACACATGGACAGATCGATTGCTGGCCCCTACTTGTGGGATTTCATATGGAAATCTAAACTTGAGAGACACCCCAATGTATACTTGAGCACACTGAAGAACACAACTCTAAGAGTGTGGGTTGAAGCTAACTGAAAGCATATTCTAGCCACATACCAGTCTTTTCCCATACCGATTCACTATAACTCCTCCTTCACCCAGGCCCATTTGAGGCTGTCTCATGGTGGCTGATTTCTTCAAGGGCACTGCAAAAATCTTTGCAGAATGGAAAAAGGACTTCAGAGTGGGAAAAATAGTGTTCAGTGGCATGTGTGGGTAGGGATACACATGCTTTGCATAAGTCTGCAATCTAGTGTTGGGTCCGGAATGTTACAAATTTTTGTTTGAAGAATCTTTTCGAGTCACAAGAATGAGTGACTCCTCTCGGTGATACTGCTCGTGGGCATAGAGTCCTTTGTTAGATTGTTTTCTCTCCACTGTTGGGTTCCGAAGTGTGTTCCTCTCGCTCAGGTATTTCCTCTGCTCTGTCTATTCAAAACTGTTCTCTTCTGTCTTTCTTTCAGCAACGGTATTGTAATTTTATCAAGTTTTTTATATATTTTGCGGTTGGTCTGAATATCCGGTCTGAGAGCTGGCCTACCGCCCTTTGGGGGTGGAGGGGGATGTGGTCTTTGCCTGTCTCGGGCCTAATCTGCCACATGGTGTCGGACTATGCAGGGCTGATGGAACGTTCTCCATTTTGCTTTTGCCTTCGATGCCACTCTAAATTCCCCCACACCGACCATCATCTGGTGTGTAATTTGTGTCTCTCCCCGGACCACAATAAACAAACCTTCTACGCCTGCCGTTCCTTTCGATCCAAGGAGATGCTCTAGGCCCGAAGAGGTTGTAGGTTGGAGATGGCATCCAAAACACCAGACGACGCTCCAGATGTCTTCTGAGAAGAACACACGCAGGATGAGCTGGAACAGAAGGAGGACTTCTCCATTGAAGATTCGGAGTTGGACGTCCAATACGATATCGAGAGCCAGACAGTCACCTCCACGCAACTCGTGAGTAGAACAGCCCCTACTCCCCATACAAAGACTGGTCACCGGACCACCATTGCCTTCAGGCCATGATGGGATCCGAAAATCACCTTCGGATGCCCTCACCCCCAGCTGTGCACCGAAAACAGCCAAGACGTCTTCGGCAGCGACATTCGGCTCAGCAACATCCCAGGCGTCCTGGGGATTGTGCAGATCCATTGAATCGAGCACTTCGGCACTGAGCAAAAAACCCTCTGCAACCACTTTGGAACCAACAGCTTCGACTCAACACAAGACTTCGGCTCTGAAAACGGTGCCCTCTAGAGACTCCAGTCATTTCTCCAAAGCAGCATCACCATTGGAACCCATCTTAGAAATAACGGACGCTCGTCAGCACCAACTACATATTCAAAAAGGAACAGGGAAACTAATTGCTCTCAGATCACAGTAGACCTCCTTCGCACTCTAGGATTCATAACCAGCTTTCTCAACTCCCATCTCCAACCTTTTCAGATACATCTTTACCTAGGAGCAATTACCAATGCTCAGGTAGGGTTAGCATATCCAAATCCCACCCGATTTCAAACTTTGATTTCTCAGTTACAGGAAAACCATACTTATACAGTGAGGACAGTCATGCAGCTATTAGGGATGATGGCGTCTTGCATTGCCATTGTTCCTCATGCCGGACCACACATGCATCCCCTACAGCAATGTCTGTCTCATCACTGGTCTCAGGCTCAGGGTCATCTCCAAGATCTAGTGTTGTTGGACCGCCAGACTCACCGTTCTCTGCTATGGTGGAATCCCACCAACTTCTCCAAGGGTCGTCCCTTTCAGGACCCTGTGCCTCAGATCATTCTGACTACAGATGCATCACAGACAGGTTGGGAAGCTTACCTCAACAACCTGACAATACAAGGTCTATAGGATCCCATTTAACAAACTTCACATATCAATTACTTGGAGCTGCAGTTTTACTAGTAATGAAGACTTTTCACCCACAACTCTCCCACAAAGTGGTTCTAGTTTGTACAGACATGACAACCATGTATCATCTACATAAACAGGGTGCACACGTGCTTCCCAGTTATCCCATCTTGATCAGACAATATGGAAATGGGCAATTCACCACCACATTCATTTCGTGGCAGAGCATCTCCCAACAGGATGCAGCAACAAGTACACGAATGGCAACTCCACCCACGAGTCCTTCACTAGTACTTTCAAAATCGGGGAACGCCCCAAATAGACCTCTTCACCACTGCAGAAAATACAAAATGGCAAAACTTTGCGTCTGGATACCCACACCGTCAGTCCAAGGGCATCTATGGATGAATTGGTCAAGGATATTTGCTTAGGCTTTTCCACCTCTCCCACTCATTCCGTCTCTAGTTCGCTTATTGAGACAAACCTCAATCACCAAGATCCTTGTAGCTCCCACATGGGCACGTCAAGCTTGGTTCAAAACACTTCTGGATATATCAATAGTTCCGTACAAGAAGCTCCCCACAGGCCAGACCTTCTCACTCAAAATCAAGGACAGATGAGGCATCCAGACCACAAAACGCTCAACCTTGCGATATGGCACCTGAAGTCATAGAGTTTGTGTAAGGAAATGCCTCCTTGGCATGGTTACCCCCTGACTTTTTGCCTTTGCTGATGCCAAGTTATGATTTGAAAGTGTACTGAGGCCTGCTAACCAGGCCCCAGCACCAGTGTTCTTTCCCTAACCTGTACCTTATTCTCCACAATTGGCACTTCCAGGTAAGTCCCTTGTAACTGGTACCCCTGGTACCAAGGGCCCTGATGCCAGGGAAGGTCTCTAAGGGCTACAGCATGTCTTATGCCACCCTGGGGACCCATCACTCAGCACGGACACTGCTTGCCAGCTTGTGTATGCTGGTGGGGAGAAAATGACTAAGTCGACATGGCACTCCCCTCAGAGTGCCCTGCCAACCTCACACTGCCTATGGCATAGGTAAGTCACCCCTCTAGCAGGCCTTACAGCCCTAAGGCAGGGTGCACTATACCACAGGTGAGGGCATAGGTGCATGAGCACTATTCCCCTACAGTGTCTAAGCAAAACCTTAGACATTGTAAGTGCAGGGTAGCCATAAGAGTATATGGTCTGGGAGTCTGTCATACACGAACTCCACAGCACCATAATGGCTACACTGAAAACTGGGAAGTTTGGTATCAAACTTCTCAGCGCAATAAATGCACACTGATGCCAGTGTACATTTTATTGTGAAATACACCCAGAGGGCATCTTAGAGATGCCCCCTGAAAACATACCGACTTCCAGTGTGGGCTGACTAGTTTTTGCCAGCCTGCCACACACCAGACATGTTGTTGGCCACATGGGGAGAGTGCCTTTGTCACTCTGTGGCCAGGAACAAAGCCTGTACTGGGTGGAGGTGCTTCTCACCTCCCCCTGCAGGAACTGTAACACCTGGCGGTGAGCCTCAAAGGCTCACCCCCTTTGTTACAGCACCACAGGGCATCCCAGCTAGTGGAGATGCCCGCCCCTCCGGCCTCTGCCCCCACTTTTGGCGGCAAGGCTGGAGGAGCTAATGAGTAAAACAAGGAGGAGTCACTGGCCAGTCAGGACAACCCCTAAGGTGTCCTGAGCTGAGGTGACCCTGACTTTTAGAAATCCTCCATCTTTCAGATGGAGGATTCCCCCAATAGGATTAGGGATGTGACCCCCTCCCCACCGGGAGGAGGCACAAAGAGGGTGTAGCCACCCTCAGGGCTAGTAGCCATTGGCTACTAACCTCCCAGACCTAAACACACCCCTAAATTGAGTATTTAGGGGCCCCCAGAACCTAAGAAGATAGAATCCTGCAACCTGAAGACGAAGAAGGACTGCTGACTTGAAGCCCTGCAGAGAAGACGGAGACACCAACTGCTTTGGCCCCAGCCCTACCGGCCTGTCTCCCCACTTCAAGAACAACAATTGCAACAGCAACGCGTCCCCCAGGGTCCAGCGACCTCTGAAGCCTTAAAGGACTACCCTGCATCTAAAAGGACCAAGAAACTCCAGAGGACAGCAGCCCTGTTCCAAAGAAACTGCAGCTTTGCAACAAAGAAGCAACTTTTAAAGACCACACGTTTCCCGCCGGAAACGTGAGACTTTCCACTCTGCACCCGGCACCCCCGGCTCGACCTGCAGAAAACAAACTCTCCGGCGACTGCAAGCCCGTGAGTAGCCAGAGTTGAGCCCCCACAGCGACGCCTGCAGAGGGAATCCAGAGGCTCCCCCTGACCGCGACTGCCTGCTTCAAGGAACCTGACGCCTGGTAAAGACACTGCACCCGCAGCCCCCAGGACCTGAAGGAACCGAACTCCAGCGCAGGAGCGACCCCCAGGTGGCCCTCTCCCTAGCCCAGGTGGTGGCTACCCCGAGGAGCCCCCCCCCCCCCCTTGCCTGCCTGCATCGCTGAAGAGACCCCTGGGTCTCCCATTGAATCCTATTGCAAACCCGACGCCTGTTGGCACACTGCACCCGGCCGCCCCTGTGCCGCTGAGGGTGTACTTTTTGTGCCTGCTTGTGTCCCCCCTGGTACCCTGCAAAACCCCCCTGGTCTGCCCTCCGAAGTCGCGGGTACTTACCTGCTGGCAGACTGGAACTGGGGCACCCCTATTTCCATTGAAGCCTATGTGTTTTGGGCACCACTTGACCTCTGCACCTGACCGGCCCTGAGCTGCTGGTGTGGTAACTTTGGGGTTGCTCTGAACCCCCAACGGTGGGCTACCTTGGACCCAACTTTGAACCCTGTAAGTGCTTTACTTACCTGTGAACCTAACAAATGCTTACCTCCCCCAGGAACTGTTGATTTTTGCAGTGTCCAATTTTAAAATAGCTTATTGCCATTATTGCCAAAACTGTACATGCTGTTGTGTTGATTCAAAGTTCCTGAGTGAAATACCTTTCATTTAAAGTATTGTTTGTAAATCTTGAACCTGTGGTTCTTAAAATAAACTAAGAAAATATATTTTTCTATATAAAAACCTATTGGCCTGGAATTGTCTTTGAGTGTGTGTTCCTCATTTATTGCTTGTGTGTGTACAACAAATGCTTAACACTACCCTCTGATAAGCCTACTGCTCGACCACACTACCACAAAATAGAGCATTAGAATGATCTCTTTTTGCCACTATCTTACCTCTAAGGGGAAACCTTGGACTCTGTGCATGCTATTTCTTACTTTGAAATAGTACATACAGAGCCAACTTCCTACAGTTTGATTACTTAAATCTACCCCCAGAATGCATGGACATTTTAAAAGAAGCAAGTAAACCTTCAACCAGACAGGGTTGTGCTGCAAAATGGAAACTTTTTGTATGCTACTGTCGGCCTAAACACATAGACCCACTCAAAGCCTCAGTTAAAGACATTGGCCCTCATTATGACTTTGGCGGTCTCTGAGTGAGACCACCGAAGCCCCAGGCGCCAGAAGACTGCCAGTGCTCACGGTCTTCTGCCCGCCATATGAGTGCTGCGGGATTTCCACCTCACTTTAGGCGGCTATCCGGTAGTAGCATGCTGGCGGGTGGTGGCGCTCTGGGAGTTAGTACCACCTGCACCGTCCCGCCAGTAGGACGCCACCAGCCGTATTATGACCATTAAGACGGCTTGGCGATGTCCGTTTGGTAGGGAGCGGCTGGCAGTGGCAGCGCCCCTTCCCATTCCCTACCGGATGACCTCCTTGCCAGACAAGGTAAGTCGGGCGTCTGACAGGGGAGGATGGTGTTGTGAGTGTTGTGGTGTATGCGTGGTTGTATGCGTGTGAGTGAATGCGTGTATGAATGTTGTAGTGAGTGCCTGTCTGCATGTCAGTGTGTATGCATGTGAGTAAATGTGTTTGGATGTTTGTGTGTATGCATGTGAGTATGTGTGAGTGAGTGTGTGTATAGATGCGTGTGAGTGGATGTGTGTCTGGAAGTGTAGGTGAATGGGTGTATGCATGGTGTATGCATGGTGCATGGGGGTGTCTGTGTACATGTATGCAGGGAGGGGCCTGGGGAGTGCTATGTGAGTGGGGGGCACTATGTGGTTAGGGGGGCCAGGGGGGGGTGCTGTGACTGTAGGGGAGTTGGTGGGGGTCAGGTGCTTGCTGGGAGGAAGGAGCCATCTATCAGTGACAGGGAAGGAATACCCTGTCACCGGTAGCCCTACCACCATGGTTCTTGTGGCAGTGCTACTGCTGCAGAAACCATGTTGGTAGGCCAGCTCCTAATACCGCTGGCAGTCCTCTGTGGATCGCTGGGTCGGAGATGAACACCTCTGGCCCAGCACTTCATACCGCCATGGCGGTATGAGTAGAGATGTGGCGGGTTGGCAAACTCGTAAAGTGGCGGTCTTCACTGCCAGCCTGTTGGCGGTGATACCACCACCATTGTCTGTTATTTCCTGCATTTACAGCAAGCAAACTTAGCATACTCATCTATTTGTCTTCATTTAGCAGCTATAGCTGCTTACCTTCAAAACAGACAACTCATCTCTTTATTCAGAATTCCAGTTATTATTAAAGCTTTCATTGAAGGTCTCAAAAGAGTCACTCCACCCAGGGTACCTCCAGCACCATCTTGGAACCTTGATGTTGTCTTTACTAGGCTCATGGGTCCACCTTTTGAGCCAATTCATACATGCCCTTTACAATTCCTTTCATGGAAATTGTCTTTTTTAGTAGCTGTCACTTCCTAAGACGTGTAAGTGAACTCTAGGCTCTTACCTTAGAAGAGCCATTTTTCCAACTACATAGATACTGTAGTTCTCAGACCAAACCCTAAGTTCCTTCCTATGGTAGTTTCACAATTCCACATAAAACCAGTAAACTGAATTACCAGTCTTTTTCGAACAACCTGACTTGGTTGCAGAGAGAGCTCTTCACACACCACATGTATAAAGGGCACTCATGTATTATATTGACATAACCAAACAGTGTAGGAAATACAAACAACTTTTTGTACCATTTTCAATTTCTCATAAACGCAACCCAATATCAAAAAACGGTATAGCCAGATGGATAGTCAAATGTATCCAAACTTGTCATGCTAAAGATGAACTGCAGTTACCTGTTACTTCTTAAGCACTGTCCACTATGGCTTTTCCAGGTAACATCCCAATAGGAGACATATATAAAGCTGCTACTTGGTCTACACTTCATACATTTACTTAACACTATTGTATAGATATTTTAGTACACCAACAGGCCAATGTTGGTCAAGCAGTGCTCAGAACACCCTTTCAAGCAACTCCAACTCGTACAGGCTAGCCACTGCTTCTTTCGAGGGACTGATTTACAGTCTATGCAAAGCATGTGTATCTACAGCCACACATGCCATTGAACGGAAAATGTTACTTACCCAGTAGACATCTGTTCGTGGCATGTAGTGCTGTAGCTTCACATGCACCCTCCATCCTCCCCGGACGCCTTTGGCGATTGTAGTTGCATTGTCATATAAATATTGTACATATTTAAATACACTGCATGGTCATCTTTTTCTTTACTCTCTGTACACTTCCTACCTCAGCTGCTTGAGGGAAACCAATTTAACAAAGGACTTGATGCCCATGCACAGTATCACTGAGAGGAGGAGTCACTCTGTCTTGTGACACGAAAAGATTCTTCGAACAAAAACAACTTTTAACACTCGGGACCCAACACTAGATGGCAGACTTATGCAAAGCATGTGAATCTACAGCACTACATACCACAGACAGATATCTACTGGGTAAGTAACATTTTCCTTGTATCATGCCCAAATCAGGCAGTGTGTTCTCCACCCAACCTTCAAAGACACAATCATGAGAGAATTGACGCCTATGGATAAATATTTCAGAGCTACTACAGGTTCAAAGGGAGTGATCTCTGCCATGTACGCAATACTCTTAGACTCCCTATCTCAGATACTCCCATATACCAATAGTTGGGCGAGAATACTAGAAGACACACCTTCAGATAAACAGTGGTACTATGTGTGGAGGGACCTTCGCAGGGCAATACATAGTGCACTGGGCAAGGAATCACACTACAATGTCCTCTATAATTGGTACATGTACCCGGCAAAGTTTTTTGCATAAACTCTAGCCAAGCAGCAGCCCACCATGCTGGACACAATGCAGCGACCTAGGAGACCTTTTTCATTTATTGTTGACATAACCCACAATACACCTCTTCTGGAATGAGATTCTGAAATGTGATCCTGAAAGACCTATGGTCCATGATGGGCCGCACCATCCCAGAAATGCCAGTTTTTTTTCTCTTTGGAGTATCAGTGAGGGCCCTTGCATACCAGACCAGCGCAGTTAAGATGCTAATTTGGAACTGTCTGGGAACAGCCAAACAACAATTGCAGCCCCCTGGAAAAAAATTATCCCCATCCCTCAGACATTCACGAAGATGACCTGTACATTTATGGTCGCTCATGTCTATGGGGGAGCTGTCAGTGCGCCTCATTGACAACACTGGACACTGCGGTGAATTATGGGAACTGCTGTTGGAATATCTTTTGAAAGGCACCCAGTCCAGAACATAGTCACTGAGATTAAAGGCACTGAACCGGTTTTGGATGGAAAAGAAGTTGGGGGATGATACATAACTGCATACTAAACATTTGTTTTTCTGTCCTGCTGCCTACTACTTCTTGGCTGTTGAAAGACTACCTAATCTCAGATCAAGTGTGATTACTGAACATTATTGCACTTCTGTATAAGTTCTGTGTGTTGTGAAATAAATATGTGCCCTATGGACTGTGCCTGGTTATGGGTGAAATGGCAAGATTTTGTTTGTACATTGGGATAGTGGTAACTGGGAACTTGTGATGGTGGAGTACCGCTATGTACAGGTTGCATTCCTTCAAAAGAAGACTCGCACCTCTCAGTGCCAAATGTTTGTAACTTCTTGTATTTAAATATCCCATATTATCTTGGAAAAAATGTGGGATTCAGTTGACAGCCAAGTATGTTCCTTGAGTGGACAATGCATTTGGGGGATGCCCTAGGCCCAAGAATACTGGATGCTTCATGGTGGCCAAGGCAGAATGGTTCACAGACTTTCTCCTATCAGATTAACCACGTAATCTTAATATACTGAACTTGCTCTTCTACTGGCTTTAACATCTGCAAGACAAGTAAGTGAAATTCAAGCCTTTATAGTGAGAAAACCTTACCTGCATATCAGTGACTAGAGTCATTTTAGGAACAAATCCACATTTTAATACGTAAAGTACCATCAAACGTCTATTTAAATAAGCTTAAACTCCTTAAACGTTTCGACTCCAGCACTACAGCAGAAAATGTGCTTCATACACTGCATATCAGATGGTGTCTTAAATGTTTTGTAGGTGGTACCAGCAAATTCTTAAAATCTCATCAGGTACTTGCAGCTTATGGTGTCCTTGGATGATGACAGTCTCTCAAAACTAAGTAAAGCTCAACAGGTGGCTGCTGCCCTTACATTCTGTCACAATAAAGCTGGCCACCCTGTGCAAGCAGGAGTTTCAGCATACCCAACAAGAAGTGTTACCATCGAGTGCTTTGCTGGGATATCATTGGTAGATATTTGCTGTGCAGCAATCTGGAAGAACAGACACATTTATTCGACATTATTGCTTGGAGTCAGTAGCGCAGAAAGATGTTGCAGTTGGACAAGCAGCTCTGCGTCATCTTTTTCAATAAGGTGAGCCTTCTTTTAATTACTTAACCACCACTGCCTGCATTGTACTATCAACGGTTTGCTATTCTGATTAAAGCACATGGATATATGAAAGATCCAATCCAGGAGAAGAAAAATGTTACTTCTCTTCCAGGGGATCCTCATCAACTGTCATAAGCACTGAATATTCCTGCCCATGTAGAGAGAGACAGAGACACTATATTAAAGGCTAGAAATGCCCAAATTACATTAAAGTATCCTTTTCCTTTGATAAACCTCATGCCAGACTCGGGGTCATTATGAACCCGGTTTCTTGCTGGCAGTCTAAACACAGACCACCAGCCCGTAGAAGACCCCGCTGGCCCTATAATGTACATTCCACTGGGCCGACGGGCGGAAACAGTGTTTCCGCCAGCCGGCCCAGCAGAATGCTGGGCCAAGACATTGCTGATGGCTCCACATGGAGCCGTCGTCAATGCCGCAGTGCAGCGGGCGCAGCAGCACCCATCGCGCATATCACTGCCCGTAAATCGGGCAGTGACCTGCGCACTGGGGCTGTACAATGGCCCCCTGCACTACCCTTGCCAAGTGCATGGGCAGTGCAGGGGCCCCCAGGGGGGTCCCAGAGCACCCTTTCTGCCAGCCTTTCCCTGGCGGGGGAAACCGCCAGGGAAAGGCTGGAGGAACAAGGGTTCTTTATGCAGAGGGCAGCGCTGCTGATAGAGAAATCCGCCATCGTCAAGCTGCCTGTCGGCGGTAGCCTGGCGGTGGCGAAGGGCCGCCTGTTGCAGTCTTCCTTTGTTTCTGACATGGCGGTCCAGACGCCATGCCGGTGGCGTGATTTCCACCACCGCCGGCATGGCGGTCTGGACCGCCATGTTCATAAAGAGCCCCTCAGTCATATCTGTACATCAGAAGAGAGAGAGGACATAAATGCAAAAATACAGCTTTTATTGAGTAGAAAACTGCAAAGGAGTCCAAAAAGGCATTGTTAGCCAATAGGCTGCATTAACAGTCTAACAAAGAAAAATTGGCCTTGCCTTTAAGACCTCCAGGCCCTCCTGTATCCCATTATGTCCCAGAGGTGACTGTTGGGTGACAGGTCAGTTTTTTTTCCCCGCTCCTTCAGTGAGGATCCCAGAGCATTAGCTCTTCAGTCTTTTGACTTTTTTGTGAAACAGTTACTACAAAAACCAAAGATTTTATCTTCATTCAACATTTTTAAGTACCTAATGTGCTTTAAACTATTTTTCTGACTGAAAAATCTTTTTTCTCAGCCTCAAATTGCCATCTCTTTTGGCACAATCTGACCCACACTCTGTCTGCATGGTATGTTTGCCTTCCTCACACTATCCTGAGACTTGCTACCACTATCAAAAAAACACTGAAAGAACCTTAAAGGGCAGGGAAAAGAGCAGACTGCATGCCATCCAGGAGAGAGGAAAGATAGGGCCTTCAAGTGGCCTTGGGGTGTCAAGAGCCTCCTTTAAAGAGCCCTCCTCTGGAACACAGAGGAAGAAGAAAAGTGCCATTCACCATCGCTGTCGACAGGTAGGAGATCAACAGCAAGGGCAGTTCCTTTCTGTTCTCTGTCGGCGTCAGGATCGTCATTGAGGGTGCCGGTGCATCCTCCGATGTCAGACGGCGGGGAAGGGATCTCTGCCAGACACTCAAGGAAAGCTTCACTGACGCAGAGACAGTTGACTTCGAGGCACTATACATCAACATCAAGGCATTCTCCGTTGAGCTAGACAATATCGCACAGAAGGTCGGCGTCATAGCAAGTCTCACAATCGCAAGGCTCGATGTTAAGTCACTCACCAACGCACCGCCAGTCAATGTCGTCACCAGCTCCAGTGACCTCTGTTCCGACGTCAAAAATGTGATGTCTGCCATCGTCTAGACAATCGTCAACATCAAGAGATGTACGACGTCTCACAGAGATCTAGATCGACGTCGCAGTCAAGAATATCGACCCAAGAAGCCAATCTCTTTCTTCAGAGGTCAGGATTTTGCCTACAGTGAGCACAACGTCACCAGTGGCAGAATGATCTCCTGCTCACTCACCAGACCCCCTCTCTTAGCCAGCAAAGTCTTAAAAAAGAGTGTGACCATCAGAGCCTAGGGTGTGGTTATTCTCAGACCTACTCATCATCCAGGGTCTCTGTACGTACACCTACTCCGAGATGTACTCCACCTTGTACGTTTTCTCCTGAACCTCCACCTTCAATATTTACGGTGCAGAGAATACCGCGATAAAGATCTAGAAGTCTGCAGAGACAAAGATCACCATCTAGGATGCCACGAAGGCAGAGAACAAGATCTAGTTCACCGCATAGGAGTACACCATCCAGATCTCGCCGCTCTCACCGCTCCACATCTCGCTGAGATAGACACGGGACTCCTTCCTAGTCCACAATCTCGCTCATCAGTGAGAATACTTGCCAGCATTATCTGACTCCACCTCGGCAATGGTCTCCCTGGTAGACAATCTCATTACTTTCAATGACGTACTTGTCTGAGGTGCAGTGCACCTGAATATTGAGATTGCTACACCTGTCACTTCATCTGTAATATTTGAAATGCTCCACAACAGATCAGCTTCCAGACCACTTCTACATCTGGTTTCGAGTCTTTTGGAGCCTGCTATGCAAAGTTTCTAACTTCAGCATCTTTACGGGCTGTACGTTCACGTATTCTTATAAAATACAAAACTCCTGACCAGGACCCTATCTTCCTTCAATCTGCTCCAGACTCGATCGTTGAGGCTGCAAGTAAGACACATGCTGTAGCATGCCATGTATCATCATCAACAGTGCCACAGATCAGAACAGAAAACAATTTCATTCTGTAGGCGTTACTGTAGAGCTATGATAGATCACTTTGGGACTCTCTGTCCAGATTTACTGAAAAGTTACCAAGGGAGGACAGACAAGACTTTCAAGAGATTCTTGAAGAAGGCAGTCTAGTTGCAAACCAGGTCATCAGGGCTGCTGATGTCTGTGACCTTGCAGCTCATGGATATTCTCACAGGATCTGTGCAAGACACTCCTCTTGGCTCTGCCTTATAGGCCTGAAACCTGAGGCCCATCAAAGAATACTAAATCTACCTTTTACAGGAACTTCCCTTTGTTTCCCACACACGTAGATGACCAAATGGTGAAGAGGAAAGCAGAGTTGGACTCTCTCGAAGCGGTGGGCCTCAAAAAGCGTAAAGAATTCTGGTGCAAATTCTGACCCTGTGATCAGCAGTCTTACCAGCAGAGGGTCAAACACCTCACTGGGTACCTCATCAACATCCCCAAGCCCAATCACACCACCATCCCCGACGTCCAGGACATGGAAAGGGAACTCCCCATCCTTCACCATTGTCTTACAAAGTGCAAGCAAAGCAATGAGCTGTTGCTTCCCTCTTCTGCTTCCCGCTCCGGTGGGGGGGGGGGGGGGCAGTATTGTCAAATAACTAGATGAGTGGAGCAAGATAACAAACAACAAGTGGTTCTTGAATATTGTTCAAAATGGTTATGCACTCAGGTTCAAGTCCCCGCCTCTGCTGTCCCACCGGAAGCAACATCCTGTAACCTACAAACCTTATTGCAAAGCGAAGTAGACATGCTACTCCAAAAAGAAGCTATAAAGAGATTCTATTCTCTTGAAGGGGAAGAGGAAACTATTCATGCTACTTTCTGGTCCAGAAAGAAGGCCAAATTCAGGATGCTTGTCCTACACCAGATCCACCCCCAACTCCATCAGGGGGACTGGATGTGCTCCGTTTATCTTCAAGATGCCTGCTTCCACAATCCAATCGCAAGAAAAACATCAGAAGTTTCTGCGCTTCAGAACAGCATCCAAAGCACTATCAGTACAAAGCATTGCCCTTCTGGCTCAAATCAGCACCTTGAATATTCTCCAAATGCATGGCAGTAGTCGCTGCATACCTGAAGAGGAAGAAAATATTTGTCTACCCATACTTAGAAGACTGGTTAATCCAAAGCTCCCCCCCATAGCTTACACAAAAGTACTATGAGATCTGCCGCGAAACTGCAAGATCTGGTTTACAAGTCGACTTCAACAAGTCTACACCAGTACTGACTCAAAAACTACACTACTTGGGAGCGACTCTGGATACAAACCAAGCAAGACTGTAGCCTTTGGAGGAATAGTTACCCTCAATCAACATGAAATGTCGCTCACAGTTGAGGTCGATGGCCTTTTGCATCTTCATTGTCCCTAATGCGAGATTACACATGAGACTGCTATAGAAAACTCTGGAAAATCAGTGGTCTAAGTAGTCAAACCTATGGGACGACAAAGTGGTCATGACACAAGCTGCCAGATAGTCGCTCAAGTGATGGATGCAGAGTCAGCACCTTCTGGTAGGGGTGCCTTTTCACCAGGATCACCCCACACACTCTTGTCACTGATGCTTCCCTCCAAGGTTGGGGAGCTCACATGGGTTCTCTGCAAGTTGAAGGCTTAGTCTGACATGGAGCAGCTGTATCACATAAACATGCTGGAGCTCAGGGCAGTCCATCTTTCCCTGAAATCTTTTCATCCATCCATAAGGAGAATCTCTCTTCTTATATAAACAAACAACATGACCACAATGCATTATTTGAACACACAAGGAAAAACTCGCTCCGGTCCTCTATCACTGGAAGCACAAGCCATCTGGAAGCGGCTACTGGCCAGGGGCCTAACAATCTCTACCATTCGCCTGCCAGGTGCACTAAACACCCAAGTCGCAACTTCGCAGAGGCTCATGAGTGGATTCTAAAGGAAGACTTCTCTCAAGACATCTTTCAGGAATAGGGGCAGTCTCAAATCAGCCTGTTTGCAGACAAAACAAACAAAAAATGCCCAGACTTTACATCCAGGTCCCTCCGATTGGAAACAAAGGGGAATGTCCTTTTGATAAACTGGTCAGGGACATATGTACACGTTTCCTCTCATTCCTGTGGTACCAACAGACATCAACAAACTATACAGAACCAGGACCAGAATGATCCTGGAAGCCCCAAAATGAACCCCTCCCATAGTGGTACCTGGATCTTCTCCACTTATCAGACCACACAGGAGACTGCTGTGCAGACCAGATCTCCTCTACAAGTTCAGATGGAAGATATTCCACCCCATACTTCCCTTGCGGAGCTTGACAGCATGGCTCTTGAATTCCTGCAGTATGGACACGTAGGTCTTTCTCAGGAATGCATGAACATTCTCAAGGGGTTGAAAGGACCATCAACCAGACGTTCTTTCTCTTTCAAATTAGAGGTTTTACATGTGGTGTATTCATAATCTTTTTCACCCAATTCTGGGCCAGGGGGAAGTAATATTACGCTACCTCCTCCATCTAGCAAAATCTGGTTTTCAACTTAGTTCTATTGAGGTGCATCTTGTAGCAATTACTGCTTGTAGGAAATCCCCTTCTCAAATGTAATTCTTCCAAAAGCCTGTCTTTAAAGGTTTCGTAGAGGGTTTAAAAAAGGTGTTCCCATCTGTATGTTACCCCACTCCTCCTTGGGAGTTGAATGTGGTACTTTAAAAATTCATGGGTTCACCTTTCAAACCAATACATAAGGCTTCCTTACAGCACCTTACCTGGAAGGCTGCTTTTCTGGTGGCTATTACTTCGGCATGCAGTCAGCAAAATTAATTCTCTCTGTGCCAAAGGGCCTTACACACTGCTCCATGCCAGCAGGATAGTGACCCCAGTTTTCTCCACCAAGTAGTGTCTGATTGCCACATTAACCAGACAATTTCACTCCCTATGTTCTTTCCTAATCTATCCACATCAGCTGAAAAAGTGGTACTTTTTAGATCTCAAGACTACTGAAATTTTATCTGGACAACACCACAGACATCAGGCAGGCTAATTGCCTGTTTGTAAACTATGGTCCTATGAGGACGGCCATCGCCTACTCTTAGCAAACCATTTCCAGATGGATAATTTCTTGCATTCTGTTCACTTACCAGTTGGCCCCAAATCCCACTCTACAATGGACAAGGCAGCAACAGCAGCCCTACTCAACAATGTTCCCATCTATGAAATCTGCAAAGGTGCTACTTTGAGATCAGTGCATACTTTCATAAGGCATTATTGTCTAGATTCAGACACTAAAACAGACACCCATGCTGGGCAGGCCTCCTTAAGAAATATTTCGATAATGATGTTTATTGATGCTACTTCTTGATTCGTTTGCAGGAGCATGGCATTGGCTTGCTGTTCTATTCAGTGCTTATGACTATTGATCAGGATCCCCTGGAGGAGAAGGATAAGCTATTTACCAGTAATCCTAGTTCTCTTCCAGGGGAATCCTCAGCAAAGTCATAAGCCACCACCCTCCTCCCCAGATGATTCTTGCATGCAGCATTCTATAACTATCAGTAGTTTCTTCTTCATGTCACCATCAAAAAGTACTGACCTAACTGTCATCCAACAGTCATCTATAGGGCATGATGGGGTACAGGAGGTCCTGGAAGTCTTAAAGGCACTGTGCCAGTTTTTCTTTCTTATACTTTTAATGCAGCCTCTTGGCTAACAATGCCTTATTAAATGAATTTGCAGTTACCTCTTCAATAAAAACTGTTTTGCATCTTACGCTTTCTCTCTCTCTTGAGTTACATATATGACTCAGTCTGGCAAGAGGTTTATTAAAGGATAATTCAATGTCATTGGGGCATTTTTAGCTTTTAATATAGGCTGCATAGATATATATTGATTCATGATTGAGATATCATATATATATATATATATATATATATAATATGTGCTCCGGGGTCCCTGCATGTGGGCAGAAATATTCAGTGCTTAGGACTTTGATGAGGATTCCCCTGGAAGAGACCTAGGACTACAGGTAAGTAACTTGTCCTTCTCCAGTATTAGATCTTTTATAGATTAATATGCTTGAATCATTCCCCGTCGTCGAGATGGGAGTTCCATGGTACCATAATAAAGCAGTATGTATCATTACCACAGGCTCTAATGGCAATGAACAATCACTTCAATAGCTTATCTATGTCACTTTTAAAAAATGACCAAACTTGAACTATGACCAATCAGGCGACAGCACCCTGTAGAACACTCCCAAGAGAGGCTGCATCCCTCAGATTTTCTACTGCACGTCCTAGGAGGGAGTCTCCATGATCTCTGCTTAGTTTTTTCCTTACTTCAAAAAGAATTCAGCTGAAAATGTCTGATACTTCCGGAAAAGGACTCTTCCAATTCCAAGAAAACGACTTAATGTGGATGACCCACACAAAGAATATGTTTATCACCTCTACCATCCGATAAAGGATTGTAAAATCTGTAGGACTTTCTCTTCAGAGGCTTTGAAGGACGTAGAGGCTACTTCTGTGGCTACAGATGTCCAAAACCCAGAAGGCTACCACTTCAGAAGAGGACAGTGACACTTCTGAGAGGTAACGAAAAAGGGTAAGATCCTCTGATCAGGGGCCGTCTGAGTAGAGCAGAAAGGCCTTGAAAAAGCACATTAAAGACCCTCTGAAAAACGAGAAAAGAGAGCACATCTCCACAGAGAAGGCCTCTTTTCGGCCCACCGCCCCATCTCTGAAGTCTGGAGAATCTTCAATGAGAAAGCACAAGACTTCTTCAAAAAACACCGTAGATGACAACATCACCGTCGACAGCAGTCTCGTCGACAACGGTCATCACCATCTCGTCTATGAGACCATCGTCGGCAGAAACGACAGCCATCCATGCTCCCATATCTTCAGCGAGGATACAGCCACTGTCACTGTCAACAATGATAACACCAATAAAGACACCATAGACGGCAAAACACCATTCATCAACGCCAACAACTATAGATCAATCATTGCATCAACCATGATAATAAAAGTGGCTACGAGGACATTGACTCCAGCGCTAACGTCTCCTAGTAAGGTTTCACCTTTTCTTCTATCCCATCTGCTAGAAATGGAGGAATCAGATGATGATGGACCCTTTGGATCTTCACATAGTCCATCAGAATTATTGGTTAAATGCCAAGAAGATTACATTAGGGAAGAAGAGGAACACTATTATCAACAGTACTATGCTCCTCCACCAAATAGACATCACAAACGCCATTATCAACCTCAACAAAGGCAGGAGGAACTACAGTTATCTGTTTCATTGGTCCAAGATTTGCAAGCTGTCTTGCATGATTATAGGTAGTTTCCTGAACCACCAACTGAACAGCAGGTGTTACCACCTCAACCAGCTGTGCCAACTGTGCCTCAGTGTATCCCTCCACCCATAACTCCCAGGATGATGCCAGGGCCAAGCATAGCAGCAGCATCAAGGGAGGAACCGTCTTCCTTGGAGGATGAAAGAAAAGGAGAGATTCGGAAACATGCCCCTCCATAGAATGAGTGGGATGACTAACTCATTCCCACATCCTCACCTTCACCACCACACCTGTCAGATTCTCCCCCAGGGGACATTTGCGGGTTTCATAACTTGATGGAAAGAGCAGCAATAAGATTTCACCTTCCAGCTTCCATTCAGTAGGCTGATTGTTTCCACTATAATTTTAAGGAACAGGAAAGAAAATCAGCCAGGGCTATCCCCATCATTGACTATATCTGGGAGGAGGGGATAAAAAAATTAAGAACCCGGCTACAATGACACCTCAGGTAGACAAGAAATAGAAGGCCCTGAAACATTCTCTTGCTTGCCTTAGGTCATCCCGAGCCAGACTCTGTTATATTGCAAGCTGCACAACATTGCTCCAAAAAACCCTTCCTCTCCCATCTTTACTCCACCATATAGAGAGGGCAGGTGTTTGGATAATGTAAGCAAGAGGTTTTACCTTATGTCTGCCATCATGGTAATAGCGGCAAACTCTCTGGCCATACTCGGCCACTACGATAGGCAGATGCTGTCTGACATCGGCAACCTCATAGAACTTGTTCCTGATGATAAGAAAGCATAAGCAGCAAAGATACTGCAAGAGGGAGAACGCTGCCCCTCTAAGGTGATAGATTGCTCATTGGACATCTTCTCAACAAGCTTCCATCAACTGGTTGGAGCAGTAGTCCTCAGATGTCAGGATGGGTCATATCAGCATCTTTCAGGCCAGAGGTCCAGTCTTAAGGTCTTGGACATGGCCTATGATGGGGAAACGCTGTTTGAAAAGCAAATAGATGATGCTCTCCTGTGATAAAGGGGGACTTGGATATGGCTAGATCCCGCAGTACACTTTGATATAAGAAGTGCCCTTTTCGGGAGCTTGTGGAAGGGGTTCTTCCACTTATAGAGGGTGATACCAATGCTCTCAGCAGTTCTATCCCTTTTAAGACAGTACAGACCAGCTTACCAGCAGCGGTACCATCAGCCACCTGCAGTAGGTTATACCAAGCAAGGCCCTCGCCGAAAGCAACCCTCCCAGAATAGAGACACAGGTCATAAACAGTGACCTGCACCGTGTGCATGCTGCAGACACCACATCCCATCCTGTGGGTGCAAAGATGTGCAACTATCTACCCTAATGGAAAGAAATAACATCGGCCAAATGGGTATTAGCTTATGGCCATACCCTAGAATTTATACAGAAACCACCAAACAATCCCCCGGCAAACGCACCCCGTCATCTTCACTTATTGAAAAAAGAAGCCCTCACTATGCTCGCAAAGGGAGCAATCTAGAGTTCTGTTTTCACAGAAGGGTATACAGTTCTACTCCTGATTCTTCCTGATACAAAAGAAAAAAGAGGAATGGAGGCCCATCCTGGACTTAAGAAAACTGAACACATTTTTACGCAAGCAATCAATTTGGATGGTTGTCCTCTCCGATATCCAACACCTTCTCAACAGCCGAGATTTCATGACGGCTCTCGACTTGAAGGATGCATATTTCCACATCCCCATACATCCCAAACACAGAAAACCTCTTCGCTTCACCTTAGCCGGTTCCCATTACCAATTCAAAGACCTGCCATCCGGACTCAAATCGGCACCTTGCATATTCATCAAGTCCCTGGTACCAGTAGTAGTCGCTCTCAGAAAACAAGGGTACCAAGTGTTTCCCTATTTGGACGATTGGTTACTCAAAGCCCCAGCAGCACATCAATCATCCAGAGCCACACAAGCCTGTCTAGAGCTATTTCCAAGCTGGGTCACTGTCAATTTCCAGAAAATGGGAACTATTCCAAAACAAGCTATAATGTTCCTAGGATCTATTCTGGATACAATACACAACAGGGTGTATTTATCTCAGGATAGACAACACAAGCTAAGAGCTCTGGCAGTCAAACTATCAAAAAGAAGGTCCTCTTCAGTGCATCTGTACAAGTCATTGCTGGGCATGATGTCTTCTGCGATCAGTCTAACACCTCATGCACAACCTAAGATGAGACCATTGCAAGGAGAATGGCAGAAGCAGTGGATCCAGACAGAAGGATCGTTTGATGTCGTGACTTTCTCTCCAAACATGAAGGAAGCCCTAGTGTGGTGAATCCTGGCTCTCATTTGTCATAGGGCCTCACATTTCTACCTCAGATCCCAGAGTTTGTTACATCAGATGCCTCTCTGCAAGGCTGAGGTGGCCATCTTCAGGATTTGCAAATTCAGGGAAAGTGGTTGACACAACAAAGCCATGCATATCAACAAACTGAAGTTGAAAGCAATTTTTCTCACTCTGCAGGCTTTTCTTTGGAAGATAGCAGGCTCCTCAGTGCTGGTTCGTAAGGACAATACGACCAGCGTGCATTACGTAAACAAACATGGGGTACATAATCCCTAGCACTCTTGCAAGAGGCCCAAGATCTGTGGAATTGGCTCATTATTCACAAAATATCACTGAGTGGCGAGCATGTGTCCAGCGTCAGCAACACTGTAGCGGACACTCAGCAGTGCAAAAGACAGTTGCCATGAGTGACACAGCAAAACAGGATATTTTCACGCTGGGGCACTTCAGCATTGGATCTTTTTGCGACAGACAAGAACACCAAATGCCAGTTCTACGCCAGTTGATAGCCGCGCCCAGGGTCGTGGGAGAATGCCCTTTTGATAAGATGGTCAGGGATTTATGCATACACTTTTCACCCCTACCCTCTCATACCGAAGGTCCTCAGAAAAGTGAGAAGAGAGCGCTGTTGCCTGTTCCTGATTGCTCCCAGATGGCCGAGGCAGCACTGGTTTACAGATCTCCCCCTGTTCGCGGAATGCAATCCCATTATTATATACACATCTCTTAAGCCATTCTCTTTATAGATACTTCCCAGCAATGACAACATTGTTACCATGAACTAGGGCCAGATCCTGCATTCGGAACCAGCCTCTCTCCACTTGTGTGAATGGCTGCTGAATTTAATGAATTTAAAAGCTTAGACATGCCTCAGTATTGTAGCGATTTCCTGTCTAAAGCAAGAGCTGAATCCACCAACAAGACATAGAGGTTACAATGGAAAAGATTCTGTGTTTGGTGTTACCAGGCTAACTTGCACTCCTTGAAAGCATCACCTAAGCAGATTCTGCTGTATCTCCTATCGCTTGCTAAATCAGGCTTAGTGCATGCTTCTGTCAAGGTTCACCTCGTGGCAATCTCGTGGCGTATCACACTGTCTTTCCCTTTGCTCAACAAAGGTAGTTAAACAGTTCAAGAAAAGATTATTCAGAGCTTTCAGTCTGGGCCAAGCTCCTACTCCAGAATGGCATCTCAATATAATTCTGTCTCTGCTAATGAAACCACCATTGTTAACCCATTCATAAGGCAGACCTAAAGTTCCTGACCTGGAAGGTGCTGTTACTATTGGCTCTCAAATCTGCTAGAAGAGTCACCGAAGTACTGGCTTTCACAACGCAGGAAACATTTCTACAGTTCACTGACGATTATGTACTCCTCAGGACAATCCCAAGATTCTTACCCAAGGTCCCATCTCAATTTAATCTCAATGAGCCCATCACATTGCTCACTTTTTCCCCAAATCAAGCTACTGTAGCTGAGCAGTCTCTCCTTACTCTGGATGTCAAACAGTGCAAAAATTCTGTTTGCATTGTTTGAAGCAACTACGTAAAACTGAACAACTTTTAGCAGCACATAGTCAAACTCAACAAGGTGCTTCAGTCACAAAAACCACTGTTGCAAGATGGATTTCCGCTGCCATCCAGTTTTGCCATTCAAAGGTAGGTAAACCACTTACAGCCAAGCCCAAAGCACACTCACTGAGCAGTGTCCTATTCAGCTGCTCTATTTGCCGGCATCCCATTGGAGAAGATTTGCTGTGCTGCAATGTGGAGGAGCACCCACACATTCACACAGCACTACTGCCTGCAAACTGCTCACGGTGGTGATGCAGCTATAGGACAGGCAGTGTTACGTCATCTATTCCAAGGAGATGGGCCTCTATTCATGGAGGTATCTATTGGTATTTATCTATAGTTCCATATTATGTTCTGAACTGCATAGCTATCTTTTCATGTCTGGAACATGTCGATATGTTGTATTACTTTGTTGCCCACCATACAAAAAAGGGTAATTATATTGCCTTAAAGTATGCTTACTATAACTGCTTGCTATTCTGATTCAAGAATGTGAATCAATGAAAGATCCAAAACTGGAGAAGAAAAGTTATTAATTACCTGTAACTGCAGTTCTCCAGTATCCAGTATTGGTATCTTTCATAGATTCACATGTGACCCTCCCTCCTCCACTGAGAGGCTCCCCTTATAGCTCCAGTGACTTTATTCCACTTTTGCTTGACAATCTGAGGGATGCAGCTTCTCTTGGTAGTGTTCTACAGGGTGTTTTCACCTGATTGATCACTGTTTGGTCCTGTTTTAAAAAGGACATAGATAAGCTATTGAAGCTATTGAAGTGACTGTTCATTGTCATTAGGGCCTATGGTAAAGATGCATGCTGCTTTAATATGGTACTGTGAGACTCCCACTTCTGCGGGAAATGATTCAAGCATGTGAATCTATGAAAGATACCAGTACTGGAGAACTGCAGTCACAGGTAAGTAACTAATTTTGCTATTCAATTCTGCCATTCTGAGGCTGGTAGGCCTTTGACAGATAAAGTCAAAGCACACTCTACTAGGGTGGTCTCTACATCTACAGCTCTAATTGCTTGAGTTCCTTTTGAAGGCATATCCCGAGAAGCGACTTGACAAAACCGGCTTGTGCTCATGAAACATTATTGCCTGGAATCGTCTCAGCAGCTGTGACTCGGCTGTGGGACAAGCAGTATTGCGCCATCTATTCCAATAAGGTGATCCTTGTTTGATTATATTTACATCCACTGTCTTCTATTATGTTATGTTCAGTATGATCTTATAAATAATTAGATAACTGCTATTTAATCGGATGCAAGCATGTGAATCTATGAAAGATCTAATACTGGAGAAGGAAATACGTTACTTACCTAAAATGCCGTTCTCCAGTATTTGTATCTTTCATAGATTCAGATGCGACCCACCATCCTCCCCATAGAGTCTCATTTTTGTATGTGAGGATAATTCCCAATTGTGCTTGAAAATCTGAAAGAAAATGCCTCTGTCGGGAGTGTGCCATAGGGTGCTGTTGCCTGATTGGCCAGAGTTTCTTTTTTTATCAATTAGGTGAATAAGCTAATCAAAGTAATGTCTTGGAGCCATTATAAGCTATGTATACTCCTTTTACTGCTTTAGAAGGCGCCGTGGGATTCCCACCTCGACGACAAATGATTCAAGCATGTAAATCTATGAAAGTTACCAATCCTGAAGAACGGCAATTACAGGTGAGTAACTTATTTTATTGTCTGTAATTGTAGTTCTCCAGAATTGGTATCTTTCATAGAATCATGTGTGAATCACCCTCCTAACCATCAGAAGCTTACCTAATTCCATTTCTTCACATGACTTCTAAATGAAATCTGAAGGATGGTGGCTTCTTAGAGTGTGATCTTCAGGCTCTAATTGTTTGAGGTTTGGTTATTTTTCATTTGAAATTCTTAAATACTACTAGGCTGCTAAACAGTCATTGTATTAGCCTTATGATTACTTTAACTGCTACCTCGAGACTCCCAGCTCGATTTGTGAATCTTTGAAAGATACTGATTCTGAAGAAATGCAATTACATGTAAATATTTGTTTTTCTTATGCAGACTCATGGATTACAGGTATTTTCTGTTCACTCCTTTTCTGGCTGAAGGGTCCTGTAAGATGATTTTATGAAGGGGTCCATGAGCTAGAAGTAATGGAGTGCTATGGTCAGCAACATTGCCTTGTTAATGATATCCTGTGCTAATGACACCGAGGTTTCCATGTTGTCATTGCATTTCAACAGAGTTAGACCCAGTAGATGTCATTCCTGCCCTTGATTAGGACCGCTTTTTCCTTTTTGTCATGCATTGGACAGAACATTCTCTCTACAGTAAGCTGTTTTTTTGTTTTAGAGGTGTAATTCCTGTATCTGGAGGTTCCCTTACAGTCAGCAAGCTTCCTGGTCAAGACAATTACCCAGCCATATATGCCAATGGTGTCCTTTCTCAACCACTGAGCAGATGGTCTTCATCTTTTGCGGTGTCTAGTAAGTAGATGGGCTTCATTGTTTTTCTGATAGTACCAATACACCAAGCCTGCATTTGTTTGCAGTTGTTTGTTATCAGTGTTCCTTTACAGAAAGAATGTTGCTTTCAGCAGGTGAGCTTCATGAAAAAGTAAGTGGCGTTTGTTTAGGGCGTACATGTCCATTATAATATACACATCTCTTAAACGGTTCTCCTTATAGATACCTTTTTAAGGTACCTCAGATCCTAAGGCCCAATTCATGGTCGCATTTGCAATCATGTGTAGTACAATTCCTGTAGTACTACTTCACATATAGTTAATACAATTCACAAAGGTACAGGTATTGATCTACATCTACATATTTCCTTTCTCTTATGTGCAGAGTTCGCTAGCATTGTATCTATCATGGATTCATGTACTTAAATCATTCCTTGTCATCCTGATGGTCTCTGGATGCACCCAGTAGCCTTGTAGAACAAATATTAGTCTTAGAGAGATAAGCAAACAAAATCACTTCTGTAGCACATTCCCATCATTGAAAATTACCCGAAATGCAATAACATACGTTGTTGCTGTCCTTAACTAGCAGGTGACCAGGTACAAAGCCTTTAATTCAGCTAACCGTGCGGCCACTAGCCTGGTAAAGTTAACAACCAGTCTGCCACTGAGAAAAATGCAATTATTATTCCCAGAATGCAAAATGATCATGACCAAAAAAGCCAGGAGTGTCTGAAGGTGTCAGACAACAAACTGTCACATGGTAAGTTATTGTTGTAATGCACTGTACCGGTTGTCATAGTACTGGTTGTCATAGTAACTGACATTCTGCTTCAAGCAGTTTGAAGAGCTGGCTGGGGCAGAGGTCATGTCCGATCTTTGAGCAGATTAAGACCCTCATTACAAGATTGGCGGCAAATGCCACCTACCGCCACGGAGACGGCCACCAACATACCGTCGCCGTGGCCACCGACTTTCATGGCATCATGACCGTAGTGGGAATTCCGCCAGAAGGCTGGCGGAATTCCGGCTACGGTCATGGCGGTAGATAGCGCCTACTGTATCTTGTTCCATGATACAGCCTGGCGGTGTTACGCTGCTGGACACAGCTGCTGGCAGCAGGGCCGTGTCCCGTGCCGGAGGACCCCCTGCAAGCAGGTAAGTTGGGTTCTCCGACAGGAGAGGGGGGTGCGGAGTGTTGTGTGGGGATATGTGTGACTGTGTGTAAATGCGTGCATGCTTGTGTAATGCGTGTGTGCATGAGTGGGTGTGTGTGTGTACGTGCATGTTGTGTCATGTGATTGCATGTGTGCCTAGATATATGTTCGTGAGTGTTGCTGTGAGTGTGTATGAATGTATGCAAGCGTGGGTGTATGTGTGTATATGTGGGGGGATTGGGAGGGGGAGAGTGGGGAGATCTCTGGGGGGGAGGTGGGGGAGACCCCTATTGGTGCTAGGGAAGGAATTCCCTGGCACTGATAGTGCCTACTGCCATGGTTTCCGTGGTGGTACAGAAACCACGGAAACCATGGTGGTGGGCGGGGTCAAAATGCCATGGGTGGCCTAGTGACGGCCGCCCGGCTGGAGACTAGTCTCCAGCCCGGCGGTCGTTACCGCCGTGGCAGTCGGTGTGTTAAATTGGTGGTTTGGCTTTGGCCAAACCGCCAATGTCATAATAGTGGAGGTATGTACCTCTAGCCTGTTGGCAGTAATACCTGGCGCGAAACTGAACAAAGGAAAGGGGAGTGACCACTCCCCTGACCTGCACCTCCCAGGGGAGGTGCCCAGAGCCCCTCCAGTGTGCTCCAGACCTCTGCCATCTTGGAAACAGAGGTGCTGCTGGCACACTGGACTGCTCTGAGTGGCCAGTGCCAGCAGGTGACGTCAGACTCCTTCTGATAGGCTCTTACCTGTGTTGCTAGCCTATCCTCCTTCCTAAGTGGCTAAACCTCCTTTTCTGGCTATTTAGGGTCTCTGCTTTGGGGAATTCTTTAGATCACGAATGCAAGAGCTCATCAGAGTTCCTCTGCATCTCTCTCTTCTCCTTCTGCCAAGGGATCGACCGCTGACTGCTCAGGACTCCTGCAAAACCGCAACAAAGTAGCAAATCCTGCCGCTTTCTCGACTGTTTTCCTGGTGGTGCATGCTGTGGGGGTAGTCTGCCTCCTCTCTGCACTAGAAGCTCCGAAGAAATCTTCCGTGGGTCGACAGAATCTTCCCCCTGCAACCGCAGGCAACAAAAGACTGCATCACCGGTCCTCTGGGTCCCCTCTCAGCACGACGAGCGTGGTCCCTGGAACTCAGCAACTCTGTCCAAGTGACTCCCATAGTCCAGTGGCTCTTCAGTCCAAGTTTGGTGGAGGTAAGTCCTTGCCTCCCCACGCTAGACTGTATTGTTGGGTACCGCATGATTTGCAGCTGCTCCGGCTCCTGTGCACTCTTCCAGGATTTCCTTTGTGCACAGCCAAGCCTGGGTCCCCGACACTCTAACCTGCAGTGCACAACCTCCTGAGTTGTCCTCCGGTGTCGCGGGATCTCCTTTTGTGACTTCGGGTGAGCTCCGGTTCACTCCTCTTCGTAGTGCCTGTTCCGGCACTTCTGCGGGTGCTGCCTGCTTCTGTGAGGGCTCCCTATCTTGCTGGGCGCCCCCTCTGTCTCCTCACGCAATTGGCGACATCCTGGTCCCTCCAGGGCCACAGCAGCATCCAAAAACCCTAACCGCGACCCTTGCAGCTAGCAAGGCTTGTTTTCGGTCTTTCTGCGTGGGAACACCTCTGCAAGCTTCTACACGACGTGGGACATCCATCCTCCAAAGGGGAAGTTTCTAGCCCTCTTCGTTCTTGCAGAATCCACAGCTTCTACCATCCGGTGGCAGCTTCTTTGCATCCTCAGCTGGCATTTCCTGGGCATCTGCCCAATCTCGACTTTGTCGCGACTCTTGGACTTGGTCCCCTTGTTCCACAGGTACTCTCGTCCGGAAATCCACTTTGGTTGCATTGCTGGTGTTGTGCAGAATTCCCCTATCACAACTTCTGTGTTCTCTGGGGAATATAGGTGCACTTTACACCTACTTTTCAGGGTCTTGGGGTGGGCTATTTTTCTAACCCTCACTGTTTTCTTACAGTCCCAGCGACCCTCTACAAGCTCACATAGGTTTGGGGTCCATACGTTATTCGCATTCCACTTTTGGAGTATATGGTTTGTGTTGCCCCTATACCTATGTGCTCCTATTGCAATACATTGTAACTGTACACTGCTTGCATTACTTCCTTTTGCTATTACTGCATATTTTTGGTATTGTGTACATAAATCTTGTTTATATTTTCTATCCTCATACTGAGGGTACTCACTGAGATACTTTTGGCATATTGTCATAAAAATAAATTTATTTTTATTTTTAGTATATCTGTGTATTGTGTTTTTCAGCTGTGGTTGGGAACAAAGTTTGACCTGTGACTAGTAAAACAGGAAGGAGTAGTCAGTATATGAGAGCAACCGATAAAGGGTGTGGTACTTGTGGCAGTTTCAGTCATGTTACAGGTGCTAAGAACTGTTTTGCATTAGGGAGGGAATGTAGGAAACGTGGATTGTAGGGGCACTTTGCACAAATGTGTCGCACTTCAGCGAAAAGCAAGGTAGCAGTGTTGACTGTTCTTCAAGAAACACAAGCATGGCCAGATAGGGTTTTATGCATTCAATTTACCAACAGAGGAAAAAGGCCTGCAGCACAATTTCTGGTGCGAGGAAGGTCAATCAAATTGCTGGTTGATTCAGGTTCATTGTATACCATTGTCCCGAAAGAGATGTTTACATCTGAATGTCCTAGTGTGAGGTTATTACCTAAAGACATAAAACCTGGTGGCTATCAAGGGGAGGAGATTGTGATCATAGGGTATATGATTGCCAACATAAGTTTTGGGTCTAGAAAGACAAGAGGAAAAGTGTAAGTTGCTGAGTCAGGTCCACCCATTTTAGGGTGGGTTCACCAATATGATCTACACATTGTGATCAGTCCACAGGCTAGTAATCCTATTATGGTGGTACAGGAAGTAACATTGGAGGACATCATCTGAAGTGCAGGTAAAGTGTTCGAAGACAGATTACGGGAGTTACTAGGATACACACAAAAGGTTATGTTAAACCAAGAGGCAGTTCATGTACACCACAAGGTGAGAAGAATACCCATAATGGCTAGAGAAGAAGTAAAACAATTATTGCAAGAAATGTTGAATAGTGGTGTAATACAACCTGTAGAGACTTCGAATTGGATTTCGCCAGTAGTCATAAGTCGCAAGGCTTAGCGAAATTTGAAATTTTGTGTTGACTTGAGGAGTGTAGTTGCGGATAATTTTCCTTTACCTAACATAAATAAACTATTAACGTTGCTGAAAGGTGGATTGTTTTTTTTAGTAAGTTAGTTTTGAGGAATGCGTATCATCAGGTCAAGTTGCATGAAGATTCAAGACCCTTCATGGCATTCATAACTATGGAAGATACTTTTCAGTTTACCAGAATGCCGTTCGGGTTGTGTTCAGCCGCCAGCGTCTTTCAAAGAGTGATGTCGAAAGTGTTTCATGGACTGAAGAATGTAAGTTTCTTCTAGGATGACGTTTTAATTTTTGGAGATTCTGTGGAGTCTCATAACTTCACAGTTCTAGAGAGGATTGCGAGTGCAGGATTACCTTTGAGAAAATAAAAATGTGTATTCTTGGTTGAGGAAATTAGCTATCTTGGTCACACGTTATCAGCAAAGGGCATTAAACCCAAGAAGAACCTCATGGAAGCGATAAGGTTAGCTCCAGCACCCCAGGATAAGGATCAGTTGCGATCCTTTTTAGGATTGATTGAGTACTATTCAAAATTTGTACAGGACTTTGCCACCAAGATGAGAATCTCAAGGTATTGTTGAGGAAAGGTGTTAAATTCTTCCTGGTCCGGTGCGCAGAAGAATAGCTTTGAAGACATAAAAGAAGTGTGGACGCTAGCATGTTAACACCATTTGATGTAAAAAGAAAATCCATAGTCACAGTAGATGCCAGTGCATGTGGTTTAGGGGAGGTGCTTTCACAAACCTATTCCACTGGTGAAAGGACAATTGCATTTGCTTCTTGGTCTTTGACAAACTCAGAATGCAACTACTCCCTTATTGAGAGAGGCAGTATCTGTGGCATGGGGCATGGAATACTTTCAAACATATATTTGGGGAATGCAAGTTAAGTTACTTTGGGATCACAAACCTTTGATGAAAATGTTATCTTCTGGAGGAGCGGGCAAGGGTTCCCTAAGTCTTGCCCGGTTAGCAGCTAGGCTGCAGGAATATGAAAATGTGTTGGAGTACGTACCGGGGTGGAGAAATGTTCAGGCAGATTGCCTGTCATGTTTGCCGTTGGAGTGGAAATCTTGAGAAAGAGGCTGTAATGAGAATGGAGATGGAGGGTGGTGTTGCATGCGTGGGGGATGTAGTGGTCATTAGGAGCTTTGAGTGAAAATGAGTGGAATGAAGCTATGAGACAAGATGAAGTTTTGAAAGGAGTGTTCAGAATGATTTTGAGGGGAGGAAGGAGAGAGAGTGCATTACTCAAAGCATTAAGGTCATTTGGTAAAGTGTTAGATGAATTGTCCATAATAGGTGATAGCATTTTGATGCAAAGTGACAAGATAGTACCACCGATTGGTGTTAGGAAAAAACTATTTTATATAGCTCATGAAGGTCATCTGGGACAGACTATGACAAAGAAACATCCAAGAGCGGAATTTTGGTGGCCTGGTTTGGATGACGACGTAATGGATTGGGTAAAAATTGTGATGAATGCATAGAGCCAAACACTGATTGCTCTGCAGAGGTGATTATCAATTCCGAGGTTTTTAAGCTGGTGTTACTTCTGTTCATTACAACAGTTGCCACCCCCACAAATACACATACTACATTATGAACAAATTTCAAATTAATTATGTTCTCATCTTCAAATAGAAGGAATTTCAAATATGCACATTTTCCCTTTACTTAACTTGTTTTTAAACAATATGTGGGCCTGCAACCAACAGTGTATTGCACTTCAACTCTAAAATTAATTTTGTATAGCGTGCATAGCATGAGCCTTCTGCCAATAATGACATTAACAATTCACTTTTTTAACTGCTTTTCAATCAATTCAAAATGGCTGTGGCATGTGCAACAGCAGTAAGTCTTGACAAGGCCGAGCTGAGAAGTTTCTGTCTTGTATAGCAGCTAAGTGATGCACCTGTCCGAATTATCCTGTGTGATTGGTTCCAGGAGCATTGCATTTTATTAACACCACCAGCAAATTTAGTTCTTGACTTCAGGATTGGTATTCATGTAGGCTGATATTAAACTCCAGAATTTGCTGAAAGTGTGCCACATTTACCTCAGCATATATATAACATATGGCACTGCACATTTAAAGCAACGAAACAGTAGTGGAGGGTAGACCAATTTGCAAAGATAGCTGTGGTTACCATATTGCATACCCAGAGTAATGAACAAATGTATAAAGAGTTAGTGCTCTCCTCCACGAGGCAGCCACCAAATGCTTGAATATTGAAATGAAACTATGGCTAGGAAAGGCACTTTCAGGCAAAGAGTAAGCACTACACCGAAGTCTGTTACAAAACCAACTGTACATAACAGTGTACACATCATTAAAACATTTGTTCATTCTAAAATGAACTTCACTTTACCAACATCATGGTATTGAAAGAACGTTATTACTATTCCCAAGCATTGGATTCTTCACATAGTTGCATGTGAAAATCATTCCCTGTTGTCAGGCTGGGAATGCCCAGTAATCTTAAAAATCAGTAAACAGTGTTAAAATGACTAGAGGCTTCAATAGCAGTGTTTGTTTAATAGCATATCCATCTCATTTGAAAAACCCAAACTTCTTCCATTTGAGTGGAAGTGCCAGCTCTCTTACGTCCCCTAGAGGCCACCATAGCTCCTATTTCTACCAGACCTTGTGCGGGAGTCCCAAGTCAGAGCTCTGCTTTAACCTTTCAGTGACCTTTTCTGGTCTACCCTGGGACTTAACAAGCCCTTCTTCAGCTTTCAACCTACAGTAAGTTGGTTTTAGGAAAAATTAGTTATTCTCTGGACCAAGGAGACCTTTTCCATTGCTGTAACGGACTATCATAATGACTGACGGAACACATTTCTCTTTAAGGCCTGCATCCCCTGCGTTCAGTAAACTATTCTGATGGCTCACATGATAGATATCTTTATTACCTTTATCCTAATCACAAGTCTTTGGAATGTGATATTTATAATGTATCCAGTATTGGATCTTTCATAGATTCACATGCTTCAATCATTCCAGTTGTTGAAGTGAGAGTCCTACCGTACCATAATAAAGCATTATGCAAGAGCTATAAAAGGCTGTAATGGCAGTAGGCCATCAGTTTAATGGCCTTTCTATGTCTCTTTATTTTTTTTAAAAGGACCGAACCTGAACTATGACCAGTCAGGTGCCAATACGCTCTAGAATACTCCCAAGAGAGGCTGAATCCCGACTATTTTCTACTGCACGTCATGTGAAGGGTCTCCTTGAGCTCTGCTCAGTTTTTTCCTGTGAAAACCCAGTTTTCCAGCACTACAATGTCTGCAGTCTTCAAAGAAAGGTCTGTTTTGTTCCTTCAAGTCTTGTGGGAAGAAAATGCTGCCTGTGGATGACCCACATAATGCCTGCCTATATTGTCTTTTCCCAGAGCATCAAGTGACAGTGTAAAATGTGCCATAACTTCTCCTCAAAAACATTGCGAGACGGTGAAGGAAGATTACTTCTGTGGCTACAGAAGTCCAGATCCCAAAGATCCAGCACTTTAGGTGAGGACAGTGATAGTACTGTAAGGCCCTGCAAAACGTCAAGATCCTCTGACCAAGGGGTTTCTAAGGAGAGCAGGAAGGCCTTAAAATCTCACCATAAGGGCCCTCACAGAAAGGAGACAATCCCTCTTGTCTCCACAGGGTTGGCCTCCTCACAACCATCCACTCTATCCCTGAAGAAAAAGGAGCATCACCGATCTTCATCTGAACCGTCAAGGTCTAAAACTCCTCTTAGAACTCCATCGATGACGACACTATCAACAGCCACTGTCACTGCCATCTTGTCGACAAAGCCATCGTCATCAGGAACATCGTCGATGACCGCTATTACTGCGCCTATCTCGTCCACGAAGATATTGGCCTCTAGGTCACCGTTGCTTTGACGTCACCACCATCAAAGAAGATACCGTTGACGAAGCCAGTCTCAACAGAAGTACCATCTTCGATGTCTGCACCACCATTGACAGGCCCACTGTCGACGGCAGCCACATTGACACCACTGTTGACTGCAGCACTGTTGACTGCAGGAATTTTGCCTGCAACGTCATACTTTATTATTCCATCTACCACTTAGTTGACGGATACCACTACTACTGTTAAGATTACAAAAATATCAAAGACTTCTCCAAGCAAAGTTGCAGCTTTGCTTCCTATCCATGTGTTAGACTGGGAGGAGTCTGAAGATGAGGGACCTTTTGGTGACCCTCACAGGCCCTCAGAACTTCATGTGAAATATCAAGAGGACAAGGAGGAAGAATACAACCAACGAGGCTATGAGTCTTACTTTACCTCGCATTTCGAATATTTTGAGCATTATGACTATCCCCTAACCTAGACGAGATGTGGTACAGATACCCACTTCACTGGTTCAGGATTTGCAGGCCATGCTTCAAGATTATAGAATGAGGTTTCCAGACTCTAATCAGGAATAACAGTCAACGCAACCCAAGGCTGTTTCTCCTTCCACACCAAAAAACATCCCTCCTCCACCAACACCTAGATGTACACCAGCCTCAACCATTGCAGCACCTCCTAGGGAGGATGATACTTCTTTAGGAGAAGAGAGTGAAGAGGGAAAGATCATTGCTCTACAACAGCCGCAGGATGTCTGGGATGATTGCTTGGTCCCTACTCCATCTCTTCTACCTCCTAACCCCTCAGACTCTCCCCCTGAGGACATCGGGGGTTCCCACAACCTAATGGACCGAGTGGCAGCCCGTTTCCATCTACCAGCTTCTGTTACGGAGTCAGATTGTTTCCTCCAAGACTTTAAAGAGCAGGCCAGAAGGTCTGTGAGAGACATTCACATCATAGATTACATCTGGAGTGAGGGGCTTAAAATTAAGAAAAATCCGGCTATGGTCCGTCCAGTCCCACCTCACCTGGATAAGAAACAAAAGGCCATGGAGGATTCCCCTGCTTATCTTATTGGCCAATCCAAGCCTGATTCTGTTGTCTTCCAGGCACCTCAAAGGCGTTCTAAAAACCCTTCCTTTCCCATATCTGCTCCACCAGATAATGAAGGCAGACCTCTTGACAACGTGAGTAAGAAGTTCTCTCTTACGTCTGCCATTACCATCAGTGCAGTCAACACTCTAGCAATCATAGGGCACTGTGACCACCAGATGTGGTTGGATGTCAGCAGCCTGCTCAAGCTCATTCCTGAGGACAGAGTATCGGAGGCAAAGAAGATACTCCAAGAGTGCGAGCGCACTTCTGCAGAGATTATCAATTCTGCCCTTGACATCGCTTCCACAGGTTTCTGCCAATTAGTTGGAGCAGCAGTGTTATGGCGCCAGGGATGGCTGAAGACCACATCCTTTTGACTGGAGATCCAGTCTAAAATCTTGGACATGGCCTACGATGGCGAAACCTTATTTGGGAAGCACATTGACTATTCCTTATTGGCAATAAAAACGGACGTGGACACTGCCAGGTCTCTCATCATTTTGCAATTTCAAAAGTTGCCCTTTCTCCTCTTATAGAGGTAGTTACCAGCGACCCCAACAGTTTCCAACCCTATCCCAATACAGGCGCTCCTACCATCAGGCCTGTCTCCAGCCTCCCACAGCAGCCTACAGCAAGCAAGGTGCAGACTGGAAGCTCCCCCCTCTCCACTGCCCCCTGAGTCGTGGTACAGGCCGCTAACAGTGGCCTGGACCAGGTACCGTCTGCAACCACTCCTTACACTCAGGTGGGCGCGAACATTTCCAACTGTCTCCAACAATGTAAGGAGATAACATCAGACAAATGAGTGTTGGACTTAGTAAACTACGGTCATACATTGGAGTTTGTGCAGAAGCCACCAAACCATCCTCAGAAAGGGCACAACCACCCTGTCTTTACTTACAGAGGAAAAGAGGCCTTTTTTTATGCTTTCCAAGGCACAATAGAGAAGGTTCCCCCTCATCCAGGAGTAGGATTTTACTCCTGTTTTTTCCTGGTGAGGAAGAAGAGCAGGAAATGGAGGCCCATACTGGACCTCAGAAAATTGAACAAATGTCTGCGCAAACAGTCTTTCCGTGTAATTACTTTGTCAGACATCCTTCATCTTCTAATCAGCGGAGATTACATGATATCATTGGATTTACAAGATGCTTGATTCCACATCCTGATTCATCCCAAGCATCGTAAAAACCTCTGCGTCACAGTAGCAAGTACCCATTATCAGTTGAATCTTCCTCCTTTCAGACTAAAGTCAGCCCCCAAATATTCACAAAATGTCTTGCCCCAGTGGCAGCTACACTTTGCAGACAAAGTCATTGGGTATTTCCCTACCTAGATGATTGGCTGCTGAAAGCCTCATCACAGCAACAAGCATCCCCAGCCACCATGGCATGCCTTTCACTATTTCGCAGACTAGACCTCACTGTAAACTACCAAAAATCCTCCACCATGCCAACTTAAAGGATAACCTTCCTAGGTGCAACTTAAAGGATAACCTTCCTGGGTGCAAACCTCAACACAAGTAAGAGCAAACCTTACTTGTCAGACTATGTCACTCCTGGGGATGATCTCCTCTGCAAAAAACCTAGCGCCGCTACCACGACTGAAGGCTCCTTTGAATACTTGATCAGCATTACCCCAAGGATGGTGGAAATGCTAGCTTAGTGGTCTGGCATAGATCATATCTCTCAAGGCCTGACCTTCCTTATTCCAGTTCCAGGCTTCATCATCTCGACTGATTCTTCCATAGAGGGCCATAGAGGGTTGGGACGGCCATCTACAGGACCTGCAGATAAAAGGGAAATTGTCGAGGCATCAAAAACTAATGCACATCAATCGCCTGGAAGCAAAAGCGATATTCCTTCGCTACAGGCTTTTCAGCCACGAATAACAGGTTCCTCCATGCTGGTCCGTGCAGACAACACGACCAGCATGTATTACATCAACAAACAGAGGAACCCAGTCTCTATCTCCTTCTCAAGAATGACAAGCTCTTTGGGATTGGCTTGCAATTCACAAATTTTGGCAACAAGCCGAATACGTGCCGGGGGGGGAACACTTCAGCAGACATTTTCAGCAGAACAGAACAGTTCCCACAAGTGGGAACTGGATCAGCTAGAAGTAGACGAGATTTTCTTACGCTGGGACAAGCCAGCGTTAGATCTTTTAGCAACAGACAAGAACACCAAATGCCAGTTCTACACCAGTCGATACCCGCTCCCATGGCATGGGGGAATGCCCTTTTGATGGGGTGGTCTGGAATATCTGCATACGCCTCTCCCCCCTTTCCCATTAAGTCCCAGGATTCTAGGGAAGATGAAATTAGAGCACTGTTGACTCATGCTGATAGCTCCCAAGTGGCCCAGACAACACAGATTTACAGAGCTGATTCTCTTGTCCGTGACCGAGCCCATCCGGCTTCTGAAGAAGCGAACACTTCTAACAGGGAACCAGGGCCTAGTTCCAAACCTGGAGCCAGCCTCTCTCCAGTTGTACGCATGACTCCTGAGTTCTGAAACTTTAACCATTTAGTGAGGAATGCAGAGATATATATTATCTGGTGTGCTCTGGCACGAAACACACAAAGGAAAGGGGCGTGTCCTCTCCCCTGTCCAGTCTAGAGCTCCTCCAGGTGGCCATGTGGTTCTGCTATCTTGCAGCCAGGGTGGGCAGAGGCCTCTGGGAGTATCGGACTGGGTAGGCCATGAGCTGGCGTTAGTGACACTTCCTGATAGGTGGTCACTCCGTAGAGTGACCAAACCCCCTTTTTTGGGTTATTTAGGGACTCCCTTGAGTGTGGGCCCCCAGATTCTTCATTCAAGACTCCACCAGGAACTCTCTGCAAAGACATCTTCTGCTTCTGGCCTCCGGAACCGCTGCTGGACTGCACTAGAACCGAACAAGACTGCACCACCTGAGACGACCTCTCCTTGCAACATTGTTTCCGCATGTCCTGTCAGCACTCTGCAACATCTCCACAGCTGTGCATCCTCTGGGGTCGGCAAAACTTCAGCTCCACCAAAAAGCAAAAACGAATCTTCCTTGGAGTGAAGCAGTCACTCCCCTGCATCCACAGGCACCTAAGGTAAAGACATCCAGCCGGTGGCATCTTCTGATCTGTGAAGATTCTCCAACACAGGGGGTGGATCTGAGGGATTCTCTGGGTCCTCTCTGCCTTCTGTGCAACGTGGGAGATGGTTAGCCTTTGCCTCTTCCACTGGGAAGGAATCCCTGTGCACCACAACTTTTACACTAACCAAGGCGGCTTGTTGACTCCTGCTCCGTGGGATCTTCAGGCTCCAAGTAGCCCCAGCCCTTAGTTCTCTACCTCTGCAAGGACAGTCTCTTCTCTGCTGCTCCAGCGACGTGGGACTCCACTTCAGGTTTGCTGACTGAGCCTCGCTGCGACTTACTGTGCCTGCTGACAGTGTGTTGCTTGTGGAGGCTCCGACTGCTTCCACTGGCTCTCTTGCATTCTGAGGGTCAGCCCGGACTCCCCTCGAAAGATCAAGTCCCCAGGACCTTGCTGGTCCTCCACAGCTCTGCAAAACCTCCAACAGCTACTTCTGCATTTGCCTGTGCTTTTTGGTGGTCCTCCTGGACACTGACCCGTCTGCATTCCAGCGTGCCTCAAGGGACAGCTTGTAGGCAACTTTGGGGACTCCACAGCTCCTGCACCCCACAACTGGACTTCATCCAGCGCCGTCGGCCCGGATATTCAGTTACAGAAGGGTGGGCATTGGGTCTTGCCCCACCTGGACATTCATGCATGGACTGGACTCTGTCCCCTTCTTTTACAGATCCTCTTTGCCTGGAATCTGACCTTGGGTTGCCTGGTCCGTTCTGGCGTCTGCATTTTCCAACCACAGCGTCCCAGTGTTAGCCTATGAGAAAACTGGGTAACTTACCTTTCTGCATCCGGCCGCTGGGGATATTTTAGGTAATTACCTTTTGGGGTTCCACTCTCTCCCAGCCCTTGTCTAACTACTCCATATACTCTGATGGAGGACACCCTTTTGCATTCCATTTTTTATTTAGGTTGTGGTTTTGTCCTCCTATAGGGCCTTTGCTAATTTATGCTTTTCCTGAGTACTTACCTGTGGATGTTGTGTGTTCATACCTCCAGAGAGAGGTATCCCAATAGTAGTCTATAATAAAGTACCTTTATTTTTACAACACTTGTGTGGTTTCTTTCATGTGTGATAAGTTACTGTGTGTCTGTGGTATTGCAAGTGCTTCTCATGCCTTCTAGATAAGTCTTGGCTGCTCACCACAGCTTCCCTACAGATCCCTGGCTGTCTAGACACTAACACTAACTAATTGGGGTTTGCCTAGACCCGGTACAAGGTGTAACCCCATAGGTGTCCACCACACACTGGGCCAGCTTCTTACAGTCCCAGCATCTCTTGGAAGAGGCACCTTTACTTTGGGATTAGGCCATGTCCCATCACATGGACATTGCAGTTGAACATCTTCCTGGTCAATAAAACTATCACGCTGACAAATCCCAGTCGAACATTCTGCCAGACTGTCATGAATGAGAGCTCTATCAAAATCAAGGGCAAAAGATCTTCTACAGATGGGGGGCAGTCACTCAATACTTGATTTGCTTGCTATCATGGACATCAAGGAGGCAAGCAGGGACCAAGGGCAATATCTTCTTGATCAAATGGTCCATATTCTTTGCCTCTCCTTTCTGCTTTTTCCTCTGATCCTCAAAGTCCTGGGAAAAGCAAACGCAGACCATTGTACCCTGATTCTTATTGCCCCAGCTTAGACCTCACTAATTTTGGTTCATTGAACTCCTGATTACTCCAGTATTGGAACTTTCATAGATTCACATGCTTGAATAATTCCCCGTTGCCGAGATGGGAGTTCCCGGTACCTTAGGAAAGACAATGTCCCCAAAGACACAGTAGCAATAACTTACAGCTATACTTTTCAGTAATCTATTCAAGTTCTTAGGTAAAAAAGGACCAAAATGCAGCATTAACCAGTCAGATAACCCCACCCTCTAGAACCCTCCTGAGAGAAGCTCCAGTACCTCAGATTTTCCACCGCACGTCGTGCTGGGGAGTCTCCACTGAGCTCTGCTCATTTTTTCTTGTTGAAATAGATGTTACCACTACATCTGGGATTATTCTCTGTTCTAGAGTGTTTCCTGTTCACACTCAGAATATCTCATAATGTCTGACAGAGAGAGAAAAAGTCTCTTCAGAGCCTGCAGTACATGTGGAAAGAAAAGGCTCCACTCTGGCTCCACTCTGAGGATCCACATAGAGACTGTATATATTTCCTCCATCCTGAACATTCTGCTGCTGAATACAAGGTATGCCATACCCTTTCTTCAAAAACTCTAAAGGATAGAGAGGGAAGACTGCTCATATGGCTCAAAGCTTATAACAAGAACCCTGTCTCAGATTCTGACAGTGAGGAATCTTCCTGGTCTTCCAAAAAGTCCCAAAAGAGACAAAGATCGACTCACCCTGGAAAGGGTTCAGAGCAACCCTCAAAAGCTTTTAAAAAGACCTCACAGGGGTGTGGTGAAGGCCACAGTCTATCGACATCACCTCATGAGAGAAAATTTTCATCAAAATCTAAACACCGGCCTTCAACTTCAAAGGAGGTGTCTAAACCTTCAGAGCAATCCACACCTCCACCGAAGATTATTACTGCCTTTAAAAAGCCTTCTTCAGCCCCAGATGACAGACTGCCGCTGACGACCCTACTGTCGATGAAGTCATCGTCTACGAGAACATATACGGCAGCTGTATCAGCGACAACAATGTGTACGGTTACCAGTTTATCTATTTATTGCTTCCTGCTCCTCAACGACGTCTACACCAACGGTAACTAACGATGAAGATAAAGATGTCATCGACGTCATCTTTGACACGTCGTCGATACCATCGATGACGAAGATTCCAGTAACGAAGGCATGGTTGACGACACTGTCGACGGCGACCAGAGGCGGACCCTCGCAGATTGAGACAACTTCGTCGACGGCACCGTCGTTGACACTGTCGACGAGGGGAAAAATTCAGGCCTTGACTGCAAAAGGGGATATAACTCTGCATGCCACGTCTCCAAGTAAGGTCACAACTTTAATTCCGGCCCATCTACTGGAGGAAGATTTGGATGATGATGGGCCATTTGGAGCAGGTCATAGTCCTTCTCAGCTCCACGACAAGTGTCAAGATGATGAAGCGGAATATCACCAGCAGTATTATTCTCCTCGGACAGACCAACACGGTGTGCCAGAGGAAATGGTCTGTATCTCAAGTTCCCTTATCTCTGATCTCCAACTTATGTTGACAGACTACAAAAAGAGGTTTCCATCGGCACCACAGTCAGAGAAAATCCCAACGGAATCCCCACTGTTGATACCTTCCACCCCAGTACCACAACCTATGTTGTCGCCTAGATCGGCGAGGAGTACCCTGCAGAGAACCTTTATGCAAGTCACAGACTCCTCGGATGAGGCAAGAGAGGAAGGGGAGCTCCACACAATTAGATTGGGACAACTATTATTACCAACCCCATCATCTCCATTGCCTAGCCCAGTGGATTCACCCCCAGGAGACAGTGGAGATTTCCTTAATCTGCTTGAAAGAGCAGCAAACAGATTTGCGCTGCCCATGCTATCTAAGCAAATGGACTGCTTCCTATACGATTTTAAGGAGCCCTTCACATCGGGAGGAAGGTCTGAAAGTAAAGAAAAACACAGCTACTTACTTACTTTACTTACCAAGGTTAGACAAAAAGTATAAGGCTCCAGAAGACGCTACAACTTGTCTCATTGGCCATTCAAAGCCAGACTCAGTCATAACCCAGGCAGCCCAGAGGCGTTCAAAGAAACCATCAACGCCAATTTCAGCACCTCCAGACAAGGAAGGTAGAAGGCTGGACAACATTGGGAAGCGGTTTTCCTCTATGTGAGAGCAGCAAACTCTTTGGCAATTTTGGGCAGATACGACAGGCAATTATGGACGGATATTGGTCTGTATCTGGACCAGCTTCCGGAGGATACAAAGGTGGAAGTAAAGAATATCCTGTTGGCGGGGGAGTGCACCTCGGCTGAGGTTATTGATTGCGCGATGGATATATGCTACCACTGCTTTTAGTCAACTAGCAGGTGGGGGTGGTGCTCCGACAGCAAGGCTGGATTAGGGCAACTTCTTTCGACCGGAAGTACAAAATAAAGTATTGGCCCTCCCGTTTGATGGGGAGGCTATTTTTGGCAAACATGTGGATGCAGTCTTGCAAGCGATAAAAACTGATAGACACCGCCAGATCATTGTACCCTACAATTCAAGAAGCTGCCTTTTCAAGCCTCCAGGGGGCGAGGAATCCTATCATATAGAGGGAATTTTCAAAACCTTTGTTATCCCTCCTATGCGACTCAGCAGTTTCTAACACAATATCCCCAGTGGCATACACCCCAGGCGTCCTATTCCAGACCTCCTCCTAGGGGTAGAGCATGTCAGGGCACAGACGCAGATCATCGCCAATGACAGCTTTCGGGCTCCGGCTACATCCCCACCACCAATTCACATAATAGGGGGAAGAATATCCCACTTTTTTTTTAAAATGGCAAGAAATAACGTCGGACCGGTAGGTATTAAAGATAGTTCAATTTGACCACACTTGGAAGTTCATCCAAATCCCATCATCACACCCTCCACATACCTTCCTTCAAAAGCATCTAAAACAACTCCGGCTGGAGGTTGTGACCATGCTAAAGAGGGGAGCTATAGAGAGAGTCCCTTCCCGGAAAAGGGCAGATGTTTTTACTCCTGTTTCTTTTTTAATACTCAAGAACTGGGAGGGATGGCGTCACATTCTCGACCTCAGGGACTTAAACAAATACCTCAAACGTCAAACCTTTCACATGGTCACGTTGCAGGACATTCTCCTCTGCATGAATCACGGAGACTTTACGGCAACCCTGGCAACCCTGGATCTACAGGATGCATACTTTCATATCCAAATTTTATCTGCCCACAGAAAATTCCTTCATTTCACAGTAGCCGGCAGCCATTTCCAGTTCGGAGATCCTTTGGCCTGAAATCTGCCCCCAGAATCTTCTCAAAGTGTCTAGCTCCGGTAGCAGCTTGGCTGAGAAGGAAAAAACATCAGATTTTTCAGTATTTAGACGATCGGCTAATAAAAGCGCGGTTGTATCGAGAGGCTTGTGGCTCAACGAAGGCTTGCATGGAATTATTCGACGAACTGAGTCTCGCCCTGAATTGGAACAAATCAAAGATCATGCCAACAAGAGTAACAACTTACTGCTGTTCTCATAAGAATGGACAATACAACAACAGTGCATTACCTGAACAAGCATCCTATCTCGAGAATTGGGCTATTCAAAATGGGGTCAGTTTAAGAGCAGAATACCTGCCAGGAAGACATAACGAGACAGCAGACACCCGCAGCAGACTAACATTCTCTTGTCACGAATGGGAGATGAACCAAGAGGCGCTCGACCAGGTCTTCAAGGAATGGGGAAGGTCCAACCTAGATCTCTTTGCAGCTTCCAATGAAAGTCTCACCACTGCTCCTAACAAGGAACAATGTTAAGTCTTGCATCCGGACCCAAAATCACTAAAGTTATCAGCTTGGCTCCTGAACACAATGAATTTGCTTATTTAAACACTCACCCCGAATGTAGGAGAATACTTTCAATAGCCAGAGCGGATTGCACAAACAAATTATACTCTCTGAATTGGAAAAGGTTTTGTTTATGGTGTCCGAAAGAACATATTAATCCGCTGTTGTCGCCGCCAGACGAGATATTGCCCTATCTCCTTCATCCGGCATCAACGGGATTAGCTCATGCATCCATTAGAGTACACTTGGCGGCCATGTGTTGTTTAAGATGTTCCCCGACTTCTCCGTCTTTATGGTCCTCCAGGTTAATAAAACAGTTTCTGAAAGGACTCTTTAGAGTTTTTCTGCCAGTAAGACCTCCTCCACCCTCCTCGCAACTCAACACGGTCTGTCTCAGCTTATGAGACATCCCTTTGAACCAATTCACAAAGCAGAATTTAAATATCGTGGAAAGTTGCTCTTCTGGTGGCCCTTACTTCTACTACATCAGCGAAATCCAGACTCTAACCATTCAAGAGCCTTTCCTTCAATTTAAACACAATAGAGTGATACTTCGCACAAACCCAATATTTGTTGACACTCCACTCTATTCCATTGAAGATACACTTCAAGCTCCTCTCCAGGCACAACAGAGACATGCACCATGATCTTTGGTCGCCGCTCTGACAGCATGGTACCTGACGACTTAGAATAGGGTCATCTGGATCTCTCAGCACAATGTTGACATTCTAGTGGAAGGCCGAGCGCCAGCCACCACGAAAACATACAATGGCATTAGCTAAGGAGGGTTTAAAAGAAGTGCTTGAACTGGCACTTCTTCTGAACTAGGAGCCAGTGGAGTTTTTTGAGGTGGGGGGGTGGTGCCGGTGCGACGAGGGAAATCCAGGATGAGTTTTGCTGCATCGTTCTGGATGGGTAATCTTTGAACTAGGGGGGCCTTGAATCCCAAGTAGAGGGTTTCTGTAGTCCATTTGAGTAATAACGAGGACTTGGGTGATGGTGCGTTTCCCATTTTGGGGAAGCCACTTGAAAATCTTACATAACACATGCAGGATGAAGAAACAGGAGGATAACACTGCGTTGACATGGGACCTCCTGCTGAGCTTGCTGTCCAGGATACTAGGGTTCCTGGTGTGCTCAGCTAGGGTTTGAGTGGGCCCTATTTTTGTGGGCCACCATGAGGCGTCCCGGGGGGAAGTTCTCACTGCCAAAGATCAAAACTTCTGTCTTGTCTGTGTTGAAAGTGAGGCAGCTATTCCTCATCCATTTGGAGATGCTGGTTACACGCAGGTGGAAGTTGGTTCTGTTGGCCGTGGAGTTTTCAGAAAAGGAGAGGATGAGTTGTGTGTTGTCAGCGTAGGATATATTATTGAGTCTGGGTTTTAATTATGTTGGCAAGGGGGATCTTAGTTGTTGAAGAGACTGATGCTGAGTGATGAGCCTTTGTGGGACTCCGCAGCAGATGAAGGGTTTGGAAGTCTAGGGTGGAAAGTGGACTTCTGTCAGTGATGAAGAAAGCAGTCCATCTGAAGGCAGCTCCTAGGATGTCTGTTGCGAAGTCTAGCAATGAACATGCCCAGGTACATGGTGCGCTGTTGATTGATGGCTTTTTGATTACTTTGACTGGGAGAGGGAGCAGGGAGATCAGTCTGTATTTGCTGAGTTCATTGGGGTACGCTGAAGGTTTTTTCAGCAGTGGTTTGATTTCTGTGTGATTCCAGTCGTCTGGGAAGGTGGCAGAATTCAATGGGTTGTTGAGTAGAGTGGAAAGACCACGGTATGAGGATCTTAATAATGAAGTCGATAAATTAGTGATTTGTCCATGTGAGTTCAGTGTTGTGGCTGTATTTGTTGCAGTCGCTGGAGGTCAATATGGGGTTGAGCATGTGTCCTGCAATGGTTGAGAGGTCGTGTATGAGTTTGATAAGACCGATGTTATTCAGGCTGTCAAGGAGGTTGATGTGTTGGTTTTGTCGTTGAGGTGGAAGATGAAGTCACCCAGGTACATGTAGTCCTCTGAGACGTGTCGTCCGTGGTGGTGGTACATTTGATGGAGTACCTGTGGATAATGTTGATTCCTCAGCCTAGCTTTTTGATGCAGTTGCGTTGGGTGATTCTGTATCCTGCCAGTATGAAGGTGGGCATGTCAGGGGCTGACTCAAGAGTGTCAGTAAGGTCCCAGACCTCGGAGGTTTGTTTCCTTAGTGAGCAAGAGTTGAGGAGGGTACATGCAAGCTGGTGATGAGTAGATATTGTTGTGCGTCGCATGGTCTGGGTGTTGTTGAGAGAGGCGGGGCTTGTATGTTGTGGTAGGTGAAGTGGCAGAGGTGCAGGTGAAAGGTCCTATCATGGAGCATGGTGCTTCACGGTGGCAGTGTTAGTACTGGCATCGAGGGTGCAGAGGTTGGTAGAAGTGGAGCTGTGGATGGCAGTTCCTGGAGCTGGGCGCAGTACAGGTGTGGATGGGCACAGACTGACGTGCCTCGGCCACCTTTAAGTAGGTCCTGGGAGGTGGGACAGGAGGTAGGAGGTGGTGGGTAGGGCTGGCAAAAAAGGTGGGAAGGCAAAGCAGGAGTATATAAGGATAGGTGGGTACGGGTGACAGTGGAGGTGGCGGGAGCAGGAGAGAGGTTTGGATAAGGGGCAAAGAGGCAAAGCAAACTGAAAGGGCCCAAAGATGGCAGAAAAAAAGAAAAAAGAATGAAAGAATAAGGTGAACAATGCAATAGGGAAAAGCCTGAAGTGAAGAGTGAGAAAAATGGGTGGAGCAGCAGCAAAAAGGGTGGGAAGAAGAGCAGGAAGTGGCTCGACTCCCCTATGAATAGGCTGCCCTCTGTCTAAGCAGGGGATTGTATGTTGGTTATCATCCTGCATCACCGTCTGCCACAAAAAGGCCAAGTGTCTGGTCCAGGGTTGAGTGAGAGTGTATTCTATTGGGAGCATGGCTAAGACTAAAGCAAACTACACTGGTATGCCCTTATGAGACATCTGCACGCCACTATCTGGAATAACAGGCACATGTTCATGAAGCACTACTGCCTTGATGTGAACAAAGAAGTCGACTTGGGAGTGGGACAGGCTGACCTTCAAAACCTTTTTCAGTAACGGCGAGCCTGCTTCCCACTTTTATATTTATCATTGTCATGTACTGCTAACTAATTTGATTCCAGCACGCGACTATACGAAAAATCCAATGCTGGAGAACAAATTAGCTGCTTACCTGTAACACTGGTTCTCCAGCATTAGTACCATTCATATATTCACATGCGACACTTCTTCCTCCCTGGTCAGAGGCTCATCTATTAATAGTCTACTCACAGTTGTGCTATGATATTTGATCTGTTGAGGCCTTTAGGAGGAGTAGGAGAGCTGATACTTTCACCCCCAATGGCTGAAGGTCTGGTCGCTTCAAACGAGGTGGTGGGTGTACTACTAAACTAACAGTTGAGGCCTACGGCCATACTTTTTAACAGTGTTGAAGAATACTGGGGATTCCCAGCTTGACGGCTGGGAATGATTCAAGCGTGTGAATATATATATGAGAGATACCAACGCTGGAGTAGTGAAGTATAGATAAGTAACTAATTTCTTCTTACTGGTCAGTTGCAATTTTAGATTGTCTTTTATAGTTTGAATTGGTCTCAATCAAATCCTAAATTATGTCAACCATAAAATATTAACATAAATATAGTACCCATTACTTAATCCTGCAATGAGAATAATGGAGGAAATCATTTGTTACCTAAATAGAAACTAATAACAGTGTCTGGTAATGCCCAAAAATCCAACAACACATGTTACTGGAGTCCGGAATACTGAAGGTGCAGCATTCTGAGCTGGGTTCCAGCAGCCCCCTGTAAATCCAGTATCTCCAAACTTACAAAGAAAGATACACCCAGATACTCCTGTGATGAGCAAAGTGCAGTTTTTTAACACATAGCTTCCCCAAGGCATTAAGGCAAACAGCTTTTGTCAGCAGTTGCACGAGTGAAACAATACCCACAGTGAAACAGACTATACATAGACATAAAAGATGGACCAATTAATACATCGCCCAATGTTGGGACAGAGACCATCAGCGTGTGTGAAAACTAAATAGTCTCAAATGGCAAATTCCATTTGTATATAGTACCAAAGAATTACAAATAATAACCGACTTGTAGGCCAGCCACAGGCATAATAAACAAATACATGCACATTATGGCCCTCATTACAACCCTGGCGGACGGGGGAGAAGTGGCGGTAATACCACCAACAGGCAGGCGGGGAAAAAATTTAATTATGGTAACCGCCATGGACATCCGCCACTTCTCCACTCCGACCGCCAGGGCGGTGACGACCGCTGGGCTGGAGACTTCGTTCTCCAGCCCGGCAGCCATCACCAGACTGCCGGCGGTATCACGACCCTGCATACCACCATGGATTTCGGGTGGTTTGGAACCGCCACGAAATCCATGGCGGTAGGCACTATCAGTGCCAGGGAATTCCTTCCCTGGCACTAATAGGGGTCTCCCCACCCCTGAGTCCTCCCCTCACACCCCCCACACCCCTGCCACCCCCAAAGGTGGCAGGACCCCCCTCCCCACCCCTACCCCCAACATGCACAAACACACACCCCCTCCCCACCCCCAACATGCACAGACACACACCCCTACACGCACACATACACTGCAACAACACATACCCGCTCACATACAGACATGCACACAGACCGACCCGCACACATTTCCCATACACACAACACCCCACCCCGCATGCATACAAGCACTTACACACCCCTCTACATACTCACACACACACCCCCATGCACGCACACAACACACAACACCCCCATGCACACACACAACACCCCCCTCCCCGATGATCAACTTACCTTGTCTGTTGATCCTCCGGGAGGGGACGGGATCCATGGGGGCTGCTCCACCGCCAGCATCCCGTCACCAGAACACTGCCACACCGAATCATGGGACGTGATTCAGTGGGCGGTGTTCTGATGACGGGTGGTGGAGGTGGAGCAACCTCCACTTCCCGCTGACTGCCAGTATGGCTGCTGGCGGCTCTCCGTCCAAAAAAGGACGGAGGGCTGCCAGCAGTCATAATACGCCGCGCGGAAAACCGCCTGCACTGGCGGACTTCAGCACTGGCGGTCTTCAGCACTGGCGGTTCCTCTGCAGTCTTTGAAAAAGACCTCTGAGGTCGAAATGAGGGCCTATATGTGCAGTAGCAGCTAGGGATTTATTCTTTTGCTGCAATGTACAGCAACACAATAACATTTTACTGTACCAAATGTTGAACAAAAAAACCCTAATGTATGAAAATTAACTGCTTCGTGTAACAAATGGCAAATACCAATATAAATGTAAAAAAATCCCCATAATCAGTCTTGTTGGACAACCAAAAGATTTTTTTCTGTGATTTCCCAGTATGCATACAGTGGCTTTGCAGTGGCTTAATTCTATTGCTACAGTGTAAAACAACACAGTAATATGAATAGTACCTAATAGGATGTGATGATGCTTGTATGAGTTACACAGCTAGCTACTGACCCAGTGTAGTATGGAGCCAGTGTAGGTTAAGTCTAGGTGCAATGGAAACTGTATGCATACTGGGAAATCACAGAAGAAATCTTTTGGGAGCAGTCAAGGAGCAATTTGCTGATTGATAATATGTGATTGCTAATGTGGAATCCTGCACATGCCTACTTGTGTTTTTTTTGTTTTTTTAAGGATTCTCACCCACATCGTTATTGATTGATGTTTCAAGCTCGAGTCCTTATCTGGAATGTAAATTCATCTTGATGGGCTTTACCTTGATTAAGGGAGCTCTTTTTGTTATGCTCAGGGGATACAGAGCTACTGGTAAAGGAACAATTTAGGGTGTATAGGTAGGGGACCGACAAAACCCTTAGATTAAATCCTTTGGATGTCTCTAAATGCAAGATAAAAGTTTCCAAATTGTATAGTATTTATATGTAATCACATATTTGTACACATAAGGATATGAACTTTAGGGTATTTGTTGAACTACATGGTATTAGGACACTGGAGACATATCAACATAGATTTCCAAGATCTGCAAATTTTGTGATTTATGTGGCGTAGAAGAGTCTGTGGATTACATAGTCTGTCACCTTGATGAGAACTCTATTGATTAAATTATATTCTCGATAAGAGATATGACTGGGCTAATTACTACAGGGCATACAGTTAGTTACTTAACATTCTGCACTGACTACATAAGGCATTTTGATTAAAAAAAAAAAAAGTTCACTTTTACAATGGCTCTGAGAATAAGTGATGTTTTCGGGTTATAAAAGCCATCAGTGGGACAGAATCCCATTACTAACAACTTGGTAACCTTCTGAAATGAGCCTCTACGTGAGGATGATCGTGGAAACACATTCTCATGCTGCTCATGCAAGGGCAGGCACACATCCAGGAGACAGGAAGGGCATGAGTGCTAAAACAAAAAATAAGGGGGGATTGCCTAACCAAATTAGGCAGCATGCAAGGAACATTACGGCGTGTGACATCATAGCACGTGACATTGCACATGGCATCGTCAAAAGTGACATCACGACCCTTGTCCAGAGAGAAAGTGACAGCACAAGTAGTGACGTGAGATCTTTCGAAGTCGCGCAGACGTTTAACAGGTCTACCTAATTTCATTTGAGTTCATTATGAGATTTGGGGGCTAAATCGGCAGACGGGTTACTCTGTCACAGCGGTGACAGATATCCCGTCCGCCGAAATCTAAATCCCAGGTTACCCAGTGTGATTTAGATTTTGGCAGACAGGTTATCCGTCGCCATTGTGACGGAGTAACCCATCGTCCGAGTTCTGAATCAGTCCATTAGCAAATAAAAGCTCATCAGTACTTCAGCCTGTGACTTGAGTTCCCTGTTTGAAGAAATTAACAAATGTGCTGATTTCTTTCGGGCTTCTGGCACTGAGTGTGCTTGGAAAAATCAAAGGGTGGACGTGAGGCAGGCTTGAAATGGTTTTCCCTTGATGCTACTGCCCTATGTCTGACCATTACATCAGCGCTGGAATTGGAAAAACTTTAATTTGGGAACCCATAAATTGGAGGTTACGGTGTGGGAAAGAAAAGGGAGGGAGTCACGGGGCGGAATCATAAAAGCAGTTTGACATTGGGCCCAGATTTACAAAGATTGCTTGCAAAACAGGCAGCAAGTGAAGTTCCTTTACTGTGATGCTTGAGAGGAAGAGAGCAGAAAAGCACATTATTTTCAAAGATATGCACAGTTCTGCTCTCCCAAGGCTGGCACTTTCGTAGCTGCCTAGCACCAATGCAGGCACCCTTGTTTCATGGTGCAGGGGTGCCTGCATTGTGGTCAGGATCTTTTTCTGTGCAGGAAGGGGTGTCTTCTATTACAAAAGCTATCCTTTGAAACTGTTTCTCTTTTTATATGTGCTGCAGAATACAGCACACAGGTAAAGAGAAAACAACTCGGAGGGCTATTGAAATTTCTCCTTGTTACGCCAGCCACAGGTAACCGGTGCACCATGTTGGCACAAACCTATGTTGAGAACTCTTTGTAAACTTGGGTTTGCTTCAAAATACATGGGTAGATTAACAGGAACCCCCATGCACCACCCATGTAATACATGTGCAGGAGAGATCTGTATTTGTCTAGTTAGTTTTGACTTTGATAGATGGGTAATGTGATTCCTGTAAAACTCGTTTTCTGTAATATGCAGCTTACAGATATGTAATTATTAATGTAGATAGATACTTTGTTACCTGCAGTTCATAAATTGCTATCCTTCTAAAATAGCAGAGTAAGCTATGAAAGACATTGTGACTCCTAAATCTTATAATTCCTATTGTCTTTTGTAACATTTCCTTTAATTGATTTACACAATTATGTGAGTTATTATCAATGTATAATGTGTGCTTATGATGTAATAATGCGCTATCACTCCCCACATTGGAATGATTAGTGCTTTAAAAGAAAAAAATACTCATACAGACAAATACATCTTACAGTGCATGCATATCTCTTATATGCAGGTGTTAAACAAAGTCAAAGCTTCCTCAAATGTTAGTTTCTCTGAAGTACATGTGAAGTGATGAAGTGCTAACAATCTGTGCTGCTTTGTTTACCCTCCAATGCATTTACATCTATGTGCGAGGCTCAGATACCTTCTTTCCAGGATCATACTGGAATAAAAGGAGGGCTGATGGCCCCTTAACTTTGGACATTTTTGGACAGAGCAAGCCGCTTACCTGGAATCTAAAATGCAAATGTCCCATCAATCTTGCACGTTGCTACTTAGAAAGGAAGGCAGATGACATTCAGGTGATGCTGAATGTGTCCCAGTGTCTGCAATAAAAAACACACCGACACAAGTTCAGCATATATGTTACTGGGACTAACTTCTTGACAGGGAGGACAGCGTCCACCCTGTGAAAATAGCGTGTGGGCGCCATCTACCCGCACGTACTCCTGAATTCTGCCCTGAAGACAGGCGAAAATACAAATCTCACCTGAACATTAACCAACATGCAGAGGCTAGCGCAGAAGCATAGGTATGACCTGGCGGCTGGATCCTTTGACAACGTGAGTAACATGATCATAAAAGTGAGGAGAGGCACTGTAACTTTTTGGAAGAAAAAAAAAAAAGAAAAAGTCAATATGCTCCTAATTGACAATTGTTCTTTATTTCAACATTAGGTGACTAAGAACCTCATTAAGGTTTTGCACGTCGCAAACAGCAAATCTGGCTGTTTGCGACATGAAAAAAGCACTTCCCTGTGTACAAAGCCAGTTTTGCAATTCGGTAAACCTTTTACCGAATCTCAAAACGGCAGTTAGGAAGGGGTGTTCCCTTCCTAATTGCGACTCGCAGTCCCATGTATGATTGTTTTGTGACCGCGAATACGATCGCAAAACAATCGCAGTTAGCACCAGTGTCATACTGGTGCTAACACATTTGCAAACAGGAAGGGATCCTCATGGGACCCCTTCCCCTTTTTGAATGTCACTGAAAACATTTTTTCAGAGCAGGCAGTTGTCCTTCGGCTTTATTTAAAAGCAGTCACAGACATGGTGGTCTGCTGTCTCCAGCGGGCTACCATCCCTTTGAGGGCACCATTCCCAAGGGGGTCGCAAATTGCAACCTACCTCATGAATAATCCTGAGGTAGACATATGCGTCCCCCTTGTGAGTCGCAAATAGTGTCAAGGTCACTATCCTACATACGGTTTTGCGATTCGCAAATTGCGAGTCGCAAAAAAAAACATTGATAGATGTAGTCCTTAGACCCTGTGAGGTATGAAATAAGCCCGTAAGCAGTGGGTCTGATCTACACACCTTTTTTGAGTGTGACACACCATGAATCACTTTGTGAAGTGTCTGCATGAAATTGATACCATGCTATTTTGCTTAGTGTGGCAGAGAAAAACCAATATAGATCCAACTAAATTTTGATTCTCCTAATGGAGAATTATCAAATGGTTATGTCTAAATAGAAATACTTGTATTCTTATATTGTGTGTATGTGTCTGTTGCACAAAATCCTCAATGGATACACTGTAGTTACTCCAGTATTGAAACTTTCATAGATTCACATGCTTGAATCCTTCCCCGTCGTCGAGATGGGAGCCCCCCGTACATTAAAACAGCAACATAGAAGCTACTGCAATGAAAAAAGGCCCAAAGGCTTTCACTTTAGTCTCCTATCTTTATCTCTATGAGTAAAAAAGACCAAAGCAAGTCCCAGCCAATCAGTCTTCCCCTCCTTCTAGAACCCTCCTGAGAGGAGCTCCATTCCCTCATATTTTCCCAAGCACGCGTGCCAGAGTATCTGAAGAAAACAGGTAACGGTGAGCTTCCCAGTGGAGGAGGGAGGGTCGCATGTGAATCTATTAAAGATTCCAATACTGGAGAACTACAGTTACAGGTAAGTAACTAATTTTCTTACTCCAGTATTGGAACTTTCATAGTTTCACATGCTTGAATCAGAATAGCAAGCAGTAATGGAGCACATTGTATAGTATATATCCATACATGTACTTGTACATATATATATATATATATATATATATATATACACACATACATATCGTCATGGGCCATACATATATAACCAGAATCATTGAAGAAAAAAGATCATGCAGGAAGGATACAATATTAGATAAGCAATGAATATGATAAAAGAACATCACCTTGACCAGAAAAATAAGTAATATCAGAATCTTAAAGAAAGAAACAATTCTATACAATGTGCGCAAAGTAAACTGGCTGGTGGGAAAAGGGAATAAAGAAATACAACAGCTCACCGTTACTAGAATAGAAGTTGTAAAACCGCTTGTCATACCTCCACTTCACCTTGCTGAGTTTCTTCTAAACAGTAATGTTTTGCAAAAGTATGCGTTGACTTCCAAGTGGCTGCCCTGCAGATGTCCTGGATGGGCACTCCTGCAAACAGCGCCATGGATGCAGCCATTTTCCTTGTTGAATGTGCACGCACTGGATTTTGTAAGGGTTTTCCTGCTGCTGTATGACAATAGTGAATCACAGAGGCTATCCATCTTGCAATCCCCTGCTTGGACAATGCTCGGCCTTTACACAGAGCACTAAATGCCACAAAAAGCTGGTTCGATTGTCTAAATTGCTTAGTTCTATCGAGATAAAACTGCAGGCACCTTTGAACGCCCAATGAATGCAGAGCTTGCTCCTCTTGCGTCAATGGATTTGGAAAGTATGACTTCAGTACCAACGGCTGGTTTATATGAAAATCCAACAGGACTTTAGTTATAAATTTTGGGTTTGTTAATAAAATTACCTTGTCTCTCTTAAACTGCAAAGAAAGGGTCTTGGATAGCGAATGCTTGAATCTCGTTCACTCTTCTGGCTGACGTAAGAGCAAGAAGGAGAGAGACCTTCCAAGATAGAAACTTCAAATCCGCCTTGTGAATTGGATCAAACAGTGGTTTCATTAATTGAGACAAGACAAAATTAAGCTGCCACGATGGAGGAGAAGGCCTAACTGGAGGTAAAGACCTGGACAGTCCCTTAAGAAACCGCTTTATGACCCTTGCGGACCACAAAGGAGGTACGTTATCTGCACGCCTATATTGAGAAATCACTGCTTAGTGGACCTTAATCGAGGAAATGGCCAAACCCGATCTGGCCAGGAGAAGATAAGGCACCATGTCTGACAAGCAAAAGAAGAATCCATTCAGACCCTGTAAAACCTGTGGTAAAAAGAGGTTCTCCAGTATTTGGTTATCGTTCATAGATTCAGATGCTTGAATCATTCCCTGTCATCGAAGTGGGAGTCCCACGGTACATAGAAAGCAGTAAATTAATTACATTGAAGTTAATGGAGAAATACATTCACTTTAACAGCTTATCAGTGTTATTAGAAACGACCCAAAATCCAGCCAGTCTGTGCTGAGGGTTCTAAAGGGTGCTCTCGCCTGAGGTTCCAGTCTCTCAGATTTTCTACCTCACATCGTGTGAAGGGAGTCTCCCTGAGCTCTGCTCAGTTTACCTTTTCCTGACAGGAATTCTTTTGAATACTGTTTCTCATCTAGAGCTGTGATTTCTACATCATGTCTACAGTCAAGAAAGGTCTATTTCGACCCTCCAACACCTGTTGGAAGCTAAGGCTTCACTGTGAGGATCCTCACAGGATGGTATTTACTGTCTTCACCCAGAGCACACAGTGAAAGATTGTAAAATTTGTAGAACCTTTCCTCACAAAACTTTGAGAGACCGAGAGGCCGGGCTCCTGCTTTGCCTTCAAAAACTTAAATCCAGAGAAAACCTCTCTGATGACAGTGACACCTCAGTGGCATCCAGAAAGTGGACAAGATCTGTGGAGAGTTTCTCTCCAAAAAGAAGTGAGGCAGCCAACAAAATGCAGCTTCTGAAGGAAAAAACACAGGAAGTTCCTTCCACTTCAAGGAAACTAAGTGAGAAAGGTCATTCCGAACCTTCTACTCCAGCTTCCACTTCGATAAACATTAAAAAACCATCCAGTTCTTTGCCACCATCGACGTAAAAAATGTCAGTCTCGTCAACGGGGCTGTTGACGAGTGCATCATCGACGACAGGTTTGATACCCTGTGCTATCACAGCGACAGCAACGTTCACAGCTCCACCATCACCCATGATAATAACATCGTCGTTGTTATCATCCATGACAATAACATTGGTGAGCATTAAGTATGTGCCTTCTTTACCATCGACCCAGGGTGAAAAGATGTCAAAGAAATCAACCTCTGGTGAACCATCGGCAAAAGGGTTTCACTCCTCAACATCAGCTCCATCGTGTACGTGTAAGAGATCAAAAGCTACTACATCGTCGACGCGGATACCGTCAACGGCTCCATTGACATACGAACCAGAAATCATGGCTCCGTCAACGACCACCCCATCGATAGCGGCTCTGACGACACCTGCTCCGTCAACGGCAGCTTCATCAACAGCAACTCCAAGAACGACAACACCGTTGACGAGGACTCCAACGACGAGCACACTGTTGATGAGGGCACCGTCGATGACAACAACATTGACGGTCCATTTCTTGCCTGCAGACACACCAAAGACACCTATACCGTCAACGACAGTGGATTCAGAAAAATCTTTCCTTTTGCCCTTAAGAGTAATAACAATAAAATGTAAATCCACTCAAGAGACTTTGGCCCTCATTCTGACCTTGGCAGGCCGGCGGAGAGGCGGCGGTCGGACCGCGAACAGACCGGCGGTATTAAAAATGGCATTCTGACCGCGAAGGTCACCGCCGCGACCGACCGCCACTTCCCCACTCCGACAGCCACGGCAGTCATGACCGACGGGCTGGAGTCTGCGCACTCCGGTCCGGCGGTCGACCCAAGACCGCCAACGGTATCAAGACCCTGCTTACCGCCGCGGTTTCTGGCGGTCGGGAACCGCCATGCGAACCATGGCGGTAGGCACTATCGGGGCCAGGGAATTCCTTCCCTGGCACTGATAGGGGTCTCCCCCACCCCCCACTGCCCCCCCCCCCCGAGTCCTCCCCCCACACCCTCCACCCCCCAGAGGTGGTACGAACCCCCTCCCCACCCCCACCCCGACATGCACATACACGCACCCCGACATGCACACACCCCCAACATGCACATATACACACCCCCTACACACACACATACACAACGGGGACACATACCCGCACACATACATGCCGACATGCGCACCCGCCGAACTACACACATTGCCCATAGGCACAGCAGCACTCCCCGCCCGCATGCACGCACTCACACACCCCCTCTACACACTCACACGCACACCCCCATGCACGCACACATCACACAACACCCCCTCACCCCCTCCCCTCACGGACGATCAACTTACCTTGTGCGTTGGTCCTCCGGGAGGTGACAGGAGCCATGGGGAGGTGACCGCCAACAGAAGACCGCCACACAGAAATGTGGGTCGTAATTCTGTGGGCGGTGTTCTGCTGGCGTGGCGGTGGAGGTTGACCAGTCTCCACTTTCCCGCCGACCGCCAGTGTGGCTGCTGGCGGTTTTCCGGCGGAACGCTCCCAGCGGTCAGAATGCGCACAGCGGCATACCGCCGCGGTCGGCGGTCTTCACCGCGGCGGTAACTCGGCGGTCTTGCGAAAAGACCGCCAAGGTCAGAATGACCCCCATTGTTACCTTCACACACCTCACCCAGTAAGGTGTCCCCCTTCCCTCCAGAACATCTTCTTGATGAGGATGAAGAGGAATATGGAGATGAGTTCTCCGGCGATGGTCTGTTTCTAGTGGCACGTAGTCCTTCAGACCTACAAATTAAATGCCAGGAAGAGGTTGAGGAAGAGTGTGAAGAGATATATATTCAGCGATCGTTTCACGATCAACAGCACACAATTTCGCAAGAACAGCGCGATCGAACAGTGCAGATGCCAGTGTCACTAACTGCCAATTTGCAGCATATGATGCAAGATTAGTACAGTAGATTACCACCACCAGGATCAACCACTCTGCTGCAGCATCCCCAACTACCGTTAAGTCCTTCTTCCAGGGACTGATCCTCAGAGTTTCAAGTACCTACAGTACCGTTACCACCTCTATCTTCACCTCCCAAAAATATTCCACCTTCCTCTGAAGAAGATCAAGAAGAAGGGGAGATCCAGGACACTGCCTCACTCCCTAATGAATGGGATCACTACCAGACGCAAATGCCATCCCACTCTACTCCACCACCAGTAGATTCTCCGCCACAAGATATTGGGGGTTTCCATAGTGTAATGGAAAGAGCAGCCAAGAGATTCCAGTTTCCCATTGTAACAAAGAAGTCGTATTGCTTCCTTTATGACTTTAAGGGAGACACCAGAATGTCAGTTTGTGCGATCCTGATTGTAGACTTCATCTGGGAAGAGGGCCTTAAAGTAATGCCGACCCCATCCTCCATACCAGCGGTGCTTCCTAGACTGGACAGAAAATACAAATCTCCAGAAACTTCTCCAGCTTGTTTGATTTGTCAACCCAAACCTGTCTCTAATAACTCAGGCGGCCCAGCGCAGGTCCAGAAATCCATCCTCTGCGCTTTCCGGGCCCCCGTATAAGGAAGATACAATAGGAAAGAAGTTCTCCGTAATGGCAGCTACAGCGGTCAGGGCAGCAAACTCGTTGGTGATTCTAGGCAGATATGACAGCCAGATGTGGTTGGACATCTCCAAATACATTGATCTCCTTCCCGCGGATGCTAGAGCTGACGCTTGAAAGATATTGCAAGAGGGAGTAAAGATCTCTGCCGAGATCATAGACTGTGCAATAGATGTGTCGTCCACAGGTTTTCGCCAACTATCTGGAGCGGCAGCACTAAGACGACAGGGTTGGCTAAAGTCCACGTCCTTCCACCCAGAGGTTCTGATGAAGGTTCTGGACATCCCATATGATGTGGAACTACTGTTTGGCAAGCATGTCAACGACGTGCTACAATCAATAAAAATGGTCACAGACACAGCTAGATCGTTGGGTACTCTACAATTCAAAAGGCAGCCCTTTCGAGGGGCAAGAGGCATAGGACTTTATTCCTACAGAGGTGGCCTACACCTGTATAGGCAGTACCAGCCTCACCAGGGCCATTTTCGCTCAGCCACCAATCAACAGCAACAATTCTATAGGCAACCACCTTCTGCAGCCTACAGACATACCACAAGAAGAAAATCTATTTATAGGGGCAAGGACACACCCAGAAAACACTTACCTCCAACAGGTGCCTGCCTCCAAACCCTATTCCAACTCTCATATAGGGGACAGAATTACCATCTTCTCCCGCTAGTGGTTCCAGATCACCTCAGACAGATGGGTTCTCGATATTATCACCAGAGTGCATACCCTGGAATTTCATCAACCTCCTCCAGAGACCAGCACGAGGACCCCCACCTGCCCACTTAAAACAGCTCCTTTTACAAATTTCCACAATGATAGACAAGGGAGCAATAGAAATTGTACCGAAGTCTCAGAGGGGAACCGGCTTCTACTCTCGCTTCTTCTTTATCCGGAAAAAAACAGGAGACTGGTGCCCCATCTTAGATCTTCGATGTTTAAACAAATTCCTAAAAAAAAACAATAATTTCAGATGATCACTCTTCAGGATGTATTACAATTCCTCAACCAGGTGGCTCACATGATGACCTTAGCTCTCCAAGACGCCTATTTATATATCTCAGTTCACCCCAGCCACAGGAAGTTTTTACGCTTCAAGGTAGCAGGCACCCACTACCAATTCAGAGTGTTACCATTCCGTCTGAGATTGGCTCCTCAAGTGTTTACCAAGGTCTTAGCTCCGGTGGCAGCGTACCTCAGACAAAAAGGAGTTCAAGTATTTCCATACTTGGACGATTGGCTGATAAAAGCAAAAACCGCATCAAGGGCAGCCAGAGACACAACAACATGCCTGTCCCTCTGCCAGAGATTAGACCTCTCAGTCATTACCAAAAATCACACCTAACGCCGTCAACCAACATCACCTTTCTAGGAGCAGTTTTAGATACGGAACAAGCAAAAGTTTTCACCTCTCAGGACAGGCAGAAGAGGATTTGAAGTCTAGCGCTTTGCCTCAGCAAAAGAAAGTCCACTTCTGTCGGGATTTACACATCTTTTCTGGGAATGCTCTCCTTGTGCATTCCATTGATACCAAACTGCTGTCTCCACATGAGACCACTTCAGCAACAGGTAGACAGCCAGTGGAAACAAACGGATCTTTCAACGATATCGTCCAAATAACCCCACCAGTGGAACAGGCCATGGAATGGTGGTTGAAGACCCCCACATCTCCGAAGGTTTAATTTCTGAATCAAAGGCCGGAACATGTTCTGACCACAGGCGCATCTCTGGAGGGATGGGGCGCGCTCCTCAAAGACCTGACAGTGAAAGTGAAGTGGACCACCTAGAAAGCAATGCACCACATCAACTTGTTAGAATTAAAAGCCATCTTCTAACGCTCAAGCCCTTCCTGACCAAGATCAGGGGCTCATCGTTTTTGTCCCGATCGCCAGCACTACAAGCATGCATTACCTCAACAAGCAGGGTGTTACAAAATCTCCAGCGTTGTCTCTTCAGGCGCAAGAGATATGCAATTGGGCACTTCGAAATTGCATAACTCTCAGAGCAGAACACGTTCCTGGAGTATCAAGCACCCTGGCGGACTCATTAAGCAGGACCTCAACAACCTGCCGGACTCATTAAGCAGGACCTCAACAACCTGCCATAAATGGGAGCTCAACGAGACAACTCAGTCATCTTTTTCTTCGCTGGGGCAAGCCCAGTTTGGACCTCTTTGTGACAAAGGAAAACAAGAAATGCCAGTCCTACGCAAGTTGACAAACGCAGAGAGGGTCGAGGGGGAATGCATTTTTGATCAAATCTCAGGAATCTGTGCTTATGCTTTTCCCCCGCTCCACTAATTCTGAGAATTCTAAAAAAGATGAGGAAAGAACCTTGCTGGCTATTACTGATAGTTCCCAGATGACCATGCCAATTTTGGTTCACGGAGCTCCTGCTCCTCTCAGAACAACCTCACATTCTTCTGAAACCAATACCGAACTTGCTAACGATTAATCGGGACCAGGCCCATCATCCCAACCCGACTTCTCTTCGGTTATCGGCCTGCTTCCTGAATGCAATGAATTAGCTGACCTAAATATTCCAACAGACTGTTGTGAAGTGCTCGCTAATGCTAGAGCCCAGGCTACAAATAAAACATACAAACTCAAATGGAAAAGATTCTGTATATGGTGTAAGGATTCCGATGTCCAAACTCTGAAATTTTCTCCAGAACAGATACTTCCGTATCTTCTTCACTTGCCAAAATCAGGTCTTTCTCATTCATCCATCAAAGTTCACCTGGCAACCATTTCTAGATTTTGCCATACCGCTAGTTCACTATCTTTATGGTCCTTCAGAATAGTAAAACAATTTCTAAAGGGACTATTCAGATTGTTCCCTCCTTCTCCCTGGCACCTCAATATTGTACTTTCGCAAACGATGAAGCATCCATTCGAGCCTATACACAGAGCAGAATTGAAATATATTTCCTAGAAGACCGCGCTTCTCATAGCGCTTACCTCAGCAAAGAGGGTCAGTGACATTCAGGCATTCACAATCTCTCAACCTTTTCTTCAATTTAAGTCGGACACAGTCATCCTTAGAACTAATCTTAAATTTATCCTTAAAGTTCCCTCGAGCTTTCATCTGAATGAACCAGTAGTATTGAAGATTTTCTTCCCAAACCCCCAAACACCAATAGAAAGAGCGCTACATTCCTTGGATATTAAGAGATGTCTCAAATTTTACATACAAAAGACTTATAGCTTTCGCAAGGCTGATCAATTGTTTGTAGGGTATGGACAACTAAGAAAATGGTATCCTGTTACCAAACAGACCATAGCTCGGTGGATAGCCTCTGCCATATATTTTTGTCACCAGCTAGCAGGAAAGCCACTAACAGCCAACATCAAAGCCCACTCCACCAAAGCTATCTCCACCTCCACAGCTGTCTTCGCAGGAGAGCCTTTACAGAAAATATGCAGAGCGCAACGTGGTCTAGCAGCCATACCTTCACTCAGTACTACTGCCTAGATGCCGCAGACAGGATGGATGCTGCAGTAGGACAAGCAGTTCTACGTAATTTATTTGCATAAGGTGAGACAATAATTCTTTACCCAGCATCCACTAATATATATATATATATATATATATATATATATATATATATATATATATATATATATATATATATATATATATGTATATATGTATATATGTATATATATATATATATATATCTTATATTTTACTGCTAATTATTCTGATTCAAGCATGTGGAGCTATGAAAGATACCCCAAGAGTGGAGAAGAAAATAAGTTACTTACCTGTACTGTGGTCCTCAGTATTGGGATCTTTCATAGATTCACATACGACCCACACTTCTCCCCATAGAGGCTCACCTCATATCTTCTTCCTTTATACATCACTTGTGCTAGAAAATCTGAGAGACTGGAGCCTCTGTGCTGAGTTTTCTAAAGGTTGCTCTCGCCTGATTGGCTGGACTTAGGGTTGTTCCTATTAACACTGATAAGCTATTAAATTGAATGTATTTTTACATTAACTACAATATACATTTTTAATTTACTGCTATCTATGTACCATGGGACTCCCACTTCGACGACGGGGAATGATTCAAGCATGTGAATCTATGAAAGATACCAATACTGGAGAACCACAGTGACAGGTAAGTAACTTATTTTTTTACATTGTGAGGACCCACAACATAATTGTATCTACTTCCTCTACCTGGACCACTCTGCAAGAGTGTAAGATATGTCGTAACTTTTCCGCCAAAACTCTGAAAGACAGGGAAGGCAGGCTGTTAATTTGGTTGGCTGCAGAAATGTAAAACTAGAGAACACCCAGTGTCTGATTATTGCCATATTTATTACATCTGGCATGTTTCGGCCTTGCTCACTCCTCCATAAGGGTTCACCTGGTGGCTATCTTGTCTTTTAGACAATCATACAGTTCACTTTCTATGTGGCCATCCAGAATTATCAAATGATTTCTAAAAGGCCTATTCAGGGTTTTTCCACCTTTCAGACCTCCTCCTTCCTGGAATCTCAACATTGTCCTTGCGCAACTCTGTAAGCAACCATTTGAGCCAATCTACAGAGCTTCTCTGAAATTTCTTTCATAGAATGTAGCCCTCCTAATAGCTCTCACGTCAGCCAGGCGAGTCACTGTCTATCCAGGAACCTTTTTTACAGATTAGAGAGGATGGAATAATCCTACACAAAAACTCACTGTTTACACCCAAAGTTCCCTCAGACTTTCATATAAACGAGCCGCTGGTCCTAAAGACATTCTTCCCAAATCCGGCAGCGGAAAGGGCTGTACATTCATTAGATGTAAAAAGATGCATACAGTTCTACTTGGACAGGACCACATCCTTTCGCAAATCTAGTCAATTGTTCAAGGCTTACAGTGTGCCTAGAAAGGGTCATCCTCTGTCCAAGGAGAGCATTGCAAAATGGATTTAATCAACAATCCCGTTTTGCCATCAAGCAGCAGGCAAGCCGCTACAAGCTTCTGCTTGTGCTCACTCTACAAGGGCAGTATCAACATACATGGCACTGTTTGCGGGGTGCCGCTCCAGGACTTTTGCAGGGCAGCAATCTGGACAAACTGTAACACATTCACTAGACATTTCTGCCAGGATGCAGTGTCTCTGAGAAATAGCTGTGGCCCAGGCGATCCTAAGAGATTTTTTCCAGTAAAGGCGAGCTATCTCTACCAACCCGCCATCCTGAGGTCAGATCTGCATTGTTTATTTTAAAATCTATCCTACATAAAAGATTGATATACAGTATAGTTTTAAGTAACAAATCTAAATATCTAGATTTTAGGCTTTAATATGTAGATACGTTGACTTATGCATTTTGTTCATATTAATTGGAAACCGTCATAGTTTATTCTACGATGTGCATCACTACTGCTTACTACTCTGATTCAAGCATATGAATCTTTGAAAGTTCCAATACTGGAGTAAGAAAATTAGCTACTTACCTGTAACCATAGTTCTCCAGTATTGGAATCTTTCATAGATTCACATGCGACCCACCCACCCACCTCCCCGGAGAAGCTCACCATTACCTCTCTTGTTCACTATTATGACTACGCAGTAGTGCTCAGAAAATCTGAGGGACTGGAGCTTCTCTTAGGAGGGTTCTAAAGGGTGGTATCGCCTGATTGGTGGACTCTCACATTTAGCCCTTTTCCTCAAAAATTACTCTGATAGAATGCTAATCTGAGAGGCCTAGCGCCTGTATTTTTAGGCCTGTGACAATACGACTTTATAAAAGGTACCAAGGACTTCCATTTCGACAACAGGGAATGATTCAAGCATGTGAATCTATGAAAGATTCCAATACTGGACAACTATAGTTGCATGCAAGTAACTCATTTTCATCATAAAGATTGGATTTATTGCCTCCACTTATCTCACATGCCTAAAGTCTGCAAAAATATGCTGAAGGTTTTCTGCAGAAACTTTAAATGATGGGGAGCAAGGCTCTTTTTGTGGCTTCAAAAATCAATGGAAGAAGGTGCCTCATCTTCAACGACATTGAGAATGTCCCATAAAAGGTCAGACTCGAAAGAAAAAACTGTCACTAAAACAGTTCCAAGACTAGAATGTCCACATACTCCTAAGCATGTGATGAGGCAGCAGAGTTAATCTCCAGGCAGTGAAGTGAATCTCCTGAGGTAACTCAGAAGCACAAGTAGCCATCGCTTCAACTAGAACCATCTTTACCAAAGAAGCCACATGTCCACTTAAAAGGTCCATCTCCAGAGCCTCACATGACAGTTTTTACACTTGTCGTTCTTCTCACCTTCATTGGGACTAGTGAAGGTTAACTCAGCGACTTCCATTATCAACTCTTCTGTTGATGTCTTCGTCTGCAGCACTGATGGCAACTGAGCGGTTTACAGACATTACCAAAGAAAAATCGTCATTGATGACAGTAAGAAACTGTAGACCTCAGGGCCACCTTATTTAAAATGATCGCACTGCCTCGTTTCCTCTAGATCCTCCACAATACATCATGCTCAGTCCATACCTCATTCTTTCAAACTATCGACCAAGAAATATGCACCCTCCTCTGGGACGGTGGCCCTGCACCCATTGTCAGTAAAAAAATTACGCAAAGTTGGTATGACTGGGACATAGCTCTGCCAGACGTGCAAAATTACTATCGGGCATCGCAGTTAGTAACTATTAATCATTGAGTCCACCTCCCTACAGCACAACCAGCTTATCGCATTGATCACCAAGCCATGATACCCAGGAGTTTCCTGAGGGCAATTTATGAAGGCAAACAAACACATACCATCCCCACTACCACAGTGGTGACTCTAACACTCTGGTATGAAACACTCCATACACTGGGATGGACGAACACAATCACACAAGCCACCCCACTATGGGACACTGCGCATATGGGTACACTGGGTACACAGTTGTGGTTCCATAGCTGGGATCTCATTGGAATTACAAAGTTGGAGGACCTATGGACGCACAGCGTTATCCTGCCCTTCGCAGACCTCCAGGCTGCCTATCAACTCGCACCTACAGAAGCCTACTACTACCTTCAAATCCGTCATGCTCTATGTAAGATACTGCCGAAAGGAGAAGACCTCCCACAATACCTCCCACTTGAGGGTCGGCTATTGACCGAATATATGCCCAAAAAAAAGCAATCTCCCTCAATTATTGCCAACTGATCAATAACACTCAGGATACATTTGGCAGCCTGTGGGATCACTGGGTACATGATGTAGAGGAGCTAGAAGACAATGAATAGCTGAAGGTTTTAGCTTCCCTGCTCGATGTAGCCATCCGTTCTAGATTCTGTTTAGTCCAATTGAAAAAACTGCGTAGATGTTATTGCGTCTGCACCACCCTGGCAAAGATAGGTAGAGTGGACACACCCCTCTGTCCTCGAAACTGGGGTCACGTGAGGTCATTTTATCATATGTAATGCAACTGCCCAGCCATGCGAGGCTACTAGGAGTCTGTGGTGTCCTGTATTAATAAAGTTTGTGTTTTGTTGAATCGTCCCCCAAATAGTGTCTATTAAATTTTTGTGACACAACTGACATTACCCGTATGGACCAAACCTGGATGCTTCTGGGGTTAATAGTGGCAAACGCCCTGGAAGGAAAATTGGCTGCCTGTGCTGACTGACTGAAAGACTGATCTAGACAGGTGTATGTCAACAGAAAGAGTGGTGTACGAGAGTAGGTGTACTGTCCTAGCAAATGTATTTATATCTGGGGGAAGTGGATCGGACACCAAGGTGGATTATGTACCCCACCCAGTCTCACAGAAACATATGATCGTAATTGGACACAAACTGATGTCGCAGATTTCTCCTGAATTCTCTGTGGGGGCTGGGAGAAGTGCGGAAACAATTCAAATTCCAATTGCATTGGTGAGAGACATAAGATTAATTTTGGTAGACTATTACAAATGATTCACACATGTCTTATTTATCTGGCTCCTACACCAACCCACATAGGTCGGTTGATAACTAGAATGGCGCTCGATGGTCATCAGCAAGAATCTCAGAATGTAATGATTATGTAGCTTTGTTGCTGGGTGGGTCAGCACCACTGCATATGGGCTCTCCACCTGAAGATATAGCAGGATGTCATGCCATCATCGAAAAAGCCTGTACGAGTTTTGATTTTTTTTTGTATAACTTTAAAGATACACTCAAAGTCAATATGATCAATTCTGATTTTTGGCCATATATAGAATGAAGGTCTTAAAGTTATTCAGAATCCAGTGACAGTATCTGATGTGGTCCTTAGCCTAGACAAAAAATCCAAAGCACACCTTACATGTTTAATAGGATGTCTTAAAGTGGACTCTGTAGTAGTGCAAGCAGCACAGAAGTTTGAGGAATTCTTTCACTCCTTGTAAAGCATCCCTGAAAGAAAAGATAGACACCTGGACAATACTGGGAAAATAGTTTTTCTCTCACAGGATCTCCATTGATAGTCATGGGCACTGAATAACCCCTCCCACGTGTGGGGATACCAGAGCACTTCTTTACAATATGTCTTAAGTATAGATATTTGCCTTTTTCAGTAAGGCCTGGAGAAACACTTGAGACATTAATGTTTTGCAGCCTATGAATAAGGGTACATTGGCCAATTGCTTCAGATTGCATTTAAATTGGGTAATAAATATAAAAAGAAAATTGAGCAAATTTGCACGAATTGTGATATTTGACTGCTTAAATCTCTTTCACAAACCTGTTTTATAAAAGGAGAATGATGAAAGACGAGAGGACAATGTAGCCCCAAAGGATGCATTATGTGGATGTGAAAAGAGTTTCTGCGCCTTTAAGGGCCCAGAGCCCACCAGTATCTCATCAGGCCAGCAGGAAGCAGTTACTTCAGTTCTTTTTACCAAGACAGTGGCAGTATTAGGTAGGACATTTGAGAGACAAGAAATACATATATAGATGAGTCTATAAATGTAGCAAAAACCTGATTCAGGCAGCTGGATGGAGTAGCTGTCTTAAAGAAGACAAGGATGGCTGCTTTGCACTGCTATTTGATGGGGAATCAGTTTTTGGGAACGTAAATTAGGCTGTCCAAGGCATAAAAACAAATACAGAAATAGCCAGATCGTTGGGAGTCCACCAGCAACAAAGACAATAGAGGGGGATATCAGCACTGCAGAGATCAAAAATACCATGTACAGTATCAGTTATACCATCTTCGATATCAGCCTCAGTACAGGTTGCCAAAAACATTCGGGAGCTATGCCAAGATGAAGGCCTGCTGCATAATCCAGATTGCAGAATACTGGGTAATGAAGCTTATGTAGCCCAGATAAAGTTCACCAAGAACTGGTGTCCAGTTGGTGGTAAAATGTCCACTTCTTCAAGAGCTTGGTGCATGATCACAACAAACAGATGGGTTTATAGGAAAATGGTAATGCTTTGGAGTTTGGGCCACCAACACACCAGCAACCAGAGTGCACCAGCTACATCTGGAAAAGTTGCAAGTGGAAATTGTCTCCTTAATTTAAAAACAAACAAAAAAAAAAACGGGGGTGGGGGGCGCAATAGAAAGGCTTCCCAAATCCCAGACAATTCAGGATTGTACGTTTAGTTCTTTTTCATTAGGAAGAACACAGGAGAATAGAAGCCAATTTTGGACCAGTGGCAGCTCTCTGTTTTCCTCAACAACCAAAGTTCAGCATGGTATTCTTCCAGGAATCTTTCAGCTATTAAAGGAATCAGAATTTATGACTACATTAGACTTGCCAGAAGCCTATTTTCAAATTCCTATTCTCCACAGCCATCGACATTCTGTGTTTCCAAGTAGCCAGTTGCCATTAACTTTTCAAGGTACTGCCTTTCGGGTTGAAGTCAGTACCCAGGATATTTACAAAGTGCTTGGAATACTTGCAGCAACAAGGGCATAACGTGTTTCTATATTCGGATGATGTAAAAGATCCATCGCACAAATTGGTCACAAAGTCAAAACAAACATTTTGAGCCGACTCCAGAATTTGGCACCAACAGTCAACGTACAGAAATAGTTAACAAACCCATGTATCAAGATGCAATTTCGGGTACCAGTTTCGGAACAAAAGGGAAAGCATTTCCCTCTCAGGAGTGGTTACATAAGTTGTAAGACCTAACGACATGAGTACAATCCAAGAGCCAGATTTCAGTATGAAAATTCAAATAGCTTTTAGGCAGGATTTTCTCCTGTTTTCCATTGATTTACATTCTGTTGTTTGCAAATGAGGCCACTTCAGGAATAAATGAACCATAAGTATAACCGGATAGAGGAGCCTTTCGGAGGCAGGATCGAAGTAACAGCAAAGATAAAGAAATGTATTGGCATGGTAGATGAAAAACTCCGACTTATCAAAGAGTCTCAGCTTCCTGATAGAGCCTACAAAGTTTATTTTCACGAAAGGCAGCAAGGCAATGGAAGGATGGGAATCTTATCGCAGGGAATTAGATATTGGACTCAGGAAGTGGACTGAGGAAGAAAGTCGTCTATATACAAAACTGCTTGAGCTTTTTGCAGTGCGATTCGGTCTCCATTCCCTCATACTGAAACACCGTAGTGATTTATATCATGAATTAAGGAGGAGTTATTGAAGGAGGCACAGGGCCTCTGGAGTTGGGTAATATGTCTCGGGTGGCAGCAATAAGCCATTGTGATTGCGGGGTCAGGGCCGTTTGTTTACGCATTTCTGGCACTTACCCTAATTCCACAGGTTCTAAGGAAAATGAGAATGGAACCGTGCTGATTAATTGCTGTTGCACCAGTATGACTGAAACAATAGTGGTTTACAGCACTACTTCTGCTCTCGGAATCTCTGCAGATTCAATGCCCCCATCAGAGACCAACACCGCCTCAGTGGTCTCTCTGACTAGCCCAGAGCCCACTACAGTCCCCAAGGGTAGCCCAGCTACACCTTTTGACTGGCCACTGTTATTATTATTACCACTAGTATTGCTATTGCTAGGGGCACTAGAGGTAAAAATGGTATTAGTAGTGGTAGAGGGCTTAGTGCTTTTCTTAGGACAGGTGTGGCACCTGCCCTATGGCCTTTTTGCTTAGAAATGGAGCACCAAGGTTTCTTAAAGGATGATGAAGAGGATTTAGTCCCACCCCCCAGAAGAGCTTTAAGTTTCCTGGTGAAGACTCTTTTGTTTTGTCTTTGTCCTCGCATTTGTCCTGATGCTTCCATGCTTCCTTCTTTTTGTGGTCACCCCTGTGTGAGTTTTACTTCTCACCCTGGTGCAGACCCATTTGTCTGCCTTTTTTCCCAATTCTTGGGGGGAGGTCAGACCAGAATCCACCAGGAATTGATGCAGCTGATCAGAAATAGTTATTCAAAATGTTCAGAATCAAATTGTATAAGCCCTGGTAATCACTCACTTTGCTCCCATACAGCCTGCCTTCCAGAGCTTTTACAGAGCAGTCCACAAAATCTATCCAATCCTGGGAGGACTCCTTTTTGGCCTCCCTGAATGTAATCCTATATTGTTCAGTGGTTAGGCCAAAACCATCTGAGTGCATTTTTGAGTGCTGTGTAATCCTCTTCATCTTCTGTGAAAATGAGGAGTTTGCCTCTGCTTTTTTCAGAGAAGGAGAGCCACAAGATTGCTGTCCACCAACTTTGGGGGACCCTCTGTACTTTAAAGACCCTCTTCAAAGCAGTGAACCATTTATGAATGTCATCTCCCACCTTGTAAGGTGGGACTATCTTTCTCAGGTTCCTAGAATCATATTATGAGTTCTCCCTGGCCCTGGTGTCCCTAAAGCTAAGATTGCTGGCACTATGGGGAGCTAAGCACAAATCCTGTCTCTTTCCACTGCTAAGGCCTCGCTGTCTAGGGCTAGCTGCTGCTGCAGCAGCCTCTGCTTGGCCTCCTCCAATCTCAGTTTCCCAAGTTCCCTACCTAATTAATCTTCCTCTGAGTTGGAGCAGTGGGTCCCCTCAGATACTGAGGAGAGATGGGTATTGACAGAGGAGAACCTGTCCCTCATTCTGGGGACTCTCTGACCCAACCCTCTAGGAGTAAAAGTGGGCCTACTGGAATGCCCCCATATCCCTACCTACAGTGCTCCTAACAGGGCTGTGGGGTTCCCCAGACTCCTCCTGACCCTCATCAGTGTAGCTGAAATCTACCCTGTCTAAGATGGGAGGGAAAGTTTCTACTTTCTCCTCCTGGCTACCTGCATTGTCCTGATTAGCCTGGAGCAGTAACCACAGAAGTAGACTTTTATTGGGATTTCTCCCTGTCTTTAGTTTTCTAGAAGCACACATCTCCCTCAATTCTTGGAAAGTAAAGGTCTCATAGTGAGAGTCTGGGGCCTGAGAGGTGTGCTCTTCTGAAGACATCTTGCTAGAGTGGTGTGGGTGCAGCTGCCTACTCAAACAACTAGGCTCCCTAGAAAAGTTTGGAACAAGGACTGCTAGACCCCTAACTTACCCAGCTAGGAAACTGGAAATCCTGGTCACTAGGTACAGTGTGTACCTAACAACTAGCAGTGGACTTTCCTGTGGAAAGTTGCTAGTGACAAAGTGGTAAAGCAATTGCAAGTGTCTTATCCCACCGCTGCATTACCAATGTAGGACACTGGCCTGGTGTGTCGTGAGCACCTATGGTGTTATCGCCTTATACCGGGTCCAGGTATCCCCTATTAGTGAAGTGTAGGCAATGTCTAGTAAGCCATGGCTCGGTAGAGGTAGAGGTAGAGGTAGATGAGGATGAGCAGACAAGACTTAACTAGGAGACACATATAGTCACACAGCACTATCACACATGAAAGAACCACACAGTGTTACAAAAATAAAGGTACTTTATTATGGTAACACAAATACTAGAATACCAATAGGCAGTCCCCCAACTGGAGGTAAGCAAACACACTATTATATACACGTTAGCAATCAGTAAAAAGTGTAGAAAGTAATAGGCTTTGGCAAAAGCAATAGAAAATAGTGTAGGTCCTAGGATAGGGCTAAACCATATACCAAGAAGGTGGCATGAGAGATATAGTCCCCCACACAAGGATGTGGAATTGGTAGAGGGGAGCTGGAGGAACTAGGAACCCCAAGTTGTGAGTACCAGAGTGATCCCCAGTGATCAGAAGAGCAGAGGTAAATACCTGGTTTGCCCCAAACCCAACAGGTAGTCTTTGCAAAAGGATTGTGCAAGACCCAAACAAGACTGGAAGAACCAAAAGGTGGATTCTGGCAGAAGAAGACCAGCAAAAGAAGGGGACCAAGTCCAGTTTGTGATGGACTGTCCAGTTGTGGCAGGAGCCACTACCCACCCTTCTGTGGATGCAGGATCAGGTCGACGAGGGATGAAGAAGACCAGCAGTGCAGCACTGGAGGAGAAGAGAAGTTCCTAAAGTGAAGCAGATGGTGTCCTACGTCGTGCGTTGGGATGCAGTTGGTCAGTGGTACAGGAGAACCACCAACAAGCCTTGGCAAATTCAAAAGAAGAAGACGACGAGTTGCAAGGCTAAAGAGAACCAGCAAGGCCCAGGGGACTCGACCCAAGGAGGGGATCCCGGGGTGACTCCCAGCAGGCGGGAGAGTCGCAAGAAGAGGAGGCAGCCCCCACAGGCATCCCACTGGCAGCAGGCTCAGTGAGGCACACTCAGCACACCTGAAGAGGAGTCCCACGTTGCTGGAGCAGCAGACTGTGCTTGGCAGGAAGAAGTGCTGTGGGCAGGGGCTACACGAAGCCTGAAGATAGTTTGGAAAAGGAGCAAACAAGCCTTGGTAGCTGCAAGAATCGTGGTGCAGAGGGGTACTGCCCTGCAAGGAGGCAAGGGCTTACCATCTCCTAAGATGGACAGCTGGCAGAGAGGACCAAAGAGACCACTCCAGACCTCCATCTCTGATGCAGGATCCACACAGTTCCGGAGGAGAGCAGATCCATGCAGCCTGTCGTTGTTACCATTGGTGCCTGCAGATGTAGGGGAGTGACCCCTTCAATCCAAGGGAGATTCCTTCTTACTTCTTGTGCAGGCCAAAGACTCACCTCCCTCAGAGGATGCACAGCCAGGTAAATGTTGCAGTTGCTGGAAGGAGCCGGAGAAACAATGTTGCAGAGCAGAGTCGTTGCTGAAGTTGCAGATTCCTGGTTCCTGGAGGGTCCAGTTGTAGTCCCAGTGGCCAGAAGATGAAGTAAACGATGCAGAGGAGTCCTGCTGGAATCTTGCATGTCGAATCTGAGGACCCACCCAAGAGGGAGACCCTAAATAGCCCAGGAAGGGGGACTGGTCACCAGTAGAGTGACCACCTATCAGGAGGGGGCTGTGATGTCACCTACCTGACCTGGTGTAGGAAAGTACAATCTTGCCTGGCATGTTACCCCCATATTTCACTGTATATATGTTGTTTTAGTTGTATGTGTCACTGGGACCCTGCTAGTCAGGGCCCAAGTGCTCATAAGTGTGCCTGAATGTGTTACCTGTGTTATGACTAACTGTCTCACTGAGGCTCTGCTAATCAGAACCTCCGTGGTTATGCTCTCTCATTTCTTTCAAATTGTCACTAACAGGCTAGTGACCAATTTTACCAATTTACATTGGCATACTGGAACACCCTTATAATCCCCTAGTATATGGTACTGAGGTACCCAGGGTATTGGGGTTCCAGGAGATCCCTATGGGCTGCAGCATTTCTTGTGCCACCCATAGGGAGCTCTGACAATTCTTACACAGGCCTGCCACTGCAGCCTGAGTGACATAACGTCCACGTTATTTCACAGCCATTTACCACTGCACTTAAGTAACTTATAAGTCACCTATATGTCTAACCTTTACCTGGTAAAGGTTGGGTGCTAAGTCACTTAGTGTGTGGGCACCCTGGCACTAACCAAGGTGCCCCCACATTGTTCAGGGCAAATTCCCCGGACTTTGTGAGTGCGGGGACACCATTACACACGTGCACTATACATAGGTCACTACCTATGTATAGCTTCACAATGGTAACTGAATATGGCCATGTAACATGACTAAGATCATGGAATTGCCCCCCCACTGCCATCCTGGCATTGGTGAGACAATCCCATGATCCCACGGGTCTCTAGCACAGACCCGGGTACTGCCAAACTACCTTTCCCGGGGTTTCACTGCAGCTGCTGCTGCTGCCAACCCCTCAGACAGGTTTCTGCCCTCCTGGGGTCCAGCCAGGCTTGGCCCAGGAAGGCAGAACAAAGGACTCCTTTGGAAAAAGGTGTCAGGGCTGGGGAGGAGTAGCCTCCCCCAGCCTCTGGAAATGCTTTGATGGGCACAGATGGTGCCCATCTCTGCATAAGCCAGTCTACACCGGTTCAGGGATCCCCCAGCCCTGCTCTGGCGCGAAACTGGACAAAGGAAAGGGGAGTGACCACTCCCCTGACCTGCACCTCCCATTTGAGGTGCCCAGAGCTCCTCCAGTGTGCTCCAGACCTCTGCCATCTTGGAAACAGAGGTGCTGCTGGCACACTGGACTGCTCTGAGTGGCCAGGGCCTGCAGGTGATGTCAGAGACTCCTTCTGATAGGCTCTTCCTGTGTTGCTAGCCTATCCTCCTTCCTAAGTAGCCAAACCTCCTTTTCTGACTATTTAGGGTCTCTGCTTTGGGGAATTCTTTAGATAACGAATGCAAGAGCTCATCAGAATTCCTCTGCATCTCTCTTCACCTTCTGCCAAGGAATCGACTGCTGACCGCGCTGGAAGCCTGCAAAACTGCAACAAAGTAGCAAAGACGACTACTGCGACCTTGTAACGCTGATCCTGCCGCCTTCTCGACTGTTTTCCTGGTGGTGCATGCTGTGGGGGTAGTCTGCCTTCTCTCTGCACTAGAAGCTCCGAAGAAATCTCCTGTGGGTCGACGGAATCTTCCCCCTGCAACCACAGGCACCAAAGAGCTGCATCACCGGTCCTCTGGGTCTCCTCTCAGCACGACGAGCGAGGTCCCTTGAACTCAGCAACTCTGTCCAAGTGACTCCCACAGTCCAGTGACTCTTCAGTCCAAGTTTGGTGGAGGTAAGTCCTTGCCTCCCCACGCTAGACTGCATTGCTAGGTACCGCGTGATTTGCAGCTGCTCCGGCTCCTGTGCACTCTTCCAGGATTTCCTTTGTGCACAGCCAAGCCTGGGTCCCCGGCAGTCTAACCTGCAGTGCACGACCTCCTGAGTTGTCCTCTGGCATCGTGGGATCTTCCTTTGTGACTTCGGGTGAGCTCCGGTTCACTCCACTTCGTAGTGCCTGTTCCGGCACTTCTGCGGGTGCTGCTTGCTTCTGAGTGGGCTCCTTGTCTTGCTGGGCGCCCCCTCTGTCTCCTCACGCAATTGGCGACATTCTGGTCCCTCCTGGGCCACAGCAGCATCCAAAAACCCTAACCGCGACCCTCGCAGCTAGCAAGGCTTGTTTGCGGTCTTTCTGCACGGAAACACCTCTGCACGACTCTTCACGATGTGGGACATCCATCCTCCAAAGGGGAAGTTTCTAGCCCTTGTCGTTCTTGCAGAATCCACAGCTTCTACCATCCGGTGGCAGCTTCTTTGCACCCACAGCTGGCATTTCCTGGGCATCTGCCCACTCCCGACTTGATCGTGACTCTTGGACGTGGTCCCCTTGTTCCACAGGTACTCTCGTCTGCAAATCCATCGTTGTTGCATTGCTGGTGTTGGTCTTCCTTGCAGAATTCCCCTATCACGACTTCTGTGCTCTTTGGGGAACTTAGGTGCGCTTTGCACCCACTTTTCAGGGTCTTGGGGTGGGCTATTTTTCTAACCCTCACTGTTTTCTTACAGACCCAGCGACCCTCTACAAGGTCACATAGGTTTGGGGTCCATTCGTGGTTCGCATTCCACTTCTAGAGTATAAGGTTTGTGTTGCCCCTATCCCTATGTGCCCCCATTGCATTCTATTGTGACTATACATTGTTTGCACTATTTTCTATTGCTATTACTGCATATTTTGGTATTGTGTACATATATCTTGTGTATATTTGCTATCCTCATACTGAGGGTACTCACTGAGGTACTTTGGCATATTGTCATAAAAATAAAGTACCTTTATTTTTAGTATATCTGTGTATTGTGTTTTCTTATGATATTGTGCATGTGACACTAGTGGTACTGTAGGAGCTTCACTCGTTTCCTAGTTCAGCCTAAGCTGCTCTGCTAAGCTACCTTTTCTATCAGCCTAAGCTGCTAGACACCCCTCTACACTAATAAGGGATACCTGGACCTGGTGCAAGGTGTAAGTACCCCTTGGTACCCACTACAAGCCAGGCCAGCCTCCTACACCTGGCCACTCAGATGCTCCCATGGGCCTGTGCCCACCTTTGATTAAAGATGGCAGAATCAAGTGGCCACCTGGAGGAGCTCTGGGCACCACCCCTGGGGAGGTGATAGACAGCTGAGTGGTCACTCCCCTTTTCTTTGTCCAGTTTCGCACCAGAGCAAGGACCGGTGGTCCCTGGACTGGTGAAAACCGATTTATGCAAGGAGGACACCAAACGTGCTCTTAAAAGCATACCATTAGCTTGGGGAGGCTCCCCTCCTAAGCCACGTAACACCTATTTCCAGGGGGGAGGGTGTTGCCTCCCTCTCCGACAGCAAATCCTTTATTCTGCCTTCCCTTGCCTGAGCTGGTCAAGCAGCAGGAGGGTAGAGACCTGTCTGTGGGGTGGCAACAGCACGGGCTGTCCGGAAAACCCCAGAAGACTGGTAGGAGCAATAATGGGGGTCCTCTAAGGAGCCCTCAGAGTGCATGGAATCATACAACCAATACTGGCAACAGTATTGGGGTATGATTCCGACATGTTTGATGCCCAGGTTCTGAGTTACCATTATGTATCTGGAGCTAGGTATTTACCTGTATCCAGTACATGGCTAAAATGGCTTCCCCGCACTTGCGAAGTCCAGTGCAATGGAACTGGAGTTTATAGGGGCACTTCTGCTCATGCAGGGGTGCCCTCACACACAGATACCTGCACCCTGCACTCTGGGCTAGGAGGGCCTACCATAGGGGTGACTTACAGTGACCTGTAGTGAAAGGGTGCATGCACCTTTTCACGCAAGCTGCAATGGCAGGCCTGCAGACACATTTTGCATGTGCTCCCATGGGTGAAATAATCCATGCTGGAGCCCATGGGGAACCCCTGGTGCCCCAATGCCCTGGGTACCTAAGTGCCATATAATAGGGACTTCTATGGGGGCACCAGTATGTAAAATGTGGGGTGTGCAAAGTCCTAGGCAACCAAATTTTGAGGGAGAGAGCACAATCACTGGGGTCCTGGTTAGCAGGATCCCAGTGGAAACAGACAAAGAATACTGATAGCAGGCCAAAAGTGTTGGTAACTATGCCAAAAAGAGGGTACTTTCCTGCACCACCCAAGTGCTAACAGTATTTGAGACAAGGACTGAGTGTTTTCTGAGTTGAAGGAAGTGAGAGAGAACTGCCAGACAATGGAGATAATGAGGAGTGGATTGATTCTCTTGCACTAAAGAGTGGAGACAATTTGCATGTCCAGCCAGACTCACCTCTGGACAACATAGCCTGTTTTGATATGCTGATGAATAGGGCAGCTAAAAAATTCAATCTCCCAGCGACCTTGGCAGAGCAGCCCTGCTTTCTGTATGACTTCAAGGAGCAGCCACAAAGCTGTTGGGTCCGTACCTGTTAGGGACTTTTTGTTCTAAAGGCCTAAGAATGGTGACAATACCAGCAACAGCTAACGTGGTGGTATCCTGTTTAGAAAAGGAAGGGCCCATGTCTGTATCCCAGCTTGCCTTATGGGCCATCCCAAAACAGACTGTTATTGTGTTTTCGGTACAGCGCAGATCAGAGAACCAAATCACACCTGATAGGGATGACATGCACCTTGATAAGTTCGACTGTAGAGTTGGTTCCATGACAGCTACATAAGTCAAGGCCACAAATTCCTTGACCATTTTGGGCCGTTATGATCTCCACATGTGGCATAAATCTTGCCACTAATTGACCTTATACTGGTGGACAAGAGGGAGACTGCTAAAGCCATCATCAAAGAGGGTGCAGCAACATAAGAGACAATCATTGAAGATGTAATGGACATTTCAAAAACAGGCTTTAATCAGCTGGCTGGAGCTGCTGTATTAAGGAGACAGGCTGGCTGAGATATACAGCTTTTGGTCCGGAGGTCCAAGCAAAAATACTTGGGCCCATATTTATACTATTTGAGCGCCGCATTTGCGTCATTTTTTTACGCAAAAGCAGCGCAAACTTACAAAATACCATTACCAAAAACATTGTATGTTCGATGGCATCTGTCGCTGTAGATACACATGTTCTGCATAGCTCGCCATCTGGTGTTGGGTCGGAGTGTTACAAGTTATTTTTCTTCGAAGAAGTCTTTCGAGTCACAGGACCGAGTGACTCCTCCTTTTGTCTCCATTGCGCATGGGCGTCGACTCCATCTTCGATTGTTTTCTTTCCGCCATCGGGTTCGGACGTGTTCCTGTCGCTCCGAGTTTCGGAACGGAAAGTTAGTAGATTTCGGAAGATTTTCGTCGGTATTGTTGCGTTCGGGATCGGCGTAGTTAGATACAACACCGCATCGAAGATCGACGCGCTCCGGTGCCCTTCGGGGTAGTTTTCGAGCCCCCGTCGGGGCCTGGTCGGCCCGACCGCGTGTCCAACACCGCCGATGGAACGGACCCCGTTCCGTTTTTGTCCCAAATGCCACAACAAATACCCGTATACAGACCAACATTTGGTCTGTAACCTGTGCCTGTCACCTGAGCACAGTGAGGAGACTTGCGAAGCCTGTCGCGCGTTCCGGTCCCGAAAGACACTCCGTGACCGTCGAGCCAGGAGACTTCAGATGGCGTCCACGCCGACAGCGCACCGAGAGTTCGAGGAACAAGAGGAAGAAGAAACCTTTTCGATCCACGAATCGGACTCCGAGGAATTCGACGATCAAAGAACCGTGAGTAAGACGTTGAAAACAACACATAAGAAAAGTGACAAGGCCCAGGGGACGCCACTGCCACCAGGCCATGGCTCCACCCATAAGTTCGGTGACCGACCATCGGCACCGAAAAAGGCCAAAACAGTGCCGAGATCGTCCGACTCCGGTCGAGACACCGGCACGCAGCCTTCTCGGGATCGAGAAAGTGCTGGAGAGAAGCAACGACACCGAGATGGCGGTGTAGAAACGGCTCGACGCCGAGACAGCGGCACCGACGAAGATCGACGCCGAGGGGTTTCGACTCCAAAAAAGACAAAAGCCACCTCGGAGCCGAAAAAAGATACAGGCAGGGTTTCAGTGCCGAAACAACCCGTAACCGACCCAGGTCCAGGCTCTTATACAGAGGAGCAATCACTGTCCTCTCAGATGCGAAAGCATAGGTTTGAGGAAGAGCTGCAATCCACCGAAGTGGATCATACGCAAAAACGTATTTTCATACAGCAGGGAACAGGAAGAATAAGCACCCTTCCCCCTATTAGGAGAAAAAGGAGACTGGAGTTTCAAACAAACCAGGCGCCACAAACAAAAATGGTGAAAAAGGTGACTCCGCCACCCTCTCCTCCACCTGTACTTAACGTCTCACCAGCGCAAACTCCGTCACATTCCCCGGCTCACACCACCATGAGCCAAGGTGACCAGGATCAAGACGCTTGGGACTTATATGACGCCCCAGTGTCGGACAACAGTCCGGAGGCATATCCAACAAAGCCCTCACCACCTGAAGACAGCACAGCATATTCTCAAGTGGTGGCTAGAGCAGCACAATTCCACAACGTAAACCTCCACTCAGAACAAGTCGAGGATGACTTTTTATTCAACACCCTCTCCTCCACCCACAGCTCCTACCAAAGCCTGCCTATGCTGCCAGGTATGCTTCGGCACGCAAAGGAAATCTTCAAGGAGCCGGTCAAAAGTAGGGCAATAACGCCAAGGGTGGACAAGAAATATAAAGCACCTCCTACAGACCCTGTTTTCATCACCACACAGCTGCCACCAGATTCCGTCGTAGTGGGAGCAGCTCGGAAGAGAGCCAACTCCCACACATCTGGGGACGCACCACCCCCAGATAAAGAGAGCCGCAAGTTCGATGCAGCTGGGAAAAGAGTCGCAGTACAAGCTGCAAACCAGTGGCGCATCGCTAACTCTCAAGCACTACTTGTGCGCTATGACAGAGCCCATTGGGATGAGATGCAACACCTCATCGAGCATCTACCCAAGGAACTTCAAAAAAGGGCAAAGCAGGTGGTTGAGGAAGGACAGAACATATCAAATAACCAGATACGATCTTCTATGGACGCAGCAGACACAGCTGCAAGAACAATTAATACATCTGTGACCATTAGAAGGCACGCATGGCTAAGAACGTCTGGGTTCAAACCAGAGATACAGCAGGCAGTGCTCAATATGCCATTCAACGAAAAACAACTGTTCGGACCAGAAGTGGACACGGCAATCGAAAAACTTAAAAAAGACACTGACACTGCTAAAGCCATGGGCGCACTCTACTCCCCGCAGAGCAGAGGAACCTACAGCACCTTCCGCAAGACACCCTTTAGAGGGGGGTTTCGGGGTCAGGCCACACAAGCCAGCACCTCGCAGGCAACACCGTCCAGCTACCAGGGACAGTACAGGGGAGGCTTTCGGGGCCAATACAGAGGAGGGCAATTCCCTAGGAATAGAGGAATTTCAAAGCCCCAAAACCCCTACAACCAAGCAGTGACTCAGATGTCACTCACCCCCTCCACACAACACCAGTGGGGGGAAGAATAGGTCATTATTACAAAGCATGGGAGGAAATAACTACAGACACTTGGGTCTTAGCAATTATCCAACATGGTTATTGCATAGAATTCCTACAATTCTCTTCCAGGGGATCCTCATCAATAGTCATAAACATTGAATATTCCCGCCCTTATGCGGGGACCCCGGAGCATATATATATAAAATACATACATATTATCATGTGTAAAACAGCAATGCAGGCTATAATCATAAATAGGCTAAAATGCTTTATTTCTATGCAAGTTTTTTTTTTTTTTTTTCATATTATAAAATCACAATAGATCATAAATATCTACCTAAGCCCCAAAAACTGGACTTAGGGAAGTAAACAGCAGTAAATAGCAGAGAAAAATAGAAAAAACCACATTGAAAAACAATGAAGCATTCTTAGCCAATAGGCTGCATGCAGGTTAACACAGGAGAACCATAAAAACTTTGGCACCGTGCCTTTATGACCCTGAGCACCTCCAGTATCCCACCATGCCTCAGGGGTGAAGGGAAGGTGACAGTTGGTTCACAGTTAGGTCAGTTCTTTTTTCCGGCTTCTTCTGAGAGGATCCTGGAGCATTGAGCTCTCAGTTTTTCTGAGTTTTTCTTCAGAAAAATCCCTAAAAATAGTGTTTTTCCTGTTTACTCGACAGATAACATCTTTTGTCTGAGTTTGGCAGTCTTTTCTGACAGAAAATGCCATCTCTTTTTGTAATATGTCCTTCTTGTGGGAAGAAGAAAGCCCAGTCAGACCCACACTCTCTGTGTATTGTCTGCCTGCCACAGAGTCACTGTCCTGACACCTGCAAGTATTGTAAGAAGATGTCAAGGAGGACTCTCAAAGACAGAGAGAAAATCAGGCTGCATGGGCTTCAGGAGAGGAAAAAGTCAACATCCTCTTCACTTCCCAGGCCTCCAACAGAAGGAATGGCCAGATCGACGTCGACAGGTAGGATTGTGCCTGTTTGTTCTCCATCGACGTCATCGTTGCCACCGTCTCACCGGCATAGATCGCCGTCGACGGTGTCCAGACCGACGTCGAGGGACAAAGCGTCGAAGCATGGACAGCACAGGGGTACATCTCCGTCGACGGCAGGCCGCCGTTCGGCGTCGAGCCATCTCCGGCGCTCCCGTTCGCCGTCGAACGTCTCACCCCTTGGCGTCGAAGGACAAGACGTCAAAATCGCCACGACGGCATGAACATCCGCCGTCGACCACTCGCCACTCAACGTCGAGACACACGACGGCGAGTATGTCCAGATCCCGCGATCGACGCTCGGCGTCGAGACATTCAACGTCAAGACCTTCGACGTCGAACAGCCGAGCCATCGCATTTTTCGACGTCGAGGATGCAATCGACGTCGACACAACCTTCAGCTGTGTCACAGGCAGTAGAGCCAGCGGATAAAGCTCCCTCACCGGTGGTCTCTATACGGAGTGCATCATCCCATTCCAGAGCGGGCTCATCGGGGCATGTTTCTCCCATCACTCTATCACCTAGATGGTTAGAGAGCCTGAATAGACCGGCAGCATCCCCGGATTCCCAATACTCTAGGATGTATTCTCCTACTGCCTCATTACCTAGAACGCCATCACCTACAGCTAGAGCAGGACGGGCTCGTTCTGCTCCTCGTCAGCCGACCACAAGACCTGCACACTCTGCTACAGCTTCTCGTAGCAGGTCTCGTTCCCGAAGGAGAACCAGGTCGCGAACACCACACAGAAGATCACCCTCTTGGTCTTCTTCAGGATCGTCTGTTGGGCGCTACTCCCCCACACTGACAGATTCTCCACCTGCTAGAATCTCACCGGTGGATGATATCACCACTTTTAATGAGGTTCTTTTAAGGGGAGCGCAGAAACTAAATATTGAGGTACCGGAGCCGGCCACCTCATCCTCAGTTATCTTTGAGACTCTACAACACAGATCAGTCTCGAGAAAACTGCTGCCACTAGTACCGGGTTTGCTGCAACCTACTATGGACACCTTTCTGACTCCAGCCACTCTCAAGTCTGCCCCGGCTAGGATTCAAAAGAAGTACAAAGCTCCGGAGCAAGATCCTTTATTCCTGCGGAAGGATCCGCCACCGGACTCTGTTATCTTAGCCGCAGCCAGAAAAACACACTCTGTGGCATCATCTTCCACAGTCCCCCCCGGATAAGGAGAGCAGACACCTAGACTCCCTGGGGAGAAAGATGTGCGGTACGGCGGCATCTGCTATGAAGGTCTCCAGCGCCTCAGCACTTCTGGGCAGATATGACCGTTCTCTGTGGGACTCACTCCACAGATTTACAGAGAAGTTGCCCAGGGAAGATAGACAGGACTTCCAGGAAATCTTGCAGGAAGGGGGCCTAGTATCTAACCGCGGCGGCGGACGGGGCGGATTTGGCTGCGCATGGGTATGCGCACGGAATCTGCGCTAGGAGGTCTTCCTGGCTACGGCTCACTGGTCTGAAACAGGAAGCACAACAACGTATTTTAAACCTCCCATTCAGCGGGAATTCGTTGTTCGGTACCCACGCGGATGAAGAGATGGCCCGAATGAAAACAGAGGTGGACACTATGAGGGCAGTGGGCCTGGAACGTAAGAGACTTCAGGCGGAGGTACAGGCCGTACGACAGACGCCCATTCCAGCAGAGGGTTCAAACCCCTCACTGGTCTCAGAGGCCACAGCAACGACAGGGGCGTCCCCTGTTTCATGCGCGTAGACCCACAAGAGACCGAGGGGCAAGTAGACCTCAACAGTCTACAGCAAAGACACCAACAAAGCAATGAAGCATTGCTTCCCTCAGCACTGTGCACCACTCCGGTGGGGGGAAGTATTACGCATCATCTTCACGAGTGGAACTCCATCACAAAAGACAAATGGGTGCTCAATATTGTCGAACATGGCTATTCTCTTCTTTTCAAAAAACCTCCTCCACACTTGCCACCAGCAAGATGTTTTCCTTCTCATCTCAGCCTGCTACGCAAGGAAGTTCTTGCACTCCTACAAAAGAAAGCTGTAGAAAAGGTTCCACCGGCACAAAGAGGAAAAGGGGTGTACTCCCGTTACTTTCTGGTGGCAAAAAAGGGTCAACAGGGCATCTTCAGGCCAATTCTGGACTTACGGCTCCTGAACAAGTACATAAGAAAACAGAAGTTCAGGATGCTAGCCCTTCACCAGATTGTTCCGCAACTGCATCAGGGAGACTGGATGTGCTCCATCGACCTACAGGATGCATATTTTCACATCCCAATAGCATCCAAACATCGGAAATTCTTACGTTTCCAAATAGCGTCACAGCACTACCAATTCAGAGTCCTACCATTCGGCCTGAAGTCTGCACCCAGAGTCTTTTCAAAATGTGTAGCAGTGGTAGCGGCACATCTTCGAAGACAAAAAATATTCGTCTACCCCTACCTGGACGACTGGTTATTGAAGGCTTCCTCTCCGGATCAGGCGAGAAAACATCGAGACATTGTACTAAGAACTTTCGAGTCTCTAGGTCTTCAAATCAACCACAACAAGTCAACCTTGATTCCAACACAAAACCTCCACTACCTGGGAGCTATACTAAACACAGAGCTCCAAAGAGTGTATCCTTCGGAGGAACGACTTTTATCGATCCACAGGAAGTGTCAACAACTATTAAAAGCCGATGCACCTACTGCTCGTCAGGTGACATCGCTTCTGGGCTCCATGGCTTCATGCATCTTCATTGTCCCGAACGCCAGGCTACACATGAGGCCCCTTCAGGAGGCATTAGAGAACAACTGGAGCCAAAAGACTGGTCGCTGGGACGACAGAGTACGACTACCAGCAGCGGCTTTTCAATCACTACAATGGTGGATGCACAGACCTCACCTGTCGATAGGTTCTCCGTTTCACCAGACAATTCCAGCCGACACTCTGGTAACGGATGCGTCTCTTCAGGGTTGGGGTGCTCATCTGGGTTCCTTCCAAGCTCAGGGTCTGTGGTCCGACAAGGAAAAGAACTATCACATAAATCTACTGGAGCTCAGAGCGGTCCATCTGGCTCTCAAATCTTTCTCTCCATTGGTTCAGGGGAAATCTCTCCTAATTCAGACAGACAATACAACCACAATGTATTATCTGAACAAACAGGGGGGAACAAGATCACTACCTCTATCTCGAGAGTCCCAAACGATATGGCATTGGCTCCTGGCCAGGGGAATGTCTATCACAGCGGTACACCTCCCAGGTCAGCAAAACGTAGAGGCAGATTTCCTGAGCAGACATCTAGAAGACGCGCACGACTGGGTCCTACACGATGAAGTCGCCGAGGACATCTTCGGTCAATGGGGTCGTCCCCAGTTGGATCTCTTTGCAGACGAAGTAAACAAAAAATGCCCAGACTTCGCATCCAGGTTCTGCCGTCCGGGATCTCAAGGGAATGCCCTGTTGATCAACTGGTCAGGGATATTTCTCTACGCCTTTCCACCGATTCCCCTCATACCGGCAGTAATCAACAAACTTTACAACTCCAGAACCAGAATGATTCTGATAGCGCCACAATGGCCCCGCCAATTCTGGTACACGGATCTACTCAACTTATCGGAAAAACCTCACAGGAGGTTGCCGTGCAGACCGGATCTCCTGAGCAGAATGGAAGGCAGAATCCTACATCCCAACCTTCCCTCTCTGAGCTTGACAGCATGGCTCCTGAATTCCTGCAGTATGGGCACCTAGGGCTCTCACAGGAGTGCATGAACATCTTGAAAGAGTCAAAACGACCTTCCACGCGGCGTTCTTACGCTTTTAAGTGGAAGAGATTTTACATCTGGTGCTCTCAAGGTATAAACCCGATACGAGCTCAGGAGGATGTCATACTGTCCTATTTGCTTCATCTGGCGAAGTCTGGTCTGCAGGTATCATCTATTAAGGTACATTTGTCGGCAATTACAACTTATCGTAAGTCGCCTTCTCAGGAATCCTTCTTTACGATACCTGTAGTCAAGGATTTCTTAGAAGGCTTGAAAAAGGTTTTTCCTCCCATTCGGAGACCTTCTCCTCCATGGGAACTGAATGTGGTCCTGTCAAAACTTATGGGCCCTCCCTTTGAACCTATCCACAAGGCCTCTTTACAGCACCTTACGTGGAAGACTGCTTTTTTGGTGGCCATTACTTCAGCGAGGAGGGTCAGCGAAATTCAGGCTCTGTCTTGCAGAGAATCGTACACGGTTTTTCACGATAATAGAGTGGTTCTGCGAACTCACCCATCTTTCCTTCCGAAGGTGGTGTCAGAATTCCATATCAATCAGACTATGGGGGTGATTCTAACTTCGGCGGGCGGCGGAGGCCGCCCGCCGAAGTTCCCCCACCAAAATACCGCTCCGCGGTCGAAAGACCGCTGAGGGTATTTTGGGATTTGCCCTGGGCTGGCGGGCGACCGCCAAAAGGCCGCCCGCCAGCCCAGGGCAAATCAACCTTCCTACTAAGATGCCGGCTCAGAATTGAGCCGGCGGAGTGGGAAGGTGCGACGGGTGCAGTTGCACCCGTCGCGTATTTCAGTGCCTGCTAGGCAGACACTGAAATACTTTGTGGGGCCCTCTTACGGGGGCCCCTGCCGTGCCCATGCCATTGGCATGGGCACGGCAGGGGCCCCCAGGGGCCCCGCGGCACCCCCTACCGCCATCCTGTTCCTGGCGGGCGAACCGCCAGGAACAGGATGGCGGTGGGGGTGTCAGAATCCCCCATGGCGGCGCAGCAAGCTGCGCCGCCATGGGGGATTCCAAGGGCAGCGGTAAACCGGCGGGAGACCGCCGGTTTACCCTTTCTGACCGCGGCCAAACCGCCGCGGTCAGAATGCCCTGCGGGGCACCGCCGGTCTGTCGGCGGTGCTCCCGCCGACCCTGGCCCCGGCGGTCTGAGACCACCGGGGTTAGAATGAGGGCCTATATCTTTACCGACTTTCTTTCCCAATCCGGAGACTCCGGCTGAGAAAGCATTGCATTCTTTAGACTTGAAAAGAGTGCTGAAATTCTATTTGGACAAAACAAAACCGATTAGACATTCTAACCATTTGTTTCTGAATTATGGTCATTTAAGAACAGGAGAGGCAGCGTCTAAACGAACGATATCAAGATGGATTGTGTCGTGTATTGTTAACACTTACCAGCTGGCTAATAAACAATTACTGGCTAGGCCAAAAGCGCATTCCACAAGGGGAAAAGCGGCTACTGCTGCCCTCCTTAACAATGTACCAATTTCCGAGATTTGTAAGGCTGCTACATGGAAGTCTGTGCATACCTTTACTAAGCATTACTGTTTAGACTCGGATGCAAGAGCGGATGCCCAGGTGGGGCAGGCCTCTCTTAGAAATCTATTTGCATGAATATGTATTCTTTCCTGCACTTCTTTCAGACAGTCCGCAGAGTCTAGGGATGGGCTTGCTAATCTATTCAATGTTTATGACTATTGATGAGGATCCCCTGGAAGAGAAGGATAAGTTACTTACCTGTAAATCCTAGTTCTCTTCCAGGGGTATCCTCATCAAAGTCATAAACAACCCACCCTCCTCCCCGGACTCAAGTCTCCTAGAAGTGCAGGACAGATTATCTTTCTGATCAGTTACACAAATTGTCACCGTAAAAAAGTACTGACCTAACTGTGAACCAACTGTCACCTTCTCTTCACCCCTGAGGCATGGTGGGATACTGGAGGTGCTCAGGGTCTTAAAGGCACGGTGCCAAAGTTTTTATGGTTCTCCTGTGTTAACCTGCATGCAGCCTATTGGCTAAGAATGCTTCATTGTTTTTCAATGTGGTTTTTTCTATTTTTCTCTATTTACTGCTGTTTACTTCCCTAAGTCCAGTTTTTGGGGCTTAGGTAGATATTTATGATCTATTGTGATTTTATAATATGAAAGAAAAAAAAATAAAAATAATAACTTGCATAGAAATAAAGCATTTTAGCCTATTTATGATTATAGCCTGCATTGCTGTTTTACACATGATAATATGTATGTATTTTATATATATATGCTCCGGGGGCCCCGCACAAGGGCGGGAATATTCAATGTTTATGACTTTGATGAGGATACCCCTGGAAGAGAACTAGGATTTACAGGTAAGTAACTTATCCTTCCCTCCAAACATACCACCAAAAGCACAGAAATTGTCAAAACAACATTCCGACGTTCTGGAAATAGAAGTTCAAGCACTATTGCAAAAGAATGCAATCGAATTAGTACCAATCACACAAACACAGGAGTCTATTCACTGTACTTCTTAATACCAAGAAAGGACAAAACACTGAGACCAATCCTAGACCTCAGAATACTAAACACCTACATCAAATCAGACCACTTTCACATGGTCACGCTACAAGAGGTGTTACCATTGCTAAAACTACAGGACTACATGACAACCTTAGACCTCAAAGACGCGTATTTCCATATACCAATACATCCATCTCACAGAAAATAGCTACGGTTCGTATTCAAAGGAATACATTACCAATTCAAAGTATTGCCTTTTGGTTTAACAACCGCACCAAGAGTCTTTACAAAATGTCTAGCAGTAGTGGCTGCACACATCAGAAGGCAGCAAATACATGTATTCCCGTATCTAGACGATTGGCTAATCAAAACCAATTCACTAACAAAGTGCTTACAACACACAAATCAAATCATACAAACCCTCTACAAACTAGGTTTCACCGTCAACTTTGCAAAATCCAACATTTTGCCGTGCAAAGTACAACAATACCTGGGAGCCATAATAGACACAACAAAAGGAGTAGCCACTCCAAGTCCACAAAGAATTCAAAATTTCAACAAGATCATACAACGCATGTATCCAACACAAACAATACAAGCAAAGATGATATTACAACTCCTAGGCATGATGTCTTCATGCATAGCCATTGTCCCGAACGCAAGGCTACACATGAGGCCCCTACAACAGTGCCTAGCATCACAATGGTCACAAGCACAGGGTCACCTTCTAGATCTGGTGTTGATAGACCGCCAAACTTACCTCTCGCTTCTATGGTGGAACAGTATAAATTTAAACAAAGGGCGGCCATTCCAAGACCCAGTGCCACAATGGCCCCGCCAATTCTGGTACACGGATCTACTCAACTTATCGGAAAAACCTCACAGGAGGTTGCCGTGCAGACCGGATCTCCTGAGCAGAATGGAAGGCAGAATCCTACATCCCAACCTTCCCTCTCTGAGCTTGACAGCATGGCTCCTGAATTCCTGCAGCATGGGCACCTAGGGCTCTCACAGGAGTGCATGAACATCTTGAAAGAGTCAAAACGACCTTCCACGCGGCGTTCTTACGCTTTTAAGTGGAAGAGATTTTACATCTGGTGCTCTCAACAAGGTATAAACCCCATACGAGCTCAGGAGGATGTCATACTGTCCTATTTGCTTCATCTGGCGAAGTCTGGTCTGCAGGTATCATCTATTAAGGTACATTTGTCGGCAATTACAACTTATCGTAAGTCGCCTTCTCAGGAATCCTTCTTTACGATACCTGTAGTCAAGGATTTCTTAGAAGGCTTGAAAAAGGTTTTTCCTCCCATTCGGAGACCTTCTCCTCCATGGGAACTGAATGTGGTCCTGTCAAAACTTATGGGCCCTCCCTTTGAACCTATCCACAAGGCCTCTTTACAGCACCTTACGTGGAAGACTGCTTTTTTGGTGGCCATTACTTCAGCGAGGAGGGTCAGCGAAATTCAGGCTCTGTCTTGCAGAGAATCGTACACGGTTTTTCACGATAATAGAGTGGTTCTGCGAACTCACCCATCTTTCCTTCCGAAGGTGGTGTCAGAATTCCATATCAATCAGACTATGGGGGTGATTCTAACTTCGGCGGGCGGCGGAGGCCGCCCGCCGAAGTTCCCCCACCAAAATACCGCTCCGCGGTCGAAAGACCGCTGAGGGTATTTTGGGATTTGCCCTGGGCTGGCGGGCGACCGCCAAAAGGCCGCCCGCCAGCCCAGGGCAAATCAACCTTCCTACTAAGATGCCGGCTCAGAATTGAGCCGGCGGAGTGGGAAGGTGCGACGGGTGCAGTTGCACCCGTCGCGTATTTCAGTGCCTGCTAGGCAGACACTGAAATACTTTGTGGGGCCCTCTTACGGGGGCCCCTGCCGTGCCCATGCCATTGGCATGGGCACGGCAGGGGCCCCCAGGGGCCCCGCGGCACCCCCTACCGCCATCCTGTTCCTGGCGGGCGAACCGCCAGGAACAGGATGGCGGTAGGGGGTGTCAGAATCCCCCATGGCGGCGCAGCAAGCTGCGCCGCCATGGGGGATTCCAAGGGCAGCGGTAAACCGGCGGGAGACCGCCGGTTTACCCTTTCTGACCGCGGCCAAACCGCCGCGGTCAGAATGCCCTGCGGGGCACCGCCGGTCTGTCGGCGGTGCTCCCGCCGACCCTGGCCCCGGCGGTCTGAGACCACCGGGGTTAGAATGAGGGCCTATATCTTTACCGACTTTCTTTCCCAATCCGGAGACTCCGGCTGAGAAAGCATTGCATTCTTTAGACTTGAAAAGAGTGCTGAAATTCTATTTGGACAAAACAAAACCGATTAGACATTCTAACCATTTGTTTCTGAATTATGGTCATTTAAGAACAGGAGAGGCAGCGTCTAAACGAACGATATCAAGATGGATTGTGTCGTGTATTGTTAACACTTACCAGCTGGCTAATAAACAATTACTGGCTAGGCCAAAAGCGCATTCCACAAGGGGAAAAGCGGCTACTGCTGCCCTCCTTAACAATGTACCAATTTCCGAGATTTGTAAGGCTGCTACATGGAAGTCTGTGCATACCTTTACTAAGCATTACTGTTTAGACTCGGATGCAAGAGCGGATGCCCAGGTGGGGCAGGCCTCTCTTAGAAATCTATTTGCATGAATATGTATTCTTTCCTGCACTTCTTTCAGACAGTCCGCAGAGTCTAGGGATGGGCTTGCTAATCTATTCAATGTTTATGACTATTGATGAGGATCCCCTGGAAGAGAAGGATAAGTTACTTACCTGTAAATCCTAGTTCTCTTCCAGGGGTATCCTCATCAAAGTCATAAACAACCCACCCTCCTCCCCGGACTCAAGTCTCCTAGAAGTGCAGGACAGATTATCTTTCTGATCAGTTACACAAATTGTCACCGTAAAAAAGTACTGACCTAACTGTGAACCAACTGTCACCTTCTCTTCACCCCTGAGGCATGGTGGGATACTGGAGGTGCTCAGGGTCTTAAAGGCACGGTGCCAAAGTTTTTATGGTTCTCCTGTGTTAACCTGCATGCAGCCTATTGGCTAAGAATGCTTCATTGTTTTTCAATGTGGTTTTTTCTATTTTTCTCTATTTACTGCTGTTTACTTCCCTAAGTCCAGTTTCTGGGGCTTAGGTAGATATTTATGATCTATTGTGATTTTATAATATGAAAGAAAAAAAAAAAAAAAATAATAACTTGCATAGAAATAAAGCATTTTAGCCTATTTATGATTATAGCCTGCATTGCTGTTTTACACATGATAATATGTATGTATTTTATATATATATGCTCCGGGGTCCCCGCACAAGGGCGGGAATATTCAATGTTTATGACTTTGATGAGGATACCCCTGGAAGAGAACTAGGATTTACAGGTAAGTAACTTATCCTTCCCTCCAAACATACCACCAAAAGCACAGAAATTGTCAAAACAACATTCCGACGTTCTGGAAATAGAAGTTCAAGCACTATTGCAAAAGAATGCAATCGAATTAGTACCAATCACACAAACACAGGAGTCTATTCACTGTACTTCTTAATACCAAGAAAGGACAAAACACTGAGACCAATCCTAGACCTCAGAATACTAAACACCTACATCAAATCAGACCACTTTCACATGGTCACGCTACAAGAGGTGTTACCATTGCTAAAACTACAGGACTACATGACAACCTTAGACCTCAAAGACGCGTATTTCCATATACCAATACATCCATCTCACAGAAAATAGCTACGGTTCGTATTCAAAGGAATACATTACCAATTCAAAGTATTGCCTTTTGGTTTAACAACCGCACCAAGAGTCTTTACAAAATGTCTAGCAGTAGTGGCTGCACACATCAGAAGGCAGCAAATACATGTATTCCCGTATCTAGACGATTGGATAATCAAAACCAATTCACTAACAAAGTGCTTACAACACACAAATCAAATCATACAAACCCTCTACAAACTAGGTTTCACCGTCAACTTTGCAAAATCCAACATTTTGCCGTGCAAAGTACAACAATACCTGGGAGCCATAATAGACACAACAAAAGGAGTAGCCACTCCAAGTCCACAAAGAATTCAAAATTTCAACAAGATCATACAACGCATGTATCCAACACAAACAATACAAGCAAAGATGATATTACAACTCCTAGGCATGATGTCTTCATGCATAGCCATTGTCCCGAACGCAAGGCTACACATGAGGCCCCTACAACAGTGCCTAGCATCACAATGGTCACAAGCACAGGGTCACCTTCTAGATCTGGTGTTGATAGACCGCCAAACTTACCTCTCGCTTCTATGGTGGAACAGTATAAATTTAAACAAAGGGCGGCCATTCCAAGACCCAGTGCCACAATACGTAATAACAACAGATGCTTCCATGACAGGGTGGGGAGCACACCTCGATCAACACAGCATGCAAGGACAATGGAACGTACATCAAACAAAACTGCATATAAATCACCTAGAAATGCTAGCAGTTTTTCACGCATTGCGGGCTTTCCAACCAATTATAACTCACAAATACATTCTTGTCAAAACAGACAACATGACAACTATGTATTATCTAAACAAACAGGGGGGACACACTCAACGCAGTTGAGTCTTCTAGCACAGAAAATATGGCGATGGGCAATTCACAACCACATTCGCCTAATAGCGCAGTTTATTCCAGGGATCCAGAATCAACTTGCAGACAATCTCTCTCGATCACCAACAAGTCCACGAATGGGAAATTCACCCCCAAGTTCTAAACACTTACTTCAGACTCTGGGGAACACCTCAAATAGACTTGTTTGCAACAAGAGAGAACGCAAAATGCCAAAACTTCGCATCCAGATACCCACACAGGCAGTCCCAAGGCAATGCCCTATGGATGAACTGGTCAGGGATATTTGCCTACGCTTTTCCTCCTCTCCCTCTCCTTCCTTACCTGGTAAACAAACTCAGTCAAAACAAACTCAAACTCATATTAATAGCACCAACTTGGGCAAGGCAACCCTGGTACACAACACTGCTAGACCTATCAGTAGTACCCCACATCAAATTGCCCAACAGGCCGGATCTGTTAACACAACACAACCGACAGATCAGACATCCAGATCCAGCATCGCTGAATCTAGCAATCTGGCTCCTGAAATCCTAGAATTCGGACACTTACAACTTACCCAAGAATGTATGGAAGTCATAAAGCAAGCCAGAAGGCCGTCCACTAGGCACTGCTATGCAGGTAAATGGAAGAGGTTTGTCTGTTACTGCCATCATAATCAGATCCAACCTATACACGCAACTCCAAAGGATGTAGTGGGTTACTTGCTTCACTTACAGAAATCTAGCCTAGCCTTCTCTTCCATTAAAATACACCTTGCGGCAATATCTGCATACCTGCAGACTACCTATTCAACTTCCCTATATAGGATACCAGTCATTAAAGCATTCATGGAAGGGCTTAAAAGAATTATACCACCAAGAACACCACCTGTTCCTTCATGGAACTTAAATGTTGTCTTAACAAGACTCATGGGTCCACCTTTTGAACCCATGCACTCTTGCGAAATACAGTTCCTCACCTGGAAGGTTGCATTTCTCATCGCCATTACATCTCTAAGAAGAGTAAGCGAAATTCAGGCGTTTACAATACAAGAACCTTTTATACAACTACACAAAAATAAAGTCGTCCTAAGGACTAATCCTAAATTTTTACCAAAGGTTATTTCACCGTTCCACCTAAATCAAACAGTGGAACTACCAGTGTTCTTCCCACAGCCAGATTCCGTAGCTGAGAGGGCACTACATACATTAGATGTCAAAAGAGCATTAATGTACTACATTGACAGAACGAAAAACATCAGAAAGACTAAACAACTATTTATTGCATTCCAAAAACCTCATGCAGGAAACCCAATATCAAAACAAGGTATAGCCAGATGGATAGTTAAATGCATCCAAATCTGCTACCTTAAAGCAAAACGACAACTGCCCATTACACCAAGGGCACACTCAACCAGAAAAAAAGGTGCTACCATGGCCTTTCTAGGAAACATCCCAATGCAAGAAATATGTAAGGCAGCCACATGGTCTACGCCACACACGTTCACCAAGCACTACTGTGTAGACGTGCTATCCGCACAGCAAGCCACAGTAGGTCAAGCCGTGTTAAGAACGTTATTTCAAACCACTTCCATTCCTACAGGCTGAACCACCGCTTTTGTGGAGATAACTGCTTACTAGTCTATGCAGAACATGTGTATCTACAGCGACAGATGCCATCGAACTGAAAATGTCACTTACCCAGTGTACATCTGTTCGTGGCATCAGTCGCTGGAGATTCACATGTGCCCACCCACCTCCCCGGGAGCCTGTAGCAATTCGGAAGTTAGCTTCAACTTTGTATATTTGTATATATATTATTTTAGCCTTAAATAGGTACATACTTAGTCACTCCATTGCATGGGCACTATTACTACAACACAACTCCTACCTCACCCTCTGCGGGGAAAACAATCGAAGATGGAGTCGACGCCCATGCGCAATGGAGACAAAAGGAGGAGTCACTCGGTCCCGTGACTCGAAAGACTTCTTCGAAGAAAAACAACTTGTAACACTCCGACCCAACACCAGATGGCGAGCTATGCAGAACATATGAATCTCCAGCGACTGATGCCACGAACAGATGTACACTGGGTAAGTGACATTTTCATTTGTAAGTTTGCGCTGTTTTTGCGTCATAAAGCGGCGCAAAAAAATATAAATATGGGCCTTGGTATGCTTGATGGAATCATCCTGATTGGAAAGCATGAGGATGAGGCTTTGCAACATATTAAAACCAATATGAATACACAGAATTTCTGGGCTCCCCTCAGTATCTCTGTACTGGCATAACAGCTTTTTGGGGCTCACGGAGATCCCAGGCATTAGAGGAAGACTTCAATCAGTCCAGAGGTCAAAGCAGGCTATATTATCACCCATGACTAGGGATGTGAACTCAACAGAAACCAAAGACAAGGATATGTCAGAGCTTCTGCAGGAGCGCCTCACAAATGTGATCCCAGGACACCAAAAATTAGTTTGACTCCTCCCAGCTGCCCCCGTAGTAGTCCCCTCTCAACTGATAAGGGAGAGAATTTCCTTTTTTGTCCCTGCATGGGAATCCATAACATCGGACTGGTAGGTGCAGCCGATTGCATACCTGCACTGCACACTTGCACTGTTGGAGCTTTTACAGAAACCACTTATGTACTAATTCAGGAAGGAATATTGTCTTCATTTAAGGGAGCTGCAACAGGAAATTCTCCTTCTCAAAAAGTGATATAGTCCTGTAATCGTAGAGAAAATGGGGATTTTATTCCACATTCTTTTTTATGAAGAAGACAAGACATTGGAGACCTATTCTGGACCTGGTAGTGCTCCGTGACTGCCTCCAGATGCACCAGAAGAATGATTATCTGACATCCCTGAATCTTCAGGATGCTTATTTCTCTATCACTGTACACCGACAGTACAGGAAATATCTCTTTTTTCAGTTGTGGCCGGAGCACTGCCAAAGCAAGGCACTGCCATATGACTTAAAATCAGCACCACCAATATTTACCAAGTGCCTAGCAATGGTTTCTGCCCTCCTCTGATGAAAGGTCTTCAAATATAGCTATGTGTGGATCACTGGCTCGTCAAGGTGCTATTATGGTAAGAGACAAATACTTCTTTGGTTGCCTGTATCTCTCTGTTTCATAGACTAGGTCTGACACTGAATTTCAAAAAGCCCTCTAGGGAGCCACAGGCAAAGCTTTGGTTCTTGGGAGTGATACTGAACACAGGGTTGTGAAGGCTTTTCCTTCGGCTTTCAGCTTTGACTGATGAAGCTTCAATCCATGGCAAAGATCTTCTCTGTCACGCAGTCGGTCAAGGTCAGGCAGTACAACTCTCTGTTCATCCTGATTCCACCCTGCATTGGTCTTCTCCACTTTTGTAGGCTTTAATTGAGGTCTTTCTAGCAAGAGTTGGACAGTCAATTAAAAAGTTCACAGCACGTGGGTGATATGATCCACATCACAAGATGTCTGAAACAGGACTTAGTTCAGTGCACCAATATGAATCAAAAATTCAGTTGGAATGCAAACCAGACACAACCCACTGAGCAACATTGTGTAGGAAGCGTCTCCTGATAACAATCAGTCCCACAAGATTAGTTCAGGGAGACAGAATGCTGCCAGATTGGGTGGCCAAGCCTGCAAGCCTTCACATACCCTCAGCTGTAAACTTACCTTTCTGCGGCTGGCCCGCCGGTACCACCTCCTGTGCGTCACCTTCTCCATGTTTTCCCTTCTCTTTTGCTTCCCAGAATCCTCTAGTGAGGATTCCTGGGCTATAGGCAGCTCAATACAAGATGACTGCTCCCTATACTGTTTGTATTGGTTCCCAGCCTATTATGATGCCTTATAATCTTCATGTGAAGTACTTATTGTTCTACAGTATAAAAGGCAATTTTTCCTTCTGCTTCCTGCGCGGCACCAGTTATTCATTCTGTGGGATGTGTTTCTTTGCTCCTGTGTTTCCCAGCTTCTCTAGTGGAGTGGTTCTTGAAGTACTTCTTACTACCTATCCAGTCTTTATCAGACTTCGTTGGGTCTGTCTCTTGGTTGCATTCTGCCTGGTGGCCTTCCCTGATATGTTGGAGGTATTTTGCCCAGGGGCTTTTTCCTTCTCTGGGTCTTCTGGAAGGCACAATCTTCTGTGCTCCCGGATGCATTGTGGGTACTGGAAGGAGTCCCTCTTAACTCTGGCCACGAAGGCTGTTAAAACCTGGGTTTTTCTAGTAAGCCACAGTCAGAGGTTATTAACTCAGCGTCAATCCCCTGAGAGGTCCAACAGGAATATCACGAAGCACACAAGGTAATGGGGTAAATGTTTGCTATTTATCTAACTTGGGTTGCAGTCCAAGCCATTGTTCTTTTGCTCACCCTTCTTCCTCAGATTAGACCCCGCCATATGCAAATCAGTCTTGGTTCTGCTCCAATAGAAACAGTCCATCCATAACTGCTAAGCCAGCTTATCTCTGAACTTGGAGCTGGGTAAAGATTTGCATATGGCTGGTTCCAGACTGAGATGGCATGGTGTGCAGAAGAACAATGGGTAGGATTGCTACCAAGGTGATTGCCAGTGGTTAAACAGACTACAAGCATTTATGCTGTGTTTGATGTAACATCCCAAGTACCCATGGATATGCCCAGATATGGATATGGGTACCTTGCTCACTGTGGCACTGGAACCAAGCTACATCTGACTAGTCTCAATCAGGGAAAAAACATTCTTTGGTTCAGGGTGGACCTGACCTGGCAGTTCGGGCTGGAGCAGGGTCAAGACTCATTTGGATATGGCTGGGTCCAAACCATGGTGGCATGGTGGGCAAAAGAACGATGGGTTAGAATGCTAACCTGAGCAATTGCCATTGGTTAGACATATTGCAGGATACTGGATAACCGCAGTTACAGGTGTCTTTCATAGATTCACATGCAACCCGACCTCCCCTTAGAGGCTCCCTTTTACTGACTCAGATAAAAGTGTCATAATTTACTCTAATGCGGAAAATCTGAGGAAGGGAGCTTCTTTTGGGAGTGTTCTAAAGGGTGCTATCGCCTGATTGGTTATGGTTCAAGTTTGGTCCTTGTAAAAAAAAATGACATGGATAGGCTAGCAAAATTCAGGCCTATTTGCATTGTAGACTCCAGGGTTATTATTGTTTACTGCTTTATAGGATACCAGGGGACTCCCAATTCGACAAGGAAGATTTAAGCATGTGAATCTATGAAAGATACAAATACTGGATAACCGCAGTTACAGGTAAGTAACTCATTTCTTATGTAACTGAAAGGGTTCAAAACTAAGTAGCGAAGTTACAGCAGTGATTGATATTTGCTGATTAATTACATTTTTTCATGATCTCGTTCAGGAGTCACCAAACTTTTCTGCAACAAGTGCTACAAATGCTCAGTGAAAATCACCCCTACCTACTAATATTTGTCAAAATAGTTCTCTCCACCCCACACAGCACCGTCAGCGATAATCACATCCATTGCATTAGAAAGGATTGCCAGCAGTAGTCCCCTCTACATGGGTAATACATAAAAGCCATAGCTGCATCCCATGGGAGTAATAAATCAACTCAAATACTAGCTTTAAATACATTTTGAAAATTCAAACATTTTTATCCAAGCACCAGCTTATGAGTTCTGAAAATACACACATTTACATCTTGAGTATACAATGCTTAATTTTGGCATACAAATATTCTAACCAAGCAAAAGCTTCTCTTGTTATAGGCTGAGCTGCACACAGAAGAGCTACTTACTTACAAGGCGCTGGGGAGCTACTGGTAGCTCACAAGCTACTCTTTGGAAATGCCAGGTCTATTTGTATTTTCTTTCTCACGGTTTCTGTGTGCCTGTGGGAATGACAATGTTTTGGGAAATTTCGATCTACCTTTTTTACTCTTTATCCTTATAACCCTCTTTGGGCCTGACCCTTGCAATTCCTTTCTTGACTATAATTGGTCTGTTTTCAGGTTCAGGTACATTTCTTTGTGATGTACATGCAGTTAATAGCTGGCCGTCATATAAACAGGGAAATAAGTAGTTTTAAATGTGTTCCCTGGTCCTAGAGTTGGCACACACAAATTAATGATGTGATGACAAAAAGAGCTAAAGTGGTAACAATTACATAATGTTGTGTACGGTTAAGTGAATAAAAACAGATGGTTTAAGAATTATTAATACCATATTTCTATGTTTACATTATGGTGTCCTTATATTTTGCTTCTTTCATATTACTCAATAGAGATTAAAAGCAGTGTTCTTGAAGTGTCTGGAAAGCCAAGGGCAACAGCTATCCCAAGTACAGGTAAGACTTCATTTCACCATGAATAACTAATGCCACTTGCATGTGTGAGTGATGGTGGCACCATGTTCTTTTCCAATGAGAACCCTTTACTTAAAAAGACTTTTCGTTGGTTTGTTGTGTATGTGTCTGTTGCATTCACAAAGAACTATTTTCCACTATGACCCTATAGTATTAGAACCGAAATACATGCGTCTCTTGGGGAAGGGGAGTTCAGAAAACACTTAGCCTTGTGGAGGAGTCGGGTAACTTCATCCACTCGGTAAGTGTTTTCTGAAATCCCCTTCCCCAAGAGGCTACTATAGCTCAGATTCCTACTGCTGTTGTGGGAGGGCATTCCTTGAGATCTCTGGTCTTTCATTTGGGAAAAGTGAGTTATTTATTTTCTAGGGGAAATAAAGTCTGTTGAACGCTGCTGAGCCTATGTGTCACCTGTGGGCTGAAAAACATCTTCCATTGGTGGTCTTGAATGTCCTTTTTGTTTGCATCTTGTATATAAACTCAATTAGTGCAAAGTTTGCAGCATCTTCACAGAAAAAAAAAAACTGAGACTACTCTGCTTTATTCATTCTGAGAAAAACACTTCTTTCTTATATAAAAAATATTTATTTGAACATGTGTAGGAAAGTGCCACTATTAGCATGGTTGAACCCCCCCATACCCCCCTGCCCCCACCGCTTTTTGCCTTATGTTGATGCCAACTTTGATTGAAAGTGTGCTGGGACCCTACTAACCAGGCCCCAGCACCAGTGTTCTCTCCCTAAAACTGTACTTTTGTTTCCACAATTAGCATAGTCCTGGCACACAGTTAAGTCCCTTGTAAAGGTTACCCATGGTACCAAGGTCCCTGTGACCAGGGAAGGTCTCTAAGGGCTGCAGCATGTATTATGCCACTCTAGGGGACCCCTCACTCAGCACATGCACACTGCCTTGCAGCTTGTGTATGCGGGAGAGGAGAAAAAGACAAAGTCGACATGGCACCCCTCTCAGGGTGCCCTTCCCACAATCCACTGACTGTGGCATGGGTAAGTCAGCTCTCTAGCAAGCCTTACAGCCTTAAAGCAGGGTGCACTATACCACAGGTGAGGGCATAGCTGCATGAGCACTATGCCCCTACAGTGTCTGAGTCCATTCTTAGACACTGTAAGTGCAGTGTAGCCATATTGAGTATATGGTCCGGGAGTCTGTCATTACGAACTCAACAGCACCGTAATGGCTTCACGGAGAACTGGGAAGTTTGGTATCAAACGTCTCAGCACAATAAACCCACACTGATGCCAGTGTGAGATTTATTGCTAAATGCAAACAGAGGGCATCTTAGAGATGCCCCCTGCATGCCAGTCCGACCCCTAGTGCTAGGGTAACCAGTTTCTGCCAGCCTGCCACAACCAGACGAGTTTCTGGCCACACGGGGTGAGTGCCTTTGTCATTCTGTGGCCAGGAACAAAGTCTGCATCTGGGTGGAGGTGCTTCTCACCTCCCCCTGCAGGAACTGTAACACCTGGAGGTGAGCCTCAAAGGCTTCTGCCTGTTACAGCACCCCAGGGCATCCCAGCTAGTGGAGATGCCGACCCCTCCAGACACAGCCCCCACTTTTGGCGGCAAGTCCGGAGGAGATAATGAGAAAAACAAGTAGGAGTCACCTACCAGTCAGGACAGCCCCTAAGATACCCTGAGCTGAGGTGACCCCTGCCTTTAGAACTCCTCCATCTTGGTTTTAGAGGATTCGCCCAATAGGAATAGGGATGTGCCCCCCTCCACTCTGGGAGGAGGCACAAGGAGGGTGTAGCCACCCTCAAGGAGAGTAGCCAATGGCTACTGTCCCCTGACCTAAACACCCCCCTAAATTTAGTATTTAGGGGTGACCCTGAACCCAGGAAATCAGATTCCTGCAACCTGAAGAAAGGACTGCTGACCTGAAAGCCCCGCAGAGACGACGTAGACGACAACTGACTTGGTCCTAGTCCTACTGGCCTGTCTCCAGACTCAAAGAACCTGCACAGCGATGCAGCCCGTGGGACCAGCGACCTCTGAGGACTCAGAGGACTGCCCTGCACCTAAAGGACCAAGAACCTACCGAGAACAGCAGCACTGTTCAGAAACTGCAACAACTTTGCAACTTTGAAACAACTTTAAATAGACTCTCACTTCCCGTCAGAAGTGTGTCTTGACACTGCATCCAACGCCCCCGGCTCGAGTCCAGGACAACCAACACCACAGAGAGGACTCCCAGGCGACTCCAACAACGTGGACACCCTGAGTCGACCTCTCTGCAACCCCCACCTCCTGCCTCCCTCCACCCCCACCCCGGCGACATCTACATAGAGGATCCAGAAGCTCACCCTGACCGCGACTGCCTGGTAACAAAGGAACCAGACGCCTGGACCAAGCACTGCATCCGCAGCCCCCAGGACCGGGAGGAACCACCTACCAGTGCAGGAGTGACCAGCAGGCGGCCCTCTTCCTAGCCCAGTCGGTGGCTGGCCCGAGAAGCTCCCCCGTACCCTGCCTGCATCGCCAGAGTGACCCCCGGGTCCCTCCATTGCATTCTGTAGCAAACCCGATACCTACTTTGCACACTGCACCCATCCACCCCTGTGCCGCTGAGGGGGTGTTTTGTGAGCTTGTGTGTTTCTCCCCCCCCCCCCCCCCCCCCCCCCCCCCACTGCTCTACAAAAAAATCCCTGGTCTGCTCCCGAGGATGCAGGTACTTACCTGCCAGCAGACTGGAACCGGAGCACCCCTGTTCTCCATAGGCGCCTATGTGTTTTGGGCCCTCCTTTGACCTCTGCACCTGAACGGCCCTGTGTTGCTGGTGCTGTGGCTTTGGGGTTGCCTTGAACCCCCAACAGTGGGCTGCCTATGCCCAGGAAGACTGACTGTGTAAGTGCTTTACTTACCCGCAAAAACTAACCAAACTTGCCTCCCCAGGAACTGTTGATTTTTGCAGTGTCCACTTTTAAAATAGCTTATTGCCATTTTAACCAAAACTGTGTGTACTACTGTTTTAAATCAAAGTTCTATACTTTCCTGTGTGAAGTACCTTGCATTTTATGTACTTACCTCAAATTTTGAATCTTGTGGTTCTAAAAAAAAATTACGAAAATATATTTTTCTATTTAAAAACCTATTGGCCTGGAGTTAAGTCTTTGAGTGTGTGTTCCTCATTTATTGCCTGTGTGTGTACAACAAGTGCTTAACACTACCCTCTGATAAGCCTACTGCTCAACCACACTACCACAAAATAGAGCATTAGTATTATCTAATTGTGCCACTATCAACCTCTAAGGGGAACCCTTGGACTCTGTGCACACTATCTCTTCCTTTGAGATAGTGGCAACTATACAGTGGCAACTTCCTACAAGGAGCGATAGAGAGACTTCCTTCTTCAGAAAAAGGCAGAGGTTTTTTACTCCCGTTTCTTTCTGGTGCGCAAAACTAGGAGTCTTAGCGTCCCATTCTCGATCTCAGGGACTTAAACAAATACCTCAAACGTCAAACCTTTCACATGGTCACATTGCAAGAAATTCTTCTCCGCATGAATCATAAAGATTATATGACGTCCCTGGATCTACAGGACGCCTACTTTCATATTCCGGTTTCACCTGCCCACTGAAAATATCTGCGTTTCACAGTAGCCGGCAGCCATTTCCAATTCAGGGTTCTTCCATTTGGACTGAAGTCCGCCCACAGAATCTTTACAAAGTTCTTAGCTCCGGTAGCAGCTTTTCTAAGAAAGAAAAAATTGCAAATGTTTCCCTACTTAGACGATTGGCTAATAAAAGCACGGTCGTATCAGGAAGCTCATAACAAACAAGGGTTTCCATGGCATTATTTGACGAGCTGGGCCTCATTCTGAATCGGAACAAGTCAAACATATTGCCAACAAGAGTGACAACCTTTTTAGGGGCAAAAACTGACACCATCAGAGACAAGGCTTTTCCTTCGGTGAAGAGACAAGTGAGAATACAAAGAAAAAGGTATCTTTCAGTGGGCACCTACAAGTCGCTTCTGGGGATGATGTCTTCTCGCATACAGTTAGTCCCTTTTTGTTGAGTGAGAATGCGTCCCCTCCAGGAGGAACTAGATTTTCAATGCATACAGAAAGAGGGTTCATTCAACAACTTAATCACAGTGACTCCTCGAATGATCCAAGCGCTCAACTGGTGGAGAGACCCAGAAAAACATTGCAGTCGGTCTTCCTTTTCTACCTCCTTGTCCTCCGCTGGTCATTACCACGGATGCCTCCCTAGAGGGATGGGGAGCGTATCTTCAAGACCTTCAGATCAGCGTAAGGTGGAGCAACTCTTTCCAGAAATATCACATCAATTTCCTGGAGTTGAGAGTGGTTTTCCTGGCCATGCAGGCTTTCCTTCCAAGAATAAGACACTCAGCGGTTCTCATAAGAACAGACAATACTGCAACAATGCATTATTTAAACAAGCAAGGGGGAACGAAATCTGTTCTCCTATCTCGAGCATCTCAGACTATTTGGAAATGGGCATTCGGAATGGCATCAGTCTACGAGCGGAACATCTGCCAGGAAGGCAGAACAAGATGGCAGACACTCTCAGCAGGATGACGTCCTCCTGCCACAAATGGGAGTTGAACCAGGAGGTGCTCGACCAAGTTTTCAGGATGTGGGTAAAACCCAAACTGGATCTCTTTGCAACTCCACAGAACACCAAATGCCACTTTTATGCAAGTTCGGATCACCATCCGGGCTCTTGGGGGAATGCATTGTCGATGGCATAGTGCAGAATATTTGCCTACGCTTTTCCACCCATTCACCTGATCTCAAGAGTACTTGCAAAGATCAAAAGAGAGCATTGCAGGCTCAACCTGATAACTCGGTTTTGGCCTCGCCAACATTGATGTTCGCCGACATCGCCATCTCTTTGGTCTTCTAGACTGGTCAAACAATTCCTCAAATGGCTCTTTTGAGTTTTTCCACCAGAAAGGCCTCCTCTACCGGCTTGGCAACTCAACACTGTTCTCTCTCAGCTTTTGAAACACCCACTCGAACCGATACACAGGGCGGATTTAAAGCACTTATTGTGGAAAGTAGCTCTTTTGCTAGCCGTATGTCTTCTAGACGGGTCAGCGAGATCCAGGCTTTGACCAAATTCCTTCACAAATCTTTTTTATATCAGAAAACTCCTATGAAGGAGTGCAGAGCAGTGTAGCCCATAGGCTGCCATTAATAATGAAAAAAAAGGAGACTATGCCTTTAAGAACAGCCAGTCCTCCAGTATCCCATCATGCCTAGAGAGCGGCAGTTACCTGAGTTCTTTTTTCCGGCACCTGCTGACAGGACCCTGGAGCATTGAGCTCTACCTTTTTAGGTTTTTCTCTTCAAAAATATAGAAAAACTTTGATAGAAAAAACTTCATTCGACGTCTTTTGACTTTCTCTCTTGGATTTTGAATTATTCTGACAAGAATTAAGGCTTTTTTACACACAAAATACCTTCCTTGGTCAACAAATGCCCAAAATGTGGCAGAAAAAAGGCCAAAACAGACCCTCATGAGGTCTGCATCATTTGTCTGCCGTCTCTCACACATACCTGCCTCCTGTACCATCTGCAAGACATTTTCCAGGCATAGATTGCGTGACAGAGAGAAGATTCGCCTTCAAGGGAGAGCAGAGAGAAGACACCAAGGAACCAGTGGGACTTCTGAGCGAGGGGAAGGTCAGTCTTCTACCCGGGCTCATACCTCAGCCTCCAGTGGTCGTGGAAGGTCTGAGAGGCATTCTTCAGGTCGAAAACGCTATCGGTCCCGGTCGACGTCGAAGATAGACGTCGAGAGGAGGTACGGCTCCAACATGCTCGCGTCGAAGTCCGGCTCGACGTCGTATAGGAGTTGCCGTTTGACGTCAAGGTACCGCACGACGTCGAAGACTCCACGACGTCGAGGAGCAGATCGGCGACGTCGGAATCGACGTTGAGAAGTAAACGTAGACTTCATGTGTCGAGGTCCCACACAGCCTTGACGTCAAGCCCATCGACGTCGAGGAGAGCATCAACGTCGGAGACACAAGTGAAGAAGAATCTATTCTTCCTCAGAGCGATCTACTTCGGTAGTGCTGCTTCCCTCGTCGCCTTCTACTCGTGCATCTCCTCATGCCTCTCCTCCACCAGATCCGCTGCCAACTTCACCTCAGTCACAGACACCGTGGCCTACGGATCAGGATTTACCGCAACCTGCACCACTTCCAGTGCCGATTAGTGTCCCAGCAAGACCGCGCTCTACATCGCGCCACCGATCACGTCATGGCCATGATTAATCCCGTTCAAGATCTCACCGCAGATCTAGACATAGATCAAGTTCAAGGGGTCGTGAGAGAGATGCTTGGTCTTCTACCAGAGACTACTCCCCCACCTTATCGGGCTCACCCCCACCTGGGTCCTCGCCGGTTGATGATATTAACAACTTCCATGACGTGCTGGTCCGAGTTGCGTCAAAACTAAACATTCTGATGGTTGCCCCTACACCATCTACGTCGGTCATATTTGAAACTACACAGTGTACAGCCGCCAGACCTTTACTACCTCTAGTACCTGGCCTCTTAGAGCCTGCTATGGAAGTCTTCCTCACGCCGGCTACAACAAGACCTGCACCATCTAGACTGCAGAAAAAGTATCGTCCTCCTGAACAAGATCCTGTGTTTTTGCGTTCCAACCCTCCACCGGATTCAGTGGTTATATTGGCTGCTCGCAAAGCTCATGCTACCTCTCCGTCTTCCACCTCTCCCCCGGATAAAGAGAGTAAAAGGCTGGATTCAACTGGCCGTAAAGTCTGCAGTTCGGCTGCATCATCTATGAAGACTGCAAGCGCAACAGCCCTTTTGGGCAGGTACGATAGGTCCTTGTGGGATTCCATATTACAGTTTGCAGAGCATCTCCCGAGAGATCACAGAGAGGATTTCTTAGAAATAGCCAAGGAGGGTGCTATGGTCTCCAATCAGATCATCAGTGCAGCGGCGGACACGTCTTTACTCTCAGCCCATTCTTATTGCCATGGTGTGACACTGAGGAGACATTCATGGCTGCGGCTTACTTCATTGAAGCCCAGTGCTCAGCAACGCATTATAAATCTGCCATTTTCAGGCTCCACTTTATTCGGATCCCATGCAGAAGATGAAATGGCAAGGATGAAGGCTGTTGTGGACACATTAAAAGCAGTGAGTCTTGACAAACCTAAGGAGCAACATCGGTCCTTCCGACCTTTTCAACGCCGCTACACCACGCAGAGGGTTCAAACCCCTCAAGATCTCACCAGCGGTACCAACGAGCCTATCAGCCTGAGCGTAAAGCACAGAGAGGACGATCGACCCATCATCCCATTCAGAGTACCCGAAAACCTACAACTTCAAAACCCTGAGAATTTCCTCCCCCCAACTTCGTTAACCACTCTGGTGGGGGGAAGCATTACCAATTGCCTGGTAGAGTGGCAAAGAATTACAACAGACGCTTGGGTCTTTAACATTGTACAGAATGGATATTGTCTCAGGTTTTCCACACCGCCTCCGACCATTCCGCCAAAACCCTCAACTGCCACCTCGACCTCTTAAAGGTGGACGTTTCAATCCTCCTCGAACAGAGAGCAGTGGAATCGGTTCCCCTCAACCAACGGGGGAAGGGCATTTACTCCAAATACTTTCTCATCCCAAAGAAGGACAAGAGGGAATTCAGACCCATTCTAGATCTCAAAATTGCCAACCAATGGGTCCGAAAGGAAAAATTCAGGATGCTATCCTTACACCAGATATATCCTCAGATTCAGCAAGGAGACTGGCTTTGCTCAGTGGATCTACACGATGCGTATTTTCACATCCCCATCGCGAAGGAGCATCAGAAGTTCCTGAGGTATGTGGTGGGTCAAGATCACTTCCAACAAACTGTTCTACCATTCGGTCTCAGGTCAGCACCCAGAACCTTTTCCAAGTGCATGGCGGTGGTGGCAGCTCATCTCAGGAGAAATCGAATTTTCATATACCCATATCTGGACGACTAGTTAATCAAAGCATCCACTTATGCAGAAGCCAAACTGCATTTCCAGATGACCTGCGATCTCCTGTATCGGCTAGGCCTTCATTTCAACTTTCACAATTCAACTACAGTTCCTGTCCAGAAGTTACACTACTTAGGAGCTACCATAGACACACTGCAGGCAAAAGTGTGTCCTTCGGAGGAACAACGCTTATCCATTCTCCGGAAGTGTTGGGCTCTCCGATCAATGCGTCACCCAACAGTGCGAACAGTCTCCTCACTTCTCGGCTCCATGGCCTCCTGCATCTTTCTGACACCCAACGCTCGCCTCCACATGCGACCGCTTCAGGAAAGCCTGGAGGACCAATGGAATCAACTGTCGGAACTGGGAAGACCAAATTTGTCTGTCCACCCATGCAATCAGATCTCTAACTTGGTGGTGTTCTCCAGCCAATCTCCTAAAGGGGATGCCATTCTGTACACAGCCTCCAACGCAGACTACTGTGACAGATGCCTCTCTCCTCGGATGGGGAGCTCATATGGATCATCTGCAAATACAAGGTTGATGGTCTCGCAAGGAATCATTGTACCACATCAATCTCCTAGAGCTACGGGCGGTACACCTAGCTCTCAAGGCATTTCTCCCCTCAATCACAACCGACAACTTGCTGGTACAAACAGACAATATCACCACTATGTACTATCTGAACAAGCAAGGGGGCACCAGATCCAGAGTCTTGTCTCAAGAGTCCCAGTCAATATGGAACTGGCTCCTAGCCAGGAAATTGAGCATAGTGGCAACCCACCTTCCAGGGGTTCAGAATATGCAAGCGGATGCCCTCAGCAGAGTTCTAGAAGAGAACCACGAGTGGGTGCTCAACGAAGACGTCACTCGAGACATTTTCTGTTTGTGGGGCACACCTTCTATCGACCTCTTCGCCACAGAAGAAAACAGGAAATGGTGCGCCTTTGCCGCCAGGTTTTACCACCCAGAATCACTGGGGAATGCTCTGTGGATAGACTGGTCCAACAAATTTCTGTACGCCTTTCCACCAATTCCTCTGATCCCAGCAGTCCTCCTCAAACTCTCGATGACGTCAGCCACGATGATCCTCATTGCACCAGAGTGGCCGAGACAGTGGTGGTTCCCGGATCTCCTTCACCGATCACTCCGGCCACATCTCAGGCTACCCTGCAGACTGGACCTCCAGACGAAGTTCGGAGGACAAATGAGACATCCCAATCTCTCCTCCTTGAATTTGGCAGCTTGGCTCCTGAGTTAGTCCAGTATGGACATCTAAACCTTCCACAGGATTGTATGGAAATCCTAAAGGAGGTGAAGCTTCCATCTACTCGTTCAGCATACTCCTTCAAGTGGAAAAGATTCTGCATCTGGTGTTCCTCTAAGGGGATAGACCCTCCATCTTGCAAGGAAGATGTCATTCTCCCATACTTGTTACAATTGGCACGATCTGGCCTGCAACTTTCTTCAATAAAAGTTCATTTGGCAGCTTTGACTACTGATAGGAAAACTCCTTCGCAAACCTCTTTCTTTAGGATTCCAGTTATCAAAGATTTCCTAGAGGGGTTAAAGAAGGTCTTTCCTCCAGTTAGGCGCCCTTCTCCACCATGGGAACTTAATGTGGTCCTTTCACGTCTAATGCAACATCCATTCAAACCCATACACAAGGGATCTCTCCAACACCTAACTTGGAAGATGGCCTTTCTAGTGGCAATCACTTCAACACGAAGGGTTAGCGAGATCCAGGCCCTCTGTACCCACGAGCCTTACACAGTATTTCACTCCTCTAAAGTAGTCCTGCAAACACATCCTAAATTTCTGCCCAAGGTTATATCCGACTTTCACATCAACCAGTTGATTTCCTTACCCACTTTTTTTCCCCGAACCCTTCTACCCCAGCAGAGTGAGCTCTCCATTCTCTAGATGTTAAGAGGGTGTTAAAATGTTATCTAGATAAGAATAATCTCCTAAGGAGAACTTCACAACTGTTTGTTAATTATGGTATGGTCCGTACCGATTTAGCCACCTCCAAGCAATCAATATCGAGATGGATAGTCTCCTGTATTTTATTTTGCTATCAACTAGCTAAGAAAACTCTACAGGGTAAACCAAAGGCACGTTCCACCAGAGGCAAGTCGGCAACGACTGCTTTATTGTGGAATGTTCCATTAGCAGATGTAGGAAGTTGGCTCTGTATGTACTATTTCAAAGTAAGAAATAGTGTGCACAGAGTTCAAGGGTTCCCCTTTGAGGTAAGATAGTGGCAAAAAGAGATAATTCTAATGCTCTATTTTGTGGTCGTGTGGTCAGCAGTAGGCTTATCAGAGGGTAGGGTTTAACATTTGTTGTACACACACAGGCAGTAAATGAGGACCACACACTTAAAGACAATTCCAGGCCAATAGGGTTTTATATAGAAAAATATATTTTCTTAGTTTATTTTAAGAACCACAGGTTCAAGGTTTACAATCAATACTTTAAATGAAAGGTACTTCACTCAGGTATCATAGGAACTTTGAATCAGCAAAATAGCATATACAGTTTTCACATAAATGACATATAGCTATTTTAAAACTAGACACAGTGCAATTTTCAACAGTTCCTGGGAGAGGTAAGTATTTGTTAGTTTTGCAGGTAAGTAAACCACCTACAGGGTTCAAAGTTGGGTCCAAGGTAGCCCACCGTTGGAGGTTCAGGGCAACCCCAAAGTTACCACACCAGCAGCTCAGGGCCGGTCAGGTGCAGAGGTCAAAGTAGTGCCCAAAACGCATAGGCTTCAATGGAGAAGGGGGTGCCCCGGTTCTAGTCTGCCGTCAGGTAGGTATCCGCGACTTCGGAGGGCAGACCAGGGGTTTTTTTTAGGGCACCGGGGAGGACACAAGTCAGCACAAAAAGTACACCCTCAGCGGCACAGGGGCGGCTGGGTGCAGAGTGCAAACAGGCGTCGGGTTTGCAATGGAGTTCAATGGGAGACTCAGGGGTCTCTTCAACGAAGCAGGCAGGCAAGGGGGGGGGGCTCTTCGGGGTAGCCACCACCTGGGCAAGGGAGAGGGCCACCTGGGGGTCGCTTCTGCACTGGAGGTCGGATCCTTCAGGTCCTGGGGGTTGCGGGTGCAGGGTCTTTACCAGGTGTTGGGTTCTTAATAGCAGGCAGTCGCGGTCAGGGGGAGCCTCTGGATTCCCTCTGCAGGCGTCGCTGGAGGGGCCCAGGGGGGTCAACTCTGGCTACTCACAGGGTTGCAGTCGCCGGGGAGTCCTCCCTGTAGTGTTGTTTCTCTGCAGGTCGGGAGGGGGGCGTTGGGTGCAGAGTGGAAAGTCTCACGCTTCTGGCGGGAAACGTGCAGTCCTTTAAAAGTTGTTTCTCTGTTGCAAAGTTGTTTCTTCTTTGGAGCAGAGCCGATGTCCTCGGGAGTTCTTGGTCCTTTTAGATGCAAGGTAGTCCTCTGAGGCTTCAGAGGTCACTGGACCCTGGGGAACGCGTCGCTGTTGAAGTTTACTTCGAAGTAGGGAGACAGGCCGGTGGGGCTGGGGCCAAATCAGTTGTCATCGCCGTCTTCACTGCAGGGCTTCAGGTCAGCAGTCCTTCTTCTTTAGGTTGCAGGAATCTATCTTCTCCGGTTCTGGGAGCCCCTAAATACCCAATTTAGGGGTGTGTTTAGGTGTGGGAGGGCAGTAGCCAATGGCTACTGTCCTTGAGGGTGGCTACACCATCTTTGTGCCTCCTCCCTGTGGGGAGTGGGGCACATCCCTAATCCTATTGGGGGAATCCTCCATCTGCAAGATGGAGGATTTCTAAAAGTAAGAGTCACCTCAGCTCAGGACACCTTAGCGGCTGTCCTGACTGGGGAGTGACTCCTCCTTGCTTTCCTCATTATCTCCTCCAGCCTTGCTGCCAAAAGTGGGGGCAGTGGCTGGAGTGGCGGGCATCTCCAGTAGCTGGGATGCCCTGTGGCGCTGTAACAAAGGGGGTGAGCCTTTGAGGCTCACCGCCAGGTGTTACAGTTCCTGCAGGGGGAGGTGAGAAGCACCTCCAACCAGTACCGGCTTTGTGCCTGGCACAGAGTGACAAAGGCACTATCCCCATGTGGCCAGCAACATGTCTGGTGTGTGGCAGGCTGGCAAAACTAGTCAGCCCACACTGGAAGTCGGGTATGTTTTCAGGGGGCATCTCAAAGATGCCCTCTGGGGTGTATTTCACAATAAAATGAAATGTGCACTGGCATCAGTGTGCATTGATTGTGCTGAGAAGTTTGATACCAAACTTCCCAGTTTTCAGTGTAGCCATTATGGTGCTGTGGAGTTCGTGTATGACAGACTCCCAGACCATATACTCTTATGGCTACCCTGCACTTACAATGTCTAAGGTTTTGCTTAGACACTGTAGGGGCATAGTGCTTATGCACCTATGCCCTCACCTATGGTATAGTGCACCGTGCCTTAGGGCTGTAAGGCCTGCTAGAGGGGTGACTTATCTATGCCATAGGCAGTGTGAGGTTGGCATGGCACCCTGAGGGGAGTGCCATGTCGACTTAGTCGTTTTCTCCCCACCAGCACACACAAGCTGGCAAGCAGTGTGTCTGTGCTGAGTGAAGGGTCTCCAGGGTGGCATAAGACATGCTGCAGCCCTTAGAGACATTCCCTGGCATCAGGGCCATTGGTACCAGGGGTACCAGTTACAAGGGACTTACTTGGATGCCAGGGTGTGGCAACTGTGGAAACAAAGGTACAGGTTAGGGAAAGAACATTGGTGCTGGGACCTGGTTAGCAAGCCTCAGCACACTTTCAAATCATAACTTGGTATCAGCAAAGGTAAAAAGTCAGGGGGTAACCATGCCAAGGAGGCATTTCCTTACACAACCCCTCTCCCCCTCCTCCCCCCCCCCCCCAAAAGAAAGAGGATGAGACAAAACTTTCCCAAGAGAGTCTTCATTTTCTAAGTGGAAGAACCTGGAAAGGCCATCTGTATTGGCATGGGAAGTCCCAGGTCTGTGTTCCACTATAAAGTCCATTCCCTGTAGAGAGATGGACCACCTCAACAGTTTTGGATTTTCACCTTTCATTTGCATTAGCCATCTGAGAGGTCTGTGGTCAGTTTGAACTACAAAGTGAGTACCAAAGAGGTATGGTCTCAGCTTCTTCAGGGACCAAACCACAGCAAAGGCCTCCCTCTCAATGGCACTCCAATGCTGCTCCCTGGGGAGTAACCTCCTGCTAATGAAAGCAACAGGCTGGTCAAGGCCATCATCATTTGTTTGGGACAAAACTGCCCCTATCCCATGTTCAGAGGCATCAGTCTGCACAATGAACTGCTTGGAGTAATCTGGAGCTTTTAGAACTGGTGCTGTGCACATAGCTTGTTTCAGGGTGTCAAAGGCCTGTTGGCATTCTACAGTCCAGTTTACCTTCTTGGGCATTTTCTTGGAGGTAAGTTCTGTGAGGGGTGTCACTATTGATCCATATCCCTTCACAAACTTCCTGTAGTACCCAGTCAAGCCAAGGAATGCCCTGACTTGAGTCTGGGTTTTTGGAGCTGCCCAGTCCAGAATAGTCTATATCTTGGGTTGGAGTGGCTGAACTTGGCCTCCACCTACAAGGTGTCCCAAGTAAACCACAGTTCCCTGCCCTATCTGACATTTGGATGCCTTGATAGAGAGGCCTGCTGCTTGCAGGGCCTTCAAAACCTTCTTCAGGTGGACCAGGTGATCCTGCCAGCTGGAGCTAAAGACAGCAATATTGTCAAGAGAAGCTGCATTAAAGGACTCCAAGCCAGCAAGGACTTGATTCACCAACCTTTGGAAGGTGGCAGGGGCATTCTTTAAACCAAAGGGCATAACAGTAAACTGATAATGCCCATCAGGTGTGAAGAATGCTGTCTTTTCTTTTCCTCCTGGTGCCATTTTTATTTGCCAGTACCCTGCTGTCAAGTCAAAGGTACTTAAGTATCTGGCAGCACCTAGTTTGTCAATCAATTCATCTGCCCTTTGGTTTGATGGGCATCTGTCTTGGTGACAGAATTAAGTCCTCTGTAGTCCACACAAAACCTCATCTCTCTCTTTCCATCTTTGGTGTGAGGGTTGGGGACTAAGACCACTGGGCTAGCCCAGGGGCTGTCAGAGTGCTCAATGACCCCCAGTTCCAGCATCTTGTGGACTTCCACCTTGATGCTTTCCTTAACTTGGTCAGACTGTCTGAAAATGTTGTTTTTGACAGGCATGCTGTCTCCTGTGTCCACATCATGGGTACACAGGTGTGCCTGACCAGGGGTTAGGGAAGATAGCTCAGCAAATTGTTGTAGGACCTTCCTACAGTCAGATCCCAGAGAGGGTGTCTGAATAGATCACTCCATCAACTGAGCCATCTTTAGGGTCTGTGGAGAGGAGATCAGGGAGAGGTTCACTCTCAGCTTCCTGGTCCTCCTCTGTTACCATCAACAGATTCACATCCGCCCTGTCATGAAAGAGTTTGAGGCGGTTCACATGGATCACCCTTTTGGGGTCCTGCTAGTGCCTAGGTCTACCAGGTAGGTGACCTGACTCTTTCTTTCTAGCACTGAGTAAGGGCCACTCCATCTGTCCTGAAGTGCCCTGGGAGCCACAGGCTCCAGAACCCAGACTTTCTGCCGTGGCTGAAACTCAACCATAGCAGCCTTTTGGTCATACCACATCTTCTGGAGTTGTTGGTTGGCCTCAAGGTTTTTACTTGCCTTTTCCATGTACTCTGCCATCCTTGAACGTAGGCCTAGTACATAGTCCACTATATCTTGTTTAGGCTCATGAAGAGGTCTCTCCCAGCCTTATTTTACAAGAGCTAGTGGTCCCCTGACAGGATGGCCAAACAGAAGTTCAAAGGGGGAAAACCCTACTCCCTTCTGAGGCACTTCTCTGTAGGCGAAAAGCAGACATGGCAAGAGGACATCCCATCTCCTTTTGAGTTTTTCAGGGAGCCCCATGATCATGCCTTTCAATGTCTTGTTAAACCTTTCTACAAGACCATTGGTTTGTGGATGGTATGGTGCGGTGAATTTGTAAGTCACCCCACACTCATTCCACATATGCTTCAGGTATGCTGACATATGAAGTTGGTACCCCTGTCAGACACCACCTCCTTAGGAAATCCCACTCTGGTAAAAATACCAATGAGTGCTTTTGCTACTGCAGGGGCAGTAGTGGACCTAAGGGGAATTGCTTCAGGGTATCTAGTAGCATGATCCACTACTACTAGTATGTATTGGTTCACTGAGGCTGTGGGAGGTTCAAGTGGACCCACTAGGTTCACACCCACTCTTTCAAAGCGGACCCCACCACTGGAAGTGGAATGAGGGGGGGCCTTTGGGTGTCCACCTGTCTTACCACTGGCTTGACAGGTGGCACAGGAGACACAAGACTCCTTTACCTTCTGGGACATGTTAGGCCAATAGAAATGGTTAACTAACCTTTCCCAAGTCTTGGTTTGTCCCAAATGCCAGCAAGTGGAATATCATGAGCTAAGGTCAGAATGAACTTCCTAAACTCCTGAGGCACTACCACTCTCCTAGTGGCACCAGGTTTGGGATCTCATGCCTCAGTGTAGAGGAGTCCATCTTCCCAATAGACTCTGTGTTCCAGTGATTTTGCCTTTGGACTCTTCAGCAGCTTGCTGCCTAAGGCCTTCCAGAGAGGGACAGGTTTCTTGCCCCTTACACAACTGTTTCCCTGTTGGTCCCTTCTGGGCCTAGGAGCTCAACCTGATAAGGTTCTAACTCCATGGGCTCAGTTCCCTCAGAGGGCAGAACTTCTTCCTTGGAAGAGAGGTTCTCTTTCTCTTGTTGTGTTGAAGCTGGTTCCCCAGTCTTCTTTCCTTTTCTCTTTGAGGGTTGGGCCCTTTTTCCAGGCTCCAACACCACTTTTTCACCCTGAGCCTTGCACTGTGCCCTTGTCTTGACACGCACCAGTTCAGGGATACCCAGCATGGCTGCATGGGTTTTGAGTTCTACCTCAACCCATGCTGAGGACTCCAGGTCATTTCCAAGCAAACAGTCTACTGGGATATTTGAGGAGACCACCACCTGTTTCAGGCCATTGACCCCCTCCCCACTCTAAAGTTACCATAGCCATGGGATGTACTTTAGTCTGATTGTCAGCGTTGGTGACTGGATAAGTTTGTCCAGCCAGGTATTGACCAGGGGAAACCAGTTTCTCTGTCACCATGGTGACACTGGCACCTGTATCCCTCAGGCCTTCTACACTTATCCCATTAATTAAGAGTTGTTGCCTGTATTTTTGCATATTAGGGGGCCTGGCAGCAAGTGTGGCTAAGTCCACCCCACCCTCAGAGACTAATGTAGCTTCAGTGTGAACCCTGATTTGCTCTGGGAACACTGTTGATCCCACCTGGAGACTGGCTATTCCAGTGTTAGCTGGAGTAGAGTTAGAAGTGGAATCTTTCTTGGGACAGGCCTTGTCTACACTTTGGTGTCCCTGCTGATTACAGCTACGACACCAGGCCTTTTTGGGATCAAAGTTTTTACCCTTGTACCCAAAATTGGATTGTGAAGAGGCTTTGGACCCTCCCTTCCTGAGCAGGTTTTTGGGGCCCTGTAGAAGACTCTTTACTTTTTCCCCTTGGATGTCTCAACACTCTTCCCCTGGGGAGTCTTTGTGACCCCTTTCTTTTGGTCACCCCCTGTGGAAGTTTTGGTCACCCTAGTCTTGACCCAATGGTCCGCCTTCTTTCTCAATTCTTGGGGAGAAATTGGTACTGGGTCTACCAGATGCTGATGCAGTTTATCAGTGAAACAATTACTTAACAGGTGTTCTTTCACAAATAAATTGTACAGCCCATCATAATCATTTACACCACTGCCATGAATCCAACCATCCAGTGTTTTAACTGAGTAGTCAACAAAATCAACCCAGGTCTGGCTCGAGGATTTTTGAGCCCCCCTGAACCTAATCCTGTACTCCTCAGTTGAGAATCCAAAGCCCTCAATCAGGGTAGCCTCATGAGGTCATAGGATTCTGCATTTTTTCCAGAGTGTGAGGAGTCTATCCCTACACTTTCCAGTGAACATTTCCCAAAGGAGAGCACCCCAGTGAGATCTGTTTATTTTTCTGGTTGCACAAGCCCTCTCAAAAGCTGTGAACCATTTGGTGATGTCATTACCATCTTCATATTTAGTTACAATCCCTTTAGGGATTTTCAACATGTCAGGAGAATCTCTGACCCTATTTATGTTGCTGCCACCATTGATAGGCCCTAGGCCCATCTCTTGTCTTTCCCTTTCTATGGCTAGGATCTGTCTTTCCAAAGCCAATCTCTTGACCATCCTGGCTAACAGGAGGTCATCTTCATTGAGGCTGCCCTCAATGCTTCCAGAGTTGCTGGACTCTCCTGTGAGAGAAGCAGCATCTCTGACTATCACTTGTGGAGACAGGGTTTGAGGGACCCTGGGCTCCCTATATAGGACTGGAGGTGGGAAATCCTCCACATCACTAGCTTCTCCCTCTGGGAAGGTATCATCAGAGGGGTTGTTTTTAGCAAACTCTGCCAAAAGCTCCTGGAGCTGTACTTTGGTAGGGTTTGAACCAGTCTTTATCTTTTTTATTTTGCAGAGAGACCTTAACTCTGACATCCTAAGATGCAGGTAAGGGGTGAGGTTGAGTTCCATTACTATCTCTTCTGCAGTAGACATTATGGGGGTCATTCCGACTCCCGCCGGCGGCGGTAACCGCACGCCCGGCGGGAGCCACCAGAAGACCGTACCTCGGTCAAAAGAGCGCGGCGGTCATTCTGAGTTTCCCGCTGGGCTGGCGGGCGACCGCCAGAAGGCCGCCCGCCCACCCAGCGGGAAACCCCCTTCCACGAGGATGCCGGCTCCGAACGGAGCCGGCGGAGTGGAAGGGGTGCGACGGGTGCAATTGCACCCGTCGCGATTTTCAGTGTCTGCCATGTAGACACTGAAAATCCTAATGGGGCCCTATTAGGGGGCCCCTGCAGTGCCCATGCCAGTGGCATGGGCACTGCAGGGGCCCCCAGGGGCCCCATGACACCCGTTCCCGCCAGCCAGGTTCTGGCGGTTAAAACCGCCAGAACCAGGCTGGCGGAAAGGGGGTCGGAATCCCCATGGCGGCGCTGCCTGCAGCGCCGCCATGGAGGATTCCTCAGGCCAGGGGAAAACCGGCTGGAAACCGAATTGGCCTGGATGCACCGCCAGCCTGTTGGCGGTGCATCCGCGGGGTCGGAATGACCCCCTATGTTTCTAAAAGTTGGAATACTTTTTAAAATCTAAAACTATGTCTAGAACTTAATTCAAACTTTTACAAAACTTTTAAACTCTAAAAGAAATGCTAACAGGGACTAACACAAGGCCCTAGCAGGACTTTTAAAAAATTAGAAAAATAGCTCAAATTTAAAAAATCTGTTTCTAATGACAATTTTGGGAATTTAGTCGTGTGATCAGGTATTGGCTGAGTAGTCCAGCAAATGCAAAGTCTTGTACCCCACCGCTGATCCACCAATGTAGGAAGTTGGCTTTGTATGTACTATTTCAAAGTAAGAAATAGCATGCACAGAGTCCAAGGGTTCCCCTTAGAGGTAAGATAGTGGCAAAAAGAGATAATTCTAATGCTCTATTTTGTAGTAGTGTGATCGAGCAGTAGGCTTATCAGAAGGTAGTGTTAAGCATTTGTTGTACACACACAGGTAATAAATGAGGAACACACACTCAAAGACAATTCCAGGCCAGTAGGTTTTTGTATAGAAAAATATATTTTCTTAGTTTATTTTAAGAACCACAGGTTCAAGATTTACAAGTAATACTTCAAATGAAAGGTATTTCACTTAGGTAACTTAGGAACTTTGAATCAGCAAAATAGCATGCACAGTTTCCACAAACATGGCAATAAGCTATTTTAAAACTAGACAGTGCAATTTTCAACAGTTCCTGGGGGAGGTAAGTGTTTGTTAGTTTTGCAGGTAAGTAAACCACCTACAGGATTCAAAGTTGGGTCCAAGGTAGCCCACCGTTGGGGGTTCAGAGCAAACCAAAGCTACCACACCAGCAGTTCAGGGCCGGTCAGATGCAGAGGTCAAAGTGGTGCCCAAAACGCATAGGTTTCAATGGAGAAGGGGGTGCCCCGGTTCCAGTCTGCCAGCAGGTAAGTACCTGCGTCTTCGCTTCAGAGGGCAGACCAGGGGGGTTTTGTAGGGCACCGAGGGGGACACAAGTTAGCACAAAAAGTACACCCTCAGCGGCAAGGGGGCGGCCGGGTGCAGAGTGCAAACAGGCGTCTGATTTGCAATGGAGTTCAATGGGAGACCCAGGGGGTCTCTTCAGCGAAGCAGGCAGGCAAGGGGGGGTCTCCTCGGGGTAGCCACCACCTGGGCAAGGGAGAGGGCCACCTGGAGGTCGCTTCTGCACTGGAGGTCGGATCCTTCAGGTCCTGGGGGCTGCGGGTGCAGTGGCTTTACCAGGTGTCGGGTTCTTAGAAGCAGGCAGTCGCGGTCAGGGGGAGCCTCTGGATTCCCTCTGCAGGCATCGCTGTGGGTGCTCAGGGGGGTCAACTCTGGCTACTCAAAGGGTCGCAGTCACCGGAGAGTCCTCCCTGTAGTGTTGTTTCTTCGCAGGTCGAGCCGGGGGCGTCTGGTGCAGAGTGCAAAGTCTCACGCTTCCGGCGGGAAACGTGTTGTCTTTAAAAGTTGCTTCTTTGTTGCAAAGATGTTTCTTCTTTGCAGCAGAGCCGCTGTCCTCTGGAGTTCTTGGTTCTTTTAGATGCAGGGTAGTCCTCTGAGGCTTCAGAGGTCGCTGGACCCTGTGGAACGCGTCACTGTTGCAGTTTTTCTTGAAGTGGGGAGACAGGCCGGTAGGGCTGGGGCCAAAGCAGTTGGTGTCTCCGTCTTCTCTGCAGGGCTTTCAGGTCAGCAGTCCTTCTTCGTCTTCAGGTTGCAGGAATCTGTCTTGCTATGTTCTGGGAGCCCCTAAATACTCAATTTAGGGGTGTGTTTAGGTCTGGGGGGTTAGTAGCCAATGGCTACTAGCCCTGAGGGTGGCTACACCCTCTTTGTGCCTCCTCCCTGAGGGGAGGGGGGCACTTCCCTAATCCTATTGGGTGAAGGATTTCTAAAAGTCCGTCACCTCAGCTCAGGACTCCTTAGGGGCTGTCCTGACTGGCCAGTGACTCCTCCTTGTTTTTCTCATTATCTCCTCTGGCCTTGCCGCCAAAAGTGGGGCCGTGGCCAGAGGGGGCGGGCATCTTCACTAGCTGGAGTGCCCTGGGGCGCTGTAACAAAGGGGGTGAGCCTTTGAGGCTCAGCGCCAGGTGTTACAGTTCCTGCAGGGGGAGGTGAGAAGCACCTCCACCCACTACAGGCTTTGTTACTAGCCACAGAGTGACAAAGGCACTCTCCCCATGTGGCCAGCAACATTTCTGGTGTGTGGCAGGCTGGCAAAACTAGTCAGCCCACACTGGAAGTCGGGTATGTTTTCAGGGGGCATCTCTAAGATGCCCTCTGGGGTGTATTTCACAATAAAATGTGCACTGGCATCAGTGTGCATTTATTGTGCTGAGAAGTTTGATACCAAACTTCCCAGTTTTCAGTGTAGCCATTATGGTGCTGTGGAGTTCATGTATGATAGACTCCCGGACCATATACTCTTATGGCTACCCTGCACTTACAATGTCTAAGGTTTTGCTTAGACACTGTAGGGGCATAGTGCTCATGCACCTATGCCCTCACCTATGGTATAGTGCACCCTACCTTAGAGCTGTAAGGCCTGCTAGAGGGGTGACTTATCTATGCCATAGGCAGTGTGAGATTGGCATGGCACCATGAGGGGAGTGCCATGTCGACTTAGTCGTTTTCTCCCCACCAGCACACACAAGCTGGCAAGCAGTGTGTCTGTGCTGAGTGAGGGGTCTCCAGGGTGGCATAAGACATGCTGCAGCCCTTCGAGACCTTCCCTGGCATCAGGGCCCTTGGTATCAGGGGTACCAGTTACAATGGACTTACCTGGATTCCAGGGTGTGCCAATTGTGGAAACAAAGGTATAGGTTAGGGAAAGAACACTGGTGCTGGGGCCTGGTTAGCAGGCCTCAGCTCACTTTCAAATCATAACTTGGCATCAGCAAAGGCAAAAAGTCAGGGGGTAACCATGCCAAGGAGGCATTTCCTTACAAGACTCCAACCCAGAGGCTCCATTACATAGGAGCAACATTGGATAGAAACCTCGCAAAATTGTGTCCTTCAAAGGAGAGACTATTATCAGTAGCACAGAAGTGTCACAGCATCCTTAAAACTCTGCAACCAACGGGCAGACAAATAGCCTCACTCCTGGGTTCCATGGCCTCCTGCATTTTCATTGTTCCGTATACTAGATTACACATGAGACCTCTCCAAGAGAATCTGGAGGCTCCATGGAGTCAGTTCGTAGACAAGTGAGACAACAAATTGACTCTGTCACCAGTGGCAAAAAACTCACTACGGTAGTGGACTCATCTATAGCATCTGTTAATAGGAGTCCCTTTTCATCAGGACATTCCTACTCAAACTCTAGTAACGGATGCATTTCTTCAGGTCTGGGGTGCTCATATGGGCTTCCTCCAAACTCAGGGCTTGTGGTCGGACAAAGAGCAGCAATACCTCATCAACTGATAGAGCTGCTGGCTGTTGGTCTAGCCCTCAAGTCCTTTTATCCATCCATAAAGTACATCTCTCTCCTAGTCCAAACAGACCACACAACCCCAATGTACTATCTGAACAAGCAGGGTGGGAGCACTCTATCTCGGGGGGGGGGCACAGACCATCTGGCATTGGGTAATAGGAAGGAGATTGTCAATCACAGCTATTCACCTCCCAGGAGTCCAGAATACACAAGCCAACTCTCTCAGCTGAAGCTTCCCAGACGCACACAACTGGGTGCTTCACAAAGCATTTTTATTTTTCAAGAATGGGGGTATTGTCAAATTGACCTGTTTGCCAACCAAAACAACAAAAAATGCCAAAGCTCGCATCCAGGTTTTACCGACCAGGATCAAAGAGGAATGCCCTGTTTATAGACTGGTCAGAGGCATTTCTCTATGATTTTCCACCCATCCCCCTGATTCCCACAGTTATCAAAAAACTGTGTAGGGCCAAAACCAGAATTATACTAATAGACCCAGAATGGCTCAGTCATTGGTGGTACACGGATCTCCTCCATCTATCAGAAAAGCCTCACATGAGGCTTCCGTGCTGACCGGATCTTCTCCACAAGCTAGAGGGGAAGGTATTCCATCCCAACCTTCCTTAGCTGAGCTTGACAGCATAGCTCCTGAATTCCTGCAGTATGATCAACTAGGTCTCTCGCAGGAATGCATGAACATCCTAAAGGATTCTAAAATACCTTCAACACAGCATTCTTACTCGTTTAGGTGGAAAAGATTCTACATGTGTTGTATCCAGAATGGCTACAATCCAATTCTAGGACAGGACTCTTTCACCTAGCAAAATCAGGTTTGCAGTTTTCGGCGATTAAGGTACATCTTTTAGTCATTACTGCTTATTGAAAATCACCCTCTGAAGCATCATTCTTTACAATGCCTATGGTTAAAGTTTTTCTAGAGGGCTTAAGGAAAGTTTTCCCACCAGTTCATACACCTTCCCCTCCGTAGAAAGTGAATGCGGTCTTGTCTAAGCTCATGGGTCCCCCCTTTGAGCCTATACACAAAGCTTCTCTGCAACATCTTACATGGAAGACCGCTTTTCTTGGTGCCTCTTAGGCATGATGGGATTCTGGAGGTTCTGCAGGCCTTAAAGGCGTGGTGCCAGTTTTTGTTCTGCTATGTTAATTTGGATGCAGCCTATTGGATAATAATGCCTTTGTTTTTCAATACAGTTTTCTCTCTATTTTCAATACAGTTTTTTCTCTATAGAAGATTGGTAATGCAGTTTGTCTCTCTTGTCTGCTTTATAGAAATGTTTTAACTCTGGTTGACATGTTTATTAAGGAAAAACTTTACAAAAATAGGGCATTTTTAGCTTGTTTGTTAACATGGACTGCATGATTACATAGACACATGTATACATTTCATGTATATACATGTGTGTTTATATGTGCACCGGAGTCCCCGCATGTCGGTAGCAAACATTCAGTGCTTATGACTTTGAGGATTCCCCTGGAAGAGAAGTAGGATTTACAGGTAAGTAACTTATCCTTCTCCAGAAGGGGATATCCCTTACCCATGGCGCACTCCTTCACAAGAAATCTATTTGTTCTCCAGTATTGGATCTTTCATAGATTCACATGCTAGAATCATCCCGGTCGTCTAGGTGGGAGCCTCACGGTAACCTGAAATACACATAGAGTACACTTTATACACTAGGCCCCACGGGCCCCCTTAGGTTCTTTTATAGTCTATCCATGTTGTTTTGCAAAAAGACCCAAATTTTAACCTCAGCCAATCAGGCGTCGACACCCTCTAGAACACTCCCAACTGAGGCTTTTTCCCTCAGAATTTCTACTGCACGTCGTGTGAAGGGAGTCTCCCTGAGCTCTGCTCAGTATACCTTTCTGACAGGAATTTTTCTCTCAGAAAATTTCACTTTTAACATGTCTCAGCAGACTAACAAAGGTCTGTTTAGAGATTGTGGCAGCTGTGGGAAGAAGAGACTTCACGTTGATGACCCCCACAGAAAGTGTATCTACTGCCTGCATCCTGACCACAAGCTGAGAGACTGTAAAATCTGTTGCACCTTTAGTCAGAAAACCCTCAAGGACCGTGAGGGTAGGCTCCTGTTGTGGCTCCAGAGACAGAAGACCATGGAAAATTCATCCTCCGATGAGAGTGAAGCATCATCTCGCTCCCTCAAACGTCCTGGAGAAAAGGGAAGACTATCTGAGGAACCCCCAAAGAAGGTGATGAAGAAAACAAAACATAAATCTATGGAGAAGCAGGGGCGCAAAGAGCCTGCTACTGCCGTATCAGAAACCCAGGCAAAACTCCTAAAAAAAGGTTCGTTCGGAGTCTACGACGCCTGAGGGAAAAAATGCACCCATAAAAAGTACCTCTCTGTCACTGTTGCCAACGAGTGATCCGGTAAGGCCATCATCTCATGTCCCCAAAAACGTTCGTCGATGACGACCCCGTCGACGGTCACAGCGACGATGATGACATAGACGGTTACTACGGCGGTGTCTCCAATGATTATAACATCATCACCACTTTCATCGACGACAATCATAACTGCTCAAATATTCAAAAAGGCATCGTCGACGAAGACATCGTCGACAGCGGAAGCAGAAATGGTCCACCCGTCGACAACAGCACTATCGTTGACGAAGCACCTGTCCTCGAGGATGAGGAAAACAACGTTGACGAGCACACCTGCGTCGTCGACGAGACAACCGTCGACGAGAGATCCGCCAGCGAGAGACCCATCGACGACAACACCACCACCGTTGACGACAGATCCGTCAACGGCACAACCGTCGACGAGAGAACCCCGACAAACACTGCAGTGTCAGCGGCAGGGATGGAAGTTTTGTCCACTCAATCGTCGACCATCATGCCCCCCTCTGGAGATTTCGGAGCACAGCATGAGTCCACAAGATTCCTCCCTCTATATTTTATCTCCATGGGAGAAAGACCATCATCAATCCTTCCAAGACATACGTCTCCAAGCAAAGTCTTGCCATATCCCCCGCAGCATCTCCTGGATGACGATGAGGTAAGGACAATTATTCCCAGGATGAGGGAATGTTCAGTGAAGCCAGTAGTCCATCTCAGCTGCATGTAAAATTGCAAGACTTGGATGAGGAGGAAGAAGGGCAGCAGCAGCTCTATTATTCCTCAACTGTATATCAGGAGGGCTATTCATACCCAACGGGGGAGCAGGAATCTTCTTTCCCCATGCCCAGGTCTCTGGTGACAGATCTACAGGGTATGCTCAAAGACTACTATAAACGGTTCCCACCGTCAACACCGGTAACTCCATCTAGACCTTACAGTCAACGGACACCTATGCAGACCCCTTTTACTAGCCTCCCAGGAGCACAGCACAGAAGTGTCCCATTGGTTCCACCGCCACAAGATGACCACATCTCGACAGATGACGAGAGGGAAGAAGGAGAGATTTCTGAGGCGGCCCCTAGTGAGTGGGATGACTACCTCATTCCCATGCCGCCGCCGGCAGGACCGGTTGATTCACCTCCTGGGGACATCGGGGGTTTCCACAACTTAATGGAAAGGGCGGCCAAGAGATTCGACTTGCCTATCATTTCCCAGGAAATAGATTGTTTCTTATGATTTCAAGGAGCCATCAAGGAAATCAGTAAGAGCGATCCCAATAGTGGACTTCCTATGGCAGGAGGGATTGAAGGCAATGAAGAACCCAGCCACAGTGCCTTCACAGATGCCAAAGCTGGAAAAGAAATACAAGGCCCCTGACAATACTCCAGCCTGTTTAATATCGCAACCAAAGCCGGATTCTGTAATATCTCAGGCTGCACAACGTCGATCAAAGAACCCTTCGGCACCTATCGCAGCGCCTCCAGACATGGATGGGAGGAGGTTGGATAACATTGGGAAAAAAAATCTCCTCGGTGGCGGCGATCACAGTAAAGGCGGCCAACTCCTTGGCCATACTAGGGAAGTACGATCGCCAGATGTGGGCGGACATGTCAGTTTACGTGGATTTGTTACCTGGGGATGTCAAGGTGGAAGCAAAGAAAGTGCTCCAAGAGGGTGAGCGGATCGCAGCGGAAATCATTGACTGCGCGATAGACATTTCGTTAACAGGATTCCAGCTGCTCGCAGGAGCAATGGTCTTGCGTAGACAGGGATGGCTCAAGTCTACATCTTTCCACCCAGAAGTCCAGAGCCGTATTCTAGATATGGCGTATAATGGGGAAAGTCTATTTGGGAAGCATGTTGACGACATGCTACAGTTCATCAAAACAGATACTGACACTGCGAGATCGCTTGGTACCTTGCCGTACCGCAGGCAGCCCTTTCGTGGGGCAAGAGGCAGAGGAAATTACTCCTTGTGAGGAGGTTTTCAACAACACAGACCCCAGAATCAGTCCTCTGCAGCAGGACCCAGACAGCAATACGGCCAACATCAACAGCATTACCTGTTACCACCTACCGCAGCATATCGGCACCCGGCGAAAGGAAGACCAGCGCCACGGGGAAGAGATACCAGCAGAAACAAATGACAAGCTAGCCATACCAGCTTCCTACACTACCAGGGGCTCCAAGGTCGGGGGTCGCATCACTTCTCACTCTTCGTTGGAAAGTCATAACATCGGACAGGTGGGTGTTGGATGTAGTGGCCAGAGGGCATACTCTGGAGTTCATACAGAAATCACCGGACGTCCCTCCGTCGGGCCCTCCACCTCCACGAGTAGCCCAACTCCTCAAAGAAGTACAAGTAATGCTACGCAAGTGAGCAATAGAGCTGGTCCCTGCTCCTCACAGGAACAAGGGGTTCTATTCACGCTTCTTTCTGGTAAAGAAACCTTCAGGAGACTGGCGTCCCATTCTGGACTTAAGGCCGCTAAACAAGTTTCTGAAGAAACAATCATTCAGGATGGTAACACTGCAGGACATCGTGTGCCTCCTGAGTACCGGAGGTCATATGGCATCCCTAGACCTCCAGGATGCGTATTTTCATGTTCCGATACACCGCAACCATCGGAAATTCCTCAGGTTCAAGGTAGCTGGTATGCATCTACAGTTTCGGGTCCTACCTTTCGGTTTAAAATCAGCCCCCAGAATTTTTACAAAGATGCTGGCTCCAGTAGCGGCTCACCTTCGCCAGTCGGGCATACAGGTGTTTCCCTATCTCGACGACTGGCTCATAAAAGCACCCTCAAAACGTCAGGTGGTGCGTCACATATCGCTCTGCCTCCAGTTGTTCAACGATCTGGGACTTACCGTCAACTACCAGAAGTCGCATTTGCACCCCACGCAGACATTAAACTTCTTAGGAGCGGTACTGGACACTGTCCAAAGCAAAGTTTACCCGTCGTAGGAAAGGAAATTAAAGCTCAACAGGTTAGCCCGCAACCTCTCTGCAAAAAAGTGCGTTTCAGTTTGCACTTAAACTGAATGATCTTGTCATGCATTCCGCTGGTTCGAGACTGCAGACTGTATATGCGGCCCTGCAAGAGCAATTGGATGTGCAATGGCGCCAGGTTCAGGGATCTTTCGAAGACAAAATTCTCATTACACTGGAAATGAGAGCAGCCATGGCTTGGTGGGCGACACCGGCAAATTTGTCCAGCGGTCTCACGTTTCTTCATCAGATGCCTCGCTATATTCTGACTACGGATGCCTCCCTCGAAGGTTGGGGTGCCCACCTTCAAGATCTTCGATTCAGTGGGTCTTGGACTCCAAAGGACAGACAGCTCCACATCAATTAGTTGGAGCTCAAAGCAATAGATTTCGCTCTAAAAGCCTTCTTGCCAAGGCTTCAGGGCACAGATGTCTTAATCAGGATGGACAATACCACTAGCTTGTTTTACCTAAACAAACAGGGTGTCACAAGGTCTCTACAGCTCTCACAACAGGCTCAAAACATCTGGAAATGGGCCATAACGCACAACATTTCTTTGAAAGCAGAGCATGTCCCAGGACACACCAACATGCTGGCGGATACCCTGAGCAGGACAATTATCCCCTACCACGAGTGGGAACTAGACCAGGAGATTCTGGACCAACTCTTCCAGTTATGGGGCAAACCAAACATCGATGTGTTTGCCACGTTCGAGAACAAAAAATGCCCTTACTACGCAAGCTGGCTTCCCCAAAGAGGATCGTGGGGAATGCGTTTTCGATGAGATGGTTCGGCATTTATGCCTACGCCTTTCCTCCGATCCCACTGATACCGAGAGTCATCAGCAAGATGAAGGCGGAGGGGTGTCGCCTCCTATTAATAGCACCGAGATGGCCCAGACACTTGTGGTTCACAGAGCTCCTCATGCTCTCGGAACAACCACATGTGGTACTCAAATGGAAACCAGCCGTATTAACAATGCACCGGGGCCAAGTCATACATCCGGATCCGTCATCTCTCCACTTATCGGCCTGGCTCCTGAGTTCCATGAGTACTCCACCGTAAACATCTCTTCTGAATGCAGGGAGATTCTAGCCAGAGCTAGAGCGGATACTTCCAATAGAACCTACAGGTTGAAATGGAAGCGTTTTTGTCTGTGGTGCGCAGCTGAAGGGATCTAACCGATCTCCTCCCCTCCAGAACAGGTATTACCGTACTTGTTGCACCTGGCAAAGTCTGGACTCTCATACTCTTCGATCCGCGTGCACGTGGCGGCAATTTCAAGATACCGCAGGTCTCAGGATACGGTTTCATTGTATTCCACCAGAATTGTAAAGCAGTTCCTTAAAGGCCTGTTTCATGCTTTTCCACCAGTGCAGAAGCCTCCACCGTTGTGGTCCTTTAACGTGGCCCTGGGGCAGCTCATGAAACCTCCTTTTGAGCCCATCCATAGAGCGGAGTTAAAGTTAATTTCATGGAAAACGGCGTTGTTGCTGGCTCTTACCTTCGTTAAGAGTGAGGGACATACAGGCATTCACCATCAAAGAGCCTTTTCTTCAGTTCACCACTACTAGCGTGATTCTGAGAACGAATCCTAAGTACATTCCGAAAGTGCCCTCAACTTTCCATCTGAATGAACCGGTTGTTTTGAAAACCTTTTTTCCTAATCCGCAGACAGTGGCAGAAAAAGCATTGCATTCCCTGGACGTAAAAAGATGTCTAAAGTTTTACCTACAAAAGACTCAGAGCATACGCAAGTCAGACCAGTTGTCTGTGGCCTTTGGAAACGCAAGGAAGGGCTTTGCAGTATCCAAACAGACTGTGGCTAGGTGGATTGGCCTGGCAATCCAATTCTATCATATTCAGGCTGGTAAGCCTCTCCACAACAGGGTAAGAGCCCACACGACAAGGGCGGTAGCCGCATCGGCTGCCCTCTTCGCAGGAGTGCCCCTACGGCAGATCTGTAGAGCGGCCACATGGTCCAGCCAGCATACGTTCACGAAACACTACTGACTTGATGAGGCGAATAACATGGACACAGCAGTGGGTCAAGCAGTCTTGAGGCATTTGTTTCGTTATGGTGAGCCTCTTGGATCATCCCACCTCCACAACCAGGGTAAGGTGAACAACGGTTTTTTATTCTAATCAAGATTGAATCTGTTCTATTTCTTATGCTTATGCTAGAGCCTGATTATCGTAGCATGCCACATATTCGTTGTAATGCAGAGATCTGTGCTTGTTATGACTGATGGTTACTTACAGAGGCACATTATTATGTTGCCATTGAACACTAACTGGAGGTACTGTTACACTCATTTCTATTGATGTTCTGATGTTGGTTCGGATTGTAAAGGTACAGCTATATGTCTACTTAATCAATGTTACTGCTCGCTTCTCTAATTCGAGCATGTGAATCTATGAAAGATCCAATACTGGAGAAGAAAATTACTTACCTGTAACTGTGGTTCTCCAGTATTGGTATCTTTCATAAATTCACATGCGACCCACCCTCCTCCCTGCAGAGGCTCCCCTTCTACATGAGCTCTTAACTTCACACTTGTACTAGAAAATCTGAGGGAAAGAACCTCTGTTGGGAGTGTTCTAAACCGACATGGATAGACTATAAAAGAACCTAAGGGGGCCCTTGGGGCCTAGTGTATAAAGTGTACTGCTATGTGTATTTCAGGTTACCATGAGTCTCCCACCTCGACGACGGGGATGATTCAAGCATGTGAATCTATGAAAGATACCAATACTGGAGAACCGCAGTTACAGGCAAGTAACTAATTTTCTTGTGTACCAAGGCTTTGAGAATCGGTTGGCTGGTTACTTAAAGTGGGAGGCTCCCACTCTTCTCGGTATACCTGCAGATGAAAGAAAAGCAAAATAACAGGGTCACTCTGGATCTGGAGCTCGGCTGTCCTGAAGTCCCTCGAAGTGCAGATATGTTTTGGCAGTGGTGGTGTCCAAACTGGACACAGACAAGCCTTGGTGGCCACAAATGCCCTTATACTCAGGGTATTGGTGCACAGGGGCTCCCAGACGGTCTAGAGTCTGGAATCTCAGAGCTGCAAAAAGCTCCTCCTGGTGTGATGCTCTCTTGGTGGGCCTGATGGTCAGCAAAACTTTGGACCGAACAGATGCAGTCGGTGCCTGCAGATGCAGGGGAATGGCTCCTCCACCCCCAAGGGAGATGCTGCCTGGTTATTGAAGCACTGGATGGTCCTCCATGGCTTTGGGAAGATGCACATCTTTTGAACAAGTCTGATCGGTGCAATTGTCAAGGATCCAGCAGCAGGGCAGGGTTTGGCACCAAGTGTTGGTTAAGTCCCTTGTTCTTGTGGTGTCTGCTCTTCTTTTGTCCTTCTTCGATTCCCAGTAGACAAATCTGAAGTCCTGATGTCAGGGGGACCTCTAAACAATGAATCTAGTGGCGTTTAGGGTAGTGCAGGGTAGTAGCTAAAGGGCTACATATCCCTCGGGTGACTACACCCCTATATGACCACTTACTGTGGGGAGTGGTCATATTCCTGACCCAGAGTTCCTAGTTTCACCAAAACAAGATGTTGAACCCTTCCTCGAGTGTCCACTTCAGGTAGCCCACCTTAGGGGTGTGACAGCCCAGAAATAGAACAGGACTCCTGTATAACTAATTTCCCGCCTGCTCTGGTGACAAATGGGCCTCAGGGCACGGGGTGGCCTTCCCCAAACTAATGGAAGCCAGGAAGGTTACACACTAAAGGCGGGAGAGGCTTTGTAGCTCCTGGATCTGATATTCTAAAACACTAGCCATCCTGTTGGAGGAGGTGTGATCACCTTCCTCCAAAGCAGGCATTGTTTCTGGCCTCTGAGAGCTCGGGCTCTCACCTACAGGGGGTCAAACTCTTCTGTGGTGACAGACCGGTTGTTACCAGTCAGCCAGCACCCTAAGAGACTATTAGGTTTTCATGGGGCACCTCTTAGGTGCCCTCTGGGTGCATGTCATAATAAATCTGACACTGGCATCAGTACATATTTATTAAGACAAGGTGTTTGATACCAAACACCACTAGTTTCACTACAGTCATCATGTGTCTGGGTAACTCGTAATGACCAATGCCCAGTACATGTCCGTAAAATGGCTGCCGGATCACTTGGAATGTCCAGCAATGGAACTAGACATCAAAGGGGAGCATCTGTTCATGCAGATGTGCCCTCACATGTAATATAATGCACTCTGCCTTAGGGCTTTAAGGGCTGCTGTAGGGGTGACGTACATATCTGACATGCAGTGGGTATGGGGATTGTACACATGGGGTGTGCAGTGTTGTGTTTTCAAAATGGTTTGCACCATTACACGCATTCTGTGATGTTAGTCTGCATGTGTTTGAGTGTGGGTCCCTTAGGGTGGCATAACACATGCTACAGCCCTTAGGGACCCTCTTTAGTACCCATTTCCTAGGTACTAGGGGTACCATTTACTAGGAATTTACAGGGGTGCTAAAGTCCTTGCCAGTGGGTACAATCAGACATTTACCTTTGTTTTAAGGGCAAGAGAACTGCCACCGGGGACCTAGTTAGCAGAAAACCAGTGCACTTTCAGTCAAAAAGCATCAGTACTAGAGTAAGCCTCTCTGAGACACTTATTTCACTGATTATACTATTCCTTTTTTTATCTCCTCCCTCACATAGTTCTTGGGAATGAGCCTGCTAATCTCTTCAATTCTTATGATTATAAATGAAGATTCCCTGGGAGAAAAGGAATGATTACTTACCTGTAATCGTAGCTCTCTCTCAGGGGAATCTCTATTGTAATCATAAGCAACCCTTTCAGAGGAAAGAGATAAAAGTATAATTCTTTACTGCTAGTTCGCTCATCAAAAACAACTGAGTATATTGTCACCCTCAGGGCATGATGGGAGACTGGACGTCAAGAGGCACTTAAAGGGCCTGATTTACATGTTGGTGGTAAGTCCCGCCGTCGGTTTTCCAACTGAAAATCCTTCAGTCACCTTGGTGGTCCGCTTGCCAGATTTAGATGTTGGCGGTCCCATAGGCGAAAGCCCACCTGAGTCCCAAGCCTGTGTTGGGGGATTTTGGGCAGGGGGCACCCCTTTTCCCATCCCACTCCCATTTTTGACTAGACACGACAGGACAACACCCCCCATCGAAGCTGCTGTGGGACCACAGAGAAAACACGAATCCCCCATCGCTGGACACGAAGGTAGGAAATCCGCATATGCTGTGCACGTTGGGAGGTGACTACACATGAGCATTGGATCACTGGAGACATATACATGTCACAATAATTTTTTTAAGTTATTGTGACATGCATATGTCAGGGGCACGAGTGGGTCAGACACTGGTACACAAAATATATCGCACACATACACAACTGTCATTATGTTGCCAGTATTAATTGGCAAATGAATGCTGCCACCACAATGACGGTACATTCACACCTGTAAACTGTGTCCATGGGTTGCAGATTGCCAGGGGACCTGTACCTGTCATGTTGTGCTGCTAGTTGTGTGTGTGAGTCAGTATGTGAATGTGTGTGTGTGTGCAAATCAATTGGCTGGGTGAGGTGGATTGTGCTGGAGTGGGTGATGTGGTTGTGTCAAGATGGGTGCCACCTGCATATAGTATTGATATTGTTGTGTATGTTGTGTTTCTGCATGCAACATTCAGGTGAGTGGTGTTGTGTGGCGGTCATCGCAACCAGTGTAGTTGTGCTTGTGTGTGAGCGTGTCTTTGAGTAGTTGTGTTGGTTGTTGTGGTTGTGTTGTGTGTGGGTGCAGTGTCATTGTTGTGTGGATCTTGTGTCATGGATGCATTTCAATGTCTGTTTGTGCCATGTACATGTTGCAGGGGAATGGCAATGAATATTGGTGTGTATGTGGTGTGTTGTGTTGTGTGTGATGCAGGGGGACATGTGGCAAAGGTACTGTGTGTGTGACTTACCTCTATTCCACTGCCATTGTACGATATCCTGCGCCCGTCAGAGAACCGCCACCAGTACACCACCTGCAGGTCTGTGACATCTAAATATGGCAGGCGGAACACTGTAGACTTGACTGTCTTCTTGTGTCCGCACCAGCTTGGCGGTGCAGTCACCAAAACCTAAATCAGGCTGTAAGTGTTGCATTATCATTGTTTTCATTGCTGCAGCCTACACCGCTACATTCCTATATATTACACTATCTCTTACTTTAAAAAGAAGTAAAAAGCGTTTATTAAGGACATTTATAAAAGTTCAATTTTTATTTTACTTAAGTGACTTTTAAAGATTTAACCTTTTTTCCTTCTAGAATTTAAAGTAATTCTTTCAGATTGGCAATATAGCCTGTTTTAAGACTGCCAATTTTTACATTTGAGTCACATATTTTTCCTGGCCTTTCCAAAGTAAGGCGAAGTGGATGAGACTTTGAAAGAACTTCTCCGGTGTCCCTGCACATGGGCAGGGCTATTCAATATTTTTGATTTCAATTAATATTACACTGAGAGAGGCCTAGATTTACAGGTAAGACACCTATACTTCCTCAGTTTGGTCTAGCTGTGTCCGATCCTCAGCATTTCTAGACAGCGAAATCTGGATAACAACTAATTGGGATGGAGGTCGAGCTCAACAGTCATCCCAGCTGAGCAAATGCTATGCTCCCACTTTGCATGTTGGAAAGAAAACATGCAGATACTTGGCTGGAATGATTGGTGATGACTGAGTGTAGGTAGCAAGTCACAATTTATGGCCCTGAAATATTCTCTGTTAAGCCCCTTCAAAGATCTTGAGGTGACTGTATTATTTTGGAGCTGCGTTTCTACTACTGCAGATAATTCCTAGCTAGTGCTGAAGGAGGTAAATCAATTACAGAGTGTACTAGAATCACCATATTGCTAAACTGTCATATTTGCTGGTTTTTGTAGGTAGACGTCTAAAGAAAACTCCTGAGAAGAAAACTGGGAACAAAGGCAAGATTATTTTTCATTAATAACATGACAAAAACACGTAATGACATATGTGGCTAGCAGTATTGTTTTCAAATACCTAACCGTATTCTATGCAGAGGTAATACATTGTTTTACACCAATTTCACTTATAAAATGTTTTAGCCTCAGCAATTGAAATCTTTTATATCTGACGAACACCTTTTCACCATGGGCATACTTATAGTTTAGCACTTTACTTTTGTACTGCACACTGTGTTGCCTCCTTATTGAGGGCCGATCTACCTATACACTTGCACGCTAATCACACTACTCATGCTTCATACCTCTCCAAGAAGCTGAAGATTTTGCTCATTTTATGGCTTCAACATCTCTTTACTTGAGGCCCTTCTTTTGAATAAAAATTGTACTTAGACTTTCTCCCCAAGTCTGGAACTCTCTACCCCTTTCTATTCCCGCTACTACTTTTTTACCTTTCAACCTAAAAAAAGAGCTGAAATCATTGCATCTAAATTGTCACTTTCTTCTCTCTAGTTCCTTGTTCTCCTTTTCAAAGCTTGGAGCTTGGCATTTTATCAGCAGGGGGCCCTTTTGGAGTGAGCATGTACGTACTTTTTTTTTTTTATTCGGTATGAAAATTTTCAACTATACAAATAAATTAGCAACCCAATACATAACACTCTCAAAAATCATTTTCGAAAATACATTCCTACACCTATCTTATCCAATAAATACGGAAAACCGAAATTAAAAATAATTCATAAAACCAATATCATATCCTATTAGCCATTTTACACATATAAAAATTACATTCCAAAATTCATTAAATATAATAAATAAGATAAATAATAGTGCAATAAAGTTTATTCTGCCAGGTTATGGCTACCTTTAAAAAAGACCCCAACCCACGTCACACTAGCGCATCCGAGGCCATACGCCGCCACAGGAAGGCTGGGCGGTATTGCACGAAACCCCTAGACCTCAGTATGGGGAGTAAATAGCGACACCTAAAGGGGGCATAAAACCCACAAAACAAAGTAAAATGAATTAGGTCCTGCAGAGACACTCCATCACAAGGGCATGGTCTTACACGTTTTTCATCAAACTGACCTAACGGAAAACACAAATTGCTTCTAATAACCCCAAAGCGGAATCGCGAAATAAGAGTCCTTTCCCTCATTTCTTATCTCCAAGAGAAAGGCCTCAGGACCCACCCCCATCTTTAACATTATAAAATCCCTTACTGATTTTTTCTTAGTTCCTCCGCCTCCCTCTTAACCCCCAAAGTTTTGGAGAAATTCTCCTTAGCCCAGCGTTTGTCAGAGCTGGTTAAACTCTCTCGAGCCTCATACATATCCGGCCACCCCAGTACATAGGCTACCTTTCTAATATATCAGCCAGGGAATATCCTTTGCACGCTCACTTGCCATGCAATTCAGCAAAATCTCTCTGTTGAAGGTGGCAAACTTGTTAGTCCAAATAGAGATCCATAACATAAGGGGAGCAATCTTGATGATATCTTAAAATCTAGGGCCAATTCAGCATGCAAACAGAAGCTGGAAATATTTTGGCCTACTCCTAGTAAACTCCTGCAGAAGCGATTTTCCTCAATGGCAGGGGCCTTATTTTCTGTATGCCCCCACAGTGGAGCCCCATACAGCAAGACTGGGAGACATTTCCACCTATATATATCGAGCAGGGCCTTAACAGGTTTACTACCCACCCTGCCAGCAAACTCGAAAGTGGCACCAACTGTTGCATTAAAAAGCGCCCCTCTCCTGGAAATACAAGATTTCCAGGAACCCTCATCATCGAAGTTAACCCCTAAATAGGGGAATTCCCGAACATTACTGATACCTTGCTCGTTAATCTTCAGCCACTCCCCCACGTCCCACATCCACCCCCCCCCCCCCCCGCCACATCCACCACCCTGCTGAGTGGTTTTTCAAACACCATGAAGTGTGATTTATTGCAATTTATCTCTAAGTCAAGAGCTGACAAACATTTCATAAGCTCTAACCGCCTCTCGAAGACCATTCATAGTGCGGGCCATAAGCACTGCGTCATCCGCATAGATCGGTACTGGGACGTTCTTGCCATTAATTTTAGTGGCATCCTTACAGCGTTCCACCAAAAAATCAAACAGCCCATTTGTGTACAAAAGAAAAAGGGTAGGAGCCAAGACACATCCTTGGCACACACCCCTGCCAAGCTCAAAAGCATCCGAACAATCCCCTTTTATCCCAACCCTCACGTTTGCATACGTTCCTAGGTGGTGGTACCGAAGCAGCTCCACAATTACGGGGTCCACTCCCAGCCGGGTAAGTTTCTCCCACAGCTTAGACTGATTTACCTTATTGAAGGCACAGCTAAGATCCATAAATGCAAGATATAGAGTGCCTTTCATAGCTTGAGTGTATTTCCCAATCACCATCAACAAATTTAGGCACTGTTCCTGGGTACCAAGCCCTTCCCTAAAACCATATTGTACCTGGCTCAGAATTGCATCTTCGGTCATCCAAGCCTCAATATGCCTAAAAATAATCTGGCCCAGGATTTTGGCCGAAGAATCAAGAAGAGAAATTGGGCGATACGACTTGGGGTCATTCCGATCCCTCTTTTTGTACACAGGAATAATACAAGCCGCTCTCCAGGTATCTGGAATAACCACACTAACTGCGGCATTAAGGACATTTAGCAAAATGGGCGCCCATAACTGGGGGCAAGATTATAAAGATCCATTGGAATTGTACTTGAACCAGGAGCTTTATTGCTAGCACTATCATGCAACGCCTCCTTTACCTCCTGGAGTGTAAACCTGATAAGTAAATTAGGGTGATCTTCATATTTTCTCCCCCCATTAACTCCTAAAGAGCTCTCCTGAAAGATACTACAAAAATGGCTGACCCAAGCCTCAGGGGCGATCTTACAGCCCAGGCCCTCAGATGGTTCTGATTCAATAAAGCCCCTGTTAACAACCTTCCAGAACAGGCCAGGGTTCTTACAATCTACTGCACATTCCAGTCTCTCCCAGGCTAGCTCCTTAAGCTTTAACTTCCTTAACCTCAGGGAAGATTTATATTGAGCCCTCGCTACTCTAACAAGGACCTTATCTCTAGGGTGCTCTTTTAATGCTTTCCTCAGGGATTTCTTAGCCTCATAACAGGGCTTACTAAACCAGCCTCCCTTATGCTTACTGGAGGGCTGAGCAGCTGTAGTCAAACAATCTTTAAAAGCTTTATTTACTTTAAACATAGCATTCATAACTTCCCCTGGGCTGGGAGTTTCTGCCAGAAGTGTACCCTTTATCAAATTTAGGTTGTCACCCACCACCCTTTTTACTATTTGCTGGATATTTACCTGTCTTCAATGAAGTCTCCTACCCTGATCCTTTATCTTCACCGAAACTGGTCCTCCCCATCCTGGTTTGTAAAAAGTCTCTCGAAGTTAAACTGGACCATGAGTGGATTATGGTCACTAAAGTGCTTCACAACCACCTCCCCATACCTAACCAAATTCTTTAAAGATGGGGAAACAAAGATAGTCAATTGTTGTACCTACCTACGAAAGTTAAGACCTGATAAGTACCCACAGCTTCAATATCACAAAAATTCATAAGACCCAGACTTCGTAGGCCCTTAATCAAATTTCTGCCCCTAGGGTCCTGTGAGCCATCAGCTAGATATACCTCCTGATCCACCTCAAAAGGATTCACCACTGTGCTACGCCACCCTATCTCAGCATTAAAATCTCCTGCCACAACAGCACAGAATTCCATACCAACCTCCTCCATTCTGCACTTCAGTGTCTGAAGAACTGTAAAAAGGACCCTGATTTGACACCCAGAGTCCCAAACAGCGTTGTAGAAATTTACCAGCAGGACATTAAATTTGTTGGGAAAAATTACCCACACAATCAGTATACCTTGATGGTTACAATTGATTTGATACACTCTCGCTATTCTAGAAAATCAGATTAAAGTAACTAAACCCCCTTTGGGGTGACCCCGTTGGAGCCGAGTAGCCAGGACTGCAAACCTGATAACCATCCCAGGCAGCTTGCCCATCCGACCAGGTTTCTTGGAGTAAAATTAAGTCATACTGGGCCAGGCACCTAGTCCATTCATGATCTAATAGCTTAGTATTGTACCCAGCTACATTCCAAGAAATAAGACAACACTCTGTAGACTTTCCATCCTGGACATCCATGACTATTGTAACATTTGAGGGTTCTACCATGACCTCAGTAAGTCTTCCTGCATGGCGTCAAACTACCCTCCCCAATTCCGGGTTGCTAGTGATATCACTCCTCAGACTGGTTATCTGTGAGGCACCTTGTCCTAGATGTAAATTCCTGAGATTCCCATACGGGATCTCACCAGACTCAGCAGGCTGCCATGTATGATTATAAAAGAAACCCAAAGGGGCCTTTGCCCTTTCTCTGGGAAGCCAAACTTTGTGTAGAAAGGAGTTGTTGGGGCAGACCAGGATATCTGCAATTTATAAAGATACAATCCCCATTTCCCACTTTCACTCGCGGCCCGAGCCAGTCAATTCTTCTAACAAAGAGGATATCCCTAAGGTCCTTATAAGCAAAGTCACAGTTTTTACTCAACCAATGGGCAGTCTTATTTTTTCGTTGGTCCGTCGATTCACTAATACCCAGAGCAAGAACAAGGACATCTGTCAACACCACCACATAGGGAGCTCCAAACAAACAAGTGGGGGATTTTTCTCCAAATGCAGATCTTGTGCTCCCCCACATTGTAACCGCTCCCTCCCAGTTACCACAGGCCTTCTGCCAGATGGCTTACCAGCTCGTGGTCTATTTTCCCCTCCTGCGCCTCTTGATAAATCGGCTAAGGCAATCGAGGCCGGAGCAGCCTCCACAGAAATACCATGACCCCCTGAATATACAAAATTTGCAGCTTGTCGTATGGCTTCATCCAGTTTCCTGGGATGGCCCTTGCAGGAAAACGCCCCCTCAGGTGGTTGGTTTTGGTGTCTAAAGTCCGGGCCTCCTTCAATTGTAACTAGGCTAGGCCTCTCCTGCCCACACATCTGGGAAACTGATTTCTCTTCCAGGGGATCCTCATCAATAGTCATAAACATTGAATATTCCCGCCCTTGTGCGGGGACCCCGGAGCATATATAAAATACACACATATTAACATGTGTAAAAAACAGCAATGCAGGCTATAATGTTAAAAACAGGCTAAAATGCTTTATTTCTATGAAGTTTTTTATTTATTTTTATTTTATATTATAAAGCTATAATAGAGAATAAATATCTACCCAAGCCCCTCAAACTAGGCTTAGGGAAGTAAGCGGCAGCAAACTCTAGAGAAAAAGAGAAAAAACTGCATTGAAATACAATGAAGCATTCTTAGCCAATAGGCTGCATGCAGGTTAACACAGGAGAACCATAAAAACTTTGGCACCGTGCCTTTAAGACCCTGAGCACCTCCAGTATCCCACCATGCCTCAGGGGTGAAGGAAAGGTGACAGTGGGTTCACAGTTAGGTCAGTTCTTTTTTCCGGCTTCTTCTGAGAGGATCCTGGAGCATTGAGCTCTCAGTTTTTCTGAGTTTTTCTCAGAAAAATTCTTTAAAAAAGCGTTTTTTCATTTTTCACTCGACAAATAATATCTTTGTCTGAGCTAGGAAGTTTTTTTCTGACAGAAAAATGCCTTCTCTTTTTGTCAAATGCCCTGCTTGTGGGAAGAAGAAGGCCCAGTCAGATCCCCACTCTCTGTGCATAGTGTGCCTGCCTCAGAGTCACTGCCCTGACACTTGTAAGTACTGCAAGAACATGTCTAGGAGGACTCTGAAAGACAGAGAGAAGATCCGACTTCATGGGCTTCAGGAGAGGAAAAGAACATCGTCTTCCTCACTTCCCAGACAGCCAGAAGGCCATTCTCAGGAGAGAATGGCCCGGTCGACGTCGACAGGTAGGAAAGTGCCTGTTTGTTCACCGTCGACGTCGTCGCTACCACCGCCTCACCGGCATCGGTCGACGGCGACACACCCGACGTCGAAGGGAACGGCGTCGAGGGAACATCAGAGCAGGGGCAGGTCTCCGTCGACGGCAACCCGCCGATCGACGTCGAGCCATCGCCTGCGTGCCCGGTCGCCGCCAAAGGCTGTGCGCCCCCCGACGTCAGGACACACGACGTCGAGATCACCACGACGGCACGAGAAACATCCGCCGTCGACCTCCCATCGCTCCACGTCGAGGCACACGACGGCGAGCAGGTCGAGGTCCAAGGAGCGTCGTTCGACGTCAAGACACTCAACGTCGAGGCACTCAACGTCGAGGCAGGACCAACCGGCTGGGCGCCCTTCGACGTCGAAACAGCCATCAACGTCGACGCAGGTTTTACCTGTCCCACAGGGAGCAGAACATCGCCCCACGCCAGACAAGGCGCCATCTCCAGTGGTCTCCATACCGAGCGACTCTTCTCGGTCAAGAGTGGCATCATCTGGGCATGTCTCGCCCATCAATCTATCTCTGAGATGGCTGGAGAGCCTCAACAGACCAGCGGCCTCCCCAGATTCGCAGTATTCGCGAATGTATTCACCTACTGCCTCCCTGCCAAGAACGCCATCACCGACAGCCAGGGCAGAACGGGCTCGTTCAGCTCCTCGCCAACCGACCGCGAGGCCTAGACGCTCTGCTACAGCGTCTCGCAGCAGATCTCGCTCTCAACGGAGATCCAGGTCGCGGTCAAGGAGAAGATCACCCTCTTGGTCTTCATCAGGTTCTTCTGTCGGGCGTTACTCACCCACCCTTACAGATTCACCACCTGCTAGAGTCTCACCAGTGGATGATATTACCACATTCAACGAGGTGTTGCTAAGAGGGGCGCAGAAACTCAACATAGAGGTTCCAGAACCATCTACCTCCTCATCGATCATCTTTGAGACTCTACAACAGAGATCAGCGTCGAAAAAGTTGCTGCTTCTAGTGCCTGGCTTGCTGCAGCCAACCATGGACACTTTTCTGGCCCCAGCATCGCTTAAGTCTGCCCCGGCTAGGATTCTTAAGAAATACAAGGCTCCAGAACAAGACCCTTTATTCCTTAGAAAGGATCCGCCACCGGACTCAGTGATCATAGCTGCCGCCCGTAAGACCCACTCGGTGGCATCTTCATCCACGGTACCCCCGGATAAAGAGAGCAGGCATCTAGACTCTCTAGGGAGGAAGATATGCGGGACGGCGGCTTCACAAATGAAGGTCTCCAGTGCGTTTGCGCTCCTGGGCAGGTACGATCGTTCTCTGTGGGATTCCCTCAGTAGATTTACAGAAAAATTGCCCAGAGAAGACAGACAAGATTTCCAGGAGATACTACAAGAAGGATGCCTGGTATCCAACCAGGTTATCAGCGCGGCAGCGGATGGGGCGGATTTGGCTGCTCATGGGTACGCACATGGTATCTGTGCAAGGAGATCTTCCTGGCTGAGGCTCACTGGCTTGAAACAGGAAGCACAACAACGCATCCTGAATCTCCCATTTGCCGGGAACTCTCTATTCGGTGCCCATGCAGACGAAGAGATGGCCCGCATGAAGACAGAGGTGGATACCTTGAAGGCGGTGGGCCTCGAAAGAAAGATTTCAGGAGGAGGTACAGGCCGTATGATAGGCGCCCTTTCCAGCAGAGGGTTCAAACCCCTCATTGGGCGCAAAGGTCACAGCAGCGACAGGGACGACCTCTTTTTCAACGAAGAAACACAAGGGAGCGAGGGTCAAGCAGACCTCAACAATCCACTCCAAAAGCACCCACCAAGCAATGAAATCTCGCTTCCCTCGACATTGTACACCACTCCGGTGGGGGGAAGTATTACGGCTTATCTTCACGAGTGGCACTCCGACAATATTGAGCACCCATTTGTCTCTTGTGATGAACATGGCTATTCTCTTCTTTTCAAACAGCCTCCACCACACTTGCCACCAACCAAAGACAATCCATCTCATCTCAGCTTGCTACGCAAGGAGGCTCTCGCCCTCCTAAGAAAGAATGCCATAGAAAGGGTTCCACCTGCACGAAGAGGACAGGGGGTCTACTCCCGTTACTTTCTAGTGGCAAAGAAGGGTCGAGAGGGCGTTTTCAGGCCAATCCTGGATCTACGGCTGCTGAACAAATACATAAGGAAGCAGAAGTTCAGAATGCTAGCGCTTCACCAGATTTTCCCTCAACTGCATCAGGGAGACTGGATGTGCTCCATCGACCTGCAGGATGCGTATTTTCACATCCCAATAGCTCCAAAACATCGAAAATTCCTGCGCTTCCGAATAACGTTGCAGCATTACCAGTTCAGGGTTCTACCCTTTGGCCTGAAATCTGCCCCAAGAGTTTTCTCGAAATGTATGGTAGTGGTGGCGGCACATCTCCGAAGACAAAGGATATACATATATCCATACCTAGACGACTGGCTACTAAAGGCTTCTTCTCCAGAGCAGGCGAGAAGCCATCGGGACATTGTACTAGGAGTTTGCGAAGCTCTAGGTCTTCAGGTCAATTACCAGAAGTCAACCTTGACTCCAACGCAGAATCTTCACTACCTAGGAGCTATCATAAACACAGAACTACAAAAAGTGTATCCTTCGGAGGAACGACTATCCTCAATAAACAAGAAGTGCCAGGACCTGTTGAGAGCCAGCGCACCTACGGCACGTCAGGTGACATCACTACTGGGCTCTATGGCATCGTGCATTTTTATTGTCCCAAATGCCAGACTCCACATGAGACCCCTCCAAGAGGCATTGGAGACCAACTGGAGCCAGAGAACAGGTCGCTGGGAGGACACGGTGCGGCTACCGGAGGTAGCACTTCAGTCATTGAGATGGTGGATGCACAGACCTCACCTGTCAGTGGGTGCTCCGTTTCACCAGGTGCTTCCATCCGACACCCTAGTAACGGATGCATCTCTTCAGGGATGGGGGGCTCATCTGGGTCCTTTTCAAGCACAGGGTCTGTGGTCAGACAAGGAAAAGCAGTACCACATCAATCTGCTAGAACTCAGAGCGGTCCATCTCGCTCTCAAGTCCTTCATACCGCTAATTCAGGGGAAAACTCTCTTGATACAGACGGACAATACAACCACGATGTATTACTTGAACAAACAGGGGGGAACGAGGTCCCTACCCCTATCGCGAGAGTCCCAAGCGATATGGCATTGGCTCCTGGCCAGAGGAATGTCAATTACAGCAGTTCACCTGCCAGGTCAGCAGAACGTGGAAGCAGACTTTCTAAGCAGACACCTGGAGGACGTTCACGATTGGGTCCTGCACGGCGAAGTCGCAGAATACATCTTCGCGCAATGGGGTCGGCCTCAACTGGACCTCTTCGCAGACGAAGTAAACAAGAAATGCCCAGACTTCGCATCCAGGTTCTACCGTCTGGGATCTCGAGGGAATGCCCTGTTGATCGACTGGTCAGGGGCATTTCTTTACGCTTTTCCGCCGATTCCCCTCATTCTAGCAGTGATCAGCAAACTTTACAGATCCAGGACCAGAATGATTCTTATAGCGCCGCAATGGCCCCGACAGTTCTGGTACACGGATCTCCTCAACCTGTCGGAAGAACCTCACAGGAGGCTGCCGTGCAGACCGGATCTTCTGAGCAGAATGGAGGGCAGGATTCTACATCCCAACCTACCCTCTCTGAGCTTAACAGCATGGCTCCTGAATTCCTGCAGTATGGGCACCTAGGACTCTCGCAGGAGTGCATGAGCATCTTGAAAGAGTCCAAACGACCTTCCACGCGGCGTTCCTACGCTTTTAAGTGGAAGAGATTCTACATATGGTGCTGTCAGATAGGTCATAATCCCATACGGGCGCAGGAGGATGTCATACTGTCCTATTTGCTTCATCTAGCGAAGTCCGGTCTGCAGGTATCATCTATTAAGGTACATTTGTCTGCTATTACTGCCTATCGCAAATCGCCTTCTCAGGAGTCCTTCTTTACAAAACCTGTAGTCAAGGATTTCTTAGAAGGTTTGAAGAAAGTTTTTCCGCCAATTCGGAGGCCTTCTCCTCCATGGGAACTGAACATAGTCCTGGCAAAACTTATGGGCCCTCCTTTCGAGCCTATCCATAAGGCCTCTTTACAACACCTTACGTGGAAGACGGCTTTTCTAGTGGCCATTACTTCAGCGAGGAGGGTCAGTGAAATCCAGGCCTTGTCTGCAAAAGAACCGTACACGGTTTTTCATGACAAGAGTGGTTCTGCGAACTCACCCATCTTTCCTTCCGAAGGTGGTGTCAGAATTCCATATTAATCAGACCATAACTTTACCGACGTTCTTTCCCAATCCGGAGACTCCGGCAGAGAAAGCATTGCACTCATTAGACTTGAAAAGAGTGTTGAAATTTTATCTGGACAAGACAAAATCGATTAGACACTCTAACCGCTTGTTTGTAAACTATGGTCATTTAAGGACAGGAGAGGCAGCTTCTAAGCGAACAATATCAAGATGGATAGTTTCTTGCATTGTTAATACTTACCAGCTAGCTAATAGACAATTGCTAGCGCGGCCTAGAGCGCATTCCACAAGGGGTAAAGCGGCTACTGCTGCTCTCCTTAACAATGTTCCGATATCTGAGATTTGTAAAGCTGCTACATGGAAGTCTGTCCATACGTTTACAAGACATTATTGTTTAGACTCAGATGCAAGAGCGGATGCCCAAGTGGGGCAGGCCTCTCTAAGAAATCTATTTGCGTAAGACATATCTATTCCTGCACTTCTATCGGACAGTCCGCTGGGTTTAGGGATGGGCTTGCTAATCTATTCAATGTTTATGACTATTGATGAGGATCCCCTGGAAGAGAAGGATAAGTTACTTACCTGTAAATCCTAGTTCTCTTCCAGGGGTATCCTCATCAAAGTCATAAACAACCCACCCTCCTCCCCGGACGCACGTCTCCTAGAAGTGCAGGACAGACTGTGTTTTGAATCAGTTATACAAATTGTCACCGTAAAAAGAACTGACCTAACTGTGAACCAACTGTCACCTTTCCTTCACCCCTGAGGCATGGTGGGATACTGGAGGTGCTGAGGGTCTTAAAGGCACGGTGCCAAAGTTTTTATGGTTCTCCTGTGTTAACCTGCATGCAGCCTATTGGCTAAGAATGCTTCATTGTTTTTCAATGCAGTTTTTCCTCTTTTTCTCTAGAGTTTGCTGCCGCTTACTTCCCTAAGCCTAGTTTGAGGGGCTTGGGTAGATATTTATTCTCTATTATAGCTTTATAATATAAAAAAAAAAAAACTTCATAGAAATAAAGCATTTTAGCCTGTTTTTAACATTATAGCCTGCATTGCTGTTTTTTACACATGTTAATATGTGTGTATTTTATATATGCTCCGGGGTCCCCGCACAAGGGCGGGAATATTCAATGTTTATGACTTTGATGAGGATACCCCTGGAAGAGAACTAGGATTTACAGGTAAGTAACTTATCCTTCTCGAGCACCAGTAGTTTTTCCAAAACCGGGGCCTAGCTAGCCTCGACCATCTCCTTGAACTTCATCCCGACCTGGGGGTCTGGCTGGGACCAGTGCCATCAATCAAGCCCATAGGATTTAAAATTGCTGACTGAGGCGGTTTTAATTTACTCCCAGCTTTCTTCTGTACCTTTTTCTTTTTAATGGAGGGGGACTGCTACTCTCGAGGGGGAGCCGGAGGGGACACCATCAAGAGCCTCTTACCTTTCCTTAAGGTCCCAGTGACACTATTTGCCCCCAACTCTACAGGCAGCATGTTTTCAGATACAGCTTCTTGCAATTTTCATGAGGGAACAGCCTGATCGTCCAATGACCCCAGAGCCTCACTTTCAGTAGAGATTTGACACCAGTCACTCATTTCCAGGGAAAGCCTCCTCTCCGCCGAGCCAATCTCTTTGGTAACTACACCGACAGCTCTGGCAAGAAAAGAGTCCAGAGTTGTATTTGTGCTTCCCTTCCCTCCTCCATTCTGATCCCCAGATTGCATGGCCCTTCTTCTGCACATCCTCACTGTATATCTGTGGGGACTTTATCTGGGGGGCAGCTGGTCGGTTACAGCCCCAATCAAACGAATAAATTGGTTACTGGAGAGGGAGCATAAAGCGTAAAGTAATAAAGCTTAGGGGCAGATGTCTTTGGATGGCAAAAATAATGTAAAAAACACTCACCCGCCGTGCAGGATTAAGAGGGGTGGCCCAGCCCGGCTTCTTTCGGTCGATGACGGGCGAAGGACCGGCCCACCCTTGGCCCGGGCGCGTCCCGGATAGGGAAGCAGTGAGCCGTGCTTAAAGCGCCCGACAGGTGAGGCTCCGTCCCCACCTCCTCCACTCCTTCCTGGGACTGCAAGGAGTGAGCATGTAATTTTACATCTGTGATGCTTACTTTTTGTTCAAGGTTTTATGCACCATTTATGTTTCCTGTTTATTTTCGACTTAAAGTTTCAGACTAGTCCTGTAGATTCTCATACTTAGTTTAAGCGTAATTAAGCTTGGGCTTCAAAGTTTCTGGTATAATTATTATTTTTTGCCATGTGGGGTTTTAAGTGTAAAGTGCTCTGATACTCTTGGGTCTTGGGAGTGCTGTTAAAATATGCTCAATAAATACATATGTAAGTTCTTCTTACAAGAAGAGTCAGGATCTCTGACTACCCTGTTGTAAATAATTTGTTTCATGGACAGCTGATCTACGTTTTTGACACTTAATTTTTGTTGGTGTATGCAGATTGCAAGGCTGAGATCGCTTTTCTGATTGATGGAAGTTATAACATCGGGCAACGCAGGTTTAATCTTCAAAAGAACTTTATTGGAAAACTAGCCTTGATGCTGGGAATTGGAACTGATGGGCCCCATGTTGGTCTGGTACAAGCCAGGTACTTGCTTTCAGTACACATCTTTAAGATTGTTTATGATGCTTTTGTAAAGGCATTGTGTTCATCTCACATCTTGCCCAACTAATGGGAAAGATGAGTCAGTCAAAAGTTCCAGGAGGAAGCCTTTGTGTGCAGCTTTCAAAAATTGTGATGAATGTGTTCATGCTTAGGCACAGCTGTGTTTCTCACTTTTTCTCAGCTGAATTTCCCATGATAGATTCCTCTCTTGGCACCTGAACGAAGGAAATGCATATATGTTTCTACATTGCAGGATCTTCATTGACAGGCATAGAGATGTGAGTGATTCCCCACTGTGTATGGGGACCCTCAGCAAAATGATGAGTGTGAAAGTAATACCCAGTCTGTTTGACCTACATTCTAAACAGAGTAAAACCATTCCTGTCTGTTTAAGAGTTTCAGGTGATTCCCATACCCATGATCTACTTCAGTTCTGTTCTTTTGTGGCTCTTGGGAGAGCACATTAGAGGTTTCACTTCAGTTTTTCTCAGTCTTTAGAGGCCTTTTTGTACATTCAGTGTTTTCGACCTCGTTCTGTCCAGTGAGTTTTTTATTTACGTTTTTTGACTATTTTTCCACATTGAATGCTTTTTCTCCACCCCTCCTGTGGAAGAAATAAAGTCGTTGAAGACCCTCCACTGGCGTGATGGCAAGACGATCATCGTCAACATCAGAATCGTGCCGAATATTTTGACGTTGAAGACCCAAGTATGTCCACCATTGGAGAAGACCCCTTCACCGCCAACACTGAGACACCCTCACTTGATATTGTCAAAGCATTTGCTGTCAAAAGAAAGACTGTGTCAGCATTCAATGTCAAAAACATCCCCACTGAGCGTCCAACGAGTTCACTACATCGAAGCATGGAGTTTTTTCATTCTCTCTCACCAAATAGGAGATCTCAAAGTCTTCTCTAGTAGTGTTCTCCATACTGTCCAGGTCCATTTATTCCTCACCAAACCTGCCTATAACAGCTTTGTCAACTTCACCAGCTTTGCTACTGCTGAGGAAATTGAGTGCTGTTGCTCAGTCAGCTTCTAAGCCTCTTCAATGTGTGAGACCAGCTTTAACACTAGATCCTGATTCTTTATTGCTCAGGCTGATTGGGTCTAGCATTCCTTTTGAGGATCCTATTCAAGAGCCTCTTCTACAGATGTCTCTTCTGAAGATGGTCTCCAAGACAACCTCAATACTTGGTAGAGGCTTTTAGCTGCAGATTCCTTACCTTAGATCAACCTGGATCCGGAAGATTTTTCATGTGCAGTATCCCTACATGGCGGTTGGTGGCGTTGATCGACTCTGTGTCTGTTGTTTGCACAAGAAATTACCTCCACGGTACACACATAGGTGCCGCCCAGGTGCACTGATGTCAGTTCTTGTCTTTGCCTGCCAGCGCTGATCTGGAGAAGAGCTACCCGTAGTCATTTTTTGACTAACTTTTTTCAATGTTTTGTCAAGATGTTTTGGAGGTTTTCCTCCTAGTGTGGAAGGTAATGTATTTTAAAAAGGCTGGCTTCAAGGGCTGCAGTGCTGGTCACTGTTGGATGTTGGTGACTGACCCGCATCACCATGACCTCGATTAGTGTTCCGACTGCTGCACCATGCACCCGAAGACCTTGAGGGAGTGATCCCTCAAGCTCCTGGCGGCTTGGTGTGTCACACTGTGACGTTTGAGGTCCTGGTCGAGATCCTCATCGCACTCTAGATCGTTGGGGCACTTGGGTAAGGCCCTCCATAAGAAGAAGCCCAAGAGATCTTCGACTTCTCCACATCCAACGGCAGAAGAAACGCAGAAGTATCACCATTCAAGGCCTGGCTTTGCAGTAGAGCCTGGGCCAGTTCTGCTCCAGTTGGGCCTCGAGGAGCTTTCCTGGAATCAGACTAGCACCAGTTGTGCCATTTCGACCGTCCGCAATGCCAGTCCCGGTGCTGACACTCCCGGTGGTGCCGCCCCCATTCTGATTCCCGACTCCAATGCTGAACAGAGGGGCATCAATCAACGCCATTTCCAGCGCCGCCTGGACCATTTTTTCCAGTTCTGAGCCTGAGCCCTTTTCCTGTGGGCTAGGATTTGTGGAAGAATGGGAGGTGTCACTGGACCCGAAGATTACCAGCCCTATGAGGATCTTAATATGGACTGTGTGAGGAACTGGGTGAAGCCATTGAACTGGATACTTCTCCAGATACTGGTATGCCTTCTCCCCCTACCATGGCTACAGGGGAGGGAGCTTCTTTTGCAATGGTGGTACGGAGGGCAGTTCTGCAAGACAGATAGCACCTCTTCTGGGGTCCATGGCTTCTTACATCCTCATAGTACAGAACACAAGATTGCACATGAGGCCCCTACAGCAGTGTCTGGAGGATCCGAGGAACCAGCTTTCCAACCGCTAGGACAAACTCAGGTTATCACAAGCTGCATGACAATCGCTCCCATGTTGGCCTCAGCGGAACAATCTCATGGTGGGGTACCATTTCACCAGGAACTACTCACTTAGGCACTGTATATGGACGCCTCTATTCAGAGATGGGGAGCTCACATGGGTTCCCTTCAGACTCAAGAGTGTGTTGTTGGACAGAGAGCAAACATACCACAACAACATGCAGGGGCTGAGGTCAGTCCACCTGACTCTGAAGTGTCCAACACTCACGACCAACTGTATCATTGTCCAAACCGAAACATGCCAACTATGCATTACCTGAACAAGCAACACTCATTCTTGTCTGCTCTCCCAAGAGGCCCAGACCATCTGGAGATGGCTCCTAACCAGGAATCTCCTGATAATGGCCATCCATCTGCCAGAAATTCAAAATGGGCAGGCAGACAATCTGAGTCGCAATTTCCAAGACAATCATGACTGTGTTCTTAATGATGAAGTCTTGCAAGAAATCTTTTGGGAGTGGTGATTTCTTAACATAGACATGTTTGAAGGCGTCAGCAACAAAAACTGTCACACCTATGCATCTAGGTTCTCCCAGCCAGGGTTGTGGGGGAACCCCCTTTTGATAAGTCAGGGAAATTTCTCTCTATGCATTTCCGCCAACTCTTCTCTTTCCAACAGTGATTCTAAAATTATAATGGTCTCACACCAGGATGATTCTCATAGCCCCAGAGAGGCCTCGCCAGTAGTGTTTCACACTCCTTCTATATCTTTTGTAGAGGCCGAACAGGAGGCTTCCCTGCCAACAGCATCTCCTGTTCAAGTTTGGAGAACAGATACTACATCCCAACCCATTCCTGAACTTGACAGCATGGCTTCTAAATTTTTCCAATATTGACATTTTGAACTTCCCAAGGAGTGTATGAACATTCTCAAGGAGGCTTGGGAACCCTCCACTAGATGTACATATGCCTTCAATTGGAAGAGGTTTTATTTGTGGTGTACACAAAATGGTCACAACCAAATGTCATGTCAAGAAGATGTACTTATCCCATATCTCCTTTACTTAGCTAAATCAGGGTTACGATTCTCTTACATCGGAGTACACCTGGCAGTCATTACAGCTTACCGGGAATCTCCTTCAAAAGCATCCTTTTTTCAGGCTCCCAAGGGTAAACTACTTTCTTGAAGGACTTAAAAAGGTGTGTCCCCCAGTGGGGAATCCCTCTCCTCCATGGGAACTCCATGGGAACTCAACATTGTCCTTTCCCAATTGATGAGCCAATGCACAAAGTCTCTTTGCAGCATGTCACATGGAAAGAAGCTTTTTTTGGTGGTTATCACTTCCGCCTGTATGGTAAGTGAAATTCAAGCTCAATGTTCAGAGCTACAATATACTGCTTTCACTACAATTAAGTGGTTAAGAGGACAAATCCCAGTGTTCTCCCAAAAGTACTCTCAAGGTCGCACATCAATCAGACTATCTCTCTGCCTACTTTCTTCCCTAACCCTTCGAATTCAGCTGAAAGGTGGTGTTGAAATTCTACTTAGACAAGCCTAAGAGTATTAGGAAATCAGATTGTAGGAAGCTGGCCTGGTGTGTGGTGAGCACATTTGGTGTTATCACCCTATACCAGGTCAAGGTATCCCCGTGTTAGTGAGGTGTAGTCATTGTCTAGGAAGCCAGGCTCTCTACAGGTAGCTGTGGATGAGCAGCCAATGCTTATCTAGGAGACATGCAAATCTCATGCAATACCACCTATAGTCACACAGCACTTGCACACATGAAAGAGCCACACAGAGTTACAAAAATAAAGGAACTTTATTTTAGTGACACAAATAATGAAATACTATATACGCAAAACTCTACTAGCAGGTGAGTAAACACATTAATATATACACCTTAGTTGTCAGGAATGAGCATAGAAATCAGTAGAAAGCAGTGCAATAATAATAGACAGTAGTGACCCTAGGGGGAGCCCAAACCATATGCTAAAAACATGGAATGCGAATGATGGTCCACCACCCAGGTAAGTGAAATCTGTGGGAGCTGGAGAAACTAGGAACCCCAAAAGGTAAGTACCAGAGTGCCCCCCCAGCGACCAGGCGAGAATAGGCAAGTTCATGTTTTTTCCCAAACCCACAGAGAAACTTTGGAAAAAGATTGCGCAAGACCCAAACAAGACTGCAAGAAACAGAAGATGGATCCAGACAGAAGAGGACCTGCAATGAAAGGGACCAAGTACAGTTCCGTTTGGAGTGTCCGGTTGGGGCAGCAGCCACTACCCACCCTTCTAGAGATGCAGGACAAGGTCGACGGTGAAGACTAGGAGTGGGGTATGCATCACAGGAGCAGAGGAAGACTTCCAGAAGTGATGCAGTCGATGTCCCACGTTGGAAGATGCAGTCCGTCAATGGTGTGGAAAAACCACCAACAAGCCTTGGCAAAGGCAAGAGTTGTAGAAGGTAATTTGCAGAGCTGCCGGGGACCAGGAAGGTCCAAGGGGACTCAACCCAAGGAGGGAAGTCTCAGGCATCTCCCAGCAGTCAGGAGAGCAAGAAGTTGTGGCTGCAGCCCCCACAGGCAACTCGCAGGCAGCAGTGAGGCCCACTCAGCACAACTGGAAAGGAATCCCACGAGCAGCAGGCAGGAGACCACGTGTTGCAGGGAAGTGTGTTGGAGGCTGGGGCTACACGGAGCCTGAAGATTCCTTGGAAGAAGAGCCAACAAGCCTTAGTAGTTGCAAAATTCGCAGTGCACACAGGGGTACTATGCTGCAAGGAAAGGCAAAGACTCACTACCTCCAAAGTTGGACAGCTGGTAGAGGGGACTGAGGGGACCACTCAAGACCACCACCTGTGTTGGTGGATCCACGCAGAGTTGCAGGAGAGAGGACCCACAAAGCCAGTCGTTGTTGCAGTTGGTGCCTGCAGATGCAGGGGAGTAACTCCTTCACTCTAAGGGAGATTCCTTTCTGCTTCTTGGTGCAGACTGAAGACTTGCTGCCCTCAGAGGATGCACAGCTGGGGAAATGTTGCAGTTGCTGGAAGGAGCCAGAGAAACAATGTTGCAGAGTGAAGTCGTCACTGGAGGTCCAGATAGTAGGTTCCTGTGAAGTCCATTTGCAGTTCCAGTGGCAGGAAGTCGAAGTAAATATTGCAGAGGAGTTCTGCTGGACTCTTTTACATTGAATCTGAGGACCCACCCAAGAGGGGGAGACCCTAAATAGCCCTGGAAGAGGAATTGGTCACCTAGCAAGGTGACCACCTATCAGGAGGGTGGTGTGGCTTCACCTGTCTGACCTGGCCACTCACATGCTCCCAGAGGCCTCTGCCCACCTTCGATTCAAGGTGGCAGAACCAAGTGACCACTTGGAGGTGGTGATGGACAGGCTCGGAAGTACAGCAACCATCTTTGCCATCTTCTGTGCCTCTTCCTTCCACTCCTAATCATCCGGGGGTACTACCGTTAGATGTACCACCACATACACCCGTATCAGTTCCTACACAAGATATGTCAACATCGAACGAGGACAGAGAGGAGGGAGAATTGCCGGATACAATAACAGAGTGGGATGATTACCAAATTCCTACTCCATCTTCACCTTCCCCTGTCCCGATAGTTTTCATAGTTTGCTAGAAAGAGCTGCGAAGAGTTTGAGCTGCCCATGCCAACGAAACAAATGGATTGTTTCCTTTATGATTTTAAAGAACCTTTTGAAAAGAGTATATTATCAATGCCAATAGTGGACTATATGGGATGAAGGCATCAAAGTGATTAAAAACCCGGCTACTGTCACTCCTGTCATGCCTCGTCTATACAAAAAATATAGGGCACCTGACGACTCCCCGGCCTGCCTCACGGGACACCCCAAACCGGACTCAGTCATTACCCAAGCTGCGCAGCACAGGTCCAGAAACCCTTTGGCACCAATATCTGCTCCACCAGACAAGGAGGGTAGAAGACTGGATAATATAGGGTAATGTTTCTCCTTGATGTCTTCTCTTTTAATAAGGGCCTCTAACTCTTTGGCTATAATTGGCAGGTACGACAGACAATTATGGGCAGACATTGCTCCCTACTTAGATCAACTACCGAAGGAATCAAAGAAGGAAGCGAGAAAAATCTTACAGGAAGGTGTAAGGTCTTCCGCCGAAGTTATAGACTGTGCGATGGATATCGCTACCACGGCGTTTTGGCAGCTGGCAGGCACGGTTGTTTTGAGAAGGCGGGGTTGGCTCCGTGCTACTTCTTTTAGACCGGAAGTTCAAAAAAAGATTCTAGACTTGCCTTTTGACGGAGAAGCCCTCTTTGGAAAACATATTGACGACGCCCTTCACTCCATTAAGACAAATACGGACACAGCCAGGTTAATTAGCAAGCTACAGTTTAGGAGGCAGCCCTTTTGGGGTGCTGGAGTTTTGGGGTATTCATCTTACAGGGGAGGATTCCACCAATACAGATACCCCTCTGACTTCGCTGCATCTCAGTCCTTTCGTCCTCAGTACCGACAAAGGCTTCCTCTGCAAGCGGCATGTATGAGAACAGTGCAAAGGGGAAGAGAAGGAAGACAAGCGAAGGACGCAGGCAATGACTTTCTATTGCCTCCGGCTATGTGCATTTCTTCAGATACAAAAAATAGGGGGAAGGATTTCCCACCACTTTCACAATTGGCAAAAAATTACATCAGACCAATGCGTCTTAAACCTGATTCAATTTTTTGGCCATACTTTGGAATTCCTGCAGATTCCACCTACAAGACCCCCCCCCCCCCCCCCCCCCTTCCACGAATGGTTAAACACTTATATTTGCTCAAACAGTCGAGTCAATGCTCCTCAAGGGAACTATAGAGAGAGTTCTCCATCAAGACAAAAAGAGGGGATTTTATTCTTGGTTCTTCCTGATTCGAAAGACGTGGAAACACTGGCGTCCAATCTTAGATCTCAGGGATCTCAATACTTACCTCAAGAAGCAGTCATTTTGTATGATTACCTTAACAGATATTCTGTTGCTTCTCAATCCGGGAGATTTCATGCCCACCCTCAATTTGAAGGACACCAACTTCCATATCCCTATACACCCTTCCCACAGGAAATATCTCAGATCTGTGGTAGCCGGACAGCATTTCCAGTTCAAAGTGCTTCCTTTCGGACTGAAATCGTCCCTGAGCACTTTTACCAAATGCCTGGCTCCTGTCGCAGCCTTCCTCAGAAGGCAAAACCATCTGGTTGTTTTGTATTTGGACGATTGGCTCATCAAGGCCAAGTCCAGATCTCAGGCACTGAGGTCGACATGCGCCTGCGTGGAGCTATTCGCAAATCTGGGCCTATCCGTCAACCGCGACAAATCAGCTTTCCATCCCTTAAGAAGAACAACATTTCTGGGGGCAGTTTTGGACACATCCAGCAACAAGGCAACTCTTACAGGAGAGAGGCTGAAAAAGCTTATATCCCTGGCCAGGCTGCTGCAAAAAATAATGTTTGTTTCAGTTCGCCTCTTCAAGTCCCTGTTGGGAATGATGTCCTCCTGCATTCCACTGGTACCATTCTGTTGTCTCAGAATGCGACCCCACCAGGAACAGCTGGACCTTCAGTGGACACAGTCCAAGGGGTCTTTCGACGATATAATCAGGATAACGAAACCCATGAGATCTCTGGCTTGGTGGACTCAGGATTCTCAATTGTCAGTGGGACTATCTTTTCTTCTCCAACCAGCTCTGTGGGTGATCACTACTGATGCATCTCTCAAAGGTTGGGGAGCCTTCCTTCAGCACTTACAACTCAGGAGCAGATGGAAGCCACATCAGAGGTCTTTTAACATCAATTACCTCGAATTGAAGGCAGTCTGCCTAGCGCTTCGTGCTTTCCTTCCAAAGATAAGGGGCTCATCAGTACTCATTCGGACAGACAACACTAAAACTATGCATTATGTCAAAAAGCAGGGAGGAACAAGATCTCTCCTCTTTATCGAAAGAATCTCAGCGCATTTGGGACTGGTCCATCAGTCACAAAATAAACCTTCGAGCAGAACACGTCGCGGGCGTTCAGAATGTCATAGCGGACTCTCTAAAAAGGTCAGTGTCATCCAACCACAAATGGGAACTGGATCAATGAGTGTTAAATCGAGTTTTCTCCATATGGGGAAAACTAAACCTGGACCTCTTCGCCACCCTGCAGAATGCAAAATTCTGTTTCTTTGCAAGTCGAGATCACCATCAGGGCTCTTGGAATACATTTTCGATGGCATGGTCAGGAATTTATGCTTACGCTTTTCCTCCTGTTCCCCCTCATACCAAGAGTACTAGCAAAGATCAAGAACGAATGCTGTAGACTTCTCCTGATCACTCCAGTATGGCCTCTGCAGTATTGGTATACAGAGCTGCTCCTCCTCTCAGAGAGCCACAGCATCCCTCTTCCAGTACTGCCGTCCCTCCTAACAATGAGCAAAGGTCAAATTCTCCACCCGGGTCCAGCTTCACTCCACTTGACAGCCTGGCTCCTGAACACCATGAATTTGCACACCTTCGGACTGTAGAGTCATCCTCCCCAGAGCTGCAGCTGACAGTACCAACATATGTTATCATCTGAAGTAGAAAAGGTTTTACTCATGGTGTACGCAGGCTCCGGTACATCCTTTCTCTTCATCGCCGGAGCAGATACTACCTTATCTTCTCCATCTGGCCAGATCAGGTTTGGCAAACTCTTTGATTAGAGTCCACTTAGCAGCAATTTCCCGCTGTAGATGTAAGGACAATGCACCTCCTTTGTGGTCAGCAGGTGTCATAAAACTATTTCTTAAAGGACTATTTTGATCTTTCCCACCAGTCAGGCCTCCTCCACCATCGTGGCAGCTTAACCTGGTGTTGTCCAAATTGATGAAACCTCCTTTCGAACCGATTCACAAAGCAGAATTAAACATTTTATTCTGAAAGGTCACTCTCCTTCTCGCTCTTACATCAGCCAGAAGAGTGAGCGAGATCCAAGCATTTACTTTCCAAGACCCTGTCTTGCAGTTCAAGAGAGACAGGGTAGTCTTACGAACAAATCCAAAGTTTATACCTAAAGTTCCTTCAGATTTCCACATTAATCAACCTGTGGGGCCAAAGTCCTATTTCCCAAATCCTTCAACACCGGCGGAACAGGCTCTTCATTCATTGGACTTTAAGAGGTGCCTTAAATTTGATCTGGATAGAACTAGGCATTTTAGGAAATCAAATCAACTTCTCGTGGCATTCGGTGCTTCTAGAAAAGGCCAGTCATTGTCCAAGCAGGGGATTGCAAGATGGATAGCCTCTGCTATTAACTATTGTCATACGGCGGCAGGGAAACCTTTGCATAGACCAACTCATGCACACTCAACCAGGGCAATGGCCGCATCCACATCGCTCTTTGCAGGAGTGCCCACACAGGACATTTGCAGGGCGGCCAGCGGGAAATCAAGCATACATTTGCGAGGCATTATTGATCAGAAGAAACACCGCAGGCTGATGTGGCGGTAGGACAAGCGGTATTGTGACATTTATTCCGGTAACAGTGAGTTGTTGTATTTTATTCATTTCTTTTTCCCGCCAGCCCATTATGTTTTGCGCACATTGAATAGCATTGTTTTCTTTGAAGATGCATTATTTATAATTTATCATGCTACAGTGATTTTCTCTTCGCATTTTAATTGCTTATGTAATGTATGTTCTCTCATTCATGGTGATGTTTATTTCAGTGATTGTGGTGCTTTGTATTATAATGTGTGCTTCATTACTGCTTGCTATTCTGATTCAAGCATGTGAATCTATGTAAGTTCCAATACTAGAGTAAGAAAATTAGTTACTTACCTGGAACTGTAGTTCTCCGGTATTGGAATCTTTCATAGATTCACATGCAACCCTCCCTCCTCCCCTGGGAAGCTCACTGTTATCTGTTCTCTTCAGAGACTTTGGCACTCGTGCTTTAGAAAATCTGAGGAAATGGGGCTTCTCGCAGGAGGGTTCTAGAGGGAGGGAAAGCCTGATTGGCTGAGTCTTGGGTTTGGTCCTTTTTATTCAAAGAGGCAAGGTTAGGCTACTAAGTTGAAAGCCTTTGAGCCTTTTTTCCATTATAGTTGCTTCTACATTGCTATTATAATGTACCGGGGGACTCCCATCTCGACGACGGGGAATGATTCAAACATGTGAATCTATGAAAGATTCCAGAACTACAGTTACAGCTAAGTAACTAATTTTCTTCCTTCTTTCTCAACATCTTCTTGCAAGTGGAAAGTGAGTCGACAATGCTGCTGCGCATCAGGACAAATGTCCTTATTAATGTGAAGTCGCATTTAATTGTCTTGAGCATTCCTGGGCCATAAAACAACGACATTAAGTGACTTACAATTTCAGATTGAGTGAAGTTTGTAATTGAGAGATTCCCATGTCTGCAGCATTGGCAAAACTGAGTAGGCATGCACTAGACAAAGTTCCTAGAAGAACATGAATTGGTGCTTGCACCAACACTGCTTTGTCACGTCGCTATGAATGATTCTTGACTCTGCAACAATTTGGAGGCAGCCCATCTGTTTACCTTCATATTTGAAGAATCGAGGCATGGCATAGGAGACAGGCAATTGATCCTCTCGACTGGCATGATTTTAATTGACGCACCACTGTCAATGACAAAGGTTCCCCATGTTAGGGAGTGATGCTTGCCCAAGGGGCCGCTCCCTGGGATATATTTATTAAAATCCCTGGTGTCTAGTGGGATTCTGAAAAAAAAAATGCTTCGAGCAGTAGGGGTAGATCTTCCCCTCCTCCGAGGCTCAAAAATAAAAAAGGAAATCCCTCTGCTGTAAACAGCAGAGGGATATAGTGCTCATGAGGAGGAACGGTTCAGTCCTCAGCACGGAACACGCTCATCTGCCTTGTACTTGTGTTTGCTGTTCCTGACCAATGCTGATTTATTTTTCACCCTTCGTTTGTCAACCTGCTCACTCTTTGTCAACCTGCTCTTTCATCGGCTCATGCAGTCATTAGTATTTTTTCAAGACTGAGCATCTCTCTCTCTCAACTTGCGTCTTTTGAAAGAATCTGAAAGACAGCCATCAATGGCTGTGAGGCATATGACATCTTTACCATTAAGTTTGTTAAGTCTTTCAACATACTCCTCCATCGTTTCATCAGCATGCTGCCTCACTTGACTGAAAATATGCCTTTCATAGTCAACATTTGGTATCGGATTGAACTTGTAACCCAAAGCTTTTATCTGACAGTACGGTATTGCATTAGTCTGTGAGATTTTCTTCAGCACTTTTTTAACTGCCTCGACGGCAAGGTTCTTTAAGTACTTAATGATTTTCTTGTTATCTACTTCTACGAGGGCTTCTATGAAGTCATCGAATGTCTCAGTCCACGCCGTCCATCTGGTGCCTGTATTTTGCTTTTTGCCGGTGTCGAATGGCAGTGGAGGTTTCAGAAACACAGCTGTGTCGTATACTTTGCACTCTTTTCTACTACTATTGAGAGTACATCCTGTTCAGGTGTCTGCCGCTGTTCACATGGACCTTTACATTTTGCAAGCACTAGCTGTATTCATTCACATTAAGGCATCATGCTCGAAATAAAATTGTGTATCGTTGTCTTCTTTCTTGACGTTGGTAACTGTTCGATTTCTTGTACTTGATAATCGTTGCATTTAGCTTTTGCAGCATACCTGGATGTCTCCTCCTTTAGAGTTTCATCTTGTATCGATGATGAATCTGCGTAAAGGTGCAGCACAGTATTTCTTCTTTCAGCCGGTAAACCTACGTGTCCTGAGAGACCCCGGAACTCAGGACACGTAGGTTTACCGCAATTGGCCGATCTACCTAGAAACCTGAGTGGATTTCTCAAGCCTGATGATTTCCCTGATGAGGCCCTACCTTTATAATTTGGAGGGTTTCTGATTTCCCTAGTATGGGTTCTAACTACTCAAAGGATTAGGTATGTGACAAGGTCCTGATGAATTGCACTAGATCATTTATTGACTAAACAGCGAGAAACATGTTGACCTATCAGATAGAGTAACGCAGGGGATCCTGTTTACCTTTACTATTCTCCACTGTGGGATTTAGTGATTATATATTTTTTCTTGTCACCTGGGGAGTGTAGACATTATTTTACCATATCCCCTTTTGCCGTTTTTAACCATGTCAGAGGTATTAGTACCATAATAAATAGCAATTTTTACCTCTAGGCATTTTTAAACACCCTAATACCAATCCTCATATTACTTTTGACCGGCTGTGCATTATTCTCAAAAGATCTCCGGCAAAGAGCCCCTTCGTGGGGCCCGTCAGGCATTGGAGTGCCGGCCTGACGAGGAGCATAGCCCTATGATGAAGCATGTCACCGGAAGGTGAGTGAGGGCTCTTGCTTCAAATATATGAATTTGCATTTTATTCAGAACCATTATCTTGAAAGAAACCCCCTTGTGTTTTGGAACTGTGAGCTCTGTGTATCACCAGAAGTCAGATATCTATCACAGGCACTGTTTCCAAAGTTATTTGCCAAAACCTGGCCTGTGCGAGATGTTTCACCTATCACAACAGTAAAAAAAAAGGAGAGGTGTCGCTTAAAAAGAAAATTCTCTTGCAGGCAGAGGGAAGATCTACGCTGATGATCGTCTCATCTAGTGCCTGTTCTGCCCAAGCATAAAGTGTCCTACTACAATATCTGCAAAACATTTCCCTCAAAAACACTTAGGGCCTGATTTATAATTTTTTAGTGCCGCATTTGCGTCCTTTTTAAAAAGTTTGCGCCACTTTTGCGTAAAAAAATGACGCAAATGCAGCGCTAAAAAAGTATAAATCAGGCCCTTAAAGACCAGGAAAAATAATACTCTGTACTTTCAGGAGAGGAAGCAGGAGTCCCCCTCTAAGTGAGATCCCACCGCATCAGGATAAGATTCAGTGCATTGCCCACCTCCAAGCACTTCATCTAAGGTGGCGTTAAAAAGAAAACACCTGTAACTCCTAGAAATGAAGTTCTGAAAGTAAGCACCCATTTGCTCCTCTAGAAAGGAAAAAAACAGTTCCTTCGCAGAAACGTTCACACTGTGGTGTGAAAATCCAGTTCCTTTGATGCTCTGTGAGCACTCCCAGTTAAAACATTATGAACGTAAGGCTTCCTGTTGGCCATGAAGAAAGAATCATTAATGATCCAGTCACTGTCACCAGCAGCACAAATGACTGGGCTGTCAACACCTGTGACCCCATAATCTAGGACTTTTACCATAGACAGCCCAGCCCCAGCCAACGATGACCAGCCCTTTGACAGCAGTCAAGACCCCATCAACAACGAAGACTCCATTAACAGCAGCAGCTACATTGATCAGTAGGTAGCCATCACTAATGCCATTGATGGCCTGATTGACCATCTCATCAAATAACAATGCCTATTGACATCACCAGCCTGGCCGTGCTTGAAGTTACTCTGTCATTTTCACAGCTCCAAACATCACCCTAACAGTCTGAACTCAGCTGCCAGTGCATATCTGAACACTGTGTTGGAAGCTGATAGCCTTGAGTTTCAGGCAGACTCAACTAGAAGTTCATTACATAACTCATTATGAGACCACAGGCAAGTAGTATAAGGATCATCTTCAAGTGAAGAGCCACAGACTACAAGATGTTCACATCACAATATTTTGCTCTGTGCACCAGCATCTTGTCTGTCTTGTTCACCAGGAAGTACCTGGAGTAAAAGCCTGTTCCCTATTCCCCGTTGACTGTGAGGACTGACTTCCACCCCTGCCTTTTGTAAGAGGATGTTGACTTATGACTGTAGCAGTGAGAGATGGCAATTGGACAGTGTCGGATGTATGGAGAATGGTGGACTAGTGACCTTAGACAATACCCATTTTGCACAATATTCAGAACCCAGGCATCTGCGTGATGATTTGCCACTCTGTGAGAAAATGAGAAATGCTTCCCCTGACCAGAGTGGATAACGGAAGAGGGGGAAGAAAGGACTCGGGGCTTGGGCGTCGTTGCCTGTTTACCCCCTTTGAGCAGACTGCTGGGTAGAGCGCCTTCTTGCCTGCTTTAGCTGATGTTGATACAATCTTAGGTGATACTGAGATCGACCTGAGTACCTGTGAGGGGTTTGAGCCTTCTGAGGGTAATAGCAAAGTTTCTTAGTTCTTTAGGTCTCTCCAGACCCACCACTTTAAGGGTTTCCATTTCACTTTTCATTCGCACCATCTCATCATCCGTGTGATTTATGAAGAGTGGAAGATGAGAATAGTAGGTTCTGGGTCCGTTTCTGAGACTCCATTTTGAGTGATGTTAAGCAGAGTCACACATGCCTCCTTAAGGCCACTGACAGTATTCATGTGCGGTTTGAAGGGAAGAATCAGCTGCCGCACTTATCACCTGATTGGAGACCATTGTGCCCTTGTTGACTATCTCCACAAAATCCTCCCTTTTGTCTCTGAGAAGATGTTCAGCAAAATGTTGTATGGAGTCCCAGAGGGTTCTGTCGTACCTGCGTGTAGAAAGCAGGCCTGGTGTGTGGTGGGTACCACAGGTACTTACACCTTATATCAAGTATCCCCTCTTAAAGAAGTGCAGGCAGTGTCTAGAAGCCAGGTTCTCTAGAGGTAGCTGTGGATGAGTAGCCAAGGCTTATCTAGGAGACATGCAAAGCTCATGCAATACCTTTGTAGTCACACAGCACATACACACAGTTGTACAAAAATAAAGGTACTTTATTTTCGGAGCAAATCACCACACAATACTAGACAGGTAACCCACCTTTAGGAGGTAAGTAATACACTAAGGCCCATATTTATTTATACTTTTTTTTGTGCTGCATTTGCGTCACTTTTTGTTGCAAAAGCCGCACAAACTTACAAAATACAATTATATTTTGTAAGTTTGCGCCGGTTTTGCATAAAAAAATGATGCAAATGCAGTGCAAAAAAAGTATAAATATGGGTCTACATATATACACTAGTAATCAGAAATAGGCATAGAAAAGGTTAGAAAACTGTGCAAATAGCAATAACCAGTTGTGACCGTAGGGGGGAAGCACAAACCATATACTCCAAAATGGAATGTGAACAAGGTACCCCCACCTAGGTAAGTAAAATGCGTAGAGGGGAGCTGGGTGTATCAGAAAACCACAAAGCTAGGTAACACAGTACCCCACTCTTAAGTGACTCTGCAGGCCTTTGTGGAGAAAGGTGAACATTACACTTAAGATATATTTTGAAGAAATGCTCTGGGGTCCCCACACGTGGGTGGACTCTTCAGTGCTTATGACTATCAATGGTGATCCCCTACGAGAGAAGTGATGGATGTGGTCCTTTTCGCACGTCGCCCCTTTAACAAATCAGTGCATTCTGAAAGGTGGAACAAATTTGCTTCCTGGCACTGATATAGAGGTGGATCCTCCTATAGCATCCTTGTTCAATGTACTACAGTTTGCACTGTCCTTGGCTCGATAAGGCTGTGCAGTAGGAATCGACAAAGAACAACTTTCAGCCTTGTCAGAGTTCCTTTGTCTACCATCCTGGTTCAAATCTTCGTGGTCCCAAGATTTATGAAAGGGGTTACAAACATGTATCCGCCAGTTCCAGTCATCATGCCCCCAATGGGACCGTAGGCTGGTTCTACCATTTATTTTGTGGACTCGGTTTGAGCCCCTACACAGGTGTTACTTGAGGCTACTAACCGTCATTACATTTTTCTCAGTTGCCATTACTTTAGCTCGTGGAGTTAGTGAGCTTCAAGCCCTTTCTGTTCGTCCCCCGTTCACTTGCTTCTTTCCTGGCGAATTGGTGCTGCACACTAAGACTGGTTTTCTGACGAAATTGGTACCCCATTCCATCTGGGACAACCCATCATATTGCCAACATTCTACCCGCTTCTTCATCTTTAAAAGGCAGAAAAAAGGATAAACAGGCTAGACCTTAGAAGAGCAGTGAACGTTTACATCATCCACACCAAGCACAAAAGATCAGATGACCATAGGTTACACTGGTTGTAAAAAGGGTAAAGTGGTTGAGAAACTGACAATCTATGGATGGATTATCCTGTTTATAAAATCAGCTATGCAAATCTTCTACATCAGCATTTGCTAGAGGCTTGCCTGTGGCAGACAAATGCAAGGCAGCTATGTGAATCTTCTCTCTACACTTTTGCCTAACGTTGTTTGGATTCTGAAGTAAGGAGAGATGGCCACTTTACCTGCTCTGAACTACAATATTTTTTAATTTAATATTTCTCCAAAACACCCCTTCTGCGAGGTATTACTTGAGAATCTTTTGAAATGTGAGGAATCTGCAGGTAGAAGTATCCCTCATAAGGAAAAGTTACTTACCTTCAGTAGTGATCTTGTTGGTGGATACTCAACCTGTGGATTCCCTGCTGATCCTCCCAGCATCCCCTGTACTGGAGAAAGCGTACTGCCCTTTATAATAAGATGTCAACTTAATTACTCACTGCACTGATAGTTTTTGTATTGTACTCAAATGCTGGGCAACAGCAGAGTATAACTCCTGTTATGGCAGTGTTCCTGGTGTTTTACGACTCTGCTGATGATGTCAGAGCTCCAGGTCTGACACCGAGTTGTTGGCGCCTTAAAGCTACTGCAAAGGTTTTGCAGATCCATCCTTGGGCCTGGGATATCAAACATGAAGAATCTGTAGGTAGAAGCACTGGAAAGATTGCTACCAAAGGTAAGCAACTTTTCCATCAGATACAACTGTTTTTTTCGAGGCAGTTCAAAATCAAGAAATATTTTAACAAATAAGTAGCGAGCAGCAGTAAGCTTTCTAAACTTCCTCCATGACTCCTAAATGCCCCTAATTCTCTGCATCCGACTAATAAATTTGATTTGCAGTATGCAAGCCTTTCAATGCTGTTTTAGGGTAACAATGGAAAGACATTTTTTTAACATCATTCCTGGACCTATAATCTGCAATAAATATGTACAAATATTGTGCACTCTACCTTGACCTCAGCACTGCTTCAGCTACCTCGTTTGATAAGACCAATCATTGTGATCTTATCCTTTCACTATCCGTGCAAATAGCAGATAGAAACTACACACTTGACAAACATTCATCAAAGAAACAGACAACTTTGAATATACAAGGCAGAAATTGTTCTAGAAGGGGCATAATTTAAGAGTCGTCATATAGGTCATTGTCTCCAGTTTCCCCAACTAGAGGACATATTTCCAAGCTCCATGGCGCAGGGCAGTGAAGCAAGTGCATTGCTGCACTGCTCTGGGCCACTGGGAAAGGGCAAAAATGTGCTGTATCTACTAGATACGGCGCATTGCTGTCCTCTCCCCTGTGCTGGCAGACAAATGACTGCCATGTGCCAACACAGGTCTTGTAGAGATGATACAAAGGTGATGCTCCGGTGGTGCAGTGGGGCTTGTAAATATGTCCCAAGGTGTCCAGTCCAGTTTAACCTTGCTGAGGTGGATTTACACATCAACTTCAGCAAATCATCTTCCTCGCCAGTGCTTAAGATCCAGTATCACAGGGAACTAATTCATATTTATGAAGAAAGTGTTTTTCTTTGGAGACAAAATGACTATTCATTTGGAGGGCATACTAGAGTCTTTGAAGTCTTTCCAACAGCTCATCAGGTGCCTCTTCTGGATTAGTGCTGTCTTGAAATGTCACAGTCACACATATGTGGCTTAACATAGGCAAGTGCAGAATTATTTAGAGTATGAGTTAAATCAGAGCTGAAACAGAGGAGGAAAACATGACGAAAGAAGTTTGAATCTCTCTTTTATCAGTCCATAATAGGAGGTGCTTCTTTACATGGAGAGCTCACTGCAATAAACATCAGATGCAAGGTGTGTGGTCTCTGAAGGTGTCATTATATTGTATCAGCATGTTGAAGCTACAATAATTTGAACGGGCTGTAGAAGCATTTCTGCAGCCAAGGCAGTATGAAACTAAGAACCCTCTCAAAAGAAGCTCAAAGATCTGCGAAAAGCTGTTTTTATCCAGTATTAGATCTTTAATAAATTCACATCCTTGAATCATCCCCGTCCTCTAAGTAGGAGTCCCACGGCACATGAAAAGCAATAAGCACCAAAATGTTTTCCATAGGCTATAATGCTAACCCAAATGACTCATATAGCCTATCTCTGTCCTTTTGTGAAAAGGACCCAAACCTGGCTGCTGGCCAATCAGGCACCAGCACCCTCTAGAATACTCTCCAGAGAGGCTCTTTCCCTCAGATTGTCTACCGCATGTCATGTGAAGGGAATCTCCATGAGCTCTGCTCAGTTTTCTACTTCTTCAGGAAGATTTTCTCTCAGAAAACATGAAAAAAATGTCAGATTCTTCTTGGAAAGGCCTTTTCCGCCCTTGTAAGGCCTGTGGCAAGAAAAGGCTGCATGTGGATGATCCACATAAACTGCTTATACTGCTTGTATCCAGAACACCAGGTGAAAGACTGCAAGATATGCTGCACTTTCTCTGCAAAAACCCTCCGAGACCGAGAGTAACACGGTTACAGGCAAAATCCTGTAGTTCAGGTGAGGAGAGCGAGTCAGAAAGGCCACATAAAAGGTCCAGATTTGAGGACCTGGGACAGGCTGAAAGATCCAGGAAGCGTAAAAAAATGCATCATAAAGAAGGTGCTAAAGGCGGGTCATCACACCGTTCTCCTTCATCTGAGCCTTCCACCTCTAGAAAGGTGTCTGTCAAGCTTAAGTCAGCGACGACAACACCACCGTCAACGACAGTGACGATGATGACGGTTTTCACATCTACCATCTTCACCACCTCGTCGACGAGACCGTCATCGACTACGTCAACTTCCGTGGTAAAGGCTCCTATTCCTTCAATTAGACCACCGTCGACGAAGGCCCCAGAAAAGACTTTGTCGCTGAAGGTAACGTTGACACCATCGTCAACGAGAACATCGTCGTTGACGACATCGTCGATGAAAATACCGCCGACTACAACACCGTCGGCGACATCACCGTCAACAAGACCGTCGTTGATGGAAAAATTGTCCACGGAAGCAGTTCCGTCGACGGAACCATCGTCGTCGACACCAATGGTAGCTGTGAGCCAGGATGTTATTCCTATTTCTTCTGGGTCTCCTGATCCTCGCGCTACAGTTAAGATCATAGCAATGTCTAGGTCTACGATATATCCTCAGGCTACTTCACCAAGTAAAGTGACAACCTGGCTGCCTAGTCATCTGCTGGACTGGGAAGAGTCAGAAGAGGGCCCGTTTGGTGATGCACACAGCCCATCCCAGTTGCATGTTAAGTATCAGGAGGAGGAGGATGATGATGATGAGTGTGATCAATACCAGCCTTATAACTCATCAGGGACGCTATTATGAACCTCCACCTCAACCAAGAGACAATACAGATGCCTGCCTCCTTGATTCAGGACTTGCAGTCAATGTTGCAGGATTATAAGAGGAGGTTCCCAGCTGCAGCGAAGGAGCAACCACCGCGTCCAACCTCTCCTGTTACACCAAGGAGTATACCTCCACCTCCAGCAACTCCTAGGATGACTCGACAGTCTACGTTAGCCGCTCCCCCTAGAGATGAGGGTTCGACTTCTGGGGATGAAGAAGGTGAAATTTCAACACCACCGCATCCTAGTGAGGAATGGGATGACTATCTAGCCCCTACTCCTTCTCTACCACCTCCTCGTCCTTCAGATTCTCCACCGGAGGATATAGGTGGGTTTCACAACTTGATGGATAGGGCGGCCACATGTTTTCACTTGCCAACGTCGGTCTCACAATCTGAATGCTTCCTCCATGACTTTAAGGAACAAGCAAGAAAGTCTGTGAGGGCTATCCCTATCATAGACTTCATTTGGAGTGAGGGGATCAAGATCATGCTGAACCCGGCAACTGTTCCACCAGTTCCACAGAAGATTGACAAAAAGTATAAGGCAACACAGGACTCTCCGGCATGTTTGACTGGCCATCCAAGACCAGACTCCGTCATCTCCTAAGCTACCCAAAGGCGTTCTAAGAACCTGTCAGCACCTATATCTACTCCTCCGGATAGGGAAGGGAGAAGACTCGATAATGTGGGCAAGAGATTCTTGTTCATGTCGGCCATAACTGTTCGGGCAGCAAACTCCATGGCGATTTTAGGTCGCTATGATCGTCAATGTGGTCAGATATGAATGCTTTCATGGATCTCATTCCGGAAAGCAAACAGTTGGAGGCACGAAAGATTCTTCAGGAAGGAGAGCTTACGCCTGAAGAAATAATTGACTGCGCCCTGGATATAGCTTCCACGGGTTTTCGCTAGCTGGCAGAAGTTGCTGTATTACGCCACCAAGGTTGGTTAAAAGTGACCTCTTTCAGACCAGAGGTACAGTTTAGAATTCTAGACATGCTGTACGACAGAGAGTCTCTTCGGTAAACACGTAGACAACGCATTACAGGTCATCAAGGCTGACACGGACACTGCTCGGTCCCTGGGTACTTTGCAGTACCGAAAGCAGCCCTTTCGGGGTGCAAGAGGTAGGAGTTTTACAGCATTTTGAGGTTCCTACCAGAGGCAGTATCAACAGCATCAGTATAGACCAACCTATCAGCAGCAATATAGGCAACCATCCACCGCCTCATACGCCAGCCAGGGAGGAAGGAGAAAGCAAAATTCCCAAACCTGGGATCAGCCTCGGAAGCAATGATTCTTGTCAGGCACCGGCCACGCTTCCACAGCATTCACAGTGGGAGCGAACATCTCCAATTACCTCCAGAATTGGAAAAGCATAACATCGGACAAGTGGGTGCTGGATATAGTGGCTCGAGGTCATACGCTGGAATTTATACAAAAACCATCCGCCAGGAAAATCCAAACCGCTTCATCTTCACTTGCTTCAGCAGGAGGTTTTACTGATGCTCGCCAAGGGAGAGATAGAGGAGGTTCCGGTTCAGCACAGATGACTGGTTCTATTCCCGGTTCTTTCTAAAAAGAAAGAGGTCAGGGGAATGGAGGCCAGTCCTAGACCTCAGGAAGTTGAACAAGTTTCTATGGAAACAATCCTTTCGTATGATCACGCTGTTGGATATCCTGCACCTTTTGAACCCTTTGGATTACACAACAACAATGGATCTCCAGGATGCCTATTTCCACATACCGATACATGTGAAGCAATGCAAATATCTTCTTCACTCTGGCCGGTGCCCATTATCAATTCAAAGTCCTTCCATTCGGCTTGAAGTCAGTGCCACAAATTTTCACGAAATGTCTTGCCCCAGTAGCAGGCTTTCTCCGCAACAGGGGTTTTCAGGTCTTCCCATACCTGGACGACTGGCTGATAGAAGCACCTACATCGCTGCTAGCGTCCACGGCTACCAGCGTCTGCCTAGAACTATTTCACAGTTTGGGCTAACAGTGAATTTCCAGAAATCAGTCACTCTTCCCACACGCAGGATAGTCTTTTTGGGTGCAGAACTCAACGCCATCGAGAGCAAAGCGTACCTCACACAGGCACGGCAGCAGAAACTAGCCACCTTGGCCGTCAGAATCTCAAGAAGGTCCGTTTCAGTAAGACTGTTCAAGTCGCTTCTAGGCATGATCTCCTCATCCATCGTCCTAGTCCATCTGGCAAGATTGAAAATGAGACCTTTGCAAGAAGATTTACAGCTGCAATGGACCCAATCGCAAGGATCCTTCGAGGACTTGATAAATGTTACACCGAGGATAGTAGAAATATTGCAGTGGTGGTCTCAAGTCAACCCTCTTTCTCAAGGAGTGACCTTTCTCACTCCAATGACAGACTTCATTATCACAACGGATGCTTCATTGGAGGGTTGGGGAGGTCATCTACAGGACATGCGCATTCAGGGATGATGGTCGGACGCGCAGAGAAGAATGCTCATAAATCTGTTGGAATTAAAAGCAATTTTTCTCATGCTCAAGGCTTTCCTTCCACGGATTGCAGGGTCATCTATGTTAGTCCATACAGACAACACAACAAGCATGTTCTATATCTACAAACAGGGAGGAACAAGATCTCTCTCCCTCCCAAGAGAAGCTCAATCTCTTTGGGACTGGCTCACGCTGCACTACATTTGCCTCAGAGTGGAGCACCTGCCAGGTGTCAACAACGTCCTGGCGGACTCTCTCAGCACAATGGACGACAACTGCCACGAATGGGAACATGACCAGAGGGTACTGGACAGCATCTTTCTATGCTGGGGACGGCCGACCCTGGATTTATTTGCCACCAATCAGAACGCCAAATGCCAATTTTTCACCAGTCGATACCCACTCCCAGGGTTGTGGGCGAAGGCTCTTTCGATGAAATGGTCCAGGATCTTTGCATACGCTTTTCCCCCATCCCATTGATTCCTGGACTCTTGAGGAAGTTGAAGTCGGAAGGTTGCAAGCTCATATTCATAGCGCCCAGGTGGCCCAGGCAGTATTGGTACACAGAGCTACTGCTCCTGTCGGTGACCAATCCCATGCGTCTTTCCTGCAACCACAACCTTCTCACGAAGACTCACGGTCAGATTCTTCATCCGGATCCAGCATCTCTGCAATTGCATGCATGGCTCCTGAGTTCCATGGTATGAACATTGATGAGGAATGCAAACTGATTTTATCTAAGGCATTAGCGGACAGTACAAATAAGACGTACAGACTCAAATGGAAGAGATTTTGTGTCTGGTGCCTGCATAACAATTTCCATCCGTTAAAGATTGAGCCGGAAAAAATCGTCTCATACCTTCTCACCCTTTCAAAGGCTGGGCTATGTCACGCATCCGTTAAGATCTATTTAAAAGCTATAGCCTCTTATAGACGCTCAGCGGATATGCCCTCACTTGGCTCATCCAGAATTATTAAACAGTTCATGAAGGGCCTCTTTCACACTTTTCCTCCGGTGCGTCCACCTCTGCCAGAGTGGCACCTGAATATAGTTCTGTCTCAGCTAATGAAAGCCCCGTTCAAACCTATTCACAGAGCAGAACTCAAATACATCACATGGAAGGTAGCAACTCTACTTGGTCTTACATCCACCAGAAGAGTCAGCGATATACAGGCCTTTACCATTAAGGAACCCTTTCTTATCTTTTCAGATTACTTTGTTCTTCTTAGGACTAACCAGAGGTACATTCCTAAGGTGCCCTCATCCTTTCACCTGAACAAGCCAGTAATATTAAGGACTTTTTTCCCGAATCCATCAACCATCGCAGAAAAGTCTCTGCATTCACTAGACATCAAGAGATGCCTGAAATGTTACCTTCAACGTACTAAGCAGCTTCAGTAGACGGATCAGCTGCTAGTATCTTATGCTCAAGGACGGCAAGGGGCAGGGGTCACTAAGGCCGCCATAGCCCGGTGGATTGCATCCACCATTGTTTTGCCACACAAGCAGGAAAACCATTGACTAAGCCCCTGAGAGCACACTCCACAAGAGCAGTCTCCACATCAGCTGCTTTTTTTTCAAGGCATTACTTTGGATAAGATATGTCAGGCTGCAACGTGGAAGACTACACACTTCTTTGCGCAGCACTACTGTTTGGAATCGTCTCAAAGAACTGATTCCCTCATTGGACAGGCAGACCTACGCCATCTTTTTCATTAAGGTGAGATCTTTCCTTTATGTGTAGACATAATTCTACATATATATATATATATATATATATATATATATATATATATATATATATATATATATATATATATATATATATATATATATATATATATATATACATATATTTTTCTGATGGATACACCTACCGACCTGTGGATTCCTCACCTAAAGAATTCTCCCCTCGCGCCAGCTTCAACTGAAATTTCTTCTCGCTCTGCATGTCGACGATGACGTCACAATAGCCCGACTCCACGCGACGCCGTATGACGTCATCTAGGCAATAAGAAGCCGTCGTCGACGTGCAGACGTCAGTTCCCTTTTTTCCGTGCCTTCGAATAACGGTTTTTCTTCGAGGCTAACAGGGAGCTACAGTTGCTCATCTGTAGTTACAATGTCGCAGCCAAAATAATCTGGCTTTAAGCCTTGTAACCAGTGTGGGGGTCAGATGTCGGTCACTGACCCCCATGAAAATTGTATCTGGTGCCTTAGTTCCGACCATGAGGTCGAGTCATGCGGTTCCTGCCAGCGCATGAACGTTAAGGCGCTTAAGGAAAGAGAGGCTAAATTGTTCTGGCCCGTTCCAAGAAGAGGAAAAAAAGGCGGCATCGGAGGGAGTCCTCTTCGAAATCTTCAAGGACTCATCGTCATCATGGAGACTCTCGGTGCCGTCACGACTCCCGGCGCCGATCAAGTAGAGGTCGGTCCAAGTCCAGATCTGCATCTCCATCAGCTCGGCGCCGTCCGACGTGGGAGATTAGCCCGACCGTCACTCCTACGACTCCAACTTCACCTTTGTCGGTGTTTGAAGTCGAGCCTCTTCAAGAACCGGCGGCTTCTCCGGAGCAGGAGTTGCCTGCCCATCATCGGCTTCTATGCCGGCGCCGACACCGCAAACCAACCGGTGCCGGGTACGGATCCTGCGTCATTTTTAAATGCCATGTTCAATATCTTTTCCACCATGGCGCCTGGTAGAGGGCATGCGGGTCCGTTGGCCCCTTTAGGCTTGTTACCAGTGTTGGGGTCGGATGTCGGTCACTGACCCCCATGAAAATTGTATCTGGTACCTTAGTTCCGACCATGAGGTCGAGTCATGTGGTTCCTGCCAGCGCATGAACTCTTAAGGCGCTTAAGGAAAGAGAGGCTAAATTGTTCCTGGCCTGCTCCAAGAAGAGGAAGGAAAGGCGGCATCGGAGGGAGTCCTCTTCGAAATTTTCGGGGACTCATCGTCGTCATGGAGACTCTCAGCGCCGTCATGACTCCAGGCGCCGATCGAGTAGAGCTCGGTCCAGATCTGCATTTCCATCAGCTCGGCGCTGTCCGTATCGAGGCATCAGGCTTTGCTGCGCTCATCAGGTTTTTCTACGGATGTGTGGGCGACTCTCCTGGATCTGACTTTTGATGGAGAAAAACTCTTTGGGACAAAGGCAGATTCTGCTCTTGAACGTTTCAAAGAGAGCAGAGCCACAGCGAGGTCGTTAGGACTTCAGGCAGCTACTTCCTCTTCCTTTAGGTCATATAGGAAGTTTAGGGGTTTTGGACGTGGCTCCTCCTTTCGTGGCAGATTCCAGGCACCACAACAATCTGCAAGCTCCCTGCCTTACAGATCCTTCAGAGGCAGGGGCAGAGTACGTACAAGAGGAGCAACCCAGCAGCACTCTGCCTCTTCCTCTTCCTCTGGAGGGGTGCAGCAGGGAAAGCAGCCTTAGTCCTCCACCACTCCCTGTTCACTTGTCTCCAGTAGGGGGAGACTTGCCCAATTTCTTCCAATGTGGGAGTTTATAACATCAGAATCTTGGGTCATCGACATTGTGAAGAGAGGGTACACTCTTCCCTTTCGGGAGTTCCCTCCTCCCTTCCCTCCCCGCCCATCCTCCTGTTCGGAAGACCATCTGCTGTTACTGCAACAGAAGGTGTTATCCCTATTGGCAAAAGGCGCAGTAGAGTTGGTTCCCGAGCAGGAGAGGGGTCAGGGCTGTTATTCAAGATACTTCCTGATCCACAAAAAGGATGGTCGGTTGAGACCAATTCTGGACTTGAGGATTTTGAATTGGTTCCTCAGGCAGGAAAAGTTCAAAATGCTGACCCTTTCACAGGTTCTTTTGGCGTTGAACGAAGGAGATTGGATTGTGTCTGTCGATTTGCAGGATGCGTACTTCCATATTCTGATCCACAAATCGCACAGGAAGTATCTCCGGTTTGTGGTGGGTTTGCAGCATTATCAATTTGCGGGCCTCCCGTTTGGTCTTACTTCAGCACCTCGAGTCTTCACAAAGGTGATGGCGGTGGTAGCGGCAGAGCTCAGAAGAAGAGGGATAGCGGTGTTTCCCTATCTGGACGATTGGTTGATCAAAGCCAAGACTCTGGAGCTTGTGCGGCGTCACCTGCAGTCGACAACTCAGTTGTTGTACGACCTGGGTTTTTCAGTCAATGTGCCCAAATCTCACCTGGAGCCCTCTCAACGCCTCCTGTTCATAGGGGCAGTACTGGACACGACATTGAATCTGGCCTTTCCTCCGCCCCAGCGGGTTCAGGACATTCAGGCGTTGATTCCGATGTTTCGAAATGGAGCGGTAGTTCCAGTCCTCCAGGTCCTTCGTCTGCTCGGTCTGTTTGCTTCTTGCATTCTGCTGGTCACTCATGCACGCTGGCACATGAGGGCTCTTCAGTGGTGCGTCCGCAGGCAGTGGTTTCAGCACAAAGGGGATCTCGAAGATTCGATCACGATCACCAGAGACACTGCAGTGGATCTTCAGTGGTGGGCAGCGATCGGCAACCTTTTGCAGCCTCCAGTATCCGGCGCAAGGAGCTTTGGGGGACGCGTTTCAGATGTCCTGGAAGGGTCAGTTGCTTTACGCGTTTCCTCCCATACCCCTGATTCCTCGAGTTCTGAGGAAGATCCGCCAAGACCGGGCCCAGGCCATCTTGATAGCCCCGGATTGGCCAAGAAGGGTATGGTACACACACCTTCTCCAACTCTCTCTGTGCCCTCCGCTCCGTCTCCCTTACAGGGTGGACCTCCTCTCACAGTCGCAGGGGCAGATTCTACACCCCCACCTCCAGAGTCTGCACCTTCATGCCTAGAGATTGAACGGGGCAATCTGAGTGCTTTTTCTCTCCCACCAGAAGTGGTGGGTGTTATTTTATCAGCCAGGCGACACTCCACCAAATCGATCTATGCAAGTCGATGGGCTAAATTTGTACGTTGGTGTGGAGAGAACCGAATTGATCCCTTAAAGGCTCACATGTCTGATATATTATCATTTGCTCTTTCCTTGGCACAGAAGGGTTGTGCAGTTGCCACAGTTAAGGGCTATTTATCAGCACTGTCAGCTTTTCTGTGCCTCCCTGATCAACCTTCCTTGTTTAAATCTCCAATTGTTTTGAGGTTTGTTAAGGGGCTCACTGATAAGTTTCCACCCTCACCATTTGTTATGCCTCAGTGGGACCTTAATTTAGTATTATCATTTCTAATGGGATCGCCATTTGAACCAATGCATTCTTGTGCTTTGCGTTTGCTGGTTCTTAAGACTGTATTCCTGGTAGCCATAACATCGGCCAGAAGAGTCAGTGAGCTTCAGGCTCTTAGTGTAGAGTCTCCATACCTTTCCTTCATTAGAGACAAAGTGGTGTTAAGGACCAAGGCGGCTTTCCTCCCGAAGGTTGTTACACCCTTTCACTTGGGGCAGTCTATTACTCTCTCTTCCTTTTACCCTCCGCCTCATCCATCCAAAGTGGAAGAGAGGCTCCACCGACTGGATCCACGAAGAGCATTGAGCTTCTTTGTCGACAGGACAAGAGAGTTCAGGCAAGATGATCAGCTCTTCGTTGGATACGTGGGAAAGAGGAAAGGCAGAGCAGTCCACAAGAGAACGCTATCCAGGTGGGTCATCCTCTGTATTAAGCTTTGTTAATCCTTAGCTAAGAAAGAACCACCTGTGGGGCTTCGTGCCCATTCCACCAGAGCTAAGGCTACCTCTGCGGCTTTGGCTAGGGGTGTTCCTGTGGTTGACATCTGCAGGACGCCAACTTGGGCATTCCTCCATACTTTTGTCAAACATTGTTTGGATTCTGAGGTTAGGAGGGATGGCGATTTTGCTTGCTTTATGCTGCAGGATTTCTTGGTTTGACCATTCGGGCACCCACCTCCAGAGGTAGTACTGCTTTGGGACTCTATTCTTTAAGTGAGGAATCCACAGGTAGGTGTATCCATCAGAAGAATAAGTTACTTACCTTCGGTAACGCTTTTTCTGGTGGATACATTAACTACCTGTGGATTCCTCACGGTCCCACCTACCTCCCCGTTGCCTGAATGGTTGTTCCACGAAATCCTTGGGTTAGCGCCAATTGTCTTGTGTATAGATATATATGTGCCTACTTTATGTATATAGTTATAGCATGTATATATGTATTTCTTTCTCTGGTCTTAATTCAAGTACTCATGATTGATTTTGACTGGCATATTTAATTTCTTATTATTTTTAGTGTAATAAATGTTGCGTTTTCACTTCTTTGGATGTGATAATGTTCTCTTCAAGGTCAAATTTTCACCTGTTCGCCTCAAAGGCACGTAAAAAATGGTCATAACTGACGTCTAAACGTCGACGAGGGCTTCTTATTGCCTAGATGACGTCATACGGCGTCGCGAGGAGTCGGGCTATTGTGACGTCATCGTCGACGTGCAGAGCTAGAAGAAATTTCCGTTGAAGCTGGCGCAAGGGGAGAATTCTTTAGGTGAGGAGCCCACAGGTAGTTAATGTATCCACCAGAAAAAGCGTTACCGAAGGTAAGTAACTTATTCGTTTTATGCACATAGTACAGATTTATAAGCATGTTATTTGGTAATACGTTTTGAGAAGATTTCAATGCTCGCACCCATCATCCACGGTGGGCATGACGTTTATTAGGAGTACTGCTGGCTATTCGGATTCAACCATGTGAATTTATGAAAGATCCAATACTGGATAAGAAAACAAGTTACTTACCTGTAACAACAGTTATCCAGTATTGGTATCTTTCATAAATTTACATGCAACCCACCCTCCTCCCCTTAGAGGCTCGCATTTCCTTCTCAGGTCATAGTCTTCACTCTTGTGCTAGAAAATCTGAGAGAAAGAGCCTCTCTGGAGAGAATTCTAGAGGGTGCTGGTGCCTGATTGGCCAGAAGCCAGGTTTGGGTCCTTTTCACAAAAGGACAGATAGGCTATATGAGTCATTTGGGTCAGCATTATAGCCAATAGAAATTTTTTGGGTGCTTATTGCTTTTCATGTACCGTGGGACTCCCACTTCGACGACGGGGATGATTCAAGCATGTGAATTTATGAAAGATACCAATACTGGATATCTGTAGTTACAGGTAAATAACTTGTTTTCTTTCAGAACCTCTCAAGAATGGCAGTCCATATTCGAAGAGTAGGATGTGAACAAGCCAACTCCTAGCAGAAATATATTGTGAAGCCACAAAGGGGAAACTTTCAGAACAGCCAAATAGAATATTGCCCTGTATAGCAGTCCTTCTATACAGAGCATTGGTTCTGTTATGTTCAAGTGTACTTGTCAACACGTTCACCAAGACTGACAGGCTTATGACAACATTGATACAAATCAAGGCATAAACAATTTACACTGACTGGACTTTGCAGCCTAACGCCTGAATGTCTTTAGTATATTAATTTGAGTTTGCAGTCAGACAGCATAAACGTCCTTAAAGAAAAGTTATTTTTCAACATATCTCAAGATCCCCAATGAGAAGAGTTCCCCAGCCATTATTTGAAGAGGGCTTTTTCTAATAGGAGTGGAATTAATTTAACTGTCACCTAATTGTCCCTAGTTTATACATTTACAATGGAGTGAATGAGCTACTGACCAGCCAAAGATGTATAAAGTATGCATATTAATGCTGCTTAGTGTTATTGCAAAAGTTACCAAATAACTTCACTACTGCCACTGACAATTGAGAAACATTCAAGCATGTAAGATGCCAACACTAGAGAACTGTGGTTACAAGTTAATTTGCGCCACATTAATACACAAACATACATATTGCTCTTTCCACTGTATTTGGCAAACTGGCATACAGTTTTCTTCCATTCAGGTGTACTTAACATTTATACCTACTAACAGGAATAATCCTACTCAAACCATCTTCACTAACATAGATCCCTTTCTCCATTCAAAAAGCCTGCTACTACTTGTGAAGTTAAATATTATCCTGTCAATTGCGTAATTGTCCATCATATGAACCAAGGCACTAGGCACTAGTCACTTCTGTTGCACCTTTCCTGAAAGCTACCTTTACCAGCTGGCATGATCCTGATGTGTAAGGTTAGCGAGATAAAATCCTTTGGAAGATCTTTTTTAGGACCTCCAGCTTTTTCCTCCTTCAAGCAATGTATTATTATTAGATTAGAATGAAAATCAAGGTAAATTGCTTCTTGCTATTTCTCTAGATCTGTCTCCCACCCTTCATCTGAAAGTGACTCATATCACCTAGACACGACTAAAGAAACTACTCGGCTCAAATAATTGCTAGTCATAGCCCCATGTTTAAATGGGTATCAACACTTAAGTATGAACTAGCCCTGTGGATTTTGCTGTTTCAGTGATTTCGTGGTAGAGTGATTACCTCCTTCCAGGTCATTACAGATACTTATCTAGCCCTCATTTTTCATGTGACCACTTAATGCATTCTGGTTGTGTGGTTCTCCATTAAACTAATTATGCAAACTTAACTGAAAGCAATGATTTGTCGGTGAAAAGTTCAGGACTAGAGACAGGTGCAGTAATGACTTGGAGTGAGATGATCATCCTATTTGGAGTAGTAGTATCAACTCACAGGGTCTGCCCAATAATCATAAGAACCAGGGTAGTTATATCTACTCAAATAACTGTGGTTCACTTGGGATATCAAAATCTACAAAGAATACAGCTATGTTAATAAATTAGAATATATGTAACGTAACCCTAATACCCAAAGTAAACGCCCAAAAGAAACATGTACATAGCAATGGATAAGCATAATACAGAAAATAGCAATCCCTAACATTTGTTCATTTTATTTAATCAAAAACAAATCAGAAGCAACACTAAATACAAGGATATAAACTGTACAGAGTAACAGGCTGCTACTTGTGCCACAAAAGACGGCGAAAAGAAAGTAAGTCTGACAACAGATCAACAAGTTTTGAATCCGAGGTCAAACAAATCAACACTTAAACAATGAGTTTAACAGTCCATATTTCAATAATGCAGGTCGACGTTTCAGCCCGAAGGTTGACATGACCAGGGCCATCATCAGGAGAGAGTGTCGCAAAAATAAAGCGCAGTTATTTGAGTAGACACCCTATTTGGAGGACGTCTTTGGTGTCCAGGATTATTAATGAAAATTCTGTGATAAAGATTTGGGCTTCTAAGTATGCAACGTTTCCTAATTTTGTTGATTACATTCTTCTTGGTTAGCTTTCTATTCTCAGTTCATCTCAAACATGAAGTCAAGTGTAGTATTTTAAGCAATTTGATTTTGATGTTTTATGCAGCGAGCAACCTAAAGTGGAATTCTATCTGAAAAACTTCACTACTGCCAAGGATGTTTTGTTTGCCATAAAGGAGACAGGTTTTAGAGGAGGAAATTCTAATACTGGTAAGCATATTTCTGCGCCATCATACATACAGATAGATAGAATGGGGCACACACAATGAATGTGTTGCAGATGATTCCTAATAATGATGCCTCTGTGAATCTGTATTTTGTGAATGTTATAACAGATGAATTTCATAAGCCTCTACTTTTCATTCTTCAGCTAGTTGAGAGCATTGCTTTTCAACAGACAAGAACAGAAATCATTCCTAAAATTGCTTTCTTAATTTAAAGGTTTTGAATATATATAGAATTATATGCATGTATGACCTTTATGTGCCCATAAATATTACCGCCTACACATCCCATTTTCAACCCCTCCTTTTCGGAGTTTGCGTAGTGGGTAGGCCTAATACTGCTCTCCCACACATTACTTGTCTAAAGGTTAGCTTATTTTAACCACACGTTCCTCATCTTTTTGGTTCAAATGATTTAAATTAATTTTACAGGGAAAATAAAACCATAAAACAATGCAAGGTAAATTATGTCTAACTTGATTCACTTTCAGGTGGCAAACGTTGTCAGTACAGAATGCCCTCCAGCATTTAAATTCATAAGGATGCCAAATCGTAGTATCTAGGACTGAAATACATAGTAGAGTTATAAATACGACATTGCTTTTGGTTACTGTTACATTGTTGTTATCAACCAAACTATATGGGAGAAGGTAGAGGAGGGAGAAAGGAGACAAGCCATAGGTAGTGTCATGTGAAGCTGATGAATTAATACAAAGCACGTCTGACAAGAACTGGCACTGGGTATCTAGGAGAACAGCATAGCTTTGCTATTTAGGTGAACTTTAACAATGGACCATACTGAGAGTGGCATATTCATCTGTAAGAAGAGGCCTAGTGTGCACTTTAATTATCTGTCCTTGCCAGTAGTCTGATGACCTAACTGTGGCATTGCCCCCATCACACACCAAATTAAGCCAAGCGCACCAAGTGTGAATAGACAGGCACTCAGCTGACTTCCATTCCGATAGAATTATCTTCATGGTTAGCAGAGGCGTAAGGGCAATTGGAAGTAGATACGAAAGTAGTCAATCTGGAAGCTGCCCAGCTGCAAATGTGCATAAAGGAGTAGTAACAAAGCCTACATCTAGATGTTTGTTTAATATCTTATCTAGTTATTTACTTACACCCTGCTATAGTGGCAGACAAAATAAGCATTGCTACAGCATAAGAGGGAAGCCTCCAATGCCTTGTTAATTCCAGCACATATTTTCAGGACTACACGTTCCTTCGTTAACTTTAATTTTACTGTTATACGTTTCGCTTTAAATTTCATAAACATTAGACTATCCTCATGTACAAGCGGGCTCCCCAGAATATGTTTATAAGGTATGTTTTCATGTGGAAAAAGAGTAAATAAAAGAAAACCTGGAAGCAACATTTTAATTTTTGAAATATTTATAAAATAACATTATAAAGGCAAAATGTAGCATGAAATACAGGCTGTGTACACGGTGTTAAACACACCATGCTTAAGAATCCCAGAAGCTGCCAGCTTCCCACTATGCTCAACATCATCAGTAAGTTAACATTATTTTTTCTGGCTTACTGAGATTGAGTCCTGAGCACAGTAAAGATTGTCTGAAAGTTACATTTGTTTTGTGGGATATTTTAATTTTTCTCAACATCTTTTGACAATTTCTTGGTAGAAATACAATTTTTACGCAAGGAGTAACTCTTGTCCTCCTAGCTCCTTGAACTCCATGCTGACTTTCTTTTATGAATGCCTTTGGTTTTTTGTGCAATGGGTAGGTGAGGAGCCAGGGCTATCTAATGGTAGCCGTGGGAAGACTTATCTATGAGGAGCGTGAAGCACCTGCAATATCACAGTAGTCACACAGTAACTTACAACACCTGAAAGGAACCACACAATGTTGCAAAAAGGTACTTTATTACAGGAACACTGAACTAGATTATTATAGGGGACCTCCCCCCCCCTTTCTGGAGGTAAGTACACACAGGTAAGTACGCACAGGTAAGTACTAGAAATTAGCAAAAAGCAAACACCAGAAATAGCAACGGGGGCAAACCACATACTAATATAGTGGAATGCGAGATTGGGCCCCCCACCAGAGGATATGAAGTAGCCAAGGGCTGGGATAATATGGAACCCCCAGAAGTAAATATCTAAAAGACCCCCAGCGACTAGGAGAGCAGAGATAAGTTTACCTGGTCATCCCATAGGCTAGAAGAAGAGGACCTGCAAAAGAAGGGGACAGAGTCCAGTTCACGCAGGAGTGTCCAGGTGGGGCAGGAGGCAATGCCCACCCTCCTGTGGGTGAAGATCTGGGTCGAAAGTGGTGGATGAAGGCCAGCTGCGGAGTCCAGGAGCTGCAGAAGAGTCCCTGAAGTCGCATAGGAGCTGTCCCTCGACGGCTGCCCGATTGCAGACGGGTCAATAGTCAGAAGGACCACCAACAAGCAAATGCAACTGGAGCTGTTTGGGATTTGCTGAGCTGAAGAGGAACAGCAAGGTCCTGGGGACTCGACCCTTGGAGGGGAGTCTAGGCTGACCCTAAGAAGACAGGAGAGCCAGCAGAAGCAGTCAGAGCCTCCACGAGCAACCCACTGGCAGCAGGCACAGTAAGTCGTAGTGAGGCCAAGGCAGCACACCTGAAGAGGAGTCCTTTGTCACTAGAGCAGCAGAGAGGAGACTGTCCTTGCAGAGAGAGTGCTGGGGGCCGGGACTACTTGGAGCCTGAAGATCCCTCGGAGCAGAGGTCAACAAGTCTTGGTTGCTGCAACAGTTGCGGTGCACAGGGATTCTATCTTGGAGTAAGAGGCAAGGACTCATTGTCTCCCAAGTTGGACAGAAGGCAGAGAGGACCCCTCAGAACCACCACCTTTGTTGGAGAATCTTCACAGGTCCAGAGGACAGCAGATCTCAGCAGCCGGACGTTGTTGCCTTAGGTGCCTGCTGATGCTGAGGAGTGACTCCATCACTCCAGGGGAGATTCCTTCTTGCTTCTTTGGTGCTGCTGAAGTCTTGCCGACCCCAGAGGATGCACAGCCATGGAAATGTTGCAAGTTGCTGACAGGAGCATCGGAAACAATGTTGCAAGGAGAGGTTGTCTCGGTGTTGGTCTTGTACGATTCCTGTGAAGTCCAGCAGTTGTTCCGGTGGCCAGGAGCAGAAGAGGTCATTGCAGGGGAGTCTTGCACGCTGAATCTGGGGACCCACCTGCAAGGGACTTCCTAGGTAGCCCAGAAAGGGGCTTGGTCACTATGCAAGATGACCAGCTGTTAGAGGGGGAAACTGAAGTCATCTGCCTAACCTGCCCACTCAGATCCTCCCAGGGGCTTCTGCCCATCTTGATTTCTAGATGGCAGAATCAAGTGGCCAGCTGGAGTAGCTCTGAGCACCACTCCTGGGGTGGTGATGGACAGGGAGTGGTCACTCCTTTGTGCAGTTTCACACCAGAGCAGGGACCGGGGGTCTCTGGGCTGGTGCAAACAGATTATGCTAGCAGGGCAACAAATGTGCCCTTCAAAGGAAGCTTATGGCATGGGGAGGCTACCACTCACCAGCTTTGTAACACCTATTTGCAAGGGAGAGGAGATTGCACCCTCTCCCACAGAAAATATTTTGTTCTGCCTTCCTCTGCTTGAGCTGGCCAAACAGCAGGAGGGCAGAATCCTGCCTGAGGAGCTGCAGCAGCGTGGACTGCTCGCAGACCCTGGAATACTGGTAGGAGCAATAATGGGGGCTCCTCCAAGGAGCCCCCAGAGTGCATAGTCATGCCGCCAAAACTCAGTATTGGGTATGATTCTGGCTTGTTTGATACCAAACATGCCTTAGTTCGGAGTTACCATTATGTAGCTGGACCATAGGTAGTGACCCAATGCCAGTGCATAGCTAAAATGGCTTCCCTCACTCACAAAGTCCAGGGAATTGAAGTTTGTATGGGCAACTCTGCTCTTGCAGTGGTGCCCACACACAGGGACCTGCACCCTGCCCTTTGGGCTGAAAGGGCCTACCATAGGGGTGACTTACAGTGACCTGGTGTAGTAACCTGCAGTGAAAGGGTGCATAGACCTTTTCAACCAGGCTAGCAATGGCAGGCCTGCAGACACTGTTTGCATGGGCTCCCATAGGTTTCATAATACATGCTGCTGCCCAGGGGGGACCCCTGATGTAACAGTATGCCAATTGTGGGGTGTAAAGGGTACTAAGGTAACCAAATCTAGAGAAGAGAGCACAATCACTGGGGTCCTGGTTAGCAGGAGCCCAGTGAAAACAGTCTATGCACACTGACAACAGGCATAAAGTGGGGTAACCAAGCCAAAAAGAGGGACTTTCCTACACATGCCCTTTGGCACACTGCAGTATAATTACCCTATTCCTGTTTCTGACTTTTGACAGGCTGCAATTCTTAAATTCATCCATACATTTATTTACCAGATACTATTAAGACTCCAGGATTTATACCCAAGCAAGTGAAGTCACCATAAGGTGATTATAAATATTACCATCCTTCAATCCTCTGCCTCTTGCTAGTTGGTATGAACTTGCTATTGCCTTGAAAAAATCTATCAATGACGATCCCATTTGTAATCTCTTTTCTCCATTATGGGTCTCTTTAAACAACCCACCCCCCCTCTTCCACAACATCAGCAAGATAAATCATACCAGGTTGATTTCATTAGGCCATACAACAATAAACTGAAGCCACTACCATTTCAAGTCTTAAGGGTTGTTGGAACTGCTCTCTTTCTTAAAGGTCCACTGTCAAATTTCAGCTCTATTGTTCTGTTGTCTACCTAACTCAGTCTCTTTAATTTTCTTTTATGTTTTCCTTTAAAAAAGGAATGGTACATGGATTTGAAAACAAGAGCCGTAATGAGGGATGATCTGGGCCTATGTGCATGTGGCCTCAAAGTAAAATGTAGTGCCCAACATATTTTATTGGATTGCTTGAGGTTCTTAGATGAACAGAAAAAGTTTTTAAAGCCAGTGTTTAGGGAACATAACGTTATTAAGTGGGATCAAGCTCTCAACCTGCTGGTAGATATCAGATTCTTGAACGTGACGTGCTTCAGACCGATTTTTAAATGAAATACGTTTTTCCTTAATGAGGCTCACTGAGCTCGTATGCGACGTTTAACTAATCAAAGGTACTTTTACAAGGATCAAATTGTTTTTAATTATTGATTATATGGTAAGGAATATGCAAGTGTTATCTCATAAGTGGGGGGAGGAGCCAAGATGGCGGCTGGGACGGTCGCTTGATCCGAGCGCTCCGTTCCCGGCTACCTTGAAACATCCTGGAAACCCCGCCCCCCACCCCCCCGCGGCCTGGTAGCGGCGGCCGGGACGGCGGCTTGACCGGGGAAGACCGGGGCACCCAACTTGTGTCGCGGGCGCCCCTTGGTAGGCGGGCAAGGCGGGGCTGGGACTCGCGAGTCCGCGCCGGGTGTGGCGCAGAGCGGGAGGAGCTGCGGCTGTGGCCCCGGTCGCGCTCTCGCCGGGCGCGGCCGCCTCCAGCTTACACGCCTGCTCGTGGCCGGGAGGGCTGAAGAGACGTGTCCAAAAGCGGACCGCATGGTTGATTTCACTGGGCGCCCCGGGACGCGTGAAGCCGGCTCGAGGAACTGGGGCGCCATCTTGAATTTTGCCGCGGCAGCAGCCGCGTGTGTAAGCTGATGAGGGACAAAGAAGAGGCCCAGCAGCAGACGCGTGTGTAAGCTGCTGAGGGGCAAAGAAGAGGCCCAGCAAAGAAGACGCGCAGCGACGGCGGGCCAGCAAGCTGCGGCGTTCCCCGGTGCAGATAGACCAAAACTAAGCTGAGGGGAAAACACTTGGAACGACAAGCACAACACCCCCTCCACCCCACCTCTCCATTTACGCAAAAGGGCAAGATGGATGTGGATCGCGTGCTCCTGGGAGCTCGGACTACTCAACCAATGCAGAGTGGATGGCTGGGTTGGACCGCGGGCAGGTGGCCTGCCCTGGACTCCCCTGCAATGGATCCCTGCCACGACTGTCCTTAGCTGCACAAAGTTAATTTGCGGTGCCCTGCGATCGCCCTGACCCGCGATTTCTCCCGCGTGTCGACGCCTCTCCCGGCTGCCCAGCACTTCTCTTCCAGGGGATCCTCATCAATAGTCATAAACATTGAATATTCCCGCCCTTGTGCGGGGACCCCGGAGCATATATATAAAATACATACATATTATCATGTGTAAAACAGCAATGCAGGCTATAATCATAAATAGGCTAAAATGCTTTATTTCTATGAAGTTTTTTTTTTTTTTTTTATATATTATAAAATCACAATAGATCATAAATATCTACCTAAGCCCCCAAAAACTGGACTTAGGGAAGTAAACAGCAGTAAATAGCAGAGAAAAATAGAAAAAACTACATTGAAAAACAATGAAGCATTCTTAGCCAATAGGCTGCATGCAGGTTAACACAGGAGAACCATAAAAACTTTGGCACCGTGCCTTTAAGACCCTGAGCACCTCCAGTATCCCACCATGCCTCAGGGGTGAAGGGAAGGTGACAGTTGGTTCACAGTTAGGTCAGTTCTTTTTTCCGGCTTCTTCTGAGAGGATCCTGGAGCATTGAGCTCTCAGTTTTTCTGAGTTTTTCTTCAGAAAAATCCTTAAAAATAGTGTTTTTCCTATTTACTCGACAGATAACATCTTTTGTCTGAGTTTGGAAGTCTTTTTTGACAGAAAATGCCATCTCTTTTTGTAAAATGTCCTTCTTGTGGGAAGAAGAAAGCCCAGTCAGACCCACACTCTCTGTGTATTGTCTGCCTGCCACAGAGTCACTGTCCTGACACCTGCAAGTATTGTAAGAACATGTCAAGGAGGACTCTCAAAGACAGAGAGAAGATCAGGCTACATGGGCTTCAGGAGAGGAAAAAGTCAACATCCTCTTCACTTCCCAGACCTACAGCAGAAGGAATGGCCCGATCGACGTCGACAGGTAGGATTGTGCCTGTTTGTTCTCCATCGACGTCATCGGCACCACCGTCTCACCGGCATAGATCGCCGTCGACTGCGACCAGACCGACGTCGAGGGACAAAACGTCGAAGCATGGACACAGGGGTACATCTCCGTCGACGGCAGGCCGCCGTTCGGCGTCGAGCCATCTCCGGCGCTCCCGTTCGCCGTTGAGAACGTCTCACCCCTTGGCGTCGAAGGACACGACACCAAAAACACCTCGACGGCATGAACATCCGCCGTCGACCACTCGCCACTCAACGTCGAGACACACGACGGCGAGTAGGTCCAGGTCCCGCGATAGGCGATCGGCGTCAAGACACTCGACGGCAAGACCTCCGACGTCAAGACCTTCGACGTCGAGAACAGATCAGCCATCGGAACCTTCGACGTCGAGGATACAATCGACGTCGACACAACCTTCAGCTGTGTCACAGGCAGTAGAGCCAGCGGACAAAGCTCCCTCACCGGTGGTCTCTATAAGGAGTGCATCATCCCATTCCAGAGCATCGGGGCATGTTTCTCCCATCACTCTATCACCCAGATGGTTAGAGAGCCTGAATAGACCGGCAGCATCCCCGGATTCACAATACTCTAGGATGTATTCTCCTACTGCCTCATTACCGAGAACGCCATCGCCTACAGCTAGAGCAGGACGGGCTCGTTCTTTTTCTCGTCAGCCGACCACAAGACCTGCACACTCTGCTACAGCCTCTCGGAGCAGGTCCCGTTCCCGAAGGAGAACCAGGTCACGAACACCACGCAGAAGATCACCTTCTTGGTCTTCTTCAGGATCGTCTGTTGGGCGCTACTCCCCCACACTCACAGATTCTCCACCTGCTAGGATTTCCCCGGTGGATGATATCACCACTTTTAATGAGGTCCTTCTAAGGGGAGCGCAGAAGCTAAATATTGAGGTACCGGAGCCGGCCACCTCATCCTCAGTTATCTTTGAGACCCTACAACACAGATCAGTCTCGAGAAAACTGCTGCCACTAGTACCGGGTTTGCTGCAACCGACTATGGACACTTTTCTGTCTCCAGCCACTCTCAAGTCTGCCCCGGCTAGGATTCAAAAGAAATACAAAGCTCCGGAACAAGATCCTTTATTCCTGCGGAAGGATCCGCCACCGGACTCTGTGATCTTAGCCGCAGCCAGAAAAACACACTCTGTGGCATCATCTTCCACAGTCCCCCCGGATAAGGAGAGCAGACACCTAGACTCTCTGGGGAGAAAGATGTGCGGTACGGCGGCATCTGCTATGAAGGTCTCCAGCGCCTCAGCACTTCTGGGCAGATATGACCGCTCTCTGTGGGACTCACTCCACAGATTTACAGAAAAGTTGCCCAGGGAAGATAGACAGGACTTCCAGGAAATCTTGCAGGAAGGGGGCCTAGTATCTAACCAGGTCATCAGCGCGGCGGCGGACGGGGCGGATTTGGCTGCGCATGGGTATGCGCACGGAATCTGCGCTAGGAGGTCTTCCTGGCTACGGCTCACGGGTCTGAAACAGGAAGCACAGCAGCGCATTTTGAACCTCCCATTCAGCGGGAGTTCGTTGTTCGGTACCCACGCGGATGAAGAGATGGCCCGAATGAAAACGGAAGTCGACACGATGAGGGCAGTGGGCCTGGAACGTAAAAAAGACTTCAGGCGGAGGTACAGGCCGTATGACAGACGACCATTCCAGCAGAGGGTTCAAACCCCTCACTGGTCTCAAAGGCCACAACAACGACAGGGACGTCCCCTGTTTCAGGCACGTAGACCCACAAGAGACAGAGGGTCAAGTAGACCTCAACAGTCTACAGCAAAGACACCATCAAAGCAATGAGGCATTGCTTCCCTCAGCACTGTGCACCACTCCGGTGGGGGGAAGTGTTACGCATCATCTTCGCGAGTGGCACTCAATCACAAAAGACAAATGGGTGCTCAATATTGTCGAACATGGCTATTCTCTCCTTTTCAAAAAACCTCCTCCACACTTGCCGCCAGCAAGGTGTTTTCCTTCTCATCTCAGCCTGCTACGCAAGGAAGTTCTCGCACTCCTACAAAAGAAAGCTGTAGAAAAGGTTCCTCCGGCACAAAAAGGAAAAGGGGTGTACTCCCGTTACTTTCTGGTGGCGAAAAAAGGTCAACAGGGCCTCTTCAGGCCAATTCTGGACTTACGGCTCCTGAACAAGTACATAAGAAAACAAAAGTTCAGGATGCTAGCCCTTCACCAGATTGTCCCGCAACTGCATCAGGGAGACTGGATGTGCTCCATCGACCTACAGGATGCATATTTTCACATCCCAATAGCAACCAAACATCGGAAATTTTTACGTTTCCAGATAGCGTCACAGCACTACCAATTCAGAGTCCTTCCATTCGGCCTGAAGTCTGCACCCCGAGTCTTTTCAAAATGTGTAGCAGTGGTAGCGGCACACCTTCGAAGACAAAAAATATTCGTCTACCCCTACCTGGACGACTGGCTAGTGAAGGCCTCATCTCCGGATCAGGCGAAAAAACATCGAGATATCGTTCTAAGAACTTTCGAGTCTCTAGGTCTTCAAATCAACCACGACAAGTCAACCTTGATTCCAACACAAAACCTCCACTACCTGGGAGCGATACTAAACACAGAGCTCCAAAGAGTGTATCCTTCGGAGGAACGACTTTTATCAATCCACAGGAAGTGTCAACAACTATTAACAGCCGATCAGGTGACATCGCTTCTGGGCTCCATGGCTTCATGCATCTTCATTGTCCCGAATGCCAGGCTACGCATGAGACCCCTTCAGGAGGCATTAGAGAACAATTGGAGCCAAAAGACTGGTCACTGGGAGTTCGACTACCAGCAGTGGCTTTTCAATCACTACAATGGTGGATGCACAGACCTCACCTGTCGATAGGTTCTCCGTTTCACCAGACAATTCCAGTCGACACTCTGGTAACGGATGCGTCTCTTCAGGGTTGGGGTGCTCATCTGGGTTCCTTCCAAGCTCAGGGTCTGTGGTCCGACAAGGAAAAGAACTATCACATAAATCTACTGGAACTCAGAGCAGTCCATCTGGCTCTCAAATCTTTCTCTCCATTGGTTCAGGGGAAATCTATCCTAATTCAGACAGACAATACAACCACAATGTATTACCTGAACAAACAGGGGGGAACAAGATCACTACCTCTGTCTCGAGAATCCCAAACGATATGGCATTGGCTCCTGGCCAGGGGAATGTCTATCACAGCGGTACACCTGCCAGGTCAGCAAAACGTAGAGGCAGATTTCCTGAGCAGACATCTGGAAGACGCGCACGACTGGGTGCTACACGACGAAGTCGTCGAGGACATCTTCGGTCAATGGGGTCGACCTCAGTTGGATCTCTTTGCAGACGAAACAAACAAGAAATGCCCAGACTTCGCATCCAGGTTCTGCCGTCCGGGATCTCAAGGGAATGCCCTGTTGATCAACTGGTCAGGGACATTTCTCTACGCCTTTCCACCGATTCCCCTCATACCGGCAGTAATCAACAAATTTTACAACTCCAGAACCAGAATGATTCTGATAGCGCCACAATGGCCCCGCCAATTCTGGTACACGGACCTACTCAACTTATCGGAAAGACCTCACAGGAGGTTGCCGTGCAGACCGGATCTCCTGAGCAGAATGGAAGGCAGAATCCTACATCCCAACCTTCCCTCTCTGAGCTTGACAGCATGGCTCCTGAATTCCTACAGTATGGGCACCTAGGGCTCTCACAGGAGTGCATGAGCATCTTGAAAGAGTCAAAACGACCTTCCACGCGGCGTTCTTACGCTTTTAAGTGGAAGAGATTTTACATCTGGTGCTCTCAACAAGGTATAAATCCCATACGAGCTCAGGAGGACGTCATACTATCCTATTTACTTCATCTGGCGAAGTCTGGTCTGCAGGTATCTTCTATTAAGGTTCATTTGTCTGCAATTACAGCGTATCGTAAGTCGCCTTCTCAGGAATCCTTCTTTACGATACCTGTAGTCAAGGATTTTTTAGAAGGCTTGAAAAAGGTTTTTCCTCCCATTCGGAGACCTTCTCCTCCATGGGAACTGAATGTAGTCCTGTCAAAACTTATGGGCCCTCCTTTTGAACCTATCCACAAGGCCTCTTTACAGCACCTTACGTGGAAGACGGCTTTTTTGGTGGCCATTACTTCAGCGAGGAGGGTCAGCGAAATTCAGGCTCTGTCTTGCAGAGAACCGTACACGGTTTTTCACGATAATAGAGTGGTTCTGCGAACTCACCCATCTTTCCTTCCGAAGGTGGTGTCAGAATTCCATATCAATCAGACTATATCTTTACCGATTTTCTTTCCCAAGCCGGAGACTCCGGCTGAGAAAGCATTGCACTCCTTAGACTTGAAAAGAGTGCTGAAATTCTATTTGGACAAAACAAAACCGATTAGACATTCTAACCATTTGTTTCTAAATTATGGTCATTTAAGAACAGGAGAGGCAGCGTCTAAACGAACGATATCAAGATGGATTGTGTCTTGTATTGTTAACTCTTACCAACTGGCTAATAAGAGATTACTGGCTAGGCCAAGAGCGCATTCCACAAGGGGAAAAGCGGCTACTGCTGCCCTCCTTAACAATGTACCAATTTCCGAGATTTGTAAGGCTGCTACATGGAAGTCTGTGCATACCTTTACTAAGCATTACTGTTTAGACTCGGATGCAAGAGCGGATGCCCAGGTGGGGCAGGCCTCTCTTAGAAATCTATTTGCATGAATATATATCTTTTCCTGCACTTCTTTCAGACAGTCCGCAGAGTTTAGGGATGGGCTTGCTAATCTATTCAATGTTTATGACTATTGATGAGGATCCCCTGGAAGAGAAGGATAAGTTACTTACCTGTAAATCCTAGTTCTCTTCCAGGGGTATCCTCATCAAAGTCATAAACAACCCACCCTCCTCCCCGGACTCAAGTCTCCTGGAAGTGCAGGACAGATTATCTTTCTGATCAGTTACACAGATTGTCACCGTAAAAAAGTACTGACCTAACTGTGAACCAACTGTCACCTTCCCTTCACCCCTGAGGCATGGTGGGATACTGGAGGTGCTCAGGGTCTTAAAGGCACGGTGCCAAAGTTTTTATGGTTCTCCTGTGTTAACCTGCATGCAGCCTATTGGCTAAGAATGCTTCATTGTTTTTCAATGTAGTATTTTCTATTTTTCTCTGCTATTTACTGCTGTTTACTTCCCTAAGTCAAGTTTTTGGGGGCTTAGGTAGATATTTATGATCTATTGTGATTTTATAATATAAAAAAAAAAAAAAAAAAACTTCATAGAAATAAAGCATTTTAGCCTATTTATGATTATAGCCTGCATTGCTGTTTTACACATGATAATATGTATGTATTTTATATATATGCTCCGGGGTCCCCGCACAAGGGCGGGAATATTCAATGTTTATGACTTTGATGAGGATACCCCTGGAAGAGAACTAGGATTTACAGGTAAGTAACTTATCCTTCTCCCCTCTATCTGAGGGAGCCTCTGGCACCAAGCCCTCCCGCCATACAAGAAGAAACGAGGGTACTCCCCCAGCGTTAACACCCTCCGCATATTCCGGTGGGCCCAGAGGACAGCCCCACAAGAACTCATAGCTGGAACATTGAATCCATTAATGACTGCAGCATTTGTCATTGAATATCCAGGCCATAATAAGTCAGAATAAGACTAAGGGCCTGAAGCGGGAACCGCCAGAAGACCGTCCAGCGGTCAAAAGACCGCGGCGGTCATTCTAGGTTTCCCACTGGGCTGGCGGGCAACCGCCAAAAGTCCGCCCGCCAGCCCAGTGGGAAACACCCTTCCCACGAGGAAGCCGGCTCCGAATGGAGCCGGCGGAGTGGGAAGGTGCGACGGGTGCAGTTGCACCCGTCGCGAATTTCAGTGTCTGCAAAGCAGACACTGAAATTCTTTGTGGGGCCCTCTTATGGGGGCCCCTGCAGTGCCCATGCCATTGGCATGGGCACTGCAGGGGGCCCCACGACACCCCATACCGCCATCCTGTTCCTGGCGGGTGAACCGCCAGGTACAGGATGGCGGTATGGGGTGTCAGAATCCCCATAGCGGCGCAGATGGCGGATTCCCATGGGCAGCGGAAAGTCGGCGGTACACCGCCGGCTTTCCGCTTCTGGCCGCGGCTGTACCGCCGCGGTCAGAATGCCCGGCGGAGCACCGCCAGCCTGTTGGCGGTGCTACCGCCGACCCCGGCCCTGGCGGTATTTACCGCCAGGGTCAGAATGACCCCCTAAATGTCCCTTTGTTTTGCCGCCTAAATCTCACGCCCTCAACACCGGATGTGCGCTCCATGCCCAGGCAACTCAGTAAAAGTTTATAACATCGAATCAGGAAGATTAAAAGTGCGTAATCTCTGCAGATTGGGAGGTAATCTCAGAACAGCCAAAATGGCCGGCAGAGCCAAGTCAACTAAGAACCCAGACCGAACTACCCAAGCGATAACGCCTACTGACCAACAATCTGGCCCATCCCTACAGTCACTGGAAAGCACACTTCTAGCACATTCTGCTCAGTTCGAGAAAGTATTGCAGGCAATATTGGACACTAAGTCATCCTTGGAAGGCAGAATTGATGCAGTCGCGCAAGACTTGAATCTTTTACGAGTGGATCATCGAAGCCTAGCTGAAAAAGTGAAAACAACTGAAGCTGAAATAGCTGATCTAACTCCAATAGCTCAAGGGAACCAAAAACAGATTCAACGCATGGACGAGGAGCTGAAGATACTTTGGAGAAGATCGGAGGAAATGGAGAGTAGGGCGCGCCGAAATAACGTGAGATTCCTGGGATTTCCGGAAAGTATGCGCCAACCGGAATCGGAAATCTCCCTAGAGCAGTGGCTAATCAAGGAGGTGTTAAATGGGGCTCCATCCAAGTTTTTCTCAGTTGAAAGGGCTTACAGAATCCCGGGCAGACCTCCGGCCCCCGGCCAGTCCCCCAGGCCATTGATTGCCAGGTTCTTGAACTATAGAGACCGAGACGCAATATTGCAACAATTCCGCAATAAGGGCCCGTTCAAGTATGAAGACTCGAATATTAACGCTTACCCAGACTTTACGCAAGAGGTGCAGAACCAACGCAATTCTTTTGTTAAAATCAAGCAACGCTTACGAGAACAGAATATAAAATATGCCCTGCTCTTCCCAGCCAAGCTAAGGGTAGTGATGGAGGACCGTACCCATATATTCACCAACCCCGAGGATGCCTGGACATGGCTCCACGCCAAGGGCCTTGCACACCCCCGGGAGGACGAAGAGGGGGACGAGAAATGGCAAAAACCTGCTGCAAGGAAGAGATCCAAACGGCGCACCAGAGGCCAGCCCAATGTCTGGCAAGCAGCAGAGGAAAGAGCAAAAGTGCTAAAAGACGCCGTTACACATGCATAGCCGCAATACAATTGCCAGTGGTCTTGAGGAGCTGGGATCGGACTCAGACACAGCCAGCTCCGCATTCACGGTAATGGGAGAACTAGGTGGGCCGAAGGTCACCCCAAGAACTGCCGACGATCTATAAACTATTCGTTCAGGCCCAGAGAGACTACCAAGGACGATGCTTGAAACTTGAAAATCTACAGAGACTCTGCGACACTGCCGAGACGTGGGGATAAAGTGCCTTCAACAATATGTATCTTTGATATAAACACTAAGCTAAGTGATTGGGGGCATAAGTAGGTGGTACATGGTGGATGGGCGGGGCCAGTGGGAACGCGTTTATGCCAAGGGGGGGCGCCTGTCGATATTGCCAGGCTAAGGGGGTCATTCTGACCGCGCCGCCCGCCACGCGGTTCCCGCCGAAAGACCGCTCCGCGGTCAAAAGACCGCGGCGGTCATTCTGGCTTTCCCACTGGGCTGGCGGGCGACCGCTGAAAGTCCGCCCGCCAGCCCAGCGGGAAACACCCTTCCCACGAGGACGCCGGCTCAGAATTGAGCCGGCGGTGTGGGAAGGTGCGACGGGTGCAGTTGCACCCGTCGCGAATTTCAGTGTCTGCTAGGCAGACACTGAAATTCTTTTTGGGGCCCTCTTACGGGGGCCCCTGCAGTGCCCATGCCATTGGCATGGGCACTGCAGGGGCCCCGCGGCACCCCCTACCGCCATCCTGTTCCCAGCGGGAGAACCGCCAGGAACTGGATGGCGGTAGGGGGTGTCAGAATCCCCATGGCGGCAGAGCGCGCTCCGCCGCCATGGAGGATTCTCAAGGGCAGCGGAAAGTCGGCGGGACACCGCCGACTTTCCGTTTCTGGCCGCGGCTGAACCGCCGCGGTCAGAATGCCCAGCGGTGCACCGCCAGCCTGTTGGCGGTGCTACCGCCGACCTCCGCCATGGCGGTAATTACCGCCAGGGTCAGAATGACCCCCTAAGTCTGCGGCACGATGTGAGCCCCTTACAAGAGCCACATCTGCACGATATGAGAATCCCACTTTGCAAATCCAACCGGATAAGAGCTATTTCACACACTTTTAAGTTTTGTAGTTTCACTGTAGTTGTAAGTAGTATAGGGGGTTTAATTAGGGGGGTGGGGACTAACAGTTTAGCAGCAATGCAAGAATCGGAATTACTCAATGCACAAAACATAGACCTGCACCCGCTATATTTAAATATCAGCAACAGAAAGGCAGAGACCAGGGGGCCAACACCAAAGCCCAGATCCGCAACAAAGCAACACATCCCCAGTACCCCATATGATGTCTTCCCGAAATAATACGAAAAAACAGTATATTATACTAACATGGAATATCAGGGGCCTTGGGATGCTGAGCAAACGGGCTAGAGTGCACGCTCGACTTAAAAGACTAGGAGTGCATATCGCTATTCTGCAAGAGACACATATGCTAGAGGGGGACCTACGCGCCCTACGCACGAAGTGGGGAGGCCAGTTGATAGGCACAACGTACTCGGCTTTTGCGAGAGGGGTGTTGATCTGGATAGCGGCGGGAGTTCCATTTCTCATGTCAGCACACAAGATAGACCAGGGAGGGAGGTACGTAGTAGTAGAGGGCAGACTAGACGGCAGACAAATGGCTGTGATCGGGGTATACGCCCCCAAAAGTGGCATCTCAGGCTTTCTTACCACTCTCACCCCAACGTTGCTGTCCCACCCCATGCCCCTAGCCATCTGGGGCGGTGATTTTAACAGTACCCCATCAGCAGCTTTGGACAGAACCAGTGCCCACTCGAGCACACCAACTAGTAGGAAGCCCGTAAGTCCTCTGCAAGAATGGGCAAATGTTATGGGTCTTTATGATGTATGGCGATTAGGCCATCCAGAGCAAAAAGAATATTCATTTTACTCGGTCCCACATAACACCCACACAAGAATAGACATAGTATGGGGCAGCCGCGAAATAGGGGCGCTGATCACTGAATCTGAATACTTGACAAAGACAGTTTCGGACCATACGCCTCTGAGAGTAACACTGAACTGGGGCAGGGCACGTCAGGCAATTCCCACTTGGAGATTCCAGGCGGAAGCTCTACAAGATCAAGCATTCGCCGCAACATTGGGGAAATCTATAGGCCAATATTGGGAAACAAACGCTATGTCTGCAACAACCCGGGCGATAGAATGGGATGCCCACAAGGTAGTAGCACGCGGAGTATGCATGTCCACTACGTGAGGAGTGAGACGTTCTTTACAGGTGGAAATTAGTAAACTAGAGAAGGAGCTAAGGATTGCGGAAAAAGCGGTAGCACGGGGGGAAATCGCTAGCACTGTCCTCAAAGAAAAGCGCTCAAAATATAATGAGGCATTTAGCAGGCTCCGATGCCACGACTACAACTATTACTTAACCAGGTTGCAAACGGAAGGAGACAGATCAAGTAGAATGTTAGCGTGGCTACTCCGCGAGGATAGACAGCAAGCTCCGATAGGTGCCATCCGGGTGGGCGCGCATGAGATGGCTACTACACAAGTGGAAATAAACGAGACGTTTAGGAACTACTATTCAAACTTATACACTAAACGTACCTCGTGCACAGCTACACAACTTGAGGCTTTCCTGGCGGACTCCTTCCTACCCCAACTACCACAAACAGATAGAGATGGAATTGAAACCCCCATAAACAACAGAAGAGATAGAACTAGCCCATGCACAGCTGCCTAGGAACAAAGCCCCGGGTGCAGACGGCCTCCCCCTCGCAGTACTATAAAGCCTATTTACCCAGCCTAAAATCCCATCTGCTAGGAGTGTTCCAGGAGGCGTGGACTAAAGACAGCTTACCTATATCTCAAAGGGAAGCTATGATAGTGGTACTCCCTAAACAGGGTCGAGACCACACAGATGTTAAATCTTATAGACCACTATCGCTGTTAAACACAGACTGCAAAATATTAGGCAAAATATTGGCTAATAGGTTAGCCCCCCTCATGCAATTATTGATTCATGCAGATCAAAATGGCTTCATCCCAAAGCGTAACACCTTCCGAAATATTCGCAGATTGCTGAGTATAATAGGAGACACCCCCAAGACTGCACAGGAGGAAATGGTGCTCTCACTAGACATAGAAAAGGCCTTTGATACGCTGGAATGGGATTTCCTGATGGCTACGATGGCCCGTATGGTTATAGGCCCTAATTACATTCGTTGGGTCCGTACATTATATTCTAATCCAAGTGCGAGGGTGAAGTCAGGCGGGGTGATTTCTGATAGCTTCCCGATTTCCAGGGGGACACGGCAGGGATGTCCCTTGTCCCCGCTACTGTTTGCCATAGCAATGGAGCCGTTAGCGGCAAAAGTACGCCTTATGGAGCACGAATGGGGAATTATTAGGAATGGGTTACATCACACAATTTCATTATATGCAGATGATGCTTTGATATATATCAGGAACGGTTGTGCAGCTATCCCACCTGTAATGTCTTTATTGGCTGAATTTGGAGGCCTGTCTGGCCTTGTGGTAAACTGGGAGAAGTCCTGTGTGTTCCCCCTGGCAAAAAGGGCCCCCAACAACCAAGACCCCCCAGAGGTAGGGCACCTTAAGTGGTGCCCGACAACATTTAAATATCTTGGGATAAACATATATCATGCCACAGAAGACTTAAGAGACGGGAACCTGGGGAAGGCGCTAACTTCCATAAAAGGCTCCCTACAATTTTGGAACAAGCTTCCGCTCTCGCCACCCGGTAAGGTGGCGATTGCTAACATGTTGATTCTACCTAGGCTCCTATATTATTTTGCGGCCCTGCCGATAACCATTCCCAAAAGTTTCTTCAGCAATTTAAACACAGCATTACTGCAGCTCATTTGGGGAGGTGGTAGAGCGCGAGTGGCGCTATCCACATTGCAATGCCCGTTGGATAACGGTGGCCTGGGAACTCCGAATTTTGAAGGATACTATGCTGCCGCACAACTTCAGTGGGTCCAATATTGGATCCACAGACCAGAGCAAGCGGAACCCATGAGCCTAGAGCCTCGGTGGAACGGGACCCCCCTTTTAAATTGGCTGACGTCAAAGCCCCCCAAAGTGGTACTGGTTAACCCTTTGCTTGCAGCTGCGCATGCGTGCTGGGTTAAATATGTGCAAAGAGGAGCGGATAAGCTTCCTTACTCCCCACACATACCGCTAAATTATATATTGGCGGGGACTGCAGCTGGAATGCGAGCCGTAAAGCTGTGGAACGAAGCAGGAATACAGACAGTAGGGGATTGCTTTGAAGACGGCAAATTAATGACGTTCGAGGCTCTCCAGGCCCTCACAGAGATAAATTCGGGTCAGTTCCTGACATATCATGCCGTATGTCATGAAATCAGACGAATATGGGGAATAGGCACTTCGGAACCAGAGACCTCCCCAGTGCTCCACCAGCTTCTACAACACAGTGATCAAACAAAAATAATATCCAATCTATATAGAATCCTCAACAAGACTCCTGAAGCACAGGCAGGGAAAGCATGGAGTAGATGGAATGCAGTACTCCCCACTCCGATCCCATTGGAAGACTGGCCCAAGGCCTTGTCTCACATCAGAGGCGTGTCAAGGAATCCCAGATTTAGATACACCCAATTCAATTACACGCATCAAACATATCTTTCCCCAGCAAGAATAAAGCGCATGTTCCCTGATTCAGTACCAACATGCCCCAGATGCAAAATACCGTCAGCACCCTTCTACCACATGGTATGGGATTGCCCTAATATACAAACGGCCTGGGCGGAGGTGGTAGGGGAGGTATCTGGGCTAACGGGACTTGCACTGTTAGCAGACCCTGGGTCCTGCCTGCTGGGACTGAGGAAGAGACCAAAAAAACAGACACCTGCACAAATTCATAGACTTGGCCTATTTAATGTACAAAAGATTAATAGCAATGCATTGGAAAGCCCCTAAGGCACCTTATCTGAAATCCTGGTACTCTCTAATAATACGCTGGGCTCGCACTGAATACCAGGTACTAAAAAGAATGGTGCGCGAAGGGCGACAACACACAGGATGCTCCACTTGGGAGGATTTGGTAACAAAATTGGAGGCTAAAAACGATGAGAAGCCTCCTTGAAGTGGGGCACACACAATCGCGATAATCACGTCATAAATTCCCCTGCATCCCCCAGTACGGAAACAAATTCATAGGGCACCCAGGTTATCATAGCGCACACACATAATTTCCTCCCATCTCTCTAGTACTAATTGTTCATCAAATTTTCGTCACCACAGTCCCAGCGACACGTGAGGAGCAGAAAACCAGGGTAGCCTTCTGCATACACTAATCCAGATGGTGCCCTCCTCAGGCAGCCAGGGAACTCATGCATGCAAAACAAGGCCCACACTGGTCACGAGCGAATGCCTATATAAAATAAACAATAAAGGAAAAACCCATGGAGGGTGCAGCCAGAAATGATACTGTAAAACTTGAAGTGTTCCGTGAAGTGCATATTGGGGGGGGGGGGGTGATTGTTAAATGACCTAGAAATTAGTGATTGTATTGGTTTATCCTGTGGTTGCAAATTGAATAATTTGTATTATATTTTGAAATATAAAATCAATAAAAATATTTAAAAAAAAAAAAAAGTGTTATCTCATAAGTACTTAGGATTAGGAAGGCTCTCACCCTCAAGAAATGAAATTAGTTGCATCTTTGGGTGCCGCAAGGATTGCTGTTGTACTGTATAATGCTGTCCTGTATGTTTTATTAGAATCATGAGATGACACTCCTGTTTTTGTATTTTGAGTATATTGTGTTTAATGATTTAATTGTGATTTTAATTACTCCAGTATTGGGACTTTCATAGATTCACATGCTTGAATCCTTCCCCGTCGTCGAGATGGCAGCCCCCGGTGTTATATAAAAGCCATGCTCCGATTTAGATATACATTACATGCATTAGGCCTTTAGCTTAGTAACATATCACAGTCATTTTATAAAAAAAGAACCAAACTCCTGAATCCACCAATCAGATTACACCACATTAGGAACCTGGCCTGGTGTGTGGTGAGCACCTATGGTACTTAAGCCAGGCTCTCTAGAGGTAGCTATGGATGAGCAGCCAAGGCTTATCTAGGAGACATGCAAAGCTCATGCAATACCACTACAGTCACACAGTACTTACACACAAGAAAGAAAACACTTGGTTGTACAAAAATAAAGGTAATTTATTTTTGGAACACAGTTTCAGAAAATACTAGAGAGGCAACCCATCAATAGGCAGTAAGTAAATACACTATATATATATATATATATATATATATATATATATATATATATATATATGCTCTTAGTATATGGTTTGAGCTCTCCCTAGGGCTACTGTTGCATATTGCGATTTTACACTGTTTTCTAACATTTATATGCCTCTTACAGTTTATTATTGTATGTATGTATATATATATATATATACATACATACAATAATAAACTGTAAGAGGCATATATATATATATAGTGTACATACAATAATAAACTGTAAGAGGCATATAAATGTTAGAAAACAGTGTAAAATCGCAATATGCAACAGTAGCCCTAGGGAGAGCTCAAACCATATACTAAGAGCATATATATATATATATATATATATATATATATATATAGTGTATTTACTTACTGCCTATTGATGGGTTGCCTCTCTAGTATTTTCTGAAACTGTGTTCCAAAAATAAATTACCTTTATTTTTGTACAACCAAGTGTTTTCTTTCTTGTGTGTAAGTACTGTGTGACTGTAGTGGTATTGCATGAGCTTTGCAATATATATATACATACATACAATAATAAACTGTAAGAGGCATATAAATGTTAGAAAACAGTGTAAAATCGCAATATGCAACAGTAGCCCTAGGGAGAGCTCAAACCATATACTAAGAAAGTGGAATGCAGACACAGGGCCCACACCTAGGTAAGTAACTCATGCAGAGGGAAGCTGGGAGTACTAGGAAACCACACAGGTAAGTAATGCAGTACTCCCCCAGTGACTGGGAATGTAGGAGTAAAACACTGGATTTCCCCAAAACCACCCTAAAGGATGAAAAGAAGACACCCAGAACAGCCTGCAAGGAATCAGCAGTGGAAAACTGAAGATGGAGACCTGTGGAAAGAGAGGACCAAGTCCAGAAGTGTCTGGATTCCAGGGGACGTAGAAGATGCTACCCATCCAGAGGTACTGTTTGGAGTTAGTCGACGAGGAAGGAAGACAGGCCAGCACTGCAGCACAGAAGCTAGAGAAGAGTTCCTGATGAGTGCAAAAGGTGTCCCACGCTGAAAGCTGGATTGCAGATGGGTGTCGGTGAAGGATTTCCATCAACAAGCCTTGTAAAGGCAAATTCACGGTTGGAAGAAAAGAGATGCTGCCGGGGACCAGGAAGGCTCAGGAGGGCGAGTCACAGGGGTTACTCTAGTATTGGAACCTTCATAAATCCACATGCTTGAATCATTCCCTGTCGTCGAGATGGGAGCCCCCGGTATATTTAACCAAGTAGTATTAACATAGGTTTAAACCTAAAGGCCCTTAGGCCTTTCAGTTTATCACTCTAACAGAGCCATTTTAAGAAAAAGGACCAAACTTCACCAGTCAGGTGACACCACCCCTCAGAACCTTCCCGAGAGAAGCTCCCGCACCTCAGATTTTCTAACACGTGTCATGCTTGAGAGATTTCTCAGCGCTCTGCTCTATTCTTCACATCCTTTGGCATAACTTCAAGGTTATACTCTTCAAAACGTGTTCTGACTGATTGTGGGTAAGGCCTACAACATGTCTGACAAGGGAAAGAAAGGTTTGTTCAGATCCTGCAAGACCTGTGAGAAAAAGAGATTACACTCTGAAGACCCTCATCGGGACTGCATATACTGCCTTTACCCAGACCACTCTGCCAAGGACTGCAAGGTATGTCGCACCTTCTGTTCCACAAAAGGGGAAAGAGGACATGTCAGCAGTTCTGAAAGGCCTAGAAAATCATCTTCTGTGCCTCTATCTAAGTCTGCTGAACATTTTAAAAGGCCGTCCTCTGCTCCTACGGTTGACAAACTATTGGCAAAAACTATACCGTCGATGACAGCCTCATGCGTGCCATTTCACCGTAGACGACGACGACATTGTCGACAACGAGTCTTCCACCGTTGACAAAGACCTACATGTTGTCATCATCTAGGACAGTGACCCACCTTGAAGCTGTTGACGGTTAAGATTTCCATGCGGACAATATCAACGACTACACCGTCGACGAAGGCATCTACGACTCTGTCGAAGAGCTCGGCAATGACACCGTCGATGAGGGGAACAAATCGTCAGAAGTCAGGAAACAGCAAGAATTACTCCGGAGCATACTTCTCCTATTATGATAACCCCTCTAATTCCCCTTCTTTTGGAGGATGATGACGACTCGGATGATGAGGGTCCATTTGGGACAGCACACAGCCCCTCACAGTTGAACGTAAAGTATCAGGGTGACGATGAGGAGTATGGCGAAATTTATGATCCACAGTACTACGCAAGTGATCAGCCATATCAGGACGATGTGTATATGCCAAGCTCATTATTTTCTGACCTCAGATCGATGTTAGCCGACTACAGTAGGCGCTTTCCTCCCTCAGAGCAGGTACAATCGCAACCTCCTTCATCGCCTGTTTCAAGGGTAGTCACCCCACATCAGAGGCAAACCACTCTACCACTAGCGAATGTGGCCTCACCGGATATGACCATACCACATGACACTTACATATCGGCGGGATAACAAGAGGAAGATTAGCTCCTCAACAACCAGTTGGAGTGGGATGAATATATTATTCCAGCTCCTCCTTCTCCTTCTCATCCAAAAGTAGATTCACCTCCAGATGACATCGGAGGATTCCATAATCTTTTGGAAAGAGCAGCTAAGAATTTTTCACTTCCAATGCCATCCAAGCAAACTGATTAGAAGTCAATACGCTCTATCTCACTGGTCAGTTACATATGGGAGGAGGGTTTGAAGGTTATGCAAAACCTTGCTACAGTCACAGCAGTGCTTCCTCGCTTGGATAAGAAGTACAAAGCACCGGAAGATGCCCCAGCATGCTTGACTGGTCACCGCCATCCAGATTCGATGGTAACACAAGCAGCACAGAGAAGATACAAAAATCCCTCTGCTCCAATTTCCGTACCTCCCAACAAAGAGGGCCGGCGATTAGACAACATCGGTAAGAGATTTTCATCAATGTCTAGTCTCACTATAAGAGTGGCTAACTCCCTGGCAGTGTTAGCCAGATATGATGGACAATTATGGGCTGACATCGCCCCATGTCTTGATCAGTTGCCAGGTGACATTAAATCGGAAGCTAAAAAGACATTGAATGAGGGAGAACGCACATCGGCGGAGATAATGCGTTGTGCTAATGTACATAGCCACTACTGCATTTCGTCAACTTGCAGGTTCAGCTGTCCTAAGAAGGCAAGGTTGGCTAAAGGCCACATCATTCCGTGCGGAAGTGCAGAATAAGATACTAGATCTTCCTTTTGATGGTCAAGCACTGTTTGGCAAGCCTATTGATGAGGCATTGCAGTCGATTAAATCTGACACAGACATAGCAAGATCTTTGGGTACACTCCAGTTTCGGAAGCCTTCCTTTCAAACCACATGAGGAGGCTACCAGCAATTCAGATATCTGTTGTTTCCTTCCTCCTCTCAGCAATTTTGTCAACATTACACCCAAAGGCAGATGCCACAAGCGGCGTATAGCAGGTATGCCTCAAGGGGATGGTCAGCTCGTCCAACTAAAGACTCTGCATGCAGAAAATGATGTCTCCAAGGCTCCGGCTACCCCAAGCATTCCCCCCCAATTCTAGGCGGAAAAATATCTTTGTTTTTCCAGCAATGGCAAATCATAACATTGGACAAGTGGGTATTACAGCTGATGAAGTGTGGATACACACTAGAGTTTGTCCAAATGCCTCCTCCCAATCCTCCTTGCAGAACTTCCCCGAAGTATCCAGAACAACTCGAGAGAGATCAACAAAATGCTCCTCAAGGGCGCAATACAAAGGATACCTCCATCACAGCGAGGAATACGTTTTTACTTCAGATTCTTTCTCATTTGCAGAAAGTGGAAGGGCTGGAGACCGATCCTCGATGTCAGAGAATTAATCACCTACTTGAGAAAACAGCCTTTCCGCATGATCACCCTGCAGGACGTCCTTCTATGGTTGAACCAGGGAGACTTTCCACATCCCCATTCACCCAGCCCACAGAAAGTATCTGAGACTCAATCCACCATGGCCTGCCCCACTGTGGAAAGACAACAGTAACTGCTATCTCTAGCAAAATTAATACAAAGAAAAGAATACATTTGAGTATGCCTGAACAAGTCCTTATTGGGGATGATGTCCTCATGCATACCTCTAGTTCCTCTCTGCAGACTCAAAATGTGCCCCCTGCAAGAGCAGATCAATCTGCAATGGCTCCAGGTTTCAGGAAGCTTCAAAGATCGGATAAAAGTTACTCCAGCAAACACCAAGGCTCTGGTATGGTGGTCTCAGGAACATCATCTTTCTATCAGTCTATCTTTTCTTCATCACCTAGCTCCGTGGACAATCACCACAGATGCCTCTCTGGAGGGTTGGGGAGCGGTTTTACAAGACCTACAGATAAGTGGCAAATGGCCACCAGAGTTGCAAACAATGCACATCAAAGCGGTCCATCTAGCTTTACAGGCTTTCCTCCCAAAGATTGCCGGTTCACAAGTGGTCATAAGAACAGATGGCACCACTACAATACATTACCTCAACAAATAGGGAGGCACAAGATCTCTTCCTCTCTCCAGGGAAGCTCAGGAGATTTGGAACTGGGCTGTACAGCATGGCATATTCCTCACAGCAGTTTGCCTTCTAGGCATCCAGAACAGGATAGCGGACTCGCTCAGCAGGCAAAAATCAATATGTCATGAATGGGAACTGGACCAGTCCATGGTCAACCAATGTATTTTTCAGTAGGGAACACCCAAACTCGACGTCTTCGCCAGCCAAATGCCGATACTTCGCAAACTGGCATCACCAGAGGGGATCATAGGAGAATGCGTTTTCCGTAGCATGGCCATGAATCTTTGCATACGCTTTTCCACCAGTTGCCTTGATCCAGAGAGTCCTAACAAAGATGAAGAGAGTATCAGCACGCTGAAATTAATAGACCTGTACTGGCCTTGTCAACATTGGTTCACGGATCTTCTTCTCCTGTTAGTGAAGCCTCACATCTCACTAAGAGATACTGCATCTGCTAACAATGAACAACAAACAAATCTTACATCTGAATACTCAGTCAATGCAGTTATCAGCATGGCTCCTGAGCACCGTGAGTTTGCACATCTAAACATTCCGCAGTAGTGCAGAGATATTCTGTCCAAAGCCAGAGCAATTAGCACCAACAAGACTTACTCATGTAATTGGAAAAGATTTTCTTTGTGGTGTCATCAGCAACAAATTGATCCTCGTTCTTCATCACCGGAACAGATATTGCCTTATTTGCTATATTTAGCGCACTCCGAGCTTGCGCATGCCTCTATAAAGGTTCACCTGGCGGCGATTGCGTCTTATAGACCCTCAGACTCTTCACCTTCGTTATGGTCCTCTTGGTTGATTAAACGATTTCTGAAAGGGCTTTTCAGAGTGTTTCCACCATTCAGACCTCCTCCTCCCTCCTGGAATTTAAATATTGTTCTCACGCAACTTGTGAAGGACCCATTTGAGCCAATCCATAGAGCTTCTTTGAAATTCCTTTCCTAGAAAGTTGCCCTCCTTATTGCTCTGACATCAACCAGGTGTGTTGGTGAGATATAAACACTTTACATACATGATTCGTTTTTACAGATTAAAAAAAATAGAATAATCTTACGCAGTAATCCGCGTTTCATTCCAAAAGTCCTATCGGATTTTCATTTGAATGAGTTCTTAGTTTTCAGGACATTCTTTCCAAATCCTGCAATTCCAGCAGAAGAGGGCATTACACTCTTTAGACATTAAAAGATGTATTAAATTCTATTTAGACAGAACTAAACCATTTTGGAAAACCAACCAACTATTTGTGGCTTTCAGCGCACCCAGACGGGGTCAACCACTCTCTAAACGGAGCATTGCTAGATGGATCTCTTCGGCAATTCAATTTCGCCATCAGGCGGTGGGCAAGCCACTGCAAACATCTGTCTGTGCACACTCAATGCGGGCAGTTTCCTCTTCAGCAGCGCTGTTTGCAGGTGTACCACTTCGAGACATTTGTACAGCAGCAATTTGGAAGAGCTGCCATACGTTTACTAGACATTACTGCTTGGAATCATTAGCTCAAGGAGCGGTAGCGGTGAGCCAAGCAGTGCTCAGGAATCTGTTCCAGTGAAGATGAGCTACATCTTTCATCCCACCATCCTGATTTCAGGTATGCACATTGCCTGTAACAAAGACGTTTGAAATGCATGCTAAATTCTCATTACAGTGTTGCCTATAATGTTTTTTAAAACAATTCCATGTATAGGTTGGAAGGAAATGTCTCCCTGTTGCAATTACCCCCCACTTTTTGTCTGATACTGATGCTGACTTGACTGAGAAGTGTGCTGGGACCCTGCTAACCAGGCCCCAGCACCAGTGTTCTTTCACATAAAATGATCCATTGTTTCCACAATTGGCACACCCCTGGCACACAGATAGGTCCCTTGTTAAATGTACCAGTGGTACCAAGGGCCCTGTGACCAGGGAAGGTCCCTAAGGACTGCAGCATATGTTGTGCCACCCTAAGGGACCCCTCACCTAACACATGCACACTGCCATTGCAGATTGTGTGTGTTGGTGGGGAGAAAAAGGCAAAGTCGACATGGCATCCCCCTCAGGATGCCATGCACACAAAATACTGCCTGTGGCATAGGTAAGTCACCCCTCTAGCAGGCCTTACAGCCCTAAGGCAGGGTGCACTATACCACAGGTGAGGGCATAGCTGCATGAGCAATATGCCCCTACAGTGTCTAAGTCCATTCGTAGACATTGTAAGTACAGTTGTGACCATATTAAGTATATGGTCTGGGAGTTTGTCAAAAACAAACTCCACAGCTCCATAATGGCTGAACTGAATACTGGGAAGTTTGGTATCAAACTTCTCAGAATAATAAACCCACACTGATGCCAGTGTTGGATTTATTAAAAAATGCACACAGAGGGCATCTTAGAGATGCCCCCTGTATTTTACCCAATTGTTTAGTGCAGGACTGACTGGTCTGTGCCAGCCTGCTGCTGAGAGACGAGTTTCTGACCCCATGTGGTGAGGGCCTTTGTGCTCTCTGAGGACAGAAACAAAAGCCTGCTGTGGGTGGAGGTGCTTCACAACTCCTCCCTGCAGGAACTGTAACACCTAGCAGTGAGCCTCAAAGGCTCAGGCTTCGTGTTACAATGCCCCAAGACACTCCAGCTAGTGGAGATGCCCGCCCCCTGGGCACAGCCCCCACTTTTGGCTGCAAGTCCAGGGGAGATAATGAGAAAAACAAGGAGGAGTCACCCACCAGTCAGGACAGCCCCTAAGGTGTCCTGAGCTGAGGTGACCCCTGCCTTTATAAATCCTCCATCTTGATTTTGGAGGATTCCCCCAATAGGAATAGTGATGTGCCCCCTCCCCACAGGGAGGAGGCACAAAGAGGGTGTAGCCTCCCTCAAGGACAGTAGCCATTGACTACTGCCCTCCCAGACCTAAACACACCCCTAAATTCAGTATTTAGGTGCTCCCCAGAACCTAGGAAACTAGATTCCTGCAACCTGAAGACGAAGAACGACTGCTGACCTGAAGCCCTGCAGAGAAGACGGAGACACCAACTGCTTTGGCCCCAGCCCTACCGGCCTGTCTCCCCACTTCGAGAAAAACTGCAACAGCGACACGTCCCCCAGGGTCCAGCGACCTCTGAAGCCTCAGAGGACTACCCTGCATCGAAAAGGACCAAGAACTCCCGAGGACAGCGGTCCTGTTCCACAAAGACTGCAACTTTGCAACAAAGAAGCAACTTTTAAAGACCACACGTTTCCCGCCGGAAGCGTGTGACTTTCCACTCTGCACCCGACGCCCCCGGCTCGACCTGCGGAGCACCAACACTACAGGGAGGACTCCCCGGCGACTGCGACCCTGTGAGTAGCCAGAGTTGACCCCCCTGACCTCCCCCCAGTGACGCCTGCAGAGGGAATCCAGAGGCTCCCACTGACCGCAACTGCCTGCTTCAAAGAACTTGACGCCTGGTAAAGACACTGCACCCGCAGCCCCCAGGACCTGAAGGATCCGACCTCCAGTGCAGAAGCGACCCCCAGGTGGCCCTCTCCCTTGCCCAGGTGGTGGCTACCCCGAGGAGCCCCCCCCCCCCCTTGCCTGCCTGCTTCGCTGAAGAGACCCCTGGGTCTCCCATTGAAACCAATTGCAAACCCGACGCCTGTTTGCACTCTGCACCCGGCCGCCCTAGTGCCGCTGAGGGTGTACTTTTTGTGCTGACTTGTTCCCCAAAACCCCCCGGTGCCCTACAAAAACCCCCTGGTCGGCCCTCCGAAGTCGCGGGTACTTACCTGCTGGCAGACTGGAACCGGGGCACCCCCTTCTCCATTGAAGCCTATGCGTTTTGGGCACCACTTTGACCTCTGCACCTGACCGGCCCTGAGCTGCTGGTGTGGTAACTTTGGGGTTGCCCTGAACCCCCAACGGTGGGCTACCTTGGACCCAACTTTGAACCCTGTAGGTGGTTTACTTACCTGCAAAACTAACCAATACTTACCTCCCCCAGGAACCGTTGAAATTTGCACTGTCTAGTTTTAAAATAGCTTATTGCCATTTTTGCCAGAACTGTACATGCTATTTTGCTGATTCAAAGATCCTATGATACCTGAGTGAAGTACCTTTCATTTAAAGTATTGATTGTAAATCTTGAACGTGTGGTTCTTAAAATAAACTAAGAAAATATATTTTTCTATATAAAAACCTATTGGCCTGGAATTGTCTGTGTGTGTTCCTCATTTATTGCCTGTGTGTGTACATCAAATGCTTAACACTGCCCCCTGATAAGCCTACTGCTCGACCACACTACCACAAAATAGAGCATTAGAATTATCTATTTTTGCCATTATCCTACCTCTAAGGGGAACCCTTGGACTCTGTGCATGCTATTTCTTACTTTGAAATAGTGCATACAGAGCCAACTTCCTACATAGGTGTATTTTGACATGCTATTAATGTATATATTGAACAAGACAGATGCGTAATACAATGTGCATCAATACTACTTACTACACTGATTCAAGCATGTGAATCTATGAAAGTTCCAATACTGGAGTAAGAAAATTAGTTACTTACCTGTAACTTTAGTTCTCCAGTATTGGAATCTTTCATAGATTCACATGCGACCCCGCCCACCTCCCCGGAGAAGCTCACCTGCACCTCTCTTTTCTCTTTTATATCTTATACGCACTTGTGCTTAGAAAATCTGATGTGCTGGAGCTTCTCTCAGGAAGGTTCTAAAGGGTGGTGTTGCCTGATTGGTGGACCCTGAAGTTTGGTACTTTTTCTTAAAATGACTCTGTTAGAGTGTTAAACTGAGAGGGCTAAAGGCCTTTAGGTTTAAACCTATGTTACTCCAGTATTGGAACTTTCATAGATTCACATGCTTGAATCATTCCCAGTCGTCGAGATGGGAGCCCCCGGAACATCAAAACAGCAATACAAAAGCAACTGCAATGAAAAAAGACCCAAAGGCTTTCACTTTAGTAGCCTATTCTTGTCTCTATGAGTAAAAAGGACCAAAGCAAGTCCCAGACATTCAGGCTTCCCCTCCCTCTAGAACCCTCCTGTGAGAAGCTCCATTCCCTCAGATTTTCTACCACACGTCGTGCTAGGGAGTCTCCATTGACTGCTCAGTCAAATCTCCAGAGAAGTTTATCTCTACAGTTTTCTTCAAAAGAAGGAAGATTTCTTCAGCAAGTAAGGTGTCATCTTTTCCCTGCCCTAAGGGAGTTATATTTTATCAAAATTCGACATGTCAGACAAGGAAAAGAAGAGGCTTTTTAGAGCCTGCAAAACCTGTGGGAAAAAGAGACTTCATTTTGAAGATCCACACAAGGACTTCATTTATTGCCTCTATCCTGACCATGTAGCCAAAGACTGCAAGGTCTGCAGAACTTTTTCTAACAAAACCCTCAAGGACAGGGAGGGTAGGCTACTCATTTGGCTGTAGAAATTTAAATCCAGAGCAAACCCTGTGTCTGGTTCTGACAGTGAGGAATCCTCCTCCTCATCAAGAAAGTACCAAAAAAGAGGCAGATCTCCTCAGGCTCAGCATTCTGAGGATCCACCTAAAAAAGCTCACAACAAGACAAAACAGGTGTCTTCTAAAGCTGGGAGCCCTTCCAGTTCTCCACACGAGTTCTGCTTCATCCAAAAGACACTCTAAAGAGCGTTCTGTTTCCTCAGGACGTAGCGAAAGAGCCTTTCCGAGCCTCCAACACCACCTCCTGTGGTAAAACATGTTTTCAAAAGACCATCTGGGAAATCTACGACGACACTGTCGATGATGGCAGTGTCAAAAGGAATGTATGCAGCCTTGTCGTTGACTACAACAACGTCCACTGTCTCTACGGCTGCTTCTTCAATGATGGTCATCTGGACGGTGTCCTTGTCGACGGGTTTTGCGGTCACTTCATCGACCATCAGTGTGACCATCGCTTCTCCGTCAACAAAACTGTCGGAGACCGTCGATCACGGTGTTGCCGTTGTCGGCCGCCTTGTCGACGAGACTTTCTCCGTCAGTGCTGGTACTGTTGGCGCTGCCATCGTCGATGGTTAAAAGACATAGGAAGTCTGATTTGCTCTCGCCATTGATTACATCACCAAGTAGGATTTCATCATTGGTACCTACACATCTTTTGGAAGAACAGGATTCTGAGGACGAGGGCCCATTTGGGATTGCGCATAGCCCTTCAGAACTGCATGTGAAGTGCCAGAATCAAGAGGAGGATGTTCAACATGATCCTCACTCATTTTATTCGCAACTACAGCAGTATCCTTATCAGGAACAGATGGTCTCTTTGCCGAGATCACTCATAGCCGACTTACAGCTGATGCTGGACGACTACAGAAGGCGGTTTCCGCCACCTGGCTCAGAAGTGCAGCAACCATCTATACCAGCTTCTGTTCCTCTTCCTTCTACTCCGGTTCATCCGGGGGTCCCACCGTTACATGTATCACCACAGACGCCAATTTCAGTTCCAACACAAGATCTGTCTTCTGAGGATGACAGAGGAGGGAAAATTGCCCGATGCTACAACAGAATGGGATGATTATCAGATTCCTACCCCGTCCTCACCCTCCCCGGCTCCAATAGATTTACCACCCCCTGCACCCCCCCCCCCCCCCCCCGGTGACATTGGGGGTTTTCACAATTTGTTGGAAAGAGCTGCAAAGAGGTTTGAGCTGCCCATGCCAACAAAGCAAATGGACTGTTTCCTTTATGATTTTAAAGAACCTTTCCAAAAAAGTATAAAATTGATGCCAATAGTGGACTATATATGGGATGAAGGCATCAAGGTAATGAAGAACCCGAGACCTTCACCCTTGTTTTGCCTCGTCTTGACAAGAAGTATAAGGCTCTGGAGGACTCTCCAGCCTGCCTCACGGGGCACCGCAAACTGGACTCAGTCATTGCCCAGGCTGCGCAACTTGGGTCCAGAAACCCTTAAGCACCAATATCTGCTCCACCACACAAAGATGGTAGAAGGCTCGATAATATTGGGAAGCGTTTCTCTTTGATGGCTTTGCTTATGATAAGGGCCTCTAATTCTTTAGCTATCATAGGCAGATATGACAGGCAACTATGGGCAGACATTGCTCCCTACCTGGATCAGCTGCCAGAGGATTCAAAGATAGAGGTGAAGAAAGTCTTGCAGGAGGGTGAGAGGTCTTCTGCAGAAGTTAGACTGTGCGATGGACATCGCTACCACGGCTTTTCGGCAGATGGCAGAGGCAGCTCTTCTAAGAATGCAGGGTTGGCTCCGTGCAACTTCGTTTAGGCCTGAGGTACAAAACAAGATTCTGGACCTACCTTTGATGGGGAAGTCCTATTCGGAAGGCACATTGTTGATGCACTTCAGTCATAAAGACAGACACCGACACAGACAGGTCACTTGGCACGCTGAAGACAGCCCTTTCGGGGGGCTAGAGGTCGGAGGCATTCATCTTATAGAGGAGGATTCCAACAATATAGATACCCCTCTGTCTCTGCGGCTTCTCAGTCCTTTCGTTCCCAGTACCAACAGAGACTGCCTCCGCAAGCGGCATATTCGAGACCATCACAAAGAGGAAAAGCAGGAAGACAGGCGAAGGACACAGGACGCAGACAATGACTTTCTGGTGACTCCGGCTACTAACCTTTCCTTGGATACAAAACTAGGGGGAAGGATTTCCCACTACTTTTGCAATTGGCAGAAGATAACATCAGACCAATGGGTCTTAAACCTGATTCAATTTGGCCACACTTTGGAATTCTTACAGTGCCCTCCTACAAGATCCCCCTCCCTTGAAGGGTGAAGCACTTACATTTGCTTAAACAGGAAGTCGACTCATGCAGAGCTATAGCGAGAGTTCCACATCAAGACAAGAGAAGGGGTTTCTACTCTCGGTTCTTCCTGGGTCGAAAGAAATGGAAGAGTTGGTGCCTAATCCTAGACCTCATGGACCTCATGGACCTCAATACTTATCTCAAGAAACAGTCATTTCGTATGATCACCTTAACAGACATCCTGTCCCTTCTCAACCCGGGAGATGACATGCCCACCCTCGATTTGCAGGACACATATTTCCTTATCTCTATACATCCTTCCCACAGGAAATATCTCAGATTTGTTGTAGCCGGAGACCATTTCCAGTTCTGAGTGCTACCTTTCAGTCTGAAATCGGCCCTGAGAATGTTTACCAAATGTTTAGCTCCAGTCGCAGCTTTCCTCAGAAGGCACAACCATCAAGTCTTCCCGTATTTGGACGATTGGCTGGTCAAGGCCAGGTCCAGATCTCAGGCACTGAGGTCCACATGTGCCTGCTTGGAGCTGTTCACAAATCTCTGCCTAACAGTTAACCGCAACAAGTCAGCCTTCCAGCCCTTAGGAAGAAGAACATTTCTATAGGCAATATTGGACACTTCCACCAACAAGGCAACTCCTACAGAGGAGAGATGGAAAAGGTCATATCCCTTGCGGGGTGCCTGCGAAAAATAAAGTATGTTTCAGTTTTCCTCTTCAAGTCCCTGTTGGGAATGATGTCTTCCTGCATTCCACTGGTACCATTCTGTCTTCTCAGAATGAGACCCCTCCAGGAACAGCTAGACCTTCAGTGGACACAGTCCAGCGGTCTTTCGACGATGTCATCAGAATAACCAAACCTATGATATCACCTCTGATTTGGTGGACTCAGGAATCTCAATTATCGAGGGGACTTTCTTTTCTCCTCCAACCAGCTCCGTGGGTGATCACTACAGACGCTTCTCTCGAAGGTTGGGGAGCCTTCCTCCGGCACTTAAGAGTCAGGGGCAAATCAAAGCCACATCAGAAGGTTTTTCACATCAATTACCTCGAATTGAAAGCAGTTCGATTAGCGCTTTGCGCCTTTCTTCCAAAGATAAAAGGCTCATCAGTACTCATTTGGACGGACAACACTACAACAATGCATTATATCAGCAAACAGGGAGGGACCAGATATCTGCTCTTGTCAAGATAATTTCAGTGCATTTGGGAATGGTCTATCAGACAGGAGATAAACCTTCGAACATAACCTATCCCGTGCGTGCAGAACATCATAGCAGACTCTCTGAGCAGGTCTCTATCATCCAACCACGAATTGGAGCTGGATCAAGGAGTGTTGAATCGAGTCTTCTCCCTATGGGGAAAACCATAACTGGATTTCTTCGCCACCCCGCAGAATACAAACTTCTGGTTCTTTGCAAGTCGGGATCACCATCAGGGCTCTTGGGGGAATGCGTTTTCCATGGCATGGTCAGGAATTTATGCTTACACTTTTCCTCCCATTCCCCTAATACCAAGAGTTCTGGCAAAGATAAAGAACGAATGCTGCAAGCTTCTTCTGATTGCTCCGGCATGTCCTTGCCAGTATTGGTATACAGAGCTCCTTCTCTCAGAGAACCACAGCATCCCTCTACCAGTGATGCCGTCCCTGCTAACAATTAACAAGGGTCAAATTTTCCACCCGGATCTGGCTTCACTTCACTTGACAGCCTGGCTCCTGAACACCATGAGTTTGCGCACCTAGATATTCCTTCAGATTGTAGAATCATTCTCACCAGAGCGGCAGCTGTGAGTACCAGCAAATGTTATAGTTTGAAGTGTAAAAGGTTTTGCTCATGGTGTACCTAAGCTCAGGTACATCCTTTCCATTCATCGCCGGAGCAGATACTGCCTTATCTTCTCCATCTGGCCAGATCGGGTTTGGCTATCTTTTCGATTAGAGTCCACTTAGCAGCAATTTCCCGCTATAGGTGTACAGATAACGTAGCTCCTTTGTGGTCTGCAAGAGTCATAAAGCTATTTCTTAAGGGGCTGTTCCGGTCTTTCCCTCCAGTCAGACCTCCTCCTCCATTGTGGCAACTTAACTTGGTCTTGTCCCAATTAATTAAGCCTCCGTTTGAGCCAATCCACAAAGCAGATTTAAAATTTCTATCCTGAAAGGTCGCTCTCCTTCTCGCTCTTACCTCAGCCAGAAGAGTGCGCGAAATTCAAGTATTCACTATCCAGGACCCTTTCTTGCAGTTCAAGAGAGACAGGGCAATCTTACAAACAAACCCAAAGTTTATATCTAAAGTTCCTTCGGGTTTAGATATTAACCAGGCGATGGTACTAAAGTCGTATTTCCCAAATCCATCAACACCGGCGGAACAAGCTCTGCATTCATTGGACGTTCAGAGGTGCCTGAAGTTTTATCTCGATAGAACTAAGCAATTTAGACAATCAAACCAACTTTTTGTAGCATTTAGTGCTCCTAGTAAAGGCCGATCGTTGTCCAAGCAGGGGATTGCGAGGTGTATAGCCTCTGCGATTAACTAGTGTCATACAGCAGCAGGAAAACCTTTATGGAATCCAACTCATGCACACTCAACAAGGAAGGTAGCCGCATCCATGGCGCTTTTTGCAGGAGTGCCCATCCAGGACATCTGCAGGGCGGCCACTTGGAAGTCAACACATACATTTGCGAAACATTACTGTTTAGAAGAAACACAGCAGGGTGATGTGGCGGTAGGACAAGCGGTTTTACAACATCTATTCCAGTAAGGGTGAGCTGTTGTATTTCTTCATTCTTTTTTCCCGCCACCCCAGTATACTTTGCGCACATTGTATAGCATTGTTTCTTCCTTTGAGGTTGTGTTGTTTCTTATTTTTCTGATCAAGGTGCTTTTCTTTTATCATATTCATTGCTTATCTAATTTGTCTTTCCTGCATGATCATGTTTCTTCAGTGATTCTAGTTATATATATTGATATATACTATACAGTGTGCTTCATTACTGCTTGCTAGTCTGATTCAAGCATGTGAATCTATGAATCTTTCATAGATTCACATGCGACCCTCCCTCCTACCCTGGGAAGCTCAACGTTGACTGTCCTTTTCAGATACTCTGGCACTCGTGCTTTGGCAAATCTGAGGGAATGGAGCTTCTCACAGAAGAGTTCTAGAGGGAGGGGAAGCCTGATTGGCTGGGACTTGCTTTGGTCCTTTTTACTCATAAAGACAAGGATAGGCTACTAAAATGAAAGCCTTTGGGTCTTTTTTCATTGCAGTTGCTTTTATATTGATGTTTTGATGTACCAGGGGCTCCCATCTCGACGACGGGGAATGATTCAAGCATGTGAATCTATGAAAAATTCCAATACAGAAGAACACAAGTTACAGGTAAGTAACTAATTTTCACCCTCCACGTCACAGAAGGCCCACAGGAGCAGAGGCAGCACCCACAAGTGTCCCACAGGACAGGGACACAGAAGTCACTGAAGCAGCCCACGCAGCACCACAGAAGTTGCTCCCATGTCGCCGGAGGACCACGCAGATGCCAAGGAGTTGCAGGATGGAGGGCTGGGGGCTGGAGCTACATGTCTTCTGAAGTTCCCCTTGGAGGTGAAGGAAACAAGCCTTGGCAGCTGCAAAGGACGCGGTGCACAGGAGTGCTATCTTGAGTGTAGTGGAAAGGACTTACTACCACCTAAGTGTGACAGCTGATGGATAGGACCGAGGGAGACTCTCCAGACCACCACCCTTGATGCAGGACCCATGCCACTCAGGATGAAGGGCAGTCTTCTGAGGATTCACAGCCGGGGAAATGTTGCAATGCTGACAGGAGTTCCGGATACAATGTTCCAGAAGAGTCTTTCTCGTGGATTTCAAGATTGTCATTTCCTGGAGGGTCCAGTCACGGTTCCTGAGGCCAGAAGTTGAAGTATATGTTGCAGAGGAGGCCTACTCGAATCTTTCAATCCGAATCTGAGGACCCACCCCAGAGGAAGACTGTAAATAGTCCAAAGAGGGAGGGGGCTTAGTCACCTAACCAGGTAACTACCTATCAGATGGTGCCTTTGTCACCTACCTGGCCTGGCCACTCAGATGCTCCCAGAGTTCCCTGCCAACCTTGGAATCAAGGTGGCAGAAGGCAGGGACCATCTGGAGGAGCTCTGAGCACCACCCATGGGGTAGTGATCACTCCCCTTTCAATTGTCCAGTTTCACGCCAGTGCAGGGACTGGGGGTCCCTGAACTGGTGTAGACTGGTTTAGGCAAGGAGGGCACCAAATGTGCCCTTCAAAGCATTGCCAGTGGCTGGGAGAGGCTATTCCCCCCCAAGCCTGTAACACCTGTTTCCAAAGAGAGAAGGTGTAACACCCCTCTCCCAAAGGAAATCCTTTGTTCTGCCTTCCTGGCTTGAGCTTCTCAAGCAGCAGGAGGGCAGAAACCTATCTGAGGGATGGCAGCAGCTAGACTGCCCGGGAAAACCCTGTAAGACTGGTGGTAGCAATGCTTTGGGCCCTCTAAGGAGTGTCCAGAGTGCATGGGATCATACTTGCAACAGTATTGGGGTATGATTCTGACATGTTTTATACCAAACATGCCCAGGTTCGGAGTTACCGTTATGTAGCTGGACTTAGGTAGTGACCTATGTCCAGTACATATATAAAATGGCATCCCCGCACTCACGAAGTACAGTAAAATGGGGCTGGAGTTCGTGGGGGCACCTCTGCTAGTGCAGGGGTGCCGTTACACACAGGTACCTGCACCTAGCCTTCTGGGCTGAGAGGGGCTAAAATAGGGGTGACTTACAGGTACCTGGTGCAGTGACCTGTAGTGAAACCATGTGCATTCACTCGGTTGACAAAGACTGCAATGGCTGGCCTGCAGAACTCTTTGCATGGGCTCCCTATGGGTGGCAGAATAACTGCTGCAGCCCATAGGGATTCCCTGGAACCCCAGTATCTTGGGTACCTAGGTACCATATACTAGGGACTTACATGGGGGGACCAGTATGCCAATTGTGGGGAGAAAAAGGCACAATTTGGAGGAGAGAGAAAGGTTACTGGGGTCCTGGTTAGCAGGAACCCAGTAAACACAGTCAGACATGTTGACAACAGGCAGAAAATGGTGGTAACCATGCCAAGAAAGAGGGTGCTTTCCTACAACCACCCTCTGGAATCGTCCTGTGAGGAGCTGCCTTCCCTCAGAATTTTCCACCGCACGTTGTGCTAGGGAGTCTCCTCTGAGCTCTGCTCAGTTTTTTTCCCTCAAATCTTGTTCTGAGGTTCTTTTGGACAACTACTCTTTTACATCAATTAAAGTAGGTGCTTCAAACTGACTAGCATACCAGAGACACCTAAAAAGGGGCTATTTGGACCTTGTGATACCTATATGAAAAAGAGGCTTTATATTGATGATCCACATGAAGACTGCAAATACTGTATCTACCCAAACTATAAGATCAGAGACTGCAAGGTATGTCGAAGAGTTTCTACAAAAACCTTAAAAGATAGAGAGGGGTCATCTTCTTCTGTGGCTACAGAAGTTAAAAACCAGAACCAACCCTGTTTCAGACGATAATAGTGCCTCTTTGTAGGAAACTGGCCCTTGTTGCAGTTACCCCTCCACGTTTTGCCTGATGTTGATGCTGACTTGACTGGAGTGTGCTGGGATCCTGCTAACCAGGCCTCAGCATCAGTGTTCTTTCAATAAAAATGGACCATTGTTCCCACAATTGGCACACCTCTGACAAACAGATAAGTCACTTGTAAAAGATACCTGTGGTACCAATGGCCCTGTGACCAGGGAAGGTCCCTAAGGGCTGCAGCATGTGTTGTGCCACCCTAAGAGACCCCTCACCTAACACATGCACACTGCCATTGCAGATTGTGTGTTTTGGTGGGGAGAAAAAGGCAAAGTCGACATGGCATCCCCCTCTGGATGCCATGCACACAAAATCCTGCCTGTGGCATAGGTAAGTCACCCCTCTAGCAGGCCTTACAGCCCTAAGGCAGGGTGCACTATACCACAGGTGAGGGCATAGCTGCATTAATACTATGCCCCTACAGTGTCTAAGTCCATTCTTAGACATTGTAAGTGCAGTGTGGCCATATTAAGTAAATGGTCTGGGAGTTTGTGAAAACGAACTCCACAGATGCAGAATGGCTACACAGAATACAGGAAAGTTTGGTATCAAACTTTTCAGAATAATAAACCCACACTGATGCCAGTGTTGGATTTATTAAAAAATGCACAGAGATGGCATCTTAGAGATGTCCCCTGCATTTTACCCAATCCTTCAGTGCAGGACTGACTGGTCTGTGCCAGCCTGCCACTGAGAGACGAGTTTCTGACACCCTGGGAGGAGAGCCTTTGTGCTCTCTGGGGCCAGAAACAAAGCCTGTCCTGGGTGGAGGTGCTTCACACCTCCCCCCGCAGGAACTGTAACACCTAGCAGTGAGCCTCAAAGGATAAGGCTCTGTTACAATGCCTCAGGGCACTCCAGTTAGTGGAGATGCCCTCCTCCCCCCCCCCCGACACAGTCCGGGGAGATAATGAGAAAAACAAGGAGGAATCACCTCCTCATCCAGGTCCTCCCCTAAGGTGAACAGAGCTGAAGTGCCCGCTCCTTGGAAAATCCTCTATCTTGTTTTGGAGGATTTAGCCCAATAGGGATGGAACAGAAGGAGGGTGTAGCCACCCTAAAGGACAGTAGTCATTGGTCACTGCCCTGTGACCCTAACACACCCCTAAATTCAGTATGGGCGACCCTGAACCTAGTACTTCATATTCCTGACGACCTACAAAGAAGGACTGCTGACCTGAAAACCCCGCAGAGAAGAAGGAAGATGACAACTACTTTGGGCCCAGCCCTATCGTCCTGTCTCCTGATTCATAGAACCTGCAACAGCAACACATCTTGCTGGCCCAGCGACCTCTGCCGACTCAGAGGACTGCCTGCAACTACAAAGGACCAAGAAACTAAAGGGACAGCGGCCCTGTCTAAAACCAGCAAGAAGAAACCATCTTTAAAGGGACTCCCACCTCACTCCTTGTCAGGGAGACCAGATCCTTGGGGTCTGCGCACGTTCCCAACATGTCCACCACAAGACAGCTCCAATACTCTGATTGGAATGTCACAGAGTCTAAGAGTCCAAGTGGGGAAAAGGAGATTAGGTAGGGAATAGCTGGGAAGGAGATCTGTAGAAAGCAAATGGTTAAACCACACAATATCCAGATTTTTATCATATTGCTTTTCACTAGACTATGATTCAAAGCATTGTCATACTATAACCATGGATAACTTAAGAAAGGACTATAACTAGGCCTCAAGACGTCTGGGTACCTGGGAAGGAATCAAGAATGGTTAATACAACTTCATGTGAACTTTTCATGAAACGTCACATATTTTCTAGGGATATAAGAACCTTCTAGAATTATGTTTCCAGAACAAACATTGTCTTTCTACATGAGGACAAAAAGTAATCTGAATATTCCCTGGAAAACAATAGGAGTCGTACTAAGGACTTAATATGCACTTATAATGTAGCGTCTTGAATTTTAACACCTTTGTAGAAAATTCAAAAGCCCTGGATAGTTGTATGCACTTCAGGAAACACTACACATCAAAGTTTTTAATTGCCATGAAATGATCGCGCACACTAAGCGATCTGAACACCTAGGTTTAAATGCTGCAAATGAATCATGCACTCTGTCGATTCCAACAAGTATATGCAAATGCCATGAAATGATTGTGCACACTGTAAGCGATCTGAACATCAAGATGTGAATGCAGGAATGAATCGCGTGTCTTTCCGATTCCAACAAGAATATGCAAATGCCATGAAATGATCGCTCACTCTGTAAGCGATCTGAACATCAAAGTTTGAATGCGGGAAATGAATTGCGCGTCTTGCCGATTCGAATGCCACCATGCAAATGCCAGGAAATGGTAGTGCACAAGGATTATCAAGGGTTAAATGCAAGGAATGAATCGTGCGTCTTGCCGATTCAAATGCCACCATGTAAATGCCAAGAAATGGTTGTGCACAATGATTATCAAGAGTTAAATGCAAGGAATGAATCGCGCGTCTTGCCGGTTCGAATGCCACCATGCAAATGCCAGGAAATGGTCGTGCACAATGATTATCAAGAGTTAAATGCAAGGAATGAATCGCGCGTCTTGCCGACTCGAAAGTCAATATGTAAATGCCAGAACCCACGAGCACATTCACACCCACAAGGAAAAATCTTTCAACATGAAAACTGGGACCAAAAACTCAAATGCTTTTGAAAACGGGGTCGGGGCCCAGCCCGACCTCAGTCCTACCACTCTGTTCAAGGATCCCAATACAATGAAGGGCAAGGCCTGGAAAGGTCAAAGTAGGCCTCCGGAACAGGAGCTCAGGAAGTTGCTACTACTCTGCACCAGGACCTCTGAATAGTGAGCACGTGGAGCTGGGCTGGCTCCCTTATATAGATTCTGGCCCAGCCCACAAACCACACCCAGTCATGCTGCAGGGAAAGCTTCTAGAAGGTCCTAGAAAGGGACCACACCCTAACACACTCAGTAAGCTTGCAGCAATACATTGCAAATGAACAGTTATTGCAAACATCATTAATAGTGTTTTTCAAGGTTAAAGTCTGCAATGCAAAAGGTTAACATACTGCATATAAATACAATGCATGAATTAGGTCCTTGCATAAAGGTTGGGTTTTTGCATTTTTAGTCACCCGTAGAGCAGGTACTGCCCTGATGTTGACACTCCTCAAGCATAAGTCCCCACCACTCTGTACCCGACGCCCCTGCCCGTGTCCAGAGAAACCAACGAGAGGATCCCCAGGTGACTTCAACAACGTGTCCACCCTGGGCTAACCTCTCTGCACCCCCACGACGACGCCTGCAGAGGGAATCCTGAGGAACCCTGTAAGGAAATGCCTCCTTGGCATGGTTACCCCCTAACTTTTTGCCCTTGCTGATGCCAAGTTATGATTTGAAAGTGTGCTGAGTCCTGCTAACCAGGCCCCAGCACCAGTGTTCTTTCCCTAACCTGTACCTTTGTTTCCACAATTGGCACACCCTGGCATCCAGGTAAGTCCCTTGTAACTGGTACCCCTGGTACCAAGGGCCCTGATGCCAGGGAAGGTCTCTAAGGGCTGCAGCATTTCTTATGCCACCCTGGGGACCCCTCACTCAGCACAGACACACTGCTTGCCAGCTTGTGTGTGCTGGTGGGGAGAAAATGACTAAGTCGACATGGCACTTCCCTCAGGGTGCCATGCCAACCTCACACTGCCTATGGCATAGATAAGTCACCCCTCTAGCAGGCCTTACAGCCCTAAGGCAGGGTGCACTATACCATAGGTGAGTGCACAGGTGCATGAGCACTATGCCCCTACAGTGTCTAGGCAAAACCTTCGACATTGTAAGTGCAGGGTAGCCATAAGAGTATATGGTCTGGGAGTCTGTCATACACAAACTCCACAGCACCATAATGGCTACACTGAAAACTGGGAAGTTTGGTATCAAACTTCTCAGCACAATAAATGCACACTGATGCCAGTGTACATTTTATTGTGAAATACACCCCAGAGGACATCTTAGAGATGCCCCCTGAAAACATACCCGACTTCCAGTGTGGGCTGACTAGTTTTGCCAGCCTGCCACACACCAAACATGTTGCTGGCCACATGGGGAGAGTGCCTTTGTCACTCTGTGGCTAGTAACAAAGCCTGTACTGGGTGGAGGAGCTACTCACCTCCCCCTGCAGGAACTGTAACACCTGGCGGTGAACCTCAAAGGCTCACCCCCTTTGTTACAGGGCCCCAGGGCACTCCAACTAGTGGAGATGCCCGCCCCCTCCTGCCACGGCCCCACTTTTGGCGGCAAGGCCGGAGGAGATAATGAGAAAAACAAGGAGGAGTCACTGGCCAGTCAGGACAGCCCCTAAGGTGTCCTGAGCTGAGGTGACTCTGACTTTTAGAAATTCTCCATCTTGCAGATGGAGGATTCCCCCAATAGGATTAGGGATGTGCCCCCCCCTCCCCTCAGGGAGGAGGCACAAAGAGGGTGTAGCCACCCTCGGGGCTAGTAGCCATTGGCTACTAACCTCCCAGACCTAAACACACCCCTAAATTGAGTATTTAGGGGCTCCCAGAACCTAGCAAGATAGATTCCTGCAACCTGAAGACAAAGAAGGACTGCTGACCTGAAAGCCCTGCAGAGAAGATGAAGACACCAACTGCTTTGGCCCCATCCCTACCAGCCTGTCTCCCCACTTCAAGAAAAACTGCAACAGCGACGCGTTCCCCAGGGTCCAGCGACCTCTGAAGCCTCAGAGGACTACCCTGCATCTAAAAGGACCAAGAACTCCAGAGGACAGCGGCTCTGCTCCAAAGAAGAAACAACTTTGCAACAAAGAAACAACTTTTAAAGGACTGCACGTTTCCTGCCGGAAGCGTGAGACTTTCCACTCTGCACCTGATGCCCCCGGCTCGTTCTGCGGAGCAACAACACTACAGGGAGGACTCCCCGGCGACTGCGACCCTGTAAATAGCCAGAGTTGACCCCCCTCAGCCCCCCCCCCCCCCCAAGCGATGCCTGCAGAGGGAATGCAGAGGGAATCCAGAGGCTCCCCCTGACCGCGACTGCCTGCTTCTAAGAACACGACGCCTGGTAAAGACACTGCACCCGCATCCCCCAGGACCTGAAGGATCCGACCTCCAGTGCAGAAACGGCCCCCAGGTGACCCTCTCCCTTGCCCAGGTGGTGGCTACCCTGAGGAGCCCCCCCCCCTTGCCCGCCTGCTTCGTTGAAGAGACCCCTGGGTCTCCCATTGAAACCTATTGCAAACCCGACGTGTGTTTGCACTCTGCACCTGGCCACCCCCGTGCCGCTGAGGGTGTACTTTTTGTGGTGACTTGTGACCCCCCGGTGCCCTACAAAACCCCCCTGGTCTGCCCTCCGAAGTCGCGGGTACCTACCTGCTGGCAGACTGGAACCGGGGCACCCCCCTTCTCCATTGAAGCCTATGCGTTTTGGTCACCACTTTGACCTCTGCACCTGACTGGCCCTGAGCTGCTGGTGTGGTAACTTTGGGGTTGCCCTGAACACCCAACGGTGGGCTACATTGGACCCAACTTTGAACCATGTAGGTGGTTTACTTACCTGCAAAACTAACAAATACTTACCTCCCCCAGGAACTATTGAAATTTGCACTGTCTAATTTTAAAATAGCTTATTGCCATTTTTGCCAAAACTGTACATGCTATTTTGCTGATTCAAAGTTCCTATGATACCTAAGTGAAGTACCTTTCATTTGAAGTATTGATTGTAAATCTTGAACCTGTGGTTCTTAAAATAAACTAAGAAAATATATTTATCTATACAAAAACCTATTGGCCTGGAATTGTCTGAGTGTGTGTTCCTCATTTATTGCCTGTATGTACAACAAATGCTTAACACTACCCTCTGATAAGCCTACTGCTCGACCACACTACCACAAAATAGAGCATTAGAATTATCTCTTTTTGCCACTGTCTTACCTCTAAGGGGAACCCTTGGACCCTGTGCATGCTATTTCTTACTTTGAAATAGTTCATACAGAGCCAACTTCCTACAAGCGCCTCACAGGAGGGTTCTAAAGGGTGGTGTATTCTGATTGGAGGATTCGGGATTTTTTTTTTTTTTTACAAAATGACTGTGATGTGTTACCTAAGCTAAAGGCTCATGCATGTAATGTATATCTGCATTGGAGCATGGCTTTTGTATAACACCGGGGACTCCCATCTCAATGGCGGGGAAGGATTCAAGCATTTGAATTTATGAAAGTTTCCAATAATGGAGAACTACAGTTACAGGTAAGTAACTTATTTCTTTACTTGCGCTATGTTTTAGGGTTGCAGTCGAATAAAGCATGTTCTTTAAAAGGTAATAAACTTGTTCTCAACCGGTTATGTTTGCACTAGTGTAATTTTACATTTCAAATTGAAAATTCATCAAACACATTCTAGGTGTAAACATGTTATGTTTATATGTAAAATGTATTTTAAAAAAAGGACCACTTACTTAGTGAAAAACTGCTCTGGGATGTTGCACATGGGTGTTTGCTATTTCTGATTTCAATGAAGAATCCTGTGATGGAAAACTAGGATTAAAAGTAAGTTATTTTCTCCACTGAAATGGAGAACTAGGATTAAAAATAAGTTATTTTTACCACTGAAATAATGACTCTTGTTTTACATCATGAATGAAGCCTGCCTGGCACCACTTGTGCCCAGCTATTGAGCGAGCATTTTTCCACATCCAATTTGATGCCTGGGTAGTATGTTGAAAGATGATAACTGTGGAAAGATGAACTATCAACAGAAGTAAAATGAAGTTGAATAATTATATTTCTCTACATGTCCCCAACAGCATTTAGATTTTATCAGTAGTTTGTCTTTATTTGACGATTTTAGAACCAGTACATATTTTGGTATATCCTCACTATTTTAATTTGTTTTAATTCAGGAAGAGCATTGAAGCATACAGCACAGACCTTCTTCACCCCTGAAAATGGAGTTCGAAAAGGGATACCGAAGGTTGTTGTGATATTCCTAGATGGTTGGCCTTCTGACAACATTGAAGAAGCTGGTGTGGTGGCCAAAGAATTTGGAATTAATGTATTTATTGTGTCGGTAGCAAGGCCTGCTCCTGAAGAACTGGGTATGGTGCAAGACACTACCTTCATTGACAAGGTACAAGAAAAAGTTATTGTTTACATTACTTGCTTGTGACATGGTATATCATATATTACACAGATCAGTTATTGATTGACCTACATTTAGCTGCGCTACCTAGGAATACAGGACAATTCTAATAAATAACTACACAAAAATGTGGACTCAAGATTCTCTCTCAGGGGCTCTGTGTCATAAGGACTAAATAATCCCACCCATGTGCGGAAATCCCGGAAAACTTCTTATAATATATCTTCTTAAGTGTACATGTTCGCCTTTCTTCCAGTAAGCCTGGAAGACACTTAAGACATGAAAATTGTGCAGCCTATAAGAAAGGCTAGTGGCCAATTTCTACAGATTGCATTTGAAAAAAGGGTAATGAATGTATAAGTCATAATGATTGGAAAAAGGTTATTTCACTTAAGTCTTTCAGAAACCATTTTTTTTAAAAAGAGAAAGATGAAGGAAAAGAGGACAGTGTTGCCTATAGGCTGCCATTATGTAAATGTGAAAATAGTGTCTGCGCTTTTAAGGTCCCAGAGACCACCAGTATCCCATCATGCCCAACAGGTGTCAGTTGCTTAATTTCTTTTTGACAAGATGTGACAGTATCAGATAGGCCCAATAATCGCCTCTGCCATCTCCACCAGGAAGGCGGGAGGGTTGCTTTTGACGTCAAATGAGATTCCCTGAGAGAGAACTAGGATTACAGGTAAGAAACCTTTCCTTCTCTCTTAGGGGATCTCCATTGATAGTCCCGCCCATGTGCGGGGATCCCAGAGCACTTTTTTATAGTATAACTTGTGTAGATGCAGAATCACTTAAAAAAAAAAAAAACATTATTCAGATAACCATACATACATATATATAATTTATTGCTAATATTCTGCAAAACAGTCTAAGGTGGTCATTATGAACTCAGCAGAAACAACCGCTGTGTTCATGCTGGCGGTCAAAACACTGACAGCCAGCGACCCCAGAACCCCGCCGCCCAGATAATGAACATTTCTATGAGCCGGCGGGCGGAAACCTTGTTTCCGACTGCCAACTCACAGAAAGACTCGGCCGGGACATTGACGGCGGCTAGACTCGGCCGGGACATTGACGGCGGCTCCACATGGAGCCGCCGTCAATGCCTCTGTGTGGCAGGTGCAGTTGCACCCACTGCGCGACGGGGCTCTGCACCTGGGCCCCTGCACTGCCCATGCAAAGTGCATGGGCAGTTCAGGGGCACCCCCTCCGCCAGCCATTTCCTGGCGGGATATCCCGCCAGGAAAAGGCTGGCGGGAAATGAAACATAATCCGCAGGGTAGCACAGCTACCCTGGCGGATGGTGTTTCAACCCGCCGCCAGGCTGCCTGACGGCTGGAGCCTGGCGATGGGTGATGGCTGCCGCTGGCGGCCGTCACCGCGTACATTATGTGGCGGTTTGGCCCACCATGATCATAATGAGGGCCTAAATCTCTTTCACAAACCCTTTATATATTTTTTATTTTTTTAAGTAGCGAGATGAAAGATAGCAGGACAGTGTAGTCCCATAGGCTGCCATTATGCAAGATTAAAACAGTGTCTGCGCCTTTAAGGATAAAGGGACCACCAGTATCCCATCATGCCCAGAATGTGGCAGTTGCTTCATTTCTTTTTTCCTACTCCTGGTGACAGCATCTTGAAGCACTGAGCTGGGCCTTTTAGATTTTATTTCTCTTAAAAAATCACCAGAGGATTTTTGTGACAACTACGTTATTCAACATTTTTCGTCTTTCCCTTACATTCTCTGACTTTTTCTGACAGAAAATTGTAGTATCTTGTCAAACAAAATGCCTTCTTTACTTGACAAGTGCCCTGCTTTTAGAAATAAGGCCAAGTCAGACCCTCACAACGTCTGTATTATTTGCCTTACACAGAGCCATGTTACTGACAAATGCCACCATTGCTGTTTTCAAGGCGCACTCTGAGGAAGAGAGAGAAGAGTCACCTCCTTGGCAGAGAAGAGCGACGCAAGCAGCTGGTGCAGTCTGAAGGTGGGACATCAGAGCTAGGAGAGAGTCAGTCCTCTACCAGTTCTCTTCCATCTGCCTCTAAGGAGTACAGGCATGAAAGTTCCAAAAAGAGGAGTTCCTGTCCAAAAACAACAACATTCCAGGTCAACGTTGAAAGGATCGACATCAAGACAAAGTACTGCACCCACTTGTTCTCCGGCTGGGCCGATGTCGAGAATGAGGCAAAAATCGACACCTAGACAGGGGAGGTAGACGCCGAAGACACTTCCACAGTTGAGAAGAAGGTTGAGGCAGAGAGCTCTATCGGCATGGAGGAGTCTGTCGACGTCAAGGCGTAGAAGGAGGTTGAGGAGTGTATCGACGTCAAGAACATTGCTACATGAGGAAGAAAGGAATCTGAGATGCATTTCTACATCTCCTGACTCCAAATACTCTCCAGACTCTACTCTCCTTCACCAGTATTGTTGTCAGATCCTACTACTACTCTGCCACCACCCCCTGCCCCACCTTTGTTGCCTCCTCCATGGCATATATTTCCGACATCTCTTACATCAGGGCCAATTCCTCATGTGGAGGCTCCCTCTTCCGAGGTCAACAATTTCTACATGTAGATCGCATCAAGAACGTGCTATCATTCGTGCCACTCCAGAAGCCCCAGATCCCAGCATTCTTCCTTCCGTCCATCTTCAAGGTGCTGTACCCATCATCATCACTCTACTAGATCAAGATCACACACAAGATCTAGACAGTATTCTTGTTACCACTCTTCCACTTCCACAGGAAGATATTCCCTGACATTGTTAGACTTGCCACCACCGCGAATCTCCCCGGTGGATGACATCTTAACCTTCCAAGAGGTCCTGGAGAGAGGGGCTGCGAAGGTCAACTGACATGTGTCTGTCCCAACACCTTCCACGTCAGTCATGTTTGAGATGCTTAACCCTCGTCGTGCCTCACGGCCTGTCATCCCATTGGTGCAGGACCTCTTAGAAATAGCAATGAAACTATTTCTGACTCCAGCCTCAGCTAAGCCTGCTCCATCCAGGCTGCAGAAGAAATATGGACCTCTCGAGCAGGATCCTCATTTTCTCCACTCCGACCCGCCTCCAGACTGTCGTGTTAGCGGCCAAGAAACAACATGCTACTGCTCCTTCGTCTTTTGTACTATCTAACAAGGAGAGAAAGAAGCTGGACTCAGTAGGCCACAAAGTGTGCAGTACAGCTGCAACAACTATGAAAGCAGAAAGTGCATCAGCTCTTCTGAGAAGATATGGTAGAGCTTTATGCTGCTCCATCCAATTGTTTGCTGATGATCTTCCCACAGAAAGACATGAAGATTACCTAGAGGTTGTCAATGAAGGAATGATGGTCTCCAATCAGCTCATACGGGCCGCAGCTGATTCCTCCTTGCTAGTGGCACATGAGTACTGTCAATGAGTGGCATTGCACAGGCACTCCTGGCTTAGATTCACAGCCCTCAAAAATGGTTCTCAACAAAGAATCCTGTATCTGTCTTTCTCAGGATCAACATTCTGTGGCAGGCTTACAGGTGATGAGATGGCTCGGCTGAAATATCTGTGTGGTGGGCATAGAAAAGCAGAAAGAACAGAAACTGCCTTATAAGCCCTACCAGCTGCATTTTTACTCCCAGAGGGTTGAAACCCCTCATTGGTAACCCCAAGCCCCTCCCCCGTTACCCACTCTAGTAGGGGAAAACCTTTTGCATTTTCTGGAAGAGTGGCAAAACATCACAAAAGATGCCTGAAAGTGAGTATCGTCTCAGGTTCTCAAGTCCTCCACTACATATACTACCAAAGCCATCCAATCAACATCTGCAGATGCTGTGATCGATGGTCAACATCCTTCTCCAGTTACAAGCAGTGGAGTTCGTTCCTCTCAAACAGGGAACAGCATTTACTCTCAATGCTTTCTGGAAAAAAAGAAAGGCCCCGAGAACGAGTTTAGACCCATTCTCGACTTGAAATTGGCCAACAAATGGATTCGGCAAAAGAGATTTTGAATGCTAGCACTGCATCAGATCTATCCCCAGTTACACCAGGGAGATTGGCTCTGTTCCATAGACCTTCAGAATGTCTACTTCCATATACCAACAGCCAGGAAGCATTACAAGTTCTTGAGGTTGGTGGTGGGTCAGTACCATTATCAATATGCTTTCATTTGGGCTCATGTCAGCACCCAGAACATCCTCAAAGTGCATGGTGCTGGTAGCTGCCCACCGAAGGAAAGTTTGAGTCTTTGTCTACCCCTACGTAGATGATAGGCTCATCAAGGCATCAAATGCTCAGGAAGCCCGTTTTCACTATCGATGGACAAGCGATCTCCCACGTAGATTAGGGCTCCATATCAACCGTGCCAAGTCAGTCTATTCCTGTTTAGACGCTTATATGGGGGCCTCCATCAGCACCAGTCATGAAAGAGTGGGTTCTTTTGAGGAGAGATGATTGTCAATCCACTCTCAATAAAGCCTCTAATCCTTTAGTGAAAACAGTGTCATCTCTCCTCGGCTCAATGGCTTTATGCATCTTTCTAACTACGAATGCCCGTCTCCATATGCGTCCTCTTTAGGAATGTCTTGAGGATCAGTGGGACCAATTTGCAGGCAATTAGGAGGACAGGATCACACTCCATGCAACACAGTCTCTGAAATGGTGTTTGCTCTCCGAAGAATCTGCGTCAAGGGATGCTCTTCCATCAGGAGGTTCCCTCCCAGACCATAGTAACAAACACCACATTACTAGGATAGAAAGCATACATGGTTCACCTCCAAATCCAAGGAGCATGGTCTCAAGAAAGAGAGGGCGTACCTCATCAATCTCCTCGATCTTCGCGCAATTCACCTGGCGCTGAAAGCTTTTCTTCTATCATTCACAACCAGATCCCTGCTTTTTCAGACGGACAACACAACCATTACTACCTCGACAAGCAGGGAGGAACAAAGTCTAGGCCTCTTTCTCACGAGAACCATATAATCTGGAAGTGGCTCACACCCAGAGTCCTAAGGATCACAGCAACTCATCACCCAGAGGTCCAAAATGTACAAGGAGACTCCCTGAGCAGGGTTCTGCAGGAAAATCACAAATGCATCCTTCACGACAACATCATAAAATACATCTTCAAACTGGGGGGCGCTACACACATTGATTTGTTCACCACCACAGAAAATAAAAGGTGTCCTGGCTTCTCTTCAAGGTACTTTAAACCAGGGACATTGAGGAATGCTATATGGATCAACTAGTCCGGCAGACTTCTTTACATCTTTTCTCCGATCCCCCTGATCCCGTCAGTTCATGTCAAGCTGCCCTACTTGAAAACCAGAATGATCTTGACTGCTCCAGAGTGGCCACGTCAATGGTTGTTCACAAACCTTCTTCACTGGTCAGAGCGTCCATATCTCAAGCTGAAATGCAGACCGGATCTTCTAACAAAATTCAGAGGACAGATGGTTCACTCCAATCTCTCCTCCTTGAATTTGGCAGCATGGCTCCTCAGCTAGTTCAGTATGGACCCTTGAACCTGCTGCAAGATTGTATGAACATTCTCAAGTAGGCTAAACCACCATCAACTCGTTCAGCTTACTATTTCAAATGGAAGAGATTTTGCATTTGGTGTTCTAACAAGAACGTGGACCCAACAACCTGGCAGGAAGATGTAATTCTTCCTTACCTATTTGGCAAAATCTGGCTTACAATTCTCTTCCATAAAAGTTAATCTAGCCGCTCTTACTGCCTACAGCAAATGTCCTTCACAAACCTCTTTTTTTTTTTTTTCAAAATCCCAATCGTAAAAGGCTTCTTAGAGGGGTTAAAGAAGGATTTGCCTCCCATAAGACGTCCATCTCTCCCTTGGGAGCTCAATATAGTACTCTCATGCCTCACGCAGACTCCTTTTGAGCCCATTCACAAACCTTCCTTACAACACCTCTAGTTGAAACTGCTTTCCTCACAGCCATTGCATCAGCGTGCAGGGTCAGTGAAATCCAGGCGTTGTGTGTTCTTGAACCTTACACTATCTTCCATTCCAACAAAGTAGTGATGAGGACAATTACCTTACCAATCTACTTTCAGCATCCTTCCACACCGGCTGAAAAAAAGCTCCATCCCTTGATGTGAGGCATGTCTTAAAGTTTTATCTAGACAGAACACAAGACCTATGAAGATCTGACCAATTGTTTATAAACTACATTCCGGTCCGCACAGTCCTAGCTGCTTCCAAACAATCCATCTCCTTATGGATAGTGTACTGCATTTTTTATGCTACCAGAAAGCCAACAAGTCCTTATCTGCTAGACTTAAGGCAAATTCTAGTAGGGGCAAAGAGGCTATGACCATGTTAATGAGAAATGTTCTTATGGCTGAAATTTGCAAAGCAGCTACATGGAGCTCTGTTCACATATTCACCAAGCACTATTGCTTGGACTCGGAGGCTAGAATAGATGAACAAGAAGGACAAGCCTCCCTTGGAAATGTGTTTGCTTAAATGGCTAGTTCCTGTGTCTTTTCTACCACCCTTGGCTTGCTGCTCTATTCAGTGCCTATGATTATCAGTGGAGAGCCCCTAATAGAGAAGGAATGGTTTCTTTCCTGTAGTCCCAGTTCTTGACGTGATATGTAGACCTAATCGTTGGAGAAGGTTGTGGGTCAATTGTTAATGTAGCTTGATTTCTTGAAGTGTTGATGCGTTGATGAGGCAGTCATCTAGGTACGGGTAGGCAAAAATTCCTATCTTTCTGAGGTGTGCAGCTCCCACTGCCATACACTTTGAGAAAATTCTAGGAGGTGATTAGAGGTCAAACAGAAGCACTTTGTACTGTTAATGATTGTGAACTACGACGAACCTCAAGAATTTGCGCTGTTTCTTTGCTATTGGGATATGAAAATATGCATCTTTAGAGGTCTGTCCGAAAGAGCCAGTCTCCCTAATGTAACTGGGGATAGATCACATGCAGTGCCAGCATCCAAAATCTTTCTTGTCAAACCCATTTGTGGCTAGTTTCAAATTGAGAATTTGTTACAAATCTTTCTCAGTCTTCTAGAACACCTCCAATTCTGGGTCTTGGACAAAGGAATAATTCAGATTGAGTAGCCTGGCATCAAAGCAAATTTCTCACTCTTGACAATATAGCCACAGTACATTATAGACCTGGATGTTAGTCTAAGGGGTCAGCCAATGTTTGCAACTTACATTAACTTTTCGTTGAACTTCGACAGAGTTCTCAAGGATCCATCCAGAATTTCTGAAATTAATTATACTTCACACCCCTACTTGGATCCTGATGACCACCTCATTATGCACTTGCAGGAATAAGAAGTTGTCTGTCAATCGGTTCGGTGTCTTTTACTTTCAAGGATTACTTTCAGTGAGTAGCGTGGCTCGAGATAGGCAGTCATTGGCACTTGTGTTAGCAGTTAGTAGGATCTTGAAAGAACATTGCCAGTGCGGTTGGAGCAACAACCTTCACTGAAGGAATTTCACGCTGTTTGGCAGAGCTGCTTTAACTTGAGAATGGATGCAGTTGAGAAAGCAAATCCGTTGTTTCAATTTTAGTGAGTCACATAATCAGATAAGTGCAAATTATTTTTCTTATTCTCTTCTTTCACACACACACCTATATGTGTATATACATATATGAATAGATTTTTATCTGTAGTTGTCGTTTTTACTATTTTCAGAATATCCTAACTATTTTCATTTCCTTTGATCAAGGAAATTAAATATATAATATGAAATGTGAATGTGTATGCCTATTATGGCCCTAGAGACACCATCCACTGGGGCTTGCCTTAATTTTAGGTGGCTGCCCCGCACAAAACGCTCTCTTTCTTTACCAAGATCTAGCTTTCTGCCGATTTTGGTGTAAATTTGTTCAGCGATTTGGGCTGTAGCTGTGTCTAAAGTTCCTATGGACGAATGAATGGGGAAAACACATTTTGGTGTGTGTGCGTCCCTAATTTCTCAGCCCCCACTTGACAGATCACCCAGAAACTTTCCATGTGCCAACTAGTAACAAAAATTAGCACTTTACGTGGAGATTCATTGTACAGTGCCAAATTTATTAGCAACACAAAAAGAACCTGCTCTTTGGTCCATAAAGAAGCCTATCCAGACTTCCACTCTTGCCCCAGGGTGCACACCAGTTATTTCCATGCGGTTGCCAGTGTCAGTCCCCACTGGAACCAGTACTGACTGTTATTGTCACTCCAGCTTCTGGTCCTGAGCCTGGCCTCTATCACGCTATAAAATAACTACGGTGCAACCAGTGGTTATGCAGCCAGACCGCCAATTCAGATGCTCCAGGAAATTTGGGATGTCCCTCGTAGCACTGATGTGACAGAGGGGGACAATCTGCTCCCCCGTTATATGTAACTTTACCAATTCTCCATGTTGCACAAAGGTGACACCAGTGGTCAGGTCTCACCTTAGATAGTTAGTAATGCAGGTATTCCCATAACTTGATGACTGGCTACTCAAGGTATGAAGAGATGAAGTTGACATTTGCTCTCCTTGCGTTTTTCTATCAATAAGCCAAAGTCACACTTGGCCCAATGCAGAGGGTTCCCATCATGGTAGCACTGAAGCCGTCATCACTGTCACAGCAAGAACGGGACATTCAAAATAAGAGCCTGATATTTGGGCTCAGTACTGGGTTTTGGTGAGGATGATTCTAAGGTTTCTTGGGCTCCTAGATTCCTGCATCCTCCGCGTTCCATACGGCAGAGGCCACATGCAGGCCCTGCAGTGGACTCTAATATTTCAGTGAGGCCAGCACTATGGTTGTTTCTGCAATGCAGTTCAGTTCTCACAGAAGATGACTCAGCCCCTCTTGTGGTGGCAGATGAGAGCCAACCTGACCTCCAGCAGGCCACTCTTCCTTGTCTACACAGAATTCACAGTTGTGACAAATGTGCCACTGCTGGGGGAGAAGAGGGGTTTCATGTGGGGAAGGTGAAGATCCCAGGCCTCTGGTCTGCAATGAGATACAGCTCCACAACAACCTTTGGAGCTTTGAGGGATCCATTTTGCCATGAAAGGCTTTCTGCTGACCATCAAAGAAAGGCTGGTACAGCTCCTAACTCAAACTACAGCCACATTGTGGTAGTGCAAAAAGAAAGGTGGTGTGGGGTCCTGGACGTTGTACCAGGGGGATTTACTTCTTTTGAGATGGCTGGAACAGCAGAAGAACTTTTTGGTAGCCAGCTACCCATAGTGATCCCTGAACACAACAGTAGATAAATCAGCTAGTGGATCACCAATGGCGTCTTCATCCTGAAGTGGCACAGGGCATCTTCTATCACAGGGGCATACCTGGCTAGATCTTTTTGCCACTGTTGAATGTGCAGAACAGGCCACGTCCAAGTTACCTTAATAGGAGAGTGTAGTATCTAGAGTGCCTGAGCCTTTACCCTTCATGAGGACCTCCTGTCTCAGCAGCAGGGAAGTCTTCTGCATTTAAATCGCCTCAACCCACACCTCCTTATGTAGAGAGTGAGCAGTGATAGCTAAATTCCTCTGATTTAACTCTTGAAGTGGTAGATGTCATTCTTGCAGCGAGGCTCCCTTTGATAAAGTCCATCTATGCCAGGCACTGGGAAAAGTTTGTGGCCTGGTGTGGAGTTTGTCATCTAGAACCTTTGCAGGCCAAACACACTGATGTACTTCTGCTTTATTTTGTCTATAACCTAGCATAGACTTGCAGTGGCACAATTAAGTATTAATTGATGGCACTTTCCACCAGGTTATGGCTGACGGACCCACCCTCTTTAAGTCACCAGGTTTGATGCGTTTTCTGAAGTGCCTGACATAAGACAATGTCCTAAAGACATAACAGGTATAACATAAGAACGCTACATTTTAGCAGTCTATCCAAGTCCTTATGTAAAAAAGGACCAAACTTGAACCTTAGCCAGTCAGAGAGCACCACCCTCTAGAACCCTCCTGAGAGAAGCTCCAGCACCTCAGATTTTCTACTGCACGTCGTGCTTGGGAGTCTCCGCTGAGCTCTGCTTAGTTTGTTCTTGTGAAGGAAGATTTTCTCACTATATCTGAATTTCTGTTTGCTCATTGGGTATCTCTCATTTACCCATACTTTCTGGAGCCTGTTGTACCAGCAGGAAGTCTGACAGAGAGAGGAAAAAGTCTCTTTAGAGCCTGCACCACTTGTGGGAATAAAAGGCTCCATTCAGAAGACCCTCATACAGATTATATATATTGCCTCTATCCTGAACACCGTGCTACTGACTGTAAGGTATGTCGTACCTTTTCATCAAAGACTTTGAAGGATAGAGAGGGGAGGGGTTGTTGATATGGCTCCAAGTTTAAATCAAGAAAAAACCCTGTCTCGGACTCTGACAGTGAGGAGTCTTCATGGTCTTTTAGGAAGTCACAAAAAAGGCAAAGATCACCGCATTCTGAAAAGGGTTCAAAACAACCCTCAAAGACTTTTAAAAATAACTTACAGGGGCCTGGTGAAGGCCGCAGTCTCTCATCCTCACCTCAGGAAAAAAGATCCTACAAGTCCAGACATCGACCTTCAACATCAAAGGAGGTACCAAAATCCTCCTCCGAGCCTTCTACTCCCCCTCCAAAGGTGTTGATGATGTTCAGAAAGCCTTCTTCAGCTTCTGAAGATAGACAATTCCACCGTTGACGAGGTCATCGTAGTCGACGAGAAAGCACGCGGCAGCTGCATCGACGACGGTAACCAGTCTATCAATGGTGACTTCTTCCTCGTCTACGACATCCACGACGATGGTAACAAAATCTAGGCCGTCGACGTTGAAGATCAAGTCGTCGTTTACAATGATTCCGATGACGACTCCGACGACGACACCATCGACGACGAGGATCCCTACGTCTACGCTGTCGTTGATGACACTTTCGACGGGAGCACTAGGGTTATCGGAGACAACTTAGTCAACGGTACTGCCGTAGATGAAGAGAAAAACACAGTCTGTGTCTGGGAGGGGAGATATCACTCCAAGAGCTACATTCCCAAGCAAGGTTACACCATTAATCCCAACTCATCTTCTGGAGGAAGATTCAGATGACGATGGGCCGTCTGGGGCAGCCCATAGCCCTTCACAACTTCATGTTAAGTGTCAAGAGGATGAAGAGGAATATTATCAGCAGTATTATTCTCCTCAGCGACAGCAGACATATGTACCAGAGGACATGGTTTGTGTTCCGAGTTCCCATAAATCTGATCTACAGGTTATGTTGTCAGATTACAAAAGGAAGTTTCCATCAACGCCACAATGGGCCATTCAAACAGCGCCTCCTCCATTGATGCCTGCCACTCCAGTGCCACAACCTACATCATCTCCTAGATCGGCCAGAAGTACCCCGCAAAGGACTTTCATGCAGGTTACTGACTTCAGATGAAGAGAGGGAAGAAGGAAAATTGCAGGACAACTCGGATTGGGACAACTGTATTTTGCCGACACCCTTTTCTCCATCGCCTACTCGGTGGATTCTCCCCCAGGAGATATTGGGGGTTTCCATAATTTGCTTGAGAGGACAGCAAAGAGATTTGCGACACCCATGCCATCCAAACAGATGGATTGTTTCTTATGACTTCAAGGAGCTGTATCAAAAGAGTGTCCACTCCATGCCGATAGTAGGCTATATCTGGGAGGAAGGTCTCCAAGTAATGAAAAGTCCAGCTACGGTGACAGCAGTCTTGCCTAGGTTGGACAAAAAGTATAAGGCCCCAGAGGAGACTCCAGTGTGTTTCGTTGGTCACCCGAAGCCAGACTCTGTTATAACCCAGGCAGCGCAGAGGCGATCCAAAAATCCATCAATGCCACTTTCAGCTCCTCCAGTCAAAGAAGGGAGAAGACTGGACAACATCGGGGAGCGTTTCTCTTCCATGTCTGGCCTAATAGTGAGGGCAGCAAGTCCATTGGCAATCCTAGGGAGGTATGACAGACAGCTGTGGGCCGATATTGCCCCGTATCTGGACCACCTCTCAGAAGACTCTAAGGTAGAGGTGAAGAAAATCCTCTTGGGGGGGTGAGCGCACCTAAGCTGAGGTGATAAACTGCGTTATGGATATTGCAACAACAGCCTTTCGGCAGCTAGCTGGTGGAGCAGTGCTGCGGCGTCAGGGCTGGCTGAGGGCAACTTTCATTTGTCCAGAGGTTCAGAACAAGGTGGTTGACCTTCCTTTTGATGGAGAGGCGTTGTTTGGCAATCATGTGGATGAGGCCTTGCAAGCCATCAAATCAGACACAGACACTGCAAGGGCCTTAGGGACACTTCAATTTAAGAGAAGAATGCCTTTTCGTGCCTCCAGAGGTCGGGGAGTCTCGACATATTGAGGGGGTTACCAGAGTTTTCGTTACCTATCCTATACTACACAGCATTTTCAACCTCAATACACCCAAAGGCACCCACCTCAGGCATCCTATTCCAGACCCCCTCCTAGGGGAAGACCGCGTCAGGGCAAAGAGGCAGCCAGACGTCAATGACAAGTTTCACGCTCTGGCCACAACCTTACCACAGAGCCGGAAGATAGGAGGAAGGATATCACACTTCTACAAGAAGTGGAAACAAATAACATCATTTCATTGGGTTTTAAACATTGTTCGATTTGGCCATACTTTACAGTTCATTCAACGCCCACCTTCTTTTTCTCCTCAAACCTTCATGCAGAAGCATCTAAAACAACTCCGACTGGAGGTCGTGACCATGCTCAGAAAGGGAGTGATAGAGAGTTCCTTCTTTGGAGAAAGGCAAAGGTTTTTACTCCTGTTTCTTTCTGGTGTGCAAAAACTGGGAATCTTGGCGTCCCATTCTAGATCTCAGGGGCCTAAACAAGTACCTCAAATGCCAAACCTTTCGCATGGTCACACTGCAAGATATTCTTCTTCGTATGAACCATGGAGATTATATGACGTCTCTGGATCTACAGAACGCTTACTTTCATATTCCGATTTCACCTGCCCACAGGTAATAAAAATCTCTGTTTCGTGAAAGCCGGCAACCATTTCCAATTCAGAGTTCTTCCATTCGGCCTGACGTCCGCCCCCAGAATCTTTACAAAGTGCCTAGCTCCGGTAGCAGCTTCCCTGGGAAAGAAAACATTGCAAATATTTCCCTACTTAGTTGATTGGCTAATAAAGGCACTGTTGTCTCAAGCAGCTCACGACTCAGCGACGGCTTGCATAGCATTATTCGACGAGCTAGGTCTCACTCTGAATCAGAACAAGTCAAACATCTTGCCATCAAGATTGACGACCTTCAAAGACAGAGCTTTCCCGTCAGTGGAGAGACAAGCGAAACTCGTTTGTCTAGCAAGCAGAGTACAAAGAAAAAAGTCTCTTTCTGTACGCACCTACAAATCGCCTCTGCGGATGATGTCTTCTTGCATACAGTTAGTCCCCTTTTGTCGCCTAAGAATGCGTCCTCTGCAGGAGGAATTAGAACTTCAGTGGATACAGAGAGAGAACTCGTTCGACAATCTAATCACAGTAACTCCTTGGATGGTTCAGGCTCTCCACTGGTGGAAAGACCAGCAAAACATCGCAGTAGGTCTTCCTTTCCTACCGCCTTGGCCTCCGTTGGTCATCACCATGGATGCTTCCCCAGAGGGGTGGGGAGCTCATCTTCAAGATCTTCAAATCAGTGGGAAGTGGAGCAACTCCTTACAAAAGTATCATATCAACTTCCTGAAGTTCAGAGCGATCTCCCTGGCCCTGCAGGCTTTCCTCCCGAGAATAGAACACTCAGCAGTTCTCATAAGGACGAACAATACTGCAGCGATGCATTATTTAATGAGTCTACGAGACGGCAGACACTCGCAGCAGACTGACGTCCTCCTGTCACGAATGGGAGGTGAACCAGGCGGTGCTCGACCAGGTCTTCAGGAGGTGGGGAAAACCCAAACTGGATCTTTTTGCAACCCCTCAGAACACCAAATACCAAATGCCGCTATTATGGAAGTTGGGCTCACCATCCAGGCTCTTGGGGGAATGCATTTTCGATGGCATGGTGCGAAATATTTGCCTACGCTTTTCCTCCCATTCCTCTAATCTCAAGAGTACTTGCAAAGATCAAACAGGAGCATTGCAAGCTCATCCTGATAGCTCCGTGCTGGCTCCGCCAACATTGGTTCTTGGAACTCCTCCTGTTCTTGGAGGCGACTCAGATTCTGCTGAAAGTTTCACCACAGCTCTTGACAAGGAAGGGGGGCCAGATTTTACATCCGGACCCCAAATCACTCAAATTATCGGCCTGGCTCCTGAACACAATGAGTTCGCCCATTTAAACATTCGCCCTAAGTGTCGGGATATTTTGGCAAAAGCCAGAGCAGATAGCACCAACAAATCGTACTCTTTGAAATGGAAGAGATTTTGTTTGTGGTGTCAGAAGGAGCAGATTGATCCACTACTACCACCGCCGGAGTGAATACTGCACTATCTCCTCCATCTGGCGTCTACAGGCTTGGCGCATGCAGCCATTAAGGTGCACTTGGCGGTGATATCTTGCTTCAGACGTTCGCCTACTTCACCATCTCTGTGGTCTTCTAGATTAATCAAACAATTTCTCAAAGGACTCTTTCAAGTTTTTCCACTGGTAAGGCTTCCTCCACCGTCTTGGCAACTCAACACGGTTCTCTCTCAGCTTATGAATCACCCATTAGAACAATACACAGAGCGGATCTGAAGCATTTATCGTGGAAAGTGGCTCTGTTACTAGCCCTTACTTCTTCTAGACGGGTCAGTGAGATCCAGGCATTGACCATTCAGGAGCCTTTCCTCCAATTTAAACAGGATAGTGATACATCGTGCAAACTCCAGGTTCGTTCCAAAGCTGCCACCAGACTTTCATATTAACCAACCGGTGGCTTTGAAGTCTTTCTTTTCAAACCCAACATCTCCGACAGAGAGAATGGTTGAAAGATTCCAATACTGGAGAACTATAGTTACAGGTAAGTAACTTATTTTTTTCCTTCCATGACTTTTAGACCCTCATTTTGAACATGGTGGTCTGGACCGCCACGCCCGCATGGCTGTCCAGACCGCCATATTCTGAATGTGGCGGAAACGCAACAGTGGAAACGTCGCCACCTCCAGGCTCCCACCACCAGGCAGCCTGGCAGTGGCGGCGTTTCAGATCTGCTAGGGCAGTGCTGCCCTTCATATAATGAGCTACATTCTGCCAGCCTTTTCCTGGTGTTTTACACCGCCAGGGAAAGGCTGGCATAATGAGTGACTTGGGCCTGCCCATGCGTCAATGTTCAGGCCCTGTTTCCCAATGGGCCGGCATGAAGATTATTTGGCTGGCAGGGGGTCCGTCGCACTGGCGGTCGTCTGTCGACCGTCAGCGCAGATCTCAGCGGGTTACCCCACCAAGATCATAATGAGGGCCTTAGTCATTGTAGGAAGTTGGCTCTGTATGTACTATTTCAAAGGAAGAAATAGCATGCACAAAGTCCAAGGGTTCCCCTTAGAGGTAAGATAGTGGCAAAAAGAGATAATTCTAATGCTCTATTTTGTGGTAGTGTGGTCGAGCAGCAGGCTTATCAGAGGGTAGTGTTAAACATTTGTTGTACACACACAGGCAATAAATGAGGAACACGCACTCAAAGACAATTCCAGGCCAATAGGTTTTTATATGGAAAAATATATTTTCTTAGTTTATTTTAAGAACCACAGGTTCACGATTTACAAGTAATACTTCAAATGAAAGGTATTTCACTCAGGTATCTTAGGAACTTTGAATCAACACAATATCATGCACAGTTTTAGCAAAAATGGCAATAAGCTAATTTAAAACTAGACAGTGCAATTTTCAACAGTTCCTGGGGGAGGTAAGTTTTGCAGGTAAGTAAAACACCTACAGGGTTCAAAGTTGGGTCCAAGGTAGCCCACCGTTGGGGGTTCAGGGCAACCCCAAAGTTACCACACCAGCAGCTCAGGGCCGGTCAGGTGCAGAGGTCAAAGTGGTGCCCAAAACGCATAGGCTTCAATGGGGAAGGGGGTGCCCCGGTTCCAGTCTGCCAGCAGGTAAGTACCCGCGACTTCAGAGGGCAGACCAGGGGGGTTTTGTAGGGCACCAGGGGGGACACAAGTCAGCACAAAAAGTACACCCTCAGCGGCACAGGGGCGGCCGGGTGCAGAGTGCAAACAGGTGTTGGGTTTGCAATAGGTTTCAATGGGAGACCAGGGATCTCTTCAGCGAAGCAGGCAGGCAAGGAGGGGGGGCTCCTCGGGGTAGCCACCACTGGGCAAGGGAGAGGGCCACTTGGTGGTCGCTTCTGCACTGGAGGTCGGATCCTTCAGGTCCTGGGGGCTGCATGTGCAGGATCTTTACCAGGCATCGGGTTCTTTGAAGCAGGCAGTCGCGGTCAGGGGGAGCCTCTGGATTCCCTCTGCAGACGTCGCTGGAGGGGCTCAGGGGGGTCAACTCTGGCTACTCACAGGGTCGCAGTCGCCGGGGAGTCCTCCCTGTAGTGTTGTTTCTCCGCAGGTCGAGCCAGGGGCGTCGGGTGCAGAGTGGAAAGTCTCACGCTTCTGGCGGGAAACATGCAGTCCTTTAAAAGTTGTTTCTTGGTTGCAAGTTTCAGTCTTTGTGGAACAGGGCCGCTGTCCTCGGGAGTTCTTGGTCCTTTTAGATGCAGGGTAGTCCTCTGAGGCTTCAGAGGTCGCTGGACCCTGGGGGACGCATCACTGTTGCAGTTTTTCTTGAAGTGGGGAGACAGGCCGGTAGGGCTGGGGCCAAAGCAGTTGGTGTCTCCGTCTTCTCTGCAGGGCTTCAGGTCAGCAGTCCTTCTTCGTCTTCAGGTTGCAGGAATCTGTCTTCCTAGGCTCTCGGGGCCTCAATTTAGGGGTGTGTTTAGGTCTGGGGGGTTAGTAGCCAATGGCTACTAGCCCTGAGGGTGGCTACACCATCTTTGTGCCTCCTCGAGGGGAGGGGGGCACATGGGGGAATCCTCCATCTGCAAGATGGAGGATTTCTAAAAGTCAGAGTCACCTCAGCTCAGGACACCTTAGGGATTGTCCTGACTGGCCAGTGACTACTCCTTGTTTTTCTCATTATCTCCTCTGGCCTTGCTGCCAAAAGCCGGGCCGTGGCTGGAGGGGGGGCGGACATCTCCACTAGCTGGGATGCCCTGTGGCACTGTAACAAAGGGGGTGAGCCTTTGAGGCTCACCGCCAGGTGTTACAGTTCCTGGGGGGGGAGGTGAGAAGCACCTCCACCCAGTACAGGCTTTGTTACAAGCCACAGAGTGACAAAGGCACTCTCCCCATGTGGCCAGCAACATGTCTGGTGTGTGGCAGGCTGGCAAAACTAGTCAGCCCACACTGGAAGTCGGGTATGTTTTCATGGGGCATCTCTAAGATGCCCTCTGGGGTGTATTTCACAATAAAATGTACACTGGCATAAGTGTGCATTTATTGTGCTGAGAAGTTTGATACCGTACTTCCCAGTTTTCAGTGTAGCCATTATGGTGCTGAGGAGTTCGTGTATGACAGACTCTCAGACCATATACTCTTATGGCTACCCTGCACTTACAATGTCTAAGGTTTTGCTTAGACACTGTAGGGGCATAGTGCTCATGCACCTATGCCCTCACCTATGGTATAGTGCATCCTGCCTTAGGGCTGTAAGGCCTGCTAGAGGGGTGATTTATCTATGCCATGGGCAGTGTGAGGTTGGCATGGCACCCTGAGGGGAGTGCCAAGTTGACTTAGTCATTTTCTCCCCACCAGCACACACAAGCTGGCAAGCAGGGTGTCTGTGCTGAGTGAGGGGTCTCCAGGGTGGCATAAGACATGCTGCAGCCCTTAGAGACCTTCTCTGGCATCAGGGCCCTTGGTACCAGGGGTACCAGTTACAAGGGATTTACCTGGATGCCAGGGTGTGCCAATTGTGGAGACAAAGGTACAGGTTAGGGAAAGAACACTGGTGTTGGGGCCTGGTTAGCAGGCCTCAGCACACTTTCAAATCATAACTTGGCATCAGCAAAGGCAAAATGTCAGGGGGGTAACCATGCCAAGGAGGCATTTCCTTACAGTAATGCCTCAGGAACGTAAATTTCTCTTGTAGGGGATTCCCATGATAGTCATAAGCGGTGAATAGTTCCACCCGCCTGCGGGAACCCCGGAGCACTTTTAACAATGTAAATTCTTAACTGTACATGTTCGCCTTACTTCAGGAAGGCCTGCAAAGTCACTTAAGAATGTCCATATGCAGCCTAGAGGAAAGGCTACAGTGTCCACAATTCTTCATACAGTTTGCTTTAAAAAGGACAAAGTTAAGGCACATGCATTCAAATGCATGAATGAGTTGCAAATTCAGGAGACAAAATCCTTCACAAACCCTTTTATATTGCAAAACAGTGATGGGGTGCAGGGCAGTGTAGCCCATAGGCTGCCATTATCAATGTAGAAAAAGAGACTGTGGCTTTAAGAACAGCCAGTCCTCCAGTATCCCAGCATGCCTAGAGTGAGGCAGTTACCTCATTTCTTTTTGTAGGCAGTCATCGCTGAGAGTACTGGAAGTTTTTAGGTAGCAAGCCAGTCAGTCAGTTAAAGCAGTATCAGTTGGTTATCCTTTCTGACACAAAAAGGCTTAAAACGAAATCAGATGTTGGCAACTAAAGCCACAATAATCTAGAGACCGACAAAAAGTGCAAGTTGCTTGTTAACACCCTAGCACACCTTGTTGGACATCCTAAGGTGGATTCAGGAGTGTTCCAGGCTACCCAGAAAAGCTCAAGTTATCCGAGCAGCAGCATCCTAATAACATGCGATGTTCCAGGGGCAGGAGAGAAAGTCAATCTGAATCACTAACTGGCCACAGGTGGTAACTACCACTACTTTCTTGCAAGGATGAGCGCAAATCCTTAGATATCATCCATTTTGGACATTGTTTGGAGACTGTTCTGCTCCCTCCACAAATGCTGCTGCCAAATATAGAAGCACAGATATCTGCAGTTGCTAAAGGCTGAAAGCTTTTCATGCTATGTTAAAAAGAGGTATTGAACTGTTCTCAAAAAAATCATCACTATATAGGCCTCAGCTCCCGATTTTTTTCTCATTAAAAAGAAAAGATTTGGTCTTAGACCTACATCAGCTCAGTGTCTTCCTGAAAAGAAGTCTTTCAGCATGATAATCCTGCAGGAGGGATTGCAGCTTTTAATGAACATGAGTTATGGCATCTATAGAACTCCAAGAGACCTACTCCACAAATCCTTCATTGCAAACTTAAGAAATGTTTAGGATTTAAGGTGGCTAGTTACCTTTATCAATTCAAGGTGCACCCTCTTGCCTTCTAATCAGCTGTGAGAATATTTACAAATTGTATGGCACACTGAGCGGTGCATCTTTGGCACTTAGGTATTCAGTGATACCTATACCTTGATTTCTGGTTAGCCACCGGACTTACTCATATCATGGGCGAGTGATATTGGAGAATGTGTTCCCCTTCGGCTAGAACATAGATGGAGGTTTAAGATGTTTGATCCAGTCCGAGTTGTGTTCTCTTTGCAACTCCCAGTTTTTTTTAGTTATTGGGATTGATAGTTTACTGAATAAGTGATTAAATCTTTCCTTATGGAATCAGGGCGGAACAAAAAGTAATTGAAAGATAGCTGTATGTCACCTAGGACAGGGTATTGTTGGGTATATCTGGTGCCTTTATGAGAAACTTGGTGAATAAGCAGGGAGAGAAATAAGGTGTTCGATGGCATCTGTCGCTGTAGATACACATGGTCTGCATAGCTCGCCATCTGGTGTTGGGTCGGAGTGTTACAAGTTGTTTTTCTTCGAAGAAGTGTTTTCGAGTCACTGGACCGAGTGACTCCTCCTTCTGTGCTCATTGCGCATGGGCGTCGACTCCATCTTCGATTGTTTTCTTTCCGCCATCGGGTTCGGACGTGTTCCTGTCGCTCCGAGTTTCGGAACGGAAAGATAGCTGAAAACGGAAGATTTTCGACGGTATCGTTGCGATCCGGTTCGAGATAAACACATACGACAACGCATTGAACATCGAAGCGCTTCGGTGCCCTTCGGGGTAGATTTCGGCACACCGTCGGGGCCTAGTCGGCCCGACCGCGTGGAGAACAACGCCGATGGAACGGACCCCGTTTCGATTCTGCCCTGAATGCCACAACAAATATCCCTATACGGACCAACACTCGGTCTGTAACCTGTGCCTGTCACCCGAGCACAGCGAAGAATCCTGTGAGGCCTGTCGGGCGTTCCGGTCCCGAAAAACTCTGCGCGACCGTCGAGCGAGAAGACTGCAGATGGCGTCCACGCCAAAGGAGCATCGACAGTTCGAGACAGAAGAGGAACAGGAGGAATCCTTTTCCATCCAGGATTCAGACTCCGACGAACTCGACAATACAAAAACTGTGAGTAAGACGTCGAGATCAGAAATTAAAAAAGGAAAAAAGGCCCAGGGGACGCCACTGCCAACCGGCCATGGCTCAACCCAAATTCACGGTGACCAACAATCGGCACCGAAAAAGGCCCATTCAGTGTCGAGATCGTCCGACTCCGGTCGAGACACCGGCACGCAGCCTCCTCGGGACCGAGAGAGTGCTAAAGAGAAGCATCGACACCGAGAGTTCGGTGTCGACACGGATCGACGCCGAGACAGTGGCGCCGAAGACCATAGAGGCCAAGATTTTTCGGCACAAAAGAAGAGGAAGGTTACCTCGGAGCCGAAAAAACAAACAGGGTTTTCGGAGCCGAAAAAAGCACCAACAGACCCAGTTTCAGGCTCCTATACTGAAGAACTTTCTATGTCTTCACAAATGAAAAGACACAGATTCGAACAGGAACTGCAATCCACTGAAGTGGATCACACGCAAAAGCGTATCTTTATTCAGCAGGGGACAGGGAAGATCAGTACCCTTCCACCTGTCAAAAGAAAGAGAACACTTCAGTTTGTAGCACGAGAGGCTCCTCAGCAACAAACAGCAAAGACGGTAACACCTCCTCCCTCGCCTCCACCTGTAACTCCGGCTTCGCCAACTTACACCCCGTCACATTCGCCAGCTCACACCGCCATGAGCCACCAAGACCAAGACGCGTGGGACTTGTACGATGCACCAGTGTCTGATAACAGCCCAGACACATACCCAACTAGGCCATCACCACCTGAGGACAGCACAGCCTATTCACAAGTGGTGGCTAGAGCAGCTCAGTTCCATAATGTGGAACTACACTCTGAACAAGTAGAGGATGACTTTTTATTTAACACCCTCTCCTCCACCCACAGCTCCTACCAAAGCCTGCCTATGCTCCCAGGCATGCTACGCCATGCAAAGGAGATCTTCAAGGAGCCAGTTAAAAGTAGGGCAGTAACGCCTAGAGTGGACAAAAAGTATAAGGCGCCTCCTACGGACCCTGTATTCATCACCTCTCAGCTGCCACCAGATTCTGTGGTGGTAGGGGCTGCCAGAAAACGGGCAAATTCACACACTTCTGGGGATGCACCTCCCCCAGATAAAGAAAGCAGAAAGTTTGATGCAGCCGGGAAGAGGGTCCCTGTCCAGGCAGCAAACCAGTGGCGCATCGCAAACTCACAAGCGCTGCTAGCGCGATACGACAGAGCCCACTGGGATGAGATGCAGCATCTCATTGAACATCTCCCAAAAGATCTGCAAAAAAGAGCAAAACAGGTTGTTGAAGAGGGTCAAAACATTTCCAACAATCAAATACGCTCCTCTATGGATGCAGCAGACACAGCCGCAAGCACCATTAATACGCCGGTTACCATCCGTAGGCACGCATGGCTCAGAACGTCTGGATTCAAGCCAGAAATTCAGCAGGCAGTACTTAACATGCCAGTAAACGAAAAACTTCTGTTCGGTCCGGAGGTCGACACAGCCATAGAAAAGCTCAAAAAGGACACTGACACTGCCAAGGCCATGGGCGCACTCTACTCCCCGCAGAGCAGAGGATCTTATACCACCTTCCGCAAAACACCTTTTAGAGGAGGGTTTCGGGGTCAGGCCACACAAGCCAGTACCTCACAGTCCGCACCGTCCACCTACCAGGGACAGTACAGGGGAGGCTTTCGGGGCCAGTATAGAGGAGGGCAATTCCCTAGGAATAGAGGAAGATTTCAAAGCCCCAAAACCACTACCAACAAGCAGTGACTCACACGTCACTCACCCCCCCACACACCAGTGGGGGGAAGGATAGGTCAATATTACGAAGCATGGGAGGAAATAACTACAGACACATGGGTCCTAGCAATTATCCAACATGGTTATTGCATAGAATTCCTGCAATTCCCTCCAGACATACCACCAAAATCACAAAACTTATCAAAACACCATTCACAGCTTCTAGAGATAGAAGTCCAAGCACTACTGCAAAAAAATGCAATAGAATTAGTACCAAGCACACAAATAAACACAGGAGTTTATTCACTGTACTTCTTGATACCAAAAAAGGACAAAACACTGAGACTAATTCTAGACCTCAGGGTAGTAAACACATTCATCAAATCAGACCATTTTCACATGGTCACACTACAAGAAGTGTTACCATTGCTCAAAAAACACAACTACATGACAACCCTAGACCTCAAAGACGCATATTTCCATATACCAATACATCAATCACACAGAAAATATCTAAGGTTTGTATTCAAAGGAATACATTACCAATTCAAAGTATTGCCTTTCGGTTTAACAACCGCTCCAAGGGTATTCACAAAGTGCCTAGCAGTAGTCGCTGCACACATCAGAAGGCAGCAAATACATGTATTCCCGTATCTAGACGACTGGCTAATCAAAACCAGTTCGCTCACACGATGCTCAAACCACACAAATCAAGTCATACAAACCCTCTACAAACTAGGGTTCACCGTCAACTTTGCAAAATCCAACATTCAGCCAAGCAAAGTACAGCAATATCTAGGAGCCATAATAGACACGACAAAAGGAGTAGCAACGCCAACTCCACAAAGAATTCACAATTTCAACAGAGTCATTCAACACATGTCTCCAAATCAAACAATACAAGCAAGAACAATACTACAGCTCCTAGGCATGATGTCATCATGCATAGCCATTGTCCCAAACGCAAGACTGCACATGAGGCCCTTACAACAGTGCCTAGCCTCACAGTGGTCTCAAGCACAGGATCACCTTCTAGATCTGGTGTTAATAGACCGCCAAACTTACCTCTCGCTTCTATGGTGGAACAGTATAAATTTAAACAAAGGGCGGCCTTTCCAGGACCCAGTGCCACAGTACGTAATAACAACAGATGCTTCCATGACAGGGTGGGGAGCACATCTCAATCAACACAACATAAGAGGACAATGGAACATAAATCAAACAAAACTGCATATAAATCATCTAGAATTATTAGCAGTTTTTCAAGCACTAAAAGCTTTCCAACCAATCATAACCCACAAATACATCCTTGTCAAAACAGACAACATGACAACGATGTATTATCTAAACAAACGAGGAGGAACACATTCAACGCAGTTAAGCTTATTAGCTCAAAACATATGGAAGTGGGCAATCCACCATCAAATTCGCCTCATAGCACAGTTTATTCCAGGGATCCAGAATCAACTGGCAGACAATCTCTCTTGAGATCACCAGCAAGTCCACGAATGGGAAATCCACCCACAAATTCTGAACACCTACTTCACACTCTGGGGAAAACCTCAAATAGACTTATTTGCAACAAAAGAGAACGCAAAATGACAAAACTTCGCGTCCAGATACCCACACAAGCAATCCCAAGGCAATGCCCTATGGATGAACTGGTCAGGAATATTTGCTTACGCTTTTCCTCCTCTCCCTCTCCTCCCTTATCTAGTAAACAAATTGAGTCAAAACAAACTCAAACTCATTTTAATAGCACCAACGTGGGCAAGACAACCCTGGTACACAACACTGCTAGATCTTTCTGTAGTACCCCACATCAAACTGCCGAACAAACCAGATCTGTTAACGCAACACAACCAACAGATCAGACACCCAGATCCAGCATCGCTGAATCTAGCAATCTGGCTCCTGAAATCCTAGAATTCGGACACTTACAACTTAGCCAAGAGTGTATGGAGGTCATAAAGCAGGCCAGAAGGCCATCCACTAGACACTGCTACGCAAGTAAGTGGAAAAGATTTGTTTGTTACTGCCATCATAATCAGATACAACCACTAGACGCAACTCCAAAACATATAGTAAATTACTTGCTCCATTTACAAAAAGCAAAGCTAGCCTTCTCTTCTATTAAAATACACCTTGCAGCAATATCTGCATACCTGCAGACTACCTATTCAACTTCCTTGTATAGGATACCAGTCATCAAAGCATTCATAGAAGGTCTTAAAAGAATTATACCACCAAGAACACCACCTGTTCCTTCATGGAACCTAAACGTGGTCCTAACAAGACTCATGGGCCCACCTTTCGAACCCATGCACTCTTGCGGAATACAATTCCTAACCTGGAAAGTTGCCTTTCTCATCGCCATTACATCTCTGAGAAGAGTAAGTGAAATTCAAGCGTTCACAACACAGGAACCTTTTATACAAATACATAAAAATAAGGTCGTCCTACGACCTAATCCAAAATTTTTACCAAAAGTTATTTCACCGTTCCATCTAAACCAAACGGTAGAACTACCAGTTTTTTTCCCACAGCCAGATTCTGTGGCTGAAAGAGCACTACATACATTAGATGTCAAAAGAGCATTAATGTACTACATTGACAGAACAAAGAACATCAGAAAGACTAAACAGCTATTTATTGCATTCCAAAAACCTCATGCAGGTAACCCAATATCAAAACAAGGTATAGCCAGATGGATTGTTAAATGCATCCAAATCTGCTACCTTAAAGCAAAAAGACAACTGCCCATTACTCCCAGGGCACATTCAACAAGGAAAAAAGGTGCTTCAATGGCCTTTTTAGGAAACATCCCAATGCATGAAATATGTAAGGCAGCCACATGGTCTACGCCTCACACATTCACCAAACACTACTGTATAGATGTGCTATCCGCACAACAAGCTGCAGTAGGTCAAGCTGTATTAAGAACTCTATTTCAGACAACTTCTACTCCTACAGGCTAAACCACCGCTTATGGGGAAATAACTGCTTACTAGTCTATGCAGACCATGTGTATCTACAGCGACAGATGCCATCGAACTGAAAATGTCACTTACCCAGTGTACATCTGTTCGTGGCATCAGTCGCTGAGATTCACATGGGCCCACCCACCTCCCCGGAAGCCTGTAGCAGTTCAGAAGTTACCTTCAATTTTGTACATTTGTATATATATTATTTAAACCTTTAATAGGTACATACTTACACATTTCATTGCGCGGGCACTATTACTATAGTACAACTCCTACCTCACCCTCTGCGGGGAAAACAATCGAAGATGGAGTCGACGCCCATGCGCAATGAGCACAGAAGGAGGAGTCACTCGGTCCAGTGACTCGAAAACACTTCTTCGAAGAAAAACAACTTGTCACACTCCGACCCAACACCAGATGGCGAGCTATGCAGACCATGTGAATCTCAGCGACTGATGCCACGAACAGATGTACACTGGGTAAGTGACATTTTCATTACATAACAAAGCATTACTGCTAGATTTTATCTTATAGGGGAAAGTCTGAGTAGAATGTTGGGATGGGTAATTAGTACTGAGCATCATTCTGAGTTGATAAAAGGCATAAAAAATACACAAAGATTTAGTAACTCTGAAAGACGACGTATCTAGGAAGTTTGCAAACAGGTGTCTCCTGTGTGCCTGGATCAAATGCTAACCTTTGTAGGAGTTAATTTTACCAAATTGTGTGGCTAGGATGAATTTGCTACATACATCCCTAAGGGGATGGAAGAGGCTGTAGTATTTTCAAGGGATCTAAATACAGGTAAGGCCCTTATTGAAATCTAACAAAGAGGCAAATGTTTGTGGTTCGCATAGGACAAACTTGTTGGTAATTTGGATAGTAGAATACTAGCAAGTAGGTGGCAGATAGGATGGTCCAATAATGTAACGTCTGTTGGATATTTCTAATTTGAGATTTCTCATGTTTAGAAATCCCAAGGCGCCAGATTTTGTTTAGCAGTGCTCCCACACACCAGTAGCTGGAGCTGTGCACCTCCATGTTGAATTTTTACCACCCCGGGAGTGAAGGAGCAGAGTTACGTATAAGTACCACCACTGCTCACTGACAGCAGATCAATTTTTTCTGTACCTTCCTGTGGAGATCCAGAGATCTGCTCCCAACTCTGTTGGTCTTCGATTTCAAAATTCTTGACTCTGCCCTAGGGAATAATGTCCCCACTGAAAACAGGCTTTAAACCATGCTGAAACTGAAAAAATCAGATGTCGGTCAAGGGCCTACACCAGGTATGCCTTTGGTGCCTGGCTTTAGTCATGACTGCAATCCTTGCGACAAGTGTGCCATTATGCACCTAAAGACAGTCAAGTGTCAGGAGACTAAACTTTATGTCGCTTAATACAAAATGAGTTTGTGGTTGAAGCATGGGTCCTGTTCCAGCTCCAAATCACAGGTCCAGTACAGTCAATAGGCCGTTCTCACAAAAGGTCTACTTCCTGCTCAGTCTTACGGTAAGTCAAAATCAAAGTCCAAGCAGAAAAGGGGGATGCAGGATTCAACCAGTGAGTTCTTGCCGGCAGTCCCTGAGGACCTCCAGGCCTTGCTGATCTAGACCATACCTGAAAGTGAGGCAAGGCTGGATTAACCATTAAGAAAAAAAACAGCATGTGCTTAGGGCATCAAGGGAAGTGAGGGGCACCACAGAAATGTTCCATTGCCGAATTTACCATGGACCATGTGATGCAAACTGCAAATGGTGCAGCCGAACCAGGTTCCACAAAAAGGGGCTCCCACAATAAATTAAACAATTTTATATATATATATATATATATATATATATATATATATATATATATATATATATATATATACAATATAAAAATAGTAATAATGGAGGTAAATGATATACATTAATCTTGGGAATACAACAGAATGATAATCTGGTAACTGCCACATGGTATGAACTTCAGAACTTGTGCAGATCTGTATGGATCATTAGCTAACCAACTGTGCACTACACAAGATGAATTAGAAAGATATGAAGCAGCTACAAAGGAAATGCTGCCAGAAGTTGATTACAACACAGTTCAAACTTGCAAATGTATCAGAAAGAAGCTACCCAATGACGGAGATGCTGCACCAGAGGTATATCTGAAGGCCAGAGATACATTCTGTATCACCACCTTTTACACAAATGTTGACAAACTTGAAATTGAGATACGCAGAGGAGAAATATACAAAGAAATAGCATAGAGATTTTCCTTTGTTAGTAAAGAGCCACATAATGTCACTTCATCGTCTACTGAAATTGAAAGGCATTCTCAGTTTTGTCAAAAGCCGATTGATACTTAACCAGAGATCTTAAACACTAATTTCTCAGCTGAGCTTCAGCAGTTACTCCAGTATTGGAACTTTCATAGGCTCTAGGCCTCTTCAATTTAACAGTCTATCAGAGTAATTTTAGGAAAAGGACCAAACTTGAGCATCCACCAATCACGCAACACCACCCTCCAGAATCCTCCTGAGAGAAGTTCCAGCACCTCAGATTTTCTACCGCACGTCGTGCTAGGGAGTCTCCTCAGAGCTCTGCTCTTTATTCACACCTTTTGAACTAGCTTCAACATATTTTCCTCTGAGAAAAACTTCTCTGACCTGATTGGAAAAACATCTTCAACATGTCTGATAAGGAGAAGAAGGGTTTATTCAGAAATTGCAAAACTTGTGGCAAGAAAAGACTATGGGGGTGATTCTAAGCTTCGCCCGCCAAGCGGGAACCGCCAGAAGACCGTACCGCGGTCAAAAGACCGCGGCGGTCATTCTGGGTTTCCCACTGGGCTGGCGGGCGACCGCCGAAAGTCCGCCCGCCAGCCCAGCGGGAAACACCCTTCCCACGAGGACGCCGGCCCAGAATGGAGCCGGCGGAGTGGGAAGGTGCGACGGGTGCAGTTGCACCCGTCGCGAATTTCAGTGTCTGCAAAGCAGACACTGAAATTCTTCGTGGGGCCCTCTTACGGGGGCCCCTGCGGCACCCCCTACCGCCATCCTGTTCCTCAGATGGCGGTAGGGGGTGTCAGAATCCCCATGGCGGCGGAGCGCGCTCCGCCGCCATGGAGGATTCTCAAGGGCAGCGGGAAGTCGGCGGTACACCGCCGACTTTCCGTTTCTGGCCGCGGCTGAACCGCCGCGGTCAGAATGCCCAGCGGTGCACCGCCAGCCTGTTGGCGGTGCTACCGCCGACCTCCGCCATGGCGGTAATTACCGCCAGGGTCAGAATGACCCCCTATATTCTGAAGACCCTCATCAAGATTGTATATACTGCCTCTATCCAGACCATTCAGCCAAGGACTGTAAGGTTTGTCGTACCTTTTCCTCTAAGACTCTTAAGGATAGAGAAGGCAGATTAATGATTTGGCTGCAAAAACTTAAATACAGAGAGAATCCAGTTTCTGACTCTGATAGTGATGAATCTTCAATATCTAAAAAGTCATCAAAGAGGGCCTCCCAACAATCAAGAAAAGCCCACAAAAAGACTGCTTCAGGGTCTTACAAGGCTACTTCACCTCAAAAATCTTCCAGAAAAGGGGAGAGAGGTCATGCCAGCAGTTTTGAGAGGCATAAAAAGTAATCCGCTGTACCTCCATCTGTGCCTTTCAAGAGACCTTCCTCTACTTCTACAAAAAAGGCAGAGTCGACGACAGACTCATCGTTGACGAGACCGTCGGTGAGTGCTTTTCCAACGCCAACGACGACTTGCACATTTCCACCGTCGACGAGAGCGGCATCGACGACGTCATCGTCGACAAACATCTACACCTCATCATTGTCGACGGCGCTTATGGCGGTATCGGCTTTACCGTCGTCGACGGCCTCGTCGACCGTAGACTCGTCGGTGAGGCTGTCATCCATCAAAATCTCCATGCGTTCATCATCGACGACACCACCGTCGACGAAGACTATGTATGCGCCATCGACGACACCGTCGACAACATCGTTGACGAGAGAAAAACATCAGAAAACTCATGAGAAACTGACCCCAAAGGACACCGCTCCTAGTAAGGTGACCTCCCTCATTCCAGTGCATCTGTTAGAGGGAGATGAAGGCTCGGATGACGAGGGGCCATTTGGAGCAGCCCATAGTCCATCGCAATTAAGTGTCAAGTATCAAGAAGAGGATGAATTTGATGAATCGTATGACCCTCAATTTTATGGAGTAGACCAACAATATCAAGAAGGGGCATACATTCCATCCTTCTTATTGTCTGACCTCAGAGCAATGTTAGCTGATTACAGCAGGCGTTTTCCTCCTCAAGGGGAGCAAACTCCTCCATCGCCCGTCTCTGGGGTTACCACTCCACGTCAGAGACCAGTTTCTTTACCTCTCACAAATGTGGCTACTCCGGATATGACTCTACCTCAGGACACGGACATGTCAGAAGGGGATCACGAAGAAAGGGAGCTCCTGGCCACTCATTCCGAGTGGGATGAATACATCATCCCTGCTCCTCCTTCTCCTTCCCAATCAAAGGTGGAGTCCCCACCAGACGACATTGGAGGATTTCACAATCTCCTAGAAAGAGCAGCTAAACGTTTCGCTTTGCCAATGCCATCAAGACAAACAGACTGTTTTCTTTACGATTTTAAAGAGCCGTTTCAAAATTCTGTGCGCTCTATTCCGCTGGTCAGCTACTTATGGGAAGAAGGCCTAAAAGTGATGCACAATCTTGTGACTGTCACAGCAGTACTGCCGCGTTTGGACAAGAAGTACAAGGCACCGGACGATGCACCGGCATGTCTATCTGGTCATCCTCATCTGGAGTCAGTGGTTGCTCAGGCGGCACAGAGCAAGTCCAAGAATCCGTCTGCTCCGATTTCTGCACCCCCAGACAGAGGGTAGACGACTAGACAACATTGGAAAAAGGTTTTCCTCGATGGCTAGCCTAGTGATAAGAGCTGCTGACTCACTAGCGGTGTTAGCTAGGTTTGACAGACAGCTATGGGCAGACATCGCCCCACATATTAACCAGTTGCTGGAGGACGGAAAATCAGAGGCAAACAAGACATTGCAAGAAGGTCAGCGCACGTCAGCAGAACTCATTGACTGTGCAATGGACATAGCTATTTCGACAGCTTGCAGGGGCAGCTTTTCTTAGAAGACAAGGTTGGCTAAAGGCTACCTCATTCCAGCCTGAGGCACAGAATAAGATCTTAGACTTACCTTTCGATGCCCAGGCGTTATTCGGCAAACATATTGACGAGGCTTTACAATCTATTAAGTCTGACACTGATACGGAAAGGTCATTAGCGACTCTCCAATTTCGAAAGCCTTCCTTTCGAGCTAGAGGACGTGGCCAACCTTCATATAGAGGAGGAGATCAGCAGTATAGATATTCCACCTATCCTTCCTCTTCTCAACAGTACAGTCAATATTACCCACAAAGGTAGCTGCCGCAAACAGCTTATGGTAGATCTGGCGGTAGGGGACTCTCAACTCGCCCTGCTAAAGACTCGTCTCGTAGAGCCTGATACATCCGAGGCGCCGGCTACACCCAACTCTTCTCCTCTGTTTCTAGATGGAAGGATATCCCTCTTCCTCAAACAGTGGCAAGTCATCACATCAGACAAGAGGGTCCTCCAATTAGTGAAAAAGGGCCACACTCTAGAATTTACCCTACTGCCTCCCTCCAATCCTCCTCGCAGGACTCCTTCAAGGTACTCAGAACAACTCAAGAAGGAGATCAACAAGATGCTCCTTAAAGGAGCTATAGAGAAGGTGCCTCGGTCACAGCGAGGAAGAAGGTTTTATTCCAGGTTCTTCCTCATTCGCAAAAAGTGGAGAGATTGGAGGCCGATCCTCGATTTACTGGAACTGAACATCTACTTTAAAAAGCAATCATTCTGCATGATCAGCCTGCAAGATGTCCTCCTGCGTCTGAACCAGGGAGATTTCATGTCTACACTAGACCTAAAAGACGCACATTTCCACATTCCCATTCACCCTGCCCACAGACAATACCTGAGATTCACCGTAGCCGGGAGCCATTTTCAATTTCGTGTCCTTCCCTTTGGCCTAAAATCAGCTCCCAGGATATTCACCAAATGCCTAGCGCCAATCGCAGCCTTCCTCAGGAGGAGGAAACACCAAATTTTTCCATATCTAGACGATTGGCTGATAAAAGCAAGCACCTACGCAGGAGCGCGCAGATCAACAAGAAGGTGCGTTTCCTTGCTAACCAATTTAGGCCTCACCATCAACTGGGAGAAGTCCAAACCTCTGCCAGCACGCAGTATCACCTTTTTAGGGGCAAACCTGGACACGCAATCCACCATGGCGTGTCCCACAGTAGACAGGCAACAAAGGTTACTGACCCTAACAAAATCAATACAGAGAAGAAGCTGTGTTTCTGTCCACCTGTTCAAATCCCTGTTGGGCATGATGTCATCATGCATACCTCTGGTTCCTCTCTGCAGACTAAAAATGCGTCCGTTACAGGAGCAACTAAACCGTTAATGGCTCCAGGTTTTGGGAAGCTTCGAAGATCGAATACAAATAACCCCAGCAATAGCCAAAGCCCTGACAGGGTGGTCTCAAAAGCATCATCTGTCCATCGGCCTTTCTTTTTTACATCGTCCGGATCCGTGGACCATACGGATGCATCTCTGGAGGGCTGGGGAGCCGTGTTACAGGATCTTCAAGTAAGTGGCAAGTGGCCACTACAGTTGAGGGGGATGCACATCAATCTGCTAGAGCTCAGAGCAGTGTATCTCGCTTTGCAGACTTTTCTCCTGAAAATATCAGGATCACACTTAGTAATAAGAACAGACAACACCACTACGATGCATTACTTCAATAAACAAGGAGGCACGAGATCTCTCACCCTCTCCAAAAAAAACTACAAATTTGGAATTGGGCCTTGCAGCAAGGCATCACACTCACAGCTGTTCATTTGCCAGGGATAGAGAACAAGATAGCGGACTCGCTCAGCTGACAAAGATCGAACTGCCACGAGTGGGAGCTGGACCAGTGAATAGTGGACTACATTTTTTCCCAGTTGGGAACACCAACAATAGACCTGTTTGCCAACAAGTGGAATGCCAAATGCCAGTACTTCACAAGCTGGCATCACCAAAAGGGATCTTGGGGGAATGCGTTTTTGATAGTCTGGTCAAACATCTTTGCTTACGCCTTTCCTCCAATTCCATTGATCCCAACAGTCCTCACAAAGATGAAGGCAGAGCCGTGCACTCTGATATTGATAGCTCCATACTGGCCTCGCCAACACTGGTTTGCGGAGCTTCTTCTATCAATCAAGCCTCACATTTCGCTGAAACCATTTCCACAATTGCTAACAATGAACAAAGGACAAGTATGGCACCCGGATCCTCAGTCGATGCGATTGTAAGCATGGCTCCTGGGCAAAGGGAGTTCGCACATCTGAATATCCCACATGAGTGTAGGGACATTTTGTCCAGAACCAGAGTGGATAGCGCTAATAAGGCTTACACTTGCAAATGGAAACAATTTTGTGTCTGATGTCATCAGCGGCAGATTGACCCACTATCTTCACCGCCGTACTTATTGCAATAAGCGCAAGCAGGCCCGGCACATTCCTCCATTAATGTACATCTGGCGGCAATAGCATCATACAGACGCTCAGGCGCATCATCGTCGCTGTATTCCTCTCGTTTAATCAAACGGTTTTTTAAAGGACTTTTTAGAGTTTTTCCTCCATTCAGACCACCGCCTCCTTCGTGGAACCTGAATATTGTTTTAGCACAGCTGATGAAGCATCCGTTTGAACCGATTCATCGTGCTTCTCTAAAATTCCTTTCTTGAAGGTTGCTTTTATTGGTGGCTCTCACATCAGCCAGACGTGTCAGTGAGGTGCAGGCCCTCTCTATACAAGAGCCGTTCTTACAGATTAAACAAGACAGGGTACTGCTGCTTACTAATCCGCATTTCATCCCGAAGGTCCCTTGGGACTTCCACATCAACAAGCCCTTAGTTTTCAAATCCTTTTTTCCTCATCCTTCTACTCCGGCGGAAAGAGCATTACACTCCTTAGACGTTAAGAGATGTGTTCAATTCTACTTGGACAGAACTAAGGGCCAGATGTAGCAAGAATCAAATTTGTATGCAGAATGGTATCTCAGACACCTTCTGCGAATTGCAAGGGGGTCGCTAAGACCTACCTCATTAATATTAATGAGGTGGGTCGCAATTTGCAACCCCCTTGCGATTCCGTGCACTCACAGGGATGGTGGCCTGCTGGAGACAGCAGACCTCCATGTCTGTGACTGCTTTTTCAATAAAGCAGTTTTATTTTATTTTTTTTGTATTGCAGCCCGTTTTCCTTAAAGGAAAACGAGTTGCAATACAAAATAAAAAATGAAACCATTTTGTGCGACATTCACAAAGGGGTGCCCTGGGGACCCCTTCCCTTTTGCGAATGGAAGTGGGTGCTAACTGCGAATTGCTTTGCGACCGCTTTCGCGGTCACAAGTCAATTCTGCATCGTGGTGCGAGTTGCAAATAGGAAGGGAACACCCCTTCCTATTTGCGAGTCGCATTCCTATTTTGCAAGTCGGTACCAACTTGCAAAATGGAAATGTGCATCGCGATGGCCGTTTTGCATGGCGCAAACTGCGATTTTCGCAGTTTGCGCCATTCAAACCGGTTTGTACATCTGGCCCTAAGTCCTTTCGACGCTCTAATCAATTGTTCGTAGCATACAGTGCACCTAGACGAGGCCAACCACTCTCCAAGCAGAGTATATCCAGATGGATCGCCTCAGCCATTCGATTCTGCCATCAAGCAGCGGGTAAACCTCTGCATTCATCAGTACATGCTCATTCTACGAGGGCAGTTTCTTCGTCAGCAGCGCTGTTCGCGGGGGTTACCCTGCAAGACATTTGTAGAGCAGCAACATGGAAGAGCTGTCATACATTTACAAGGCACTACTGCTTGGAATCACTATCTCAAGGAGAGATAGCAAGTTTGCCTTAAGTAATGCTAGACCAACTTATTAGATGCAAGATCCAACATTTCCTTCAAGGCTGAAGATCAATGACGTGAGCTAGATTGGCCTTACTGATTGTTCAAAAGGGCTACACTCTTTCCTTTATTTCTTCCTCACCACACCGTCCCATACTTTGATGACGGTCTACTAAAGGTTGACTCACCACAGTCAGTCGTAAACCACCTCCAGACAAATGCTCAACTACTGATGCTATTGGGTTTCACCATCAACGAGCCAAAGTCCTACCTGAGCCCCATGCAATAGCTTCTATGCACTGGGGCAGTTCTGGACACAGTGGAGTTCAGTTCAGGGACTTTTCTCTGGCGCAGAGATGCTGGAACATTCAGGAAATGATCCTTGCTTTTTGGGATTAGTCCTGGGTGTTGGTGAGGATGACTTAGAGGCTTCTTGGTCTCCTATGTATCCTCCTGGTCCAGAACACCAGATGGCACATGCAGGCCATGCAGCGGACCCTCAGATCTTGTGGGCCCACCATTAGTGCTGCCTCGCCAACTCCATTCAGATTACAAGGGAAACAGTGCAGGTTTTGCAACAATGGCTGTTGGATGCCACCCTGACCTGTGGGAGGTCACACTTCCTCCCCCACCCAGACTTTATGGTGGTAACAGACATGTTGCTGCTGGGTTGGTGTGAGAGACTTGGGGGTAATCTGGGAGAGGTGGAGACCCGAGGCTCCATAACAGCATGCTTGGTCTTTGAATGATACAGCTGGCCCCTCAAGCCCTTGCCATCCATGAGAGGGTGGCTGGTGCAAGTCTTACGGATAACACTGCTGCAATGTGGTACTGTAACAAGCGTGAGGTGTGGGGTACTATATCCTATACCAGGTGAACCTACAACTCTGATCTGCAGCCTCACAGAACATCTTCCTCTTCACCAACCTATTGCCGGGGTACCAGAATGTCTGAGTGGACAAACTAAGCGGGCTTCAGGAAAATCACTCATGGCTTCTCTACCTGCATGTGGTGCAGACTCTCTGATCAGTGGGGAATGCCTTGGCTAGATCTATTCACCACTACTGAATGCACAGTTTCTGGAATAGAACGAGGAGCTGCTGTACACATTTCAGTTGGGATTGCTATGTCCTCTACCTCTGGTTCTGAAGAAGATCAGGACAGACCAGGCCAACAAAGTTTTCTAACACTTTTGGAGGTAAAGAATCTGCAGCTGGATAGTCTCTACCAGGAAGAGCATTACCGAAGGTAAGTGACTTGTTCAACACAGTAGTGGTAGCAACTACAATAAAATGCTGATATGTAACAGGTGCTACTGCCTTGATGTCATTTGAACAATAGGGGAGATCATTTGATAAAGTTTCAAAAATGTCTACTATTTTACTACAAGCTACTTCTTTAGTAATCCTAATTAGCAAGCAAGATTATTTGTGAAGGAGTGCTTGCATTTTCTTAATGGAAAAAGTGGGTTGGCTGTTAGTATGGCTGTGGATACTGTTGATGTGAGCATGAGGCTTGGTAGAGATGTCAAGGTCCATCAGCTTCTGTCCAGAGTGCAAGCCTGCAGTCTAAATAGTCTGTTTGAGCAGGATTTAGTCAGCAAGAATTTTGATTGCAATCCATGAATATTGGCACAGATTATTTGACAGTATTAACTTAAAATCGATCTTTCCAGTCTTTGTTAGGGTTTAGACAGTTGTGAAACAATGTTCTCTTATTTACCCCAGTATTGGAACTTTCATTGATTCACATGCTTGAACCATTCCCCATCGTCGAAATGGGAGACCCCGGTACATCAAAACAGCAATGTAGAAGCTAATGCAATGAAAAAAAAGGCCCAAAGGCCCTCAACTTAGTAGCCTATCCTTGTCTCTATGAGTAAAAAGGACCTAAGCAAGTCCCAGCCAATCAGGCTCCCCCTCACTCTAGAACCCTCCTGTGAGAAGCTCCATTCTCTCAGATTTTCTACCGCACGCCGTGCTAGGGAGTCTCTATTGAGCTTTGCTCAGTCAAATCTCCAGAGAAGTCTATTGCTACAGTTTTTCTTCAGAAGAAGGAATATTTCTTCAGCAAGTAAGGTGTCATCTTCTTCCCTGGCCTAAGAGAATTATATTTGATCAAAATTCGACATGTCAGACAAGGAAAAGAAAATTATTTTTAGAGCCTGCAAAACCTGTGGAAAAAAGAGACTTCACTTTCAAAATCCACACAAGGACTGCATTTATTGCCTCTATCCTGACCATGTAGCCAAAGACTGCAAGGTATGCAGAACTTTTTCTAACAAATCCTTTAAGGACAGGGAGGGTAGGCTACTGATTTGGCTGCAGAAATTGAAATCCAGATCAAACCCAGTGTCTGGTTCTGACAGTGCGAAATCCTCTTCCTCATCAAGAAAGTACTAAAAAAAGAGGCAGATCTCCTCAGGCTCACCATTCTGAGGATCCACCTAAAAAAGCTCACAAAAAGACAAACCAGGTGTCTTCTAAAGCTGGCAGTCCTTCCAGTTCTAAACACAGGAGTTCTGTTTCATACAAAAGACACTCTAAGGAACGTTCTTGTAGAGATGTGCTTGTAGAGAGAGAGAATGGAATGTGGTTGAATGGGCATTCCAGCATTCTAGGCAGAGATTGGAAGGTGGGGAAAGAAGAGGGATAACTGGAGAGTGAAGAGGAAGCTGGGAGTTACTGTGCTTTACACATTACTGGAATAAATGAGTTACAACTTCTACTGGCCTGCGTATTCACTACATATTTGGCGACGAGGGACTCTGCGCAGGGGGCAGAGACAATTCTAATAACTCCCATCCCCTGGATTGGTGTGGACCCAATAATAAAGAAGGAAGGAAGGAAGAAGAAAAAAGGAAAAAGTTTGAGAAGTAAAAGAAGTACGAAGTATCCTGGTAACCGTGAGTCCGTGTGTTGGCTGAGATGTATATATGGCTGGACGGAATTAACTTTCTTCATAAGTACTTCGGGAGTGCGTGCCGTGAATTACCGTGGAGAACGTGTCACTGCTTTTGAGATGATTTATTAATTATATGGAATATCGTATTTCAGAGACTTTTTAGAGATTTAGGGATTTAGGGCCAGATGTAAGAAGGCTTTTGCGCCTCGCAAATGGCGAAAAACGCCGTTTGTGAGGCGCAAAAGCCCCTACGCGATGCTGAAACACATTTTGCGAGTTGGTACCGACTCGCAAAATGTGTTTCAGACTCTCAAATAGGAAGGGGTGTTCCCTACCTATTTGCGAGTCACACCGCGATGTAGAGTTGATTTGTGACCGCGAAAGCGGTCGCAAATCAACTCACAGTTACCATCCACTTGAAGTGGATGGTAACTCATTCGCAAACGGGAAGGGGTCCCCATGGGACCCCTTCCCCTTTGTGAATGCTCACAATAATATTTTTTCAGAGCATGCAGTGGTCCTATGGACCACTGCCTACTCTGAAAAAAAACAAAACAAAAAGGTTTCGGTATTTTTTCTTTTTGCAGCTCGTTTTCCTTTATGGAAAACGGGCTGCAATGAAAAAAAAAAAACTGCTTCATTGCAAAGCAGTCACAGACATGGTGGTCTGCTGTCTCCAGCAGGCCACCATCCCCGTGAGTGCCTAGACTCGCTATGGGGTTGCAAACTGCGACCCACCTCATAAATATTTATGAGGTGGGTCTTTGCGACCCCAAAGCGAGTCACAGAAGGTGTCTGAGACACCTTTCTGCATAACATTTTGCGAGGTGCAAATTGCGAGTCGCTGGGACTCGCAATTTGCACCTCGCAAAATGTTTTCTATCTACATCTGGCCCTTAGAAGCCTATAAATATCTAACAACAGTGTGCACACAACACTTTAAATATAAACACGTGAATAGCTGTCCTCGTGCTATACTCGGCCGCAGACTAGTTGGTAAGCAACGCTCCAAGAGGATTCACGAGCGTGGAAAACGGAGCTAAAAAACAAGGTTTCTTCTATTCGAGTGCGCTTTACTAAATACAACCGAAAAGAAAATAATAAAAATTACACGTACCTGTATGCTGGACAGCTATCTCGTCTGGGAAATCCTTCCTGTTCTTATCCGGTTCCTCTTACTCGGGCTCAGGCTAGTTAAAATAGAAGAAGATTCAAAGTCAACATTAAAATAGAAGGCAGAATAGAAAAAGGACTACTGCATAGTGTATCTTGCACCAAGAAGAACTACAATGAACTATAAAGGATTGTATTATTTTAGATAATTTTAGATTATTGTTTTAGCTAGTTATTTTAGAGTGTTTTAGTATCTTATGGTAGCTTGTTATTTTATACTTTTGTTGCAGATATGGCTGAGCAAAACATGTCAGCACCACCATCTTTCTTACCTTTACCTGGTGAGCCAACGATCACGCGGAAAATGTGGAAAAACATCTTTTGACGTGTTTGTTGTCTATAGGTGGAGATAAATATAGTTCTGTCAGAAAACAGGCGATTTTGTTACATCATTTAGGTGCAGAAGGAAGAAGGATATATGATGATCTGCCTGAAATATCCCTAGGTGCGGATGAAGGACAGCCTATGAACGTGTATGAGATGTCCTTACAGATGCTGGGGAAACATTTTACACCAAAAATAAGTATTGTATTCGAACGAAATACGTTTTTTTCCCGAGTTCAGAGTGACGATGAGGACGTAATGACTTATGTCGCAGCATTAAGAGGATTAGCAGTAACATGTGATTTTTGTGACCTCAATGACTCTTAGAGACGCGACCAAATTGTGCCTTGCACAAACAATAAGAAAGTGAAGGAGAGGTTGTTATCTATCGATCCTTCACTAGAGGAGTCTATACAAATAGCAAGAAGTATGGAACATACTGAGGCATGGATGAAGGAAATTGAGACTAGAAGTAATATGAAGGATTTAAATAAAGAGAACACAGTTGAGGTGAAAGAATTCAAAGCAAAAAGACAGTACAGAAGCAAAGTCAATGGAGAAGAAGAATGCAAACATTATATGTTACAGATGTGGGTGTCCCGGACACATAGCTACGAGTCCTATATGTGCTGCACGAACCTTAACATATAGGGTGTGTGGAAGAAGAGGTCACATGGCCAAAGTATGTAGGTGAAAGGGAGAAATACTAAACAATAGTGTCAAATCTGTGGATGATGTACAAGATGAACATGAAGAAATTGTACTGACCATTAGTGATATTGTGGGAGTTGATCAGCAGAATATGTAGTCTGTAAGTGGCAAAAGCTTCAAGAAAGAAAGCTCAGGTAAATTGGAGAAACCTCGTTGGGATATAACGCTAGAATCTGTGGCTGTAAAGGTATTGGTAGATTCCGGCAGTTTATTTACACTAATATCTAAAGAAGTATACGAAGAAGTTCTGAAAGTAAGGATCGAAGATTTGAAACATGCAGATGTGAAAGTGGTTGGATACGGGGGAAAAGAATCAACATATTGGGAATGAGGTGGATGGATATTTCATTCAAGAGTAATGGGGTACACAGGAAGGTGTACATAACTAGTGAAGGGTCAAATCTTTTGGGGTGGCGGCATCAAAAGGATTTGGATATTGTGGTTGACCCAATGCAACCAAACCAGTAATGATCGTTAAACAAATAGATGTGGGTTGTATGGAAAGTCAAGAAGCAGGTGCGGGATGGAGTGAGAAGCTGATGAAGAAGTTTCCAAACATTTTCACTGATAAACTGGGTAAATTGAGGAAATTTACTCACTGCATAATTTTAAAGGAAAATGCTATTCCGGTTGTGCACAAAGTAAGGCCTGTACCATTTTTGATGAAGGAACCACTCCAGCTGGAACTTAACAAGTTATTGGAAGAGAAGATAATAGAGCCTATTGAGTCTTCAGAATGGTTGGTGCCTTTTGTCATAGCACCTAAAGATGGAAACAAGATTTGTTTATGTATTGGGTGGATAGGCAGCCTTTGCCTAACATTACAGAAATGTTGAGCATGATGGGTGGTGGTAAGATATTTAGTGTACTGGACATGTCTGCAGCCTACCATCAAGTTAACCTGCATCCTGAGTCGCGTCCGATAACTTCCTTTGTCACTCCTTTGGGGGCATACCGTTATTGTAGGATGCCCTTTAGGCTAGCGTCAGCGTCCGCTGTGTTCCAGCAGATCATTCAGAATGTTTTTAGTGGGCTGAGTGATGTGTTTAGCTTCCAGGATGATATATTAGTGGTAAGCAGGTCTTTGAGTGAACATGACGAGCTAATAGAGAAGGTACTAAAGAGGATTGAAGATCATGGATTGACTGTGAAGAGAGAGAAGTGTCAGCTGAGGAAGGATCAAGTGAACTATTTGGGTCATGAAATATCGTCTGAGGGGATAAAACCCAAGAAGAGCATTGTAAGAGCAATTAGTGAAGCTCCGAAACCATGTAACAAGGACCAATTAATATCGTTTTTGGGGTTGGCAGAGTACTGCTCAAAATTTGTGCATAATTTTACAGATGTTGTTGAGCCTATGAGAGTACTGTAAAAAAAAAGGGGGCGGTGTTTGAATGGGGAACTGATTGTGATTGTGAAATGGCATTTACGGAAATTAAGAATTCTATTGCCAGTGCTCCCACATTGGGACATTTTGATGTTAAAAGGAAAACAATTGTAATGACTGATGCTAGTGGTGTGGGGCTAGGTGCAGTCCTTGTGCAGCTGGTGGATAATGAGGAGAGAATAATTGGATTTGCATCCCGTCGATTGCAAGGGGCGGAACGATCGTACTCCGCAATTGAGAAAGAAGCATTGGCTTGTTGTTGGGGTATCAACCATTATAGGTATTATTTGTGGGGTTTGCCTTTCATACTTCCTACGGACCACTAACCATAACTTCAAGTTTTCAAGTGCGGTCGAGGTTTAGAGGGAAGTATGACACCTCGTATTTCCAGATGGTTAATTACTGTCATAGACCTCAATTTTACTGTAGAATTTGTAAGGGGCAAGAGAAATATAGTGGCTGATTGTCTGTCGCGCATGCCCATTAAGGAACACCCTGAAGAAGTCCCGTTGATGTGTGAGATGGAAGTGGAGAGGTTCTCGATTGACAGGGAACTGGCTTTAGGACAAAAAGAATGGGTGGATGCTATGGTGGAGGATGAGAAGTACGATGAGTTGAAGAAATTTATAAGTAGATCGGATCAAGAAAGAGGTGACTTACATGAAAGTTTGAAACAGTACCTAGAGGTAAAGGATGAGTTGAGTATTCAAGGGGAGAAGGTATTGAGACGTGAGAGGGTTGTTCCTTCTAAGAAGTTGAGAATGAGATTGCTAAGGATTGTGCATGAAGGTCATCTAGGGAGACGTCTGACTAAGAGAAGATTGGGACAGTTTTATTGGTGTCCTGGGATGGATAAGGATGTGGAGCAGAGTGTGAGTGAGTGTGTGGCATGTGGAAATAGTGATAAAGCTAAGATTGTCAGACAACCACCTTTGGGGTGTGTACAATTTCCTACTGGACCATGGGAGAAGTTAGCTCTAGACTTTGTAGGTCCGGTAGATACACTTGTCAGAAGGAATCGTTTTCTTTTAGTCCTAGTGGATTATCATAGCAAATGGTTTGTGATTAAGACTATGGAGCAGATCACGATTAGCAATGTTATGGAATTTCTCAGAGAGGTATTTTTGGAGTAGGGTGTGCCAAAAATTCTGGTCACGGATAATGGCGTGCAATTGGTGTCTGCGACTACGAGGGATTTTTTACTGGATTGGGAATTAAACATGAGAGAGTGGCATTATTCCGTCCACAAGCAAATGGTTTAGTGGAAAGGGTGAATCGAATTATAATGGAGAACATTCAACTTTCTTTAGCCAGTGGGTTAAATTGGTGGGAGCAGTTGAACATGATGTTGTGGGCACATAGGATAACGCCTCATTCTATAACAGGAGTGTCACCCTTTATCGCACTTAAAGGAAGCGAACCAGTGACGAACGAATCCCCTTGGTGGTTACGCGAAAAGAAACCGGTTTGGGTGGATTGTGGAAGAATGAAAGCAAGAGTGTTGGGTTTCCAGGAACGGAACAAGTTGAGTTATGACACTAGGAAGAGAGTGAAGAACGTTGGTGTGGAAGTAGGTGATTGGGTGGTAGTGAAAAGATTTGGTATAATAAAGAAGGGTGAGAGCAAGTTTTTCAAACCGCAGAAGGTAGTAAAAGTGTTGAATTCGGTGATCAAGTTGGATGATGGAAGAGAGTGGAATGTGGGAAATTTGTGCAAAGTTAAGGGAATGGAAGTGCTTGAGTAATGCAGTAGTTTTGTCTTCATTGGGGAATGTGCATGTTGTATATAGTTTATAGTTGCTGATTTATGTACGTTTTATTGTTTATTGAAATATGCAAGGGGGAAGATGTGTAGAGATGTGCTTGTAGAGAGAGAGAATGGAATGTGGTTGAATGGGCATTCTAGCATTCTAGGTGGAGATTGCAAGGTGGGGACAGAAGAGGGATAACTGGAGAGTGAAGAGGAAGCTGGGAGTTACTGTGCTGTACACATTACTGGAATAAAGGAGTTACAACTTCTACTGGCCTGCGTATTCACCACAGTTCTGTTTCCTCAGAACGCAGCAAAAGAGCCGTTTCAGAGCCGCCAACGCCACATCCTGTGGTAAAACGTCTTCAAAAAACCATCTGGAAAGTCTACAGCAACGGCATCGTCGACGACCGCATTGTCGCCGGTAACGTCGAAAGGAGTGTTTACAGCCTCGCCGTTGACTACGACAACTCCACTGTCTCTACGGCTGCTTCCTCTTCAATGATGCTCATCTCGACGACATCCTCGTCGACTGCTTTTGCGGTCATTTCATTGACGATCAGTGTACCCATCGCTTCTCCTCCGTCGATAAAACTGCAGGTGCGACTGATGACGACTGTGTTACCGTCCTCGTCCTCCTCGTCGACGAGACTTTCTCCGTGGTCAGTGCTGGTGATGGCGATCCTGTTGGCTATGCCGTCGATGATGATTAAAAGACATAGAAGTCTGATTTGCTCTCGCCATTGATTACATCTCCAAGTAGGGTATCAGCATTGGTACCTACACATCTTTTGGAACAAGAGGATTCTGAGGACAAGGGCCCATTTGGGATTGCGCATAGCCCATCAGAATTGCATGTGAGGTGCCACAATCTAGAGGACATTCAGCATGATCCACACTCATTTTATTCCCAACCACAGCAGTTTCCTTATCAGGAACAGATGGTCTTTTTGCCGGGATCACTCATAGCCCACTTACAGCTGATGTTGGATGACTACAGAAGGCGGTTTCCGCAGGCCGGCTCGGAAGTGCAGCAACCATCTATACCACCCTCTGTACCTCTTCCTTCTACTCCGGTTCATCCGGGGGTTCCGCCGTTACATGTACCACCACAGACGCCAGTTTCAATTCCAATACAAGATCTGTCTTCATCTGACAATGACAGAGAGGATGGAGAATTGCCGGGTGACATCAGGGGTTTTCACAATTTGTTGGAAAGAGCTGAAAAGATATTTGAGATGCCGATGCCCACGAAGAAGATGGACTGTTTCCTGTATGATTTCAAAGAGCCTTTCTAAAAACGTATAAGATCAATGCCACTAGTGGACTACATATAGGATGAGGGCATCAAGGTAATGAAAAACCCGGTGACCGTCACTCCTGTTTAGCCTCGTCTTGACAAGAAGTATAAGGCTCCGGAAGACTCTCCGCCTGCCTCACGGGGCACCCCAAACCGGAATCAGTCATTTCCCAGGCTGCACAACATAGATCCAGAAACCCTTCAGCGCCAATATTTACTCCACCGAAAAAGGAGGGTAGAAGGCTCAATAATATTGGGAAGAGTTTCTCTTTTATGGCTTCGCTTATGATAAGAACTTCTAATTCTTTGGCTATCATAGGCAGATATGACAGACAGCTATGGGCGGACATTGCTCCCTACCTAGATCAGCTGCCAGAGGACTCGAAGTTAGAAGTGAAGAAAGTCTTACAGGAGGGTGAGAGGTCTTCTGCAGAAGTTATAGACTGTGCGATGGATATCGCTACCACGGCTTTTCGGCAGATGGCAGGAGCGGCTGTTTTAAGAAGGCAGGATTGGCTCCGGGCAACTTTGTTTAGGCCTGAGGTTCAAAACAAGATTCTGGACCTTCCTTTTGATGGGGAAGCCCTATTCGTAAAGCACATTGATGACGCACTTCAGTCCATAAAAACAGATACAGATACAGCCAGGTCCCTTGGCACTCTGCAGTTTAAAAGACAGCCCTTTCGGGGAGCTAGAGGTCGGGGTATTCATCTTATAGAGGAGGATTCCAACAATATAGATACCCCTTTGTCTCTGCTGCTTCGCAGTCTTTTCATTCCCAGTTCCAACAGAGACTGCCTCCGCAAGCAGCATTTCAGGACCTTTGCAGAGAGGAAAAGCAGGAAGGCAAGCGAAGGACGCAGACAATTACTTTCTGGTGACTCTGGCTACAAACCTTCCCTTGGATACAAAACTAGGGGGAAGGATTTCCCTCTACTTTCACAATTGGCAAAAGATAACATCAGACCAATGAGTTTTAAATCTGATTCAATTTGGCCATACTTTGGAATTCTTACAGTGCCCTCCTACAAGACCTCCCCTCCCTCGAAGGGTGAACGACTTACATTTGCTCAAGCAGGAAGTCAAATCAATGCTCCTCAAGGGAGCTATAGAGAGTTCCACATCAAGACAAAAGAAGGGGACTCTACTTTTGGTTCTTCCTGGTTTGCAAGAAGTGAAAGAGTTGGTGCCCAATCCTAGACCTCAGGAATCTCAATACTTATCTCAAGAAACAATCATTCCGTATGATCACCCTAACAGACATCCTGTCCCTTCTCAACCTGGGAGATTACATGTCCACCCTCGATTTGCGGGACGCATATTTCCATATCCCTATACACCCTTCCCACAAGAAATATCTCAGATTTGTAGTAGCCGGAGACCATTTCCAGTTCAAAGTGCTACCTTTCGGTCTAAAATCGTCCCGAGAATTTTTACCAAATGCTTGGCTCCAGTCGCAGCTTTCCTCAGAAGGCACAACCATCAAGTCTTCCCGTATTTGGACAATTGGCTGGTCAAGGCCAGGTCTAGATCTCAGGCACTGAGGTCCACATGCGCCTGCGTCGAGCTGTTCACAAACCTAGGCCTAATTGTCAACCGCGACAAGTCAGCCTCCCAGCCCTTAAGAAGGAGAACATTTCTAGGGACGATATTGGACACTTCCACCAAAAAGGCAACTCCAACAGAGGAGAGGCAGAAAAAGCTTATATCCCTTGCAGGGCGCATACGAAAAAGAAAGTATGTTTCAGTTCGCCTCTTCAAGTCCCTGTTGGGAATGATGTCCTCCTGCATTCCACTGGTACCATTCTGTTGTCTCAGAATGAGACCCCTACGGGAGCAGCTAGACCTTCAGTGGACACAGTCCAGGGGGTCTTTCGACGATGTCATCAGAATAACGAAGCCCATGATATCACCTCTGACTTGGTGGACTCAAGAGTCTCAATTATCGAGGGGACTTTATTTTCTCCCCCAACCAGCTCCGTGGGTGATCACTACCGACGATTCTCTCGAAGTTTGGGGAGCCTTCCTCCAGCACCTACGAGTCAGAGGCAAATGGAAACCACATCAGAGGTTTTTCACATCAATTACCTTGATTTTGAAAGCGGTTCGATTAGCGCTTCGCGCTTTTCTTCCAGAGATAAAAGGCTCATCAGTACTCATTCGGACAGACAACACTACAACAATGCATTAGATCAACAAACAGAGGAACCAGGTCTCTGCTCTTATCGAGAGAATCTCAGCGCATTTGGGAATGTTCTATCAGACAGGGGATAAGCCTTCGAGCAGAACATGTCCCAGGCGTACAGAACATCATAGCGGACTCTCTGAGCAGGTCTCTATTATCCAACCACGAATGGGAGCTGGATCAAGGAGTGTTGAATCGAGTCTTCTCCCTATGTGGAAACCAAACCTGGATCTCTTCGCCACCCCACAGAATACAAAATGCCCATTCTTTACAAGTCGGGATCACCATCGGGGGTCTTGGGGGAATGCGTTTTCCATGGCATGGTCAGGAATTTATGCTTACGCTTTTCCTCCCATTACCCTAATACCGAGAGTTCTGGCGAAGATCAATAACAAATGCTGCAAGCTTCTTCTTATTGCTCCAGCATGGCCTCGCCAGTATTGGTATACAGAGCTCCTTCTCCTCTCAGAACCGCAGCATCCCTCTACCAGTGATGCCGTCCCTGCTAACAATGAACAAGGGTCAAATTTTCCACCTGGATCCGACTTCACTTCACTTGACAGCCTGGCTCCTGAACACCATGAGTTTGGGCACCTAGATATACCTTAGGATTGTAGAACCATCCTCGCCAGGGCTGCAGCTGAAAGTAACAGCAAATGTTATCGTCTGAAGTGGAAAAGGTTTTGCTTGTGGTGTACACAAGCTCAGGTACATCCTTTCTACTCATCGCCGGAGCAGATACTGCCTTATCTTCTGCTTCTGGCCAGATCGGGTTTGGCTATCTCGTCGATTAGTGTCCACTTGCAGCGATTTCCCGCTATAGACGTACAGATAACGTACCTCCTTTGTGGTCCGCAAGAGTGATAAAGCTGTTTCTTAAGGGACTGTTCAGGTCTTTCCCTCCAGTCAGACCTCCTCCATCGTGGAAGCTTAATTTGGTCTTGTTCCAATTAATGAAGCCTCCGTTTGAGCCAATTCACAAGGCAGATTTAACATTTCTATCCTGGAAGTTCGCTCTCCTCCTCGCTCTTACCTCAGCCAGAAGCGTGAGCGAGATTCAAGCATTCACTATCCAAGACCCTTACTTGCAGTTCAAGAGAGACAGGGTAATCTTACGGACTGACCCAGAGTTTATACCTAAAGTCCCTTCGAAATTCCATAAAAACCAGCCTGTGGTACTGAAGTCGTATTTCCCAAATCCGTCAACGCCGGCGGAACAAGCTCTGCATTCATTGGACGTTCAGAGGTGCCTGAAGTTTTATCTTGATAGAACTAAGCAATTTAGACAATCAAACCAACTTTTTGTAGCATTTAGTGCTCCTCGTAAAGGCCAATCGTTGTCCAAAGAGGGGATTGCAAGGTGGATAGCCTCTGCGATTAACTATTGTCATACAGCAGCAGGAAAACCTTTACGGAATCCACTCATGCACATTCAACAAGGAAGGTGGCCTCATCCACTGCACGTTTTGCAGGAGTGCCCATCCAGGACATCTGCAGGGCGGCCACTTGGAAGTCAGCGCATACATTTGCGAAACATTACTGTTTAGAAGAAACACAGCAGGGTGATTTGGCGGTAGGACAAGCGGTTTTACAACATCTATTCCAGTAACGGTGAGCTGTTGTATTTCTTCATTCCTTTTTCCCGGCAGCCCAGTATACTTTGCACACATTGTATAGCATTGTTTCTTCCTTTGAGGTTGTGATATTTCTTATTTTTCTGGTGAAGGTGCTGTTCTTTTATCATATTCATTGCTTATCTAATATTTTGTCTCCTGCATGGTCATGTTTTTTCAGTGATTCTGGATATATATATATATATATATATATATATATATATATATATATATATATGTGGATATATACTATACAATGTGCTTTATTACTGCTTGCTATTCAGATTCAAGCATGTGAATATATGAAAGTTCCAATACTGGAGTAAGAAAATTAGTTATTTACCTGTAACTGTAGGTCTCCAATATTGGAATCTTTCATAGATTCACATGCGACCGTCCCTCCTACCCTGGGAAGCTCACGTTACCTGTCTTCTTCGTATACTCTGGCACTCGTGCTTTGGCAAATCTGAGGGAATGGAGCTTCTCACAGGAGGGTTCTAGAGGGAGGGAAGCCTGATTGGTTGGGACTTGCTTTGGTCCTTTTTACTCATAGAGACAAGGATAGGCTACTAAGGTGAGGGCCTTTGGGCCCTTTTTTTTCATTGTAGTAGCTTCCATACTGCTGTTTTGATGTACCGGGGGCTCCCATCTCGACGACGGGGAATGGTTCAAGCATGTGAATCTACAAAAGATTCCAATACTGGAGAACTACAGTTACAGGTAAGTAACTAATTTTCTTACCTCCTCAGCAGCATGGGTTCAGTCCTGAGTGTTTGCCTTTGGGTTCTCAACAGCCCAAGCCAAACTCAGGAAAGGTGTCTGCATCTTGGATTACCCGATTGACTGACACGTCTGAGCAACATCTGATCTTCAGCCTCTGGACTCTGGGCTTCTAACTGCATCTGTGTATGTCTTAGCTTCAGTCTCGAAAAAATGATTCTCTTCCAAGGCATCCTCATTGATAGTCATAGGCATATAATTTTCCTGCCCAAGCGTGGGGATCCTGGAGCACTTAAAACATATACGTTCATATAAGCAAATATGTGCAGCCTATAAAAAGCTAAAGAAGGCCAAATTTCACTTTATTATTATTTAAAAAAAGAAACCAATTATTATTGAGCCACTAAAAAATGTAAGTGATCAAAGAAAATCTTTCACAAACCTTTATTATAAGTAAAAATGAAAAGGGATGAAGAGAGAGTTAGCCAGTAGGCTGCAGTGGAAAACTTAGAGAACACTGGCACTGTGCCTTGATGAACCTCACAGCACACCAGCATCCCATCATTTCCCACATGTGAGTTCAGTTAATTTTCTGGCTCTTGCAAACAGGACCCTGGGGCACTGAGCTCTGCCTTTTTGGGCTAAAAAGAAATGAAAAACTTTCCCAAACATTATTTTGAGCGTTTCCTTCAAAATAATCTCACAGACAGTCGAAGCTATTGCTGTGGGACTGAGAGGGCTACACACTTGTGACTCTGTGATCAGTGCTTTATTAAGCACTTTTCCAGAATATAAATATTTCTTTCTTTCATCTCAACAGTTTGTAACACTAGTGACCGATGCTAGAGTGGGAATGATCTAATGGTGTTAAAAGCACATCAGTATTCTGTGGCTGAGGGCAGTTGGGCTAGCTTTCCGATCCTTCTTTCTAAAGATTCACAGAGGCACATCTGGCCCCAACAAAAAATGCAACACATGAGTTTTATAATGAAGCGGAAAGGTTTTCAGGGTAAAGCTCAGATTGGGTAACACACAGCAACGGACTGCATTTAGTTGTGAAGGATTATCTTGCTATTGAAGTGATGTGATGTATGCCTTTCAGCAGACAGATGGAACAGGACATCCACAAACTTAACATCCAATAACCACCAGCCAGGAAGGCTTTGGGAAGCATTCTTCAGTTTTCTTTCCAGTTATTGTTTCTGCTTTTTTCTCCCATTCCCTAATCCTGCAGCTAATTATGATGCTCAGGACGCCCTCTTGCAGAATAATTGTCAATAGACCAGCATGGTCAGTACAAGGCTGGGGCTAGGACCTGCCTTGCTTGCCGTGGCCTCCAAACTCATCAGAGGTTGTTTACCAGTAACAACAGCCAAATCCTTTACCAAACCCTGGTAAGTCTGAACCACAGAGGACCTTGATTAGAGGCATCTCATCCTACCGAAGAAGTATATGGATGCGTTTCAACTGGTCAGACCAAGTTCTATAGGGGGGACATGTGCAAAGAATTGGAAAGGATTTTTTGGGCCAGATGTTTCAAGAATCCATTTTGCGATTCTCAAATAGCGATTTTTAAGAAATCACTATTTCAGAGTCGCAAAATGGTATGTATCATATTTGCGATTCGGTAATAGCAATTTCTTAAAAATCGCAAATGCTATTACCGAATTGCAAATAGCGATTCTGACCCCATTCGCACCTATGGGCCTGTAGGCCCATATTTGCGAATGTTTTGCATTTCCCAAATTGCAAATTCCTAACTGGAATTCGCAATTTCGGAAATGCAAACACCAGGGTGCTGGGGGCCTAAGGCCCCCTCTCATGCGCCCTTAAAAATTATTTTAGGACATGTAAGGCGCACACATGCCAAAGAGGCATGTGTGCGTTACATGTCAATTTAAAAAAATTATTTTTAATGCATTTTTCAAATTTGCACATGGTTACCACCAAATTGTATTTGGTGGTAATTGTGATTCCCTAATGCCCAATTCGCATTAAGGAAAAGCTTGATACTTGTGCTTAAGAAATCGGAAATAAGGACTCCTTATTTGCGATTTCTTATTTAGAGAATCGCAATTTGTGATTCTCTAAACGGGGTCACAATTTTAAGGAATCGCTACTTTAGCGATTCCTTAAAATTGCATAGCGAATGCCTTTCATACATACTGAAAGGCATTTTTGCATTCGCAAACGGCCTTTCGCACCGTTTGCGAATGCAAAAAGCTTTGATACATCTGGCCCTTTGTCTCTAAAACTAATCTTCAAAACAATTTTTCAGCAGCAGGTAAGTTATACAGGCATCAACATATGGCCTCCTGTTGTCATTATTTAAGGTCTCTTTTAACACATTGCCTAGGCACCCCTCAAAAATGAAAGATCTTTCAGAGTTTTGTGAAAGCCCTCACGCAGTGCTATGCAAAAGAAAGTGCCAACCCCCACCCCCATGTGTGGTGTGAAGCGTTAAAGCATATGGACAAACTTTAGTATTTGAGAGGCAAAAGAAGTACTTCAGTGTGCGATCTCAGAACACTTATTCCAAGTTCTCTTCCAGGGGATCCTCATCAAAGTCATAAACATTGAATATTCCCGCCCTCGTGCGGGGACCCCGGAGCATACATAAAATACACACATGTAAAAGTATGAAATATGCATGAAAAATATATATATATAGCATTTTTAGTAGACAATTTTCATACCAAACTCATGTATACGTGTGTACAACAGCAATGCAGACTATATTCATAAACAGGCTAAAATGCTTTATTTCTATGGAGTTTTTTTTTTTTTTTTTTAAACAGTCCCTTTCAAAATTACAATAAAAGAAAAAACTTTCCAAAGCCCCAAAGCTGGGCCCAGGGAAAGAAGCAGTAGCAACATCAGTGAAAAAAGAGAAAAAACTACATTGAAAACAATGTAGCATTATTAGCCAATAGGCTGCATGCAGGTTAACACAGGAGAACCATAAAATTCTGGCACCGTGCCTTTAAGACCCTGAGCACCTTCAGTATCCCACCATGCCTCAGGGGTGAAGGAGAGGTAACAGTTGGTTCACAGTTAGGTCAGTTCTTTTTTTACGTGACAACGTATCCAACAAATTGTAGAGGTAGTCTGTCTTGCACTTCTAGGAGACTTGCGTCCGGGGAGGAGGGTGGGTTGTTTATGACTTTGATGAGGATACCCCTGGAAGAGAACTAGGATTTACAGGTAAGTAACTTATCCTTCTCTTCCAAGGGATCCTCATCAATAGTCATAAACATTGAATAGATTAGCAAGCCCATCCCTTAACTCTGCGGACTGTCCAATAGAAGTGCAGGAAAAGATATACACTATGCAAACAAATTTCTCAGAGACGCTTGCCCAACTTGAGCGTCCGCTCTGGCATCTGAGTCCAAACAGTAATGCCTAGTAAATGTATGTACAGACTTCCATGTAGCAGCCTTACAGATTTCAGAGATTGGAACATTATTAAGGAGGGCAGCAGTAGCCACTTTTCCTCTTGTCGAATGAGCCTTAGGTCTAGCTAATAACTGTTTGTTAGCCAAATGATATGCAGTAACAATACATGAAACTATCCATCTAGATATTGTTCGTTTCGAGGCTGCATCGCCTGTTCTCATATGACCGTAATTGACAAATAGGTGGTGAGATCATCTAATCAATTTGGTCTTATCCAAGTAAAATTTAAGCACTCTTTTCAAATCCAATTTGGCCTTCAATATGGGTACTCCGGCTCCGTTACGACCGGCACCTTTTATGCCCTTTCTTCCCATGGGAAATGTGGGCTCTGCGTCGGCGCCTATGGCGTCAGCATCTCAGCCAGTGACGCCGAGTAGACCTGTGGTTCTGGCGCCGGAACAGTCTTCTGTCCGTCCTTCTCCTCGTTCGGCGCCGAAGAAATCCATGGTGCCGTTAGATCTGGCGTCTGATGGATCCGAGGAGCGGCGTCAGGCTTCGACGTCTGCTGAAGCCATGTCGACGCCGAGGATAGAAGAAAGATTACATTTGAGGAGGCTTGCTCTTCCCCTGCTTGAGGAACAAGAATATCGGAGACAGACATTAGAGGAAGGAGAGATTGAGGAATCTCGAAGATCTCCATGGCTTAGACACGGCTAGTGGTCTGGACACCTCTCCAGAATGGGACTTGTCATCACCTGGAGAGTATACGGAGGAGGATGCAACATTTCATTCAGTCATCAGGAAAGCAGCTGACTTTTTAGACCTCCCTTTGCCCGTGTCTGAGCCTAAGCCGAACATTTTAACGGAAGTGTTGCATCCTGCCTCAACAACTGCAGAGCCACTTCTGCCTTTTAATGAGGCTTTGTTGGATCCAATCATGGAGATTTGGAAGAAGCCGGTGTCATCTTCGGCGGTGAACAGATCTGTAGCTCAAAGATATTGAGTGGCTCCTGCTGACCCAGGCTTCCTCTCCAGGCACCCAACTCCTGAAAGCCTAGTAGTTCAGGCTTCATGTTCAGCCCGGTCTGCCCCAGGATCATTTCCAGCTGTGCCCTCAGATAGATACTCTAAGAAAATGGACGTTTCATCAAAAAAGGCTTTTTCGTCATGTAGCATGGCTTTGAAATCCACTGATGCTACCTGTATTTTAGGAAGATACATTTACGCCCTGATGGACGAAATAGTCGTCTCATACTGAGGTGCCCCAAGAGATAATGAGCCTGGTTTCTGATGCTCAAGCAGCGGCAACCCAAGTTATTCAATCTGGACTAGATACGACTGACTCTGTAGCCAGGGCTATGGGTACTGCTGTAGCAACAAGGAGGCAAGCCTGGCTTTGTAGCTCTGGATTCTCTTCTGATGTGCAGTCAACCCTCTTGGACCTTCCTTTCGATGGCGATAAACTTTTCGGCTCCAAGGCGGACTCAGCTCTAGAGAGGTTCAAGGAGAGTAGGGCCACTGCAAAGTCTTTAGGCTTGCAGGCCTCCTCTTCTGTTTCCTCCAGACTTTTTAGGAGGTTTTCGAGGATTTGGTCATGGTTCCTCCTCCTTTCGAGGGAGATTCTGCATCAACCCGCCTCTGCTCTCTCCTATAGATCTTACAGAGGGAGGGGTAGGGTCCGGACCAGAGGAGCCGCCCAGCAGCACTCTGCCTCTTCCTCTTCCTCTGGAGGGGTGCAGCATGGGAAGCAGCCTTAGACTTCCACCAATTCCTTCTCACACCACTCCTGTAGGGGGGAGGTTATTGAACTTTCTCCACAAGTGGGAGGTTATAACATCAGACTCCTGGGTCACCAGCATTGTGGGGAAAGGCTATGCCCTTCCCTTTCAGGAGTTTCCAACCCCCCCCCCCCCCCCCCCATCCCGCCCGCCCATCCTACTGTTCAGAAGAGCATCTCCTGTTGCTAGAACAGGAGGTAGTACAAGTCCTCCTTTCAAAAGGTGCAGTGGAGTTAGTTCCAGAGCAGGAGAGGGGTCAGGGTTGTTATTCAAGGTATTTCCTGATCCCCAAGAAGGATGGTCGTTTGAGGCCAATCCTGGACCTGAGGATCTTGAATTGGTTCCTCAAACAGGAGAAGTTCAAGATGCTGACCCTAGCTCAGGTGCTTTTGGCGCTGAACGATGGAGACTGGATGGTGTCTGTCGACTTACAGGATGCTTACTTTCATATCCCGTTACTCAAGTCGCACAGGAAGTATCTCCGTTTTGTAGTGGGATCGCAGCACTATCAGTTTGCGGTCCTTCCATTTGGTCTTACTTAATCAACCCGAGTCTTCACAAAGGTGATGTCGGTGGTTGCGGCAGAACTCAGGAGGAAGGGGGTAGCAGTATTCCCTTACCTGAACGACTGGTTGATCAAAGCCAAGTCTCCGGAGCTCGTGTTGCATCACCTTCAGTCGACAACCCAGTTGTTGTTCGACCTGGGATTTTCAGTGAATGTGCCCAAATCTCACCTAGAGCCCTCTCAGCGCCTCCTGTTCATAGGGGCAGTACTGGACACAACGTTGAATCGTGCCTTTCCCCCGCCTCAGCGGATTCAGGACATTCAGGCGTTGGTTCCAATGTTTCAAAGTGGAGCGGTCATTCCGGTCCTCAAAGTCCTACGCCTGCTCAGTCTGTTTGCCTCTTGCATACTGCTGGTCACTCACGCTCGCTGGCACATGAGGGCTCTTCAGTGGTGCCTCCGAAAGCAGTGGTCTCAACACAAAGGAGATCTCGAGGGTTCGGTGAAGATCTCCAGAGATACTGCCACGGATTTAAAATGGTGGATTGCGGACGGCAATCTTTCCCGAGGAAGGCCGTTCTCGCAAGCTCCGCCTGTGGCCACAGTAGTAACAGATGCTTCCACTCTAGGGTAGGGAGCTCATCTGGGGGACCTGGAGATCAAAGGTCTTTGGTCTCCAGTAAAACAGATGTTTCATATAAATCTGTTGGAGTTGCGGGCTGTACGTCTTGCACTCAAGGCCTTCCTCCCATCCCTTCGCGGTCAGTCGGTTCAGGTCCTGACGGACAATACTACCGCGATGTGGTATATAAACAAGCAGGGAGGAGTAGGGTTGTACTTTCTCTGCAGAGAAGCTCTACGGATTTAGTCCTGGGCAAAGGACCATCAGATTTGCTTGGTAGCAAATCATCTGGCCGGAGTCTTGAACGTGCGTGCGGATACTCAGTCGTCATTTCTCGACCGATCACGAGTGGCATCTCCATCCGGATCAAGTCTGTCTAATCTTCCAGATGTGGGGGTTTCCTCGGATAGATCTGTTTGCCACTCGGGAGAACTCGCACTGCCCGTTATTCTGCAGCCTCCAGCATCCGGTACAAGGAGCGTTGGGGGACGCGTTTCAGATGACCTGGTGCGACCAGTTGCTTTACGCGTTTCCCCCCATACCCTTGATTCCTCGAGTTTTGAGGAAAATTCGCCAACACCGGTCCCAAGTCATCTTAATAGCTCCGGATTGGCCAAGGAGGGTATGGTACACGGACCTTCTCCATCTCTCTCTATGCCCTCCGCTCCGTCTCCCTCTCAGGACAGACTTACTCTCGCAGTCGCAGGGGCAGGTTTTACACCCCCACCTCCAGAGCCAGCACCTTCATGCCTGGAGATTGAACGGGGCAACCTGAGTTCCTTTTCTCTCCCGTCTGACGTAGTGGATGTTATCTTATCGGCCAGGTGACACGCCACTAAATCTATCTACGATAATAGGTGGGCTAAATTTGTGAATTGGTGTGGTGAGAGGCAAATTGACCCCTTACGTGCCCACTTATCAGATATCTTGTCTTTTGCGTTGTCTCTGGCACAGAGGGGTTGTGCAGTGGCTACAGTCAAGGGATATTTATCTGCCCTGTCAGCCTTTCTATGTCTTCCGGACCAACCCTCTCTATTCAAATCCCCTATAGTACTTAGATTTTTAAAAGGTCTCATTAACAAATTTCCTCCCACTCCTTTCATTATGCCTCAGTGGGATCTAAACCTAGTCTTGACTTTCCTTATGGGTTCACCGTTTGAGCCTATGCATTCTTGCCCTTTAAGGTTTTAGTTCTAAAGACTGTTTTCCTTGTTGCAATTACATCCGCAGGAAGAGTGAGTGAGCTGCAGGCTCTATCTGTTAAACCGCCTTACACATCTTTTTATGGGGATAAGGTGGTGTTGAGGACCATGGCTGCTTTCCTTCCGAAGGTTGTTTCACCCTTTCATTTGGCCCAAATGATTACTCTTTCCTCGTTTTATCCTCCGCCTCATCCTTCGAAAGAAGAAGAAAGACTACACCGCTTAGACCAGAGGAGAGCGCTAAGCTTCTATGTGAACAGAACAAAGGATTTCAGGTTGGAGGATCAACTCTTCGTCGGGTACGTGGGAAAGAGGAGAGGAAGGGCAGTCCACAAGAGAACACTCTCCAGGTGGGTCATTCTTTGCATTAAACTGTGTTACTCTCTAGCAAAGAAGGAACCCCCTGATGGTATAAGAGCTCATTCCACCAGAGCTAAGTCGGCCTCTTCGGCCTTGGCTAGCGGTGTTCCTGTGGTTGACATCTGCAAAGCCGCAACTTGGTCATCCCTCCATACTTTTGCGAAGCATTACTGCTTGGATTCTGAGGTTAGGAGGGATGGCCATTTTGCACGGTCAGTGCTGCAGGATTTCTTGGTTTGACCATTCAGGCACCCTCCACCGAGTGCGGTACTGCTTTGGGACTCTATTCAATAGGTGAGGAATCCACAGGTAGTTGTATCCATCAGAACAACGAGTTACTTACCTTCGGTAACGACTTTTCTGGTGGATACATTAGCTACCTGTGGATTCCTCACGGTCCCACCCGCCTCCCCGTTGCCTGTCTAGTCTAACCAAGTTGTTGTTCGGTGTGCTCCTCTTGGTATTTGAGGGCTTGTACATATACTGTATATATTTATTTATGTATTTATTTATTTAAAAAGAAGAAGATCTTGAATTTTTGGAATGATATGTTTATCTACGATATTTTTATTAAATATTGTTATTTGATTGTTTGTCTCAATGGCCTATTAGTCTCAGGCACGTAAAAAATGTTGGTACTGATGTGGGCACGTCAGCGAGGATCTCTTATTGCCTGTATGACGTCAGACGGCGTCGCGTGGGCAATTGTGACGTCCTCGTCGATGTGCAGAAGCTAGGAAGAAGATTTCTGTCGAATGCTGGCGCAGTGAGAGTATTCAATAGGTGAGGAATCCACAGGTAGCTAATGTATCCACCAGAAAAGTTGTTACCGAAGGTAAGTAACTCGTTCTTCGTGCATATTTCATACTTTTACATGTGTGTATTTTATGTATGCTCCGGGGTCCCCGCACGAGGGCGGGAATATTCAATGTTTATGACTTTGATGAGGATACCCCTGGAAGAGAACTAGGATTTCATGGTAAGTAACTTATCCAAGTAGTCTTTTCCAATAAACATATTAAGATAGCTAGCTTAAAGACAACATGTTCCATCCTTTTACATTGAGCATTAAGGCAAATGTAAGCTATTAACTAAGTTTAAATACCTGTCTATTTCCTTCTTTAAAAAAAAGTATAAAAAGGTGTTACATATGGACTGGGCTAATGGAAGAGGAACTTGATGTTGTTAATTTGGCAGTAGATTGTTGCGGCACAGGGAATGCAGTGCAGTGACAGGAGAGCCACAGAATCTTTCATGCACAAGATGGTGT